>NW_026046793.1:3410926-4610926 GCF_023864275.1 Schistocerca cancellata | reverse complement strand
AGTCTGTTGTGTACCACAAGGCTGACTATCATAACAATCAAAGAGAGATGTGAGTAACATCAGTGATATACTAGACCAACACAACCAAGCGAATTGATGTTGCCAAGTATAGCAGAACCCCACTATCCACATCCTACAGGACCAGAAGCATGGTCAGACCACAAAAAGGCTGGATTATCAGAACAACACTTTTATTGACCCACATCATCATAATAAAGTACAGCACAACTTCAATGTTCAACTGGAAATACTATATGAAATATTGTTCCATATTAAAACAGCAACAAAATGAAAACATTCACACAATCAAAAATCTTACAAAAAAGTGTAATGATTAGTGGTGCATGTATTGTAAAATATGTCTGTATCGTACAGTAATATATTGTCTCTGTGAATGGCAGCTGAACATTGGTTCATACCTTTTTACAGTACTGCATTAACATGCAATTGATTTACACTTAACTCTTCAAAATACGAGAAATCTACAATTACATCTACACCTATACCTGTACTCTGCAAACCATCATGAAGTGCTTATTAGGATTTCTTCCCATTTCATTCACGTATGGTGTGTGGAAGGAATGATTGTTTGAATGCCTCTTTGCACACTGTAATTTTTTTAATCTCACCCTCACAATCCATATGTGTGTGATACATAGCGAATTGAAGTTTATTCCTAGAGTAATAATTAAAGCTGGTTCTTGAAACTTTGTTAGTAGATTTTCTCAGGATAGTTCACATTTATCTTCAGCAATCTGCTAGTTCAATTTCTTCAGCAACACTGTAGCACTCTCCCACACTGGTGCTCATTCTTGCTGCCTTACTCTGTATGTGTTCAATATCCCCTTTTAGCCCTCTTTAGTACAGGTCCTACACACTTGTGCAATACTCCAGAACTGGTCACACGAGTCATTTGTAAACAATATCCTTTATAGACTGATTGCACTTCCCCAGTATTCTACCAACAAACCGAAATCTGTTTTACCCTCAACTGAGACCTTGTGAGCATTCCATTTCATATCACCACAAAGTGTTACATCCAAGTATTTGTATGAGTTGGCTGATTCCAACAGTGACTCATTGATACTACAGTTGTAGGATACTATGTTTGTTTTTTCTTCTTGTAAAGTGCACAATTTTTTGTTTCTGAACATTGAGAGCAAGTTGCCAATCTTTGCACCACTTTGAAATCTCATGAAGATTCGACTGAATATCTATGCAGCTTCATTCAGCACAGATAATTGCGTCATCTATAAAAAGTCTTAATATTGTGTGAAAGTTCATTGATAGACATCATGAACAGCAAGAGTCCCAGCAACTTCCCTGGGGTATGCCTGATGTTGTTTCTACATCTGATAATGACTCTGTGTGCAAGATAGCATGCTGTGTCTTCCCTGCCTAAAAGTTCCAGTCCAGCCACAAATTTCACTTAATACCTCGTATGATCGTACTTTTGACAGTAAGTGTAGGTATGGTACTGAGTTAAACACTTACCAGAAATCAAGAAATAAAGCATCTACCTGACAGTCTGATCCAAATCTTTCAGTATGTTATGTGAGAAAAGTGCAAGTTGGGCTTCACATGATTGACTCTTTGGACTCCATACTGGTTGGCATTGAGGAGGTTATTCTGTTCAAGATACCTCGTTATGTTGTAGCTCAGAATAAGTTCTAAGATTCTACAACAAATTGATGTCGAGGATATTGGACGGTAGTTTTGTGGATCACTTCTTCTAGCCTCATTGTAGATGGGTTTGACCTGTGCTTTTCTCCCTGAACTGGGCAAGGTTTTTTGTTTGAAGGGTCTACAAGAGAGTATAGTTGAAAGAGGGGCTATGTTGGCCACAAATTCAGTATAGAACCTGACAGAGATTCCATCGGGTCCTACAGTTTTGTTCAATTTTAAGGATTTCTTCCCTTTCTCAACACCACTGACACATCTTTCCAATGGTAAGAGGATTAAAAACAGGGCAATTCTCCTGGGTTTTCCTTCGTAAAGGAACATTTGAAAATAGAGTTAGGCATTTCAGCTTTTGCTTTGCTACTCTGAATTTCAGTTCCTGTTTCATTGACTAGGGTTTGGACACTAACTTTGGGGCCACTAACAGCCTTTACATAGGACAGTAATTTCTTTGGGTTTTATGAAAAATTGTTTGACACAGTTCAGCTATGGTAGTCATTGAAGACTTAAACCATTGTCCTCTTGACAGCCAAACCTGCTTCATTCAGCAGCTCTGTATCTATAAACCCAATGCTGCTTTTGTGGGGGAACGCTGGGCGATGCCCAACCCTAAACTTTTTCGTCAACAAAGTAATTTTTTTACGATATTGAGAACTCGGAAGAGTGCCAAAGATTTATTTCACAGGCGTAAATTTTTTTCATTTTTTCGTGTTGGTAATTGCAATAGGAATGATACCAGTGCAGTTTTTGGTGGGAAAAGCGATGCCATTGACTGTTTCAATCAGAAAACTAACGAACTATTTTACTTGTTCTCCTGCATGTAAAAAATCAAAAACTGTCAATAATTCGTGTGCGAGTGAAAAGCTAGGAAGTTGATCAGTGGATGACGAAAGTGAAACTGTAAACCTGAGCATTGAACCTACGTGGAAAATGCAGTGAACGAACTAGTGCATGATAGAAAATTAAATGATCGTCCAGAGTGTTGGACTTTGGAACAAGTCCGATACCATTTTTTTGTAGTTCGACATGTTGATGACGTCACGGCTAAAAGCAGACGAGTGGTATCCCATGCTTCAGTTACAAGTAATTTTTGCTGCATTATATCCAATGTCGGAGTACCCTCAAACTTTTTTTTTTTAGAAAAAAAGCACTGTATAAACCTATGCTTTGTTTTTACAGCTATTATTCAGTTATCTCTGTTTCTTTAGAAGTTTCTTTAGAATGACTGACAAGGGAACCTCCCCATCGCACGCCCCCTCAGATTTAGTTATAAGTTGGCACAGTGGATAGGCCTTGAAAAACTGAACACAGATCAATCGAGGAAACAGGAAGAAGTTGTATGGAACTATGAAAAAATAAGCAAAATATACAAACTGATTAGTCCATATCCAATATAGGCAACATCAAGGATAGTGTGAGCTCAGGAGTCCCGTGGTCCTGTGGTTAACGTGAGCAGCTGCGGATAGAGAGGTCCTCGGTTCAAGTCTTCCCTCGAGTGAAAAGTTTACTTTCTATATTTTCGCAAAGTTATGATCTGTCCGTTCATTCATTGACATCTCTGTTCACTGTAATAAGTTTAATGTCTGTGTTTTGCGACCGCACTGCAAAACCGTGCGATTAGTAGACAAAAGGACGTGCGTCTCCAATGGGAACCCGATATTTTCTATACGACACTTGTGACGGCATGTGCGTCACATGACAGGAATATGTTATCGACCCACCTAACTTGTACACTTGGCGAATGGGTAAAAAGATTCTTCTACCTTGCCCAATTTAGGTTTTTTTGTGGATGTGATAATCGCTCCCAAAAAAAAGTGATGAAAACATAAGAGTTTGTCACATAAACTGAAAATAAAAAATTAAACTTTTCATTCGATGGAAGACTTGAACCGAGGACCTCTCGTTCCGCAGCTGCTCGTGCTAACCACGGGACCACGGCGCTCCTGAACTCACACTGTCCTTAATGTTGCCTATCTTGCGCACGGACTACTCAGTTTGTATATTTTGCTTATTTTTTTCATAGTTCCACACAACTACTTCTGTTTTCTCGATTGATCTGTGTTCAGTTTTTCGAGGCCTATCCACTGTGCCAACTTATAACTAAATCTGAGGGGGGTGCAATTGGGAGGTTCCCTTTTGAGTACCAAGGAGAGTCTCTCTCATTATGAAATGTTCTACTAGGTACATATCTAACCAGTCCATGGTCAATTATTCTTTTTAAACTTGAGCCATGCTCATGCCCTGTGCTGAAAGTTTCAAGTTCCTCACTAAGATATGATACTACTGATTTCTTATCTATTTTATTGAACACACATATATCTTCCCTTTTTTTAGTAGTCCTTTGTACTTAGGTAATCATTGTTGCCACAACTGTGTCACGGTCACCGACAACTGGTTTCCATGTGGGCATCCTCGAAGAGGTCAGGTCTATTTGTTACCAATATTTCTAATATATTTACAACGTGAGTAGAGTTCTGAACTATCTGTTCTAGGCAGGTTTCAGTAATGTTTCACAGGATGTTTTATCACACAGATCACTAACAAAACTGCAATTTTCCCAATTGATTAGCAGATTATTAAGGTCTCCACCAACGATTACATTATGGCCGAGGAACTTACGTGCAAATGAACTGAGGTTCTCTCCAAAGTTTTCAGTTACATCAGGAGATGAGTCAGTTGGATGATAGAAGGCTCAAATTATCATTTTATGCCCACACCTGATACTGAGTCTTGCCCAAACAGTGTCAGATGCAGCTTCAATTTCTATCTCAGTGGATTTGAGTTTCTTGTCTGCTGCAACAAATTGCATTTGCCTTTCCTTTTGATATACACTTAGATTTTCCACAAAAATCTCACTACTATCAATTTCAGGTTTCGAACAGATTTCTGTACGTAGTGTTAAGAGAGCTTCACTGATTTTCGTAAGCAATTTGAACTCTGCCACTTTTTAGTGAATGCTTCGGCAGCTAACCGTTAGGATTTTAATGCTCTCATCTGTGGGAGGCCTTTCTTTCAACCTTACACTGATACTTCTGAGTTTTGTACAGCTATTGTTATCTGGATTGGATGGAGAGTCACTTAATCTAAAAAAAACCTTGTGTACACCCCACACAGTCAGCTACCGGAGTAGCAGCATCTGATGTGGAGGCCTAGTGCACACCTTAGACCTGCTGACATGTTTAGAGGGACCCTGCAGTTCTCTAAGGCACAAGTCCAGGGAGTTGCAGCCTAGCTTGCCACAGTATCTTTGAAGTTGCTGGTTCAGTCCTTCCATTCAGCTCAGAACCAAAGTGCCACGATCAGTTTTTGGGACAATGCTGCAAATTTTGAGCTTTATTGAAATTCCTTGCGCGTAGCTGGTCTTCTCAACTTTCTCTGCCAGTCACTCGATTGACCCGGGTATGACCTCGGACACCAGATAACAGCTATCATTTGTTTGAACGTGTACCATACTCTGCAATTGTTTGCACTCAGTTTCCTTAATGGCTACCAGAATAGCCTCTTCAACATGTTGAATGATGCCCTTAGATGTACCAGAATGAGTGCATGTGGTGTTCTTTCCTGCCTACTGTTGCCATTTCCCTAAGGGTTACCACAATTCGTCTTATGTATGGACTGCTGATGATAATATATCTCTACCTTTTTGCATTTGCTTCCTTTTGGCACTGTACAAAACTGATGAAACGTGTTCCACTGGCTCATGCTCAGTTTCACTTTCGGTAAAAGACAGCACCTCAGACTTGTCGGCTAGGGGGATCGATACAACACCCTGAGTCCTCCCTCACCATCCACCTTGTACAGGATGCCTAGCTCTACCATTGAAATGCCACTCGCAGTCAAGTGGATGAGTAATACTTCTTGCAGAGGACACAGGATCCACAGAAGTGGATATTACTTCAGGTAGTTTTGGTACTGGTACCACAGATACACAACTCTCAAGAGATCTTCCAGCACAATGACTCACAGCAGCTGTTAATTGTTTGACTGTAATCATGGACATTACCAGCTGCTAATGAATGTCAACCAGTTCACTCTTTGAGAGCAGCACTCAAAGTGGGGCTGCATTTTAGCTGGTGAGATGTGTTACAGGACAGTGAACAAATAAACACTGTAAAAACAATTGTTCTGGTCTAAAGAAGGACAAAAAAGCCTGTAATGTCCGTTTGCTTAGGAGACGACAGCTTTGATTTTGCTGCTATATTCTACCATTTCCTAATCCACAAAATGTCTGTTGTGGTAGACCTAGAACTTTGTTCGGTGTATTAAAGGGCCATATCAAATGCATTTGTAGCAATGATACCCAAGCCATAGGTTCATTGTCTTCCTCATTATCACTGGTTGTTCAAGTTACAGTGTCAGAGTTGGTAGTCAGTTAATTCTGCTTCTGTTGCGCAGTCAGCATCAGCTATACTGATAGTCACTTACGACACTGGGCCCAATGTTTGCTTGTTAAGATAGCAACACATGTTTACATTTAGTTGGTGTCATAATTTAGTTTTACACACTTTAATATGAAAGAAGTATATTATCACTGATTTATAAAAAAATGTGTGGACAGTAACTAGCTAGAAAAAAGTTAATTCATACTAAAAGTGTTGGAACTATCGCACATAGCAGCTGTCAACTGTCTATAGATCCATATTGCAGACAATTAGCCATCACCAAGTCCAGTACTGACTGTAGCAGTGGCCTGTGTAGGTGAACAAACACTGGAAATGGGATAGTCAGACTAAATGGTTAGTTGGACCATCCGAGATTAGATTAACGAGATTCTACTGTACCACCAAGAATATAATCATGAAATGAAATGCTATAAGACTAGTCTTGTGGTGGGTTTCTGAGACTGCATAATTAAAGAGTCTATTGAAATGGCATCAGGAAACCTAATATATAGGGATGGAGGTTTCAGCCTGCTACGTAGTCAACATGTTAAATAAGGCTTGGGGTCTGACACTCGGTTAAAGATCTTGCTGGCCATCACATCCACCAGAGCTGGGAAACACAGAGAATTTATTTTACAGAATGTAACTGTTGTGTCTGAAAACCAAGGGCATCACACGTCATAGTTTATATTGGGAATCGTACTTGTCTATAAAGAGCAGCATGAGACCAACAATAGTTCAGTCTGGTTGGGATCCAGGCAGTAAGTATACATGTCAGCAAAATTGCAGGCTTGTTCAGTTGTCAGAAAATTGTGCAGAAAATGTTAACAACTTACAGAATAACTGGTAGCATGCGATTAAGTCTATTTCTCAATGCAATGAATGTGATGTGGTTATAAAATACTGTCCGATGAACAGTATGTGTCCTCTTGGATGTTAGTCATGTGGTACTGTTGGTATGGTGCTCCTTGGTGAATATGGTCCTCAAGAACCCACTGATTGCAATTGTAGGAGTCATGGGATCCCAGGCAGTATGAGTAGCAAAATCTTTGGATGATAAACAATAGTCACAGTAGGCCACAGTCATGTTGCTTTGGTGAATTTTGTTTTATGTGTGTTAGTTGTGATCTATGGCTTACTTGCCTAGTATTTCATCTCCATTGCTGTGAACATCAACAGAGGCTATAAAGAATCAGGTGGCAGCTTAAAACTAGAACAAGATCAGCAAGCCCAACTGTTTATACATATCTGTGCAGTGGTTGGATTGAGACATCAACAGACTGCTGCCTCAGATTGTGAATCCACGTATGTTTTGGAGCTTTTAGTTGGGAAAAGTTGGCACGAGGAACCCTAGTGATTGTCATCTGGGAAATAAGGCTACATCAGCAGATCCAGATTACTCACTGGGGCGAGGCAACCACCAAATTCATTTCTCTAATATTGTGGATTTGTCAAGACCCAGTCATTACTACGTAGGAATTTACAGAGGCCATCAAAATTCTAAATCACAAAAATAACTCGAATAGATAAGGAATATTGGATTTAGACCAGTTGTACTCCTTACTGCTAAACTCTTCCCCATTACAATTTCCACAACCCAGCTCGGCATGAATTCACAATCTCAGGTAATACTTTTCACAAACTGACAGTTACATGGATAAATATAAACATTTTGGTTTACAGAACTTATTTAAGTTTGAAACAGCTGTCCAAGCCTTTATTGCTTCTGATATGCCTCCAACTTCAGGAGGTGAAACATTACTCGGGTGTATGCTTTAAATCACAGCCTAATGTGCATAAAATAAAATTCACCAAAGACATAAACACCAGCCTTGAAATCCTTCCTTGTATCATCCTGTTGCTTTTAAATTAAGGCACATGCTGGTAAACATTTCTCTTTCTTATAGAGATATAACACCATCTTTCAGGAAACAGTCAACATCCAAATGAATGAGAAATCCTCAGCATAAAAGATCAGCAATGTAGTTGTTGTACCCGTCTAAAAATAAACAATAAAATCCACAATTCCACAATTAATGAGCATAGTTTTCATGCAGTACTGTATGTGCATGCACAAAGGTATGCACAAACACCTGACATAAGTTTGGAGACTGCATTGACTATCCTTATCAAGAGCTCACTTAAAACAACAAAGCAGGATTCTCATGTTGTTTCCAATACTGATTTATGATAGGCTTTGCAATTTGGTAAACCATAATTCACATACTTTTATGTAAGATTCTAATGCTTGCACTTGTAACCTCTGGAACTACTGTTAAAACGGTCTATAATTTGAGACAGTTAGTGTGCTTTTCTGCTTGGTTACTTTCTCTGTGAGGCTGCTGTCATCATTATTGCTAACAATTATAACTTTTATTATTTCATGGCATTATAATAAAACTGTATTTTTTCCTTTGTGTATCTGTATATTAAAACAGTTAACTTGGTTTACAATCTGTTACAGTATGAGTGCTAAGGAGTGTGATTCATTCAAGGTTCTGAAGGAGTGTGCACGGAATATAGACAAAAAAATAGTACACTTAGAGAGAGCGCTGCTTTGCCCTAACCTCTTTGGAGATCCCCTGAAGGCTACAGCATCAGAGGAATTTGTAGACCAGCGCATTGAGGAGGTTATTGATATCAAGGTGTCATTTTAACAGTTACAAAGTTACAAATATAGTGTTGCTTATGTCATTCTTTCACAACTGTGTATGCAGTTAAAAATAATGAACAGTAAGCTGATAGAAATCATGGATATTTGTTTTAAGAGGCTGGGATGAAAATAATACATGACAGATACATACATCCCAGGTTTCAGTGCTAGTGGTGTGTCAGGTAATGAGTCATTTTAGAAGTTGTTTTATTCCTCACATTGTGAATGTGGTTGTTATTCTTGAGTGACCATAAACATGAGCAAGACTTGGATGCCCTTAAGAAGTACTGAAGATTTAAGAGAAACAGTCAACTACAGCTGACAATTTTCCAAGACTATGTAGGCATATCACCACAGTTTGCTATCAGTGCTGGTGGTATACGTAACATGTCGGCTGCCACAAGGCCGCTGGTGACCTCGACAGAGTCTTAGGCCTTTGGGTGCCTGTAGCAAAGCCTAATGCCCGAGGCTATGGCCCTGGCCTGGCTTGGCCTGGTGATGAAACATCCAACAATATGAATGTGACAGTCAGTATTAACACTTGCCTTGGTATGGCTCATATAAATGAAATGAACTGGTATGCTAGTAATGAGATTTGCAACAATTATATGTCAAGGAAAGGGTTGAAAAAACAGTAAATTATTTCCTATATTGTCTGCAGCACCGCAGTTTCTGTGATTCGTGAACACGGGAACCCGAATCCCTGTGGTAAATCTTTTTTATGTACTTTGGAGTCTAGCACTGGCTATCCTCTCCTTGGGAGCTTACAACTCTTGGGGGTATGTGTGTGGGGAGCACACAGGAAAGGAAGGAAAATGCCCTTCATCTTTGACTTGATGCATAGGATGGCTTCCAAACTGACAACCTGGGTTTTCTCATGGATACTGATTAATGCTACTTACAGAAACTTCCCAACACTTTATCAGCTAATGTGCTAGTAGCCCAAAACCTAGCATGGTAACCATTCCACTGTAGGGGAACTGTGAGGAACCTGTACAGTTTTAGCCCCATAATGATGAAGGGAAAGCATTTTTGGTGCCCAAGCTACAAACTCCTCATGTAAGCCAAGGAGTATGTGCCTGCTTGTTTACTTTAGGGTGCAGGGACACCAAGCAATGGTTTCCTTGCAGGGTAGTAGCTGCAGTGGTGAAAAACTGTGATGAAATCCCCATTACAGTCACCTTTCATAAGAACAACATGATCCAGAATGTCATAAAGACCTCATGTAATGTGTAGTAACCAAGTAGCACACAAAACTGATCCAAGAAATAAGAATATGGCTTTTATTCATAAACCTCTGGACAATAATGGAAATAAGCCTCTCATGACTTCACATGTAACAAGACAAAAGAATTATACAGAGGTGCAACACGAGTGATACACAGAACAACTGATGCAAACGGTACAAACTAAAAGAACGTAGTGAGAGTGAGTCAGCATTGTTCCGAATGTATATAAATGTGAGTTGCCAGTAGGTGGTGTGGCAGAGACCGTGCCGTGTGCACACTTCTTACAGGTAGCCTCTAGTGCCCAGCCTGCACCGATACAGTTGCCAATTTATTTAAGTACACGTGTGCAGCGACACTACAGTTGGCGCACTCGTGTGATCACGTGCAATAGTAGCAGTATAAGCACACCTCCCCCTCGTGTGAAGTGGACACCTAGGTGACAGAGGAGATGCCCTCGACTTGACGAGAGACACGTGCGTCGACTGCAGAGCGGCAGTAGCTGATGGCAGAAGTGGGATGACGTGCCAGGTGGGGCCCGGTGCACAGGGTTGGAATATGCGGAGACGCGAGTGTGTCTGAGGATGGTAGGCCTGTGCGTCACGCAACAACAGCACCGGGCTGGAGAGTGCCATTGCCATCTTTGCATTGTCATCAGGAGGCATGTCCCAGTGCACAGAAGATGGGGCTGGACTCACCAGTGATTATGGCTGAGGTGATGATGACGAGGGGGCTGGTGGAGGCGGCCCGACTGGAACAGCAGGCTATGACAATGGACCCGAGACCAGTGACTGACCAGCACCCAGTGCTGCACGTGGAGAAGGATAGGGGTACCTGCACAAGAGGCAATGATGGGCTCGAGGCAGAGAGTGGCACAATTAGCTGTGGTGATGAGTGCCCCACCTGCGAATCAGTAGCATCTGGTGGCGAGCTGAGGCGCAACTGGTCAAAGCAGTGCATCACCAGCATGTCGGTCATGCGGATGTCACGAAGGTAGTATCCCTGGTGGCAGTCAGCTGTGGCTGGTATCAACTTGGGCTGGCGATCGCAGCACGAAATGGCCAGACGAACGTGACCTTGGCAGCTGCAGTGCTGGTCGCAGAAGGTGGAGGAGTGTCTGAGGCTGCCAGTCATGAAGCAACTCTGCTGGGTCGTTCCCACCTCCCCCCCCCCCCCCCCCACTCTCGCACCATGGCTCCAGTGGTGGGAAGCGATAGATACTAGATGCTCATAAAACAGAGAATGGCATTGTCTGGCGAAGAATTGACAACGACCATTTTCATTTTGGACTTGAATGTATGCACTAGTCATTCTGCCTCCTCTATTGATTGGGGGTGGTATGGCGGAGCCATAACATGATGAGTACCGTGAAGGAAACAAAACAGTTGAAAGGTGTGAGAAGTGAATTGGGGCCCATTATGGGGAAACTAAGATACAAGGCAACCCATCAGTAGAAAAAGGCCTCAAAAGCATACGGGTTGTGACCTCAGCCAATGTCGACACACACCAGAGAATGTAAAGAAACTGGGAAAATGCATCCACAACCGAGAGCCTATAGGAATTGAAGAAGGGATGTGCAAAGTGTACATGAATGCACTCCTGTAGCTGGCACAATGTGCGCCAGGGGGACAGAGATGCCCTGGGGTTGTCTTGTCAGGCACACTGCTCACAAGCCACAACAAAACAGACAATTTTGCTTTCAATCCCTGACCAAGAAACATGCCTCCTAGCTAACAGATTAGTACACAAAACTCCCCACTGGCCCTGGTGGAGAAGGGGTAGAACCTCTCATCGTAATGCGGCAGAATGACTGCTCTGGGAGAGATGTTTCCCGTGGACAACAGCAAAACACCGCCAAAAACAGAGAGGCAGTACTGTAAGGAAAAATAGTTGCACAGGGGGTCCAAAGACTGGTAGTTCAGCCCTGTTGAACAAACCGAACCACCTGGCAGAGAATGGGGTTGACGGTAACACCAATTGATATGCACGAGCTTGTAATTGAGAAACCCTTGACCGCAGCCTACGTTTCAATATCAAGATGGAAGCAAAGCAATTACTCAAGATGGTCAGGTTCAGAAGCCACAGGAAGGCGGGATAAGGCATTCACATTGGCACATAAAGCAGGAGATAGGCCTCAGCTCCTGGGTAAGGTAATGAAGAAACTTCAGTCAGTCCACAAAAAGAGACTGCTTAACAAAACACTTCTGTGTCCTACAGAATATTGCTGGAGTGTGTGGGGTCCATAACAGATGGAACTACCAGGGGATACTGAACATCCATTAAAAAGGGCAGGTTTGTTTTACTCATAGGAAAGTATCACAGAAATAATGAATAATCTGAACTAGCAGATGTTTAAAGATGTACATTAGTTATCACACAAAACCATACTTACAAAGTTTCAAGAACCAGTATTACCATAAGTGAAAAATCTAGAAATATTCTTCGGCCCCATACACAGCAGTTCCTCAAAGGCAAGCTTACACCAATTACAGTGCACACAGGCATTTAAGCAGTCATTTTTCCTGTGTGCCATACACAATAAGGAACTCTAACATGTCCCACAATGTTAAGTATCCGCTGCCATACATTTCACAATGGTGTACAAGAAAACTTGAAATGATTTTCTTTTGTGTCTATATGATAATCTATTGTAACCATAATCTTCGAACAGTATACCTCTCAGAGCTAGTCAATTTCATTCTGTTGTCTGTGTTAGTATTTGTTCATTACAATGTGAAAGTTCGAGGATGTCCAATTAAGGTAGTTGTCATTCCTTGTTGATATACCATGATATAGTCTTTATTTGGAACTCTGTACTTCTGTTTAAAGCTGTGAGGATACGTACTGTATAGTTAGTGAAAATTGGAATGGATTTGCATAATTTCTAATTCTTGGATGTACCTCAAAATTTTCCCAGTTTTCAGTAGCTGGTGGTTCTTAAAACGTTCTTTCATCTGCTTCAATTCTCGATCTTTATCCTGCTCTCTTCTTATACCCCGTAATGATGCAGTCACGAAGTTCTCGAAAGGAACTCCCCGCAAATAGAATAGACCAAAGTGACTATCCTCCGCATCTTCTCCCATTGCATCTGGTTTCCCAATCGGCGAACGTGAAAGTGCATCTGCAATTACATTTGTTTATCTGACCACATGTTGCTGAAGTCGAATTGCTAGAGGAATAAAACCCACAGTGTCAGCCTATTGTGTCCCAATTTTACTGACAGAAGAAATTCCATAGCTCTATGGCCTGTATAGAAATGCGACTTGTATCCGAATGGGAAATATTTGAATTTTTGTAAGCCCAATACCTCCAACTTAGTTACTGATTAATTGCTTTTGCACTTTGTAAGGACCCGGCTCCCAAATGCTATGGTATTGTGTACTAATGTGCTCTGTTCCTTAATTTATTTGAATATCACTGTGCCAAGACCTTTTTTCCCTGCATAAGTCCACGTGCAAAAATCCGCTCTTAAGTTGGGGTAGGCTAGGATAGGTGCCTCCACAAGGGCCTGTTTAAGCGAATTGAATTCATGACCAGCAACCTCGTTCCATATCCACAGTGTTTTCTTTGCTGTTAAGGCATAAAGTCGACACAGAAGACCTAGCAGCGCCGATCTCGTGACTGGTGCGTACGGAGAAGAAGACATCTCTGGCAGCTGTTCGCAGTGTGGAGCATTCGTACCATGTCAGAGAATAGAGTACACGTGTACTGTACACTGTCGATCCTTCTGACCAACTCCCTTCTGAACCCAAATGCTAGAGTATTTATAGTGTGAAACATCGGCCATTGTTGACCCGACATCACTTGTAATGACCGCATAGGCTTTCCTAATATGAATGTATCAGCGATTCATATCGCGCCCCATTTGCTTGAGGTAACTTGCCAGTGAACAGCTGGAAAAACAGTAAGAAAATTCTTACTGTTTGAGGGTCTAACTACATAATGTGAATTCTGAATATAAAGAAATTATATGGCGAGTGTTTTGAGAATGAAGATTTTAGTATAAGAATAATCGGAATAGCTGTGATATAAACTTTATTATATAAACATTTATGTCAGTCAGTAATATTAAATTTTTCCTGCCAGTCTTTACTTTTCTTGGATGCTTAAAACTTTGGGCACACATTTGTGACATTGCAATCTAAAAAGTAGCCTACAATCAAATGATTTCAATAAATAGTTTTTATACTATAAATACAAAAATTAGGCAATCAAAATAAGATAATTTTTTTATAATTAATAAGGGCATATTTTTCCTCCTGGTGATAGTAAGCTGGTGTCTGTAGTCTACTTTTCTCCAAATGGTAGCCTGAAAGCTCATAAAATTTCAGACCCCTAGCTCAAGTAGTTTTTTTTTTCCATAAAATAAACATGTCAGAAAATTTTATTCTTGAGAAATTCAGTTTAAAGGTACACTTCATGTGTTGCTCACCTCTGTTGTTCTTAAAACCCTCCAGTTGCATAATATTCTTGGTTTGCGTGTTCCTCATCTTCTCTCTTCCCTTTCTTGCTCCTCTTTGCTATTCTGGCCCCGTTAGTTGCCTCAAGAACCCATCTTTTGACTTTGGCCGCTCTCAAGGAATCAATTGCCATCAGTGCTTATCTCGTATTGAAACCAGGAGTTAGTCCCAACAACTCTAAAACATCACATCTGCTAACTGCCCCATCATTAAATCAAATAACTGCATCTAATACAACTAATCTCATGGTATTGAAACCAACAAACGCAATTTTAGGCAGGCATTCCCATATCACATGGTTGAAACATTCATTAACACTTTGTGTCTTTCTATGTAACAACTGTGACAGTAGTTTAGTGTCACTTAGATCCTAGTATACGGGCTTAATTGCTTTCAGTACCTCAAATGTCCAGGAGTGATGTTCTGCATAAGTCTCACCATTTGTTATTGCTTTTTTTGTATCCATACTGTGTGTCTTCACCACTGTTGTAGAGAGCATGCTGTTGATGGTCATCCTGAGAAGCTTTATGGAAAAAGGTAGCTCATACTGCTTTCGGTAATTTGCAAGAATGATTTCCTATCGAAGTCGCGGGGTCCAAACAATACATATTGATCATGGTAGTCTCTTGGAGTACGTTTAAGATGGTCAGTACAGCAACGACAAAAGAAAAGTGTTACAAAAATACTTGTAATTTCAAAGGAGACGACTTACCTTACTTGACATCAGTATTGGGACAACGCCGGTTTCAGGGCAGTCAGAATTGTTGCCAGAAGTATCGAAGATGGTGGTGATGACATCATCCAAGCTGGCGGCCATGACGTCATGCAAGATGGTGGGAAGCTTGAATTTTGGTGGGAAGATCAGTTGGGCTACCTCCCCTAACCTAACCCCCCTCGCCAGAAAAATGGCGCGAAGTTCAAATTCCAGCAGGATAATGCACCACACGCCGGTTATTTTTACTAAGCAAAGAAAACCGTGGGAAGATAGGACACAAAGCCTACCTCCGCTAACCTAATCTGTAACCACTCACACAGAAGCACATATAAAGTGTGAACAACTTTTATTTTTTCTTAATATATTAAGTACTAATAACACTGAAAAATAATTACATAGACAAACTTTTTCTAAATACTTTCTCAGTTCTTTTTTTTTTCATTTTTATAATATTCTTTTTTTCTTTGTCATAATAATGAATATATATTTACGCAGACATACGCTTAACCCAGGCTCTCACTCATTCGCACACTCAGGCATACACGGAAGCATGCAGACTGATAAACACCACACAACACACTCATCCAATATTTACAACATGATAAAAGAGCCATACTATTCGATGCGTAACCGCTCATCACTGCATTCACGCACTCATTCTCTCTCTATCAATCAACCAACCAGAGTCCCCCACCCCAGCTTTTGTTTCAAGTAAATAGTGTGAGTATGGGAGGGTTTCCACCCCATCCTCACTAATGACACTTTTATGATCCTGGGGAGACAATCGAACTTTAGACTGCAGTACAGTGTACACCTCGTGACCTAATGCTAGTTTGCTGAATCATGTGTGGATGAGCACCTCGAATGCTGCGACCATACAGACACTGCAAATAGTCTTCAACCGTAAGAGCACAAGGTGCTGCGCATCTAACACCCTTTGCCCGCCTCTGAGTGCCCCTGTCTATTGTACGATATACATACATTTGGGACCTCAATCCCACAAACTCTACAATCGGTAAACCATTCGACTCGTCTTTCAGGAGACCGATAACCTTCTTGTTCTGAGGAACAATACCATACGGATTATCGGTCCCGTAAGAAGACGTGCCGGATTCTTTACCGTTGCACCATAATTATTTCATATGGATCGCAGTTCTTGATCCAGTTGATAAAGCTGTCTGTATCCATATAAAGCAGCTTTGGTTCTACGAAATGAGGTTTTGCAGACTCGTAGTGGAATCGGTACGTGCAGAATTTGGAGATATCCAGTATGCACATCCCCAAATAGATAGGCTTCATAAACTCTACTGCAGTGTTAGACATCTCCAAAGCAACAAAGTTTTCATCAAAGATGTTGGCCCGCTTAAAATTTGGCCTGGCTATTCACTTTCTCACGCCATAATGCCCTTCCCATTCGGTTCTAATCAAAATATCGCATTCATTTCATACATTCTGCATAGTTTTCCCGAAAATTGAATTATTCATTAATTTATAAAAATGTTTTTCAAAATCACTCACGACTGCCCTCTTTCCAGTATTTAGTTCAATATACTCCTTCAACCAGGGGGATTGCTTGAAGGAGATTGCCCGGGTGATTCTGACGAGCTTCATCCCTAATCTGAGGCACTGCTGGAGGTTACGATAATGAACAATGTACCTCTGCTCATCTCCAACAGTAGCTAATAGTTTAGGGATGGTGCTTCCTCGCGGAATTTGTTGCTCTGGATATAACGGCAAGTCGCTTGTCGCTCCGTGCAAATTTTTAGGATATGCGATGTCTGCCTCCTCAGGCGCAAACCCTACATCAGAATCGGGTGCGAGACCTGTTATTTGTCCACCTAATCCCTTCAATTTGTTTTCGGGCAGCCATCGAAACCCACCAACCGGCAGTGACTGCATCGTGGCGTGCCCGTGTAACTTGTTAACATGTAAGAACAAAATGCAACTAGAATTAAGGGATGCGTTGAACTCGACACCTGTCCGCAGGTTATTTATCTTGGCGTACCTGTGTACACATTGACAAAGTCCCCCACGGATCCCTCGCTCAAAAAATGGAAGCATTGCAGCATCAGTCAAAAGTTACATTCTACGCCCCGTTTTTTGAGCATTGCGTCCCAGGACAACCCAGGTGCCGTGTAATAAAAGGCGGGGTCCAGAGAGTACGTGGTCATACGTACACTCCGAAACTTTTCTAAAACATCTGCAAGCAAACGCACGTCCGTGTCCGTGTATAACCTTGCATATTCTCCCAAATTGGGGATGTTGAATTCCCGCCAGTCAGTCATGGCGTGCTCATAATCTTCTGTAGTTATGGCATTGCCTGTGAGAGTACTGGTTTCATTGATTTTTGCCATACTATCAACATACTCGTATGGTAAAACTCCTTTCCTAGTCTTGGAACTTTTCCTCATCGGGAAATGCAGATTGAGTGATATGCATATCATTCCGAGGTAAAGTTTCAACCACTTTCTGGAGTGAAGTCTGCATAAAGCATAAAGAGTCAAGGAAGCAGAACATAATTTTTTGTGTTATTCATTTTGATAAAGAAATGTACTTCTCAACAATTTCATGGAGGACACTGATCTGATCTTCCTTCATACCAAAATTAGCCAAGTGCTCATCAAGAAAATGAGCGTCATACCCACTCAAATTATGAAAAAAGACGGGTATGTGTTTAGGTAACTGATACTTCAAGTTGTATGTGTTGTTAGCTGCACCGCGGAACTTACCTGTAAGACGACAGTGGTCTCTACGAGGAGTTTCTGCTTTTCTACCTAAGGTTAGCCCACAAATATGATAATTAACTGCCTTTTCATACATTTCGTCATCTTCCTTTGATTTAGCGATGGGAATGTTCGTGCTGTAGAGCCTATCGACTTCCCACGAAAGTTTTTCAAGCTCAGTGAGAAGCCAAACCAAGAGATCGTTCCCTACATAAGACTGATAGCGGTTAAGTTTAGAATCATATTCACATATTCACATACAACTTGGAACGCTGCCACATAAGGTACGTGTTTTTGTGTGAAGTTTGTATGTGAGGCTAAGGGATTCACTTCACAGCGAGTAATAGGAGCCAGCAGGCATTCAAAGTCGGCGTACACTACAAAAGGGCATCGCTGCTGCTGGTGGTGCGCATTTTGAAATTTATTGAAGTTAATTTCCTCAGCGGGCATAATCACACACATCGCGTACTTGGAAGCACAATCTAAGAGATGTATCGCTAATAACTCTTCAGATGAAAAATAATTCAAACACCTTAAACAAATATGTTCTTTACGACTATGTTTATTTAGTCGGAAGGAAAGGAGTCGGGACATGTCTTTGATGCAGGCATAGCGGTAATTATCACCTTGAGAGAAGAGCAGCATGTTTACATACAGCTCTCGCTCTCCTGTAAATTTTGAGAAATGGAGGGGGCCGACTACGCTGTGCTTGTCTCACTCATCTGACTTGTCCTCCTTCTCCAGGCCGTAAACGTGAACCGTTATTCCGGTATTCTAATACCTTTGTCCTGGATCTTTACAGGGAACTCTATACCATCAAAGTTACAATATGTCTTAATATCATTGACTTTGTAACTGCTCAAACGATGCACTAGAGTCTTGTAATTTCTCAGACAAGCCAGTACTTACCATGCAAAACAAGCTTTGTATTTTGGACGTTAATGCATGCCCACTTCTTCTCAATATCTATAGGGAGTTTAATATAACTGGACCCTCCATTTATTGGATCATAGACATGTATACGGATGTCGAGGTATGGTATACAGCTGAGTGCTTTAGCGGACCCGCGTACTTCCAACTCGGAAAATAGGGCCATAATAGCGCTCAGGGTGGATTCACGATACCACTCGGCAGTGGATGTGCTCCAAGAAATAAGGCCATTATCACCCATATATAGTGCAGAGTCGTCGTATCTGCATCACCTTGATGTTTAGGGGGTGACTCACTTCACAGCATAATACTGCACTGCACTTAAATGCGTTAAATCTTGGATCCTCTAGGACTTCAAGGAGCTTGGTCTCCAAGACAGGGAGGCACGCCTCTAAAAACCAGACAGGGTCCCCTCAAAAGCCCTAGCAACTGCTGAATATTCTAGGGGGGTCATAGCGCCATTATTCTGATCCAATTCACTGTCAATAGGAAAGGGGAGAGCACTACTGCTAGCCACAGGATAATCACTATTGCTACTGGTGCTACAACTAGGGGTCCAGCCGGTCGAAGATGAGGCTGGCGACGGTGTGTCATCTACAGGGAGGGGTATTCGGGTAGGCACACGAACATTGTGTTGGCAGCGGGTGTGAGCTGGCTGGCTGAGGAGGAGGGAGAGGTGGTGATTGCCGGCTAGAGCAACCGCCGGGCTGTGGCAACGGCCCCCGGGGTGCGATGCTCCCGCTACCGGCCGGAGACCGTTGCACCTGCTGTTCTTCCTCTCCTGCTGTCTACATTGCCCATCGGCGCCAGAAGTGGTGCGGGGCGAGGCGCTGCGGCTTCTGCTGCCTCTCGCGTAACTCTGACGGGGACTACCCGAGGTGCCGCAAGTCTCTGTGGCTGTGTGCCCCCTGTTCCCATCCCCGCAACCACCGCTCTAGGTATATGGCACGTGCCGTGTGATATACCTGTAACATAAATCAGAAAAAATATAAGTTAATGATGTAGATTTAAAAGAGCAATAAACAATAAGACTAAATAAGGGTAGCCTAATTATTTGCTGTAATGACTATGTTCAAAGCTATTCACCTTCTCCGCTGTGGCTCTACGGTTTGAGAAACTCATTGTCATGACTCCCACCCACTCGGGTAGATAGAGCTCCTCCTCTAAAAGCTCCATAATTTGGCGGCTTTCTGCAGCGGCCGCCATTTCACCCCCGCATTGCTTGCCGTCCTCGGTGCACCCCTCCCTATGCGTGGAATGATCATAATCTAGAAAGAAAAGAAAGAATATGTCTAAGAAAGCTCAACCTAGATACTTGGAAAATGATTATATATTGTTGTTGTTGTTGTGCCCCTTCCAAACCACTGCTTCCCTTTCTTGCCCCTCGACTTTTATAACTGCCATCTGGTTTCTGTACAAATTGTAAATAGCCTTTTGCTCCCTGTATTTTACCCCTGCCAGCTTCAGAATTTGAAAGAGAGTATTCCAGTCAACATTGTCAAAAGCTTTCTCTAAGTCTACAAATGCTAGAAACGTAGTTTTGCCTTTCCTTAATCTATTTTCTAAGATAAGTCATAGGGTCAGTATTGCCTCACGTGTTCCAACATTTCTGCAGAATCCAATCTGATCTTCCCCAAGGTCAGCTTCTACCAGTTTTTCCATTCGTCTGTAAAGAATTCGTGTTAGTATTTAGCTGCTGTGGCTTATTAAACTGATAGTTCAGTAATTTTCCCATCTGTCAACACCTGTGTTCTTTGGGATTGGAATTATTATACTCTTCTTGAAGTCTGAGAGTATTTCACCTGGCTCTCCCAAGGCTGTCAGTAGTTTTAATGGAATGTTCTCTACTCCCAGGGCCTTGTCTTGACTTAGGTCTTTCAGTGCTCTGTCAAACTCTTCACACAGTATCGTATCTCCCATTTCATCTTCATCTACATTCTCTTCAATTTCTATAATATTGTCCCCAAGAACATCACTCTTGTGTAGACCCTCTATATACTCCTTCCACCTTTCTGCTTTCCTTTCTTTGCTTAGAACTAGTTTTCCATCTGAGCTCTTAATATTCATACAAGTGGCTCTCTTTTCTCCAAAGCTCTCTCTAATTTTCTTGTATGCAGTATCTATCTTACGCCTAGTGATATATGCCTCTACATCCTTACACTTGTCCTCTAGCCATTCTGCATTTTCTGTTGATCTCATTTTTGCGACGTTTGTATTTCGTTTTGCCTGCTTCATTTACTGCATTTTTGTATTTTCTCCTTTCATCAATTGAATTCAATATCTCTTCTGTTACCCAAGGATTTCTATTAGCCCTCGTCTTCTTACCTACTTGATCCTCTGCTGTCTTCACTATCTTCAATATTTCATCTCTCAAAGCTACCCATTCTTCTTCTACTGTATTTCTTTCCCCCATTCCTGTCAATTGTTCCCTAATACTCTTCCTGAAACTCTTCAACAACCTCTGGTTCTTTCAGTTTATCCAGGTCCCATCTCCTTAAATTCCCACCTTTTTGCAGTTTCTTCAGTTTTAATCTACAGTTCATAACCAATAGATTGTGGCCAGAGTCCACATCTGCTCCTTGAAATGTCTTAAAATTTAAAACCTGGTTCCTGAATCTCTGTCTTACCATTATATAATCTGAGACCTTCCAGTATCTCCAGGATTCTTCCATGTATACAACCTTCTTTTATGATTCTTGAACCAAGTGTTAGCTATGATTAAGTTATGCTCTGTGCAAAATTCTACTTGGTGGCTTCCTCTTTCATTTCTTACTACCAATCCATGTTCACCTACTACGTTTCCTTCTCTTTTCATACTACCGAATTCCAGTCACCCATGACTATTAAATTTTCGTCTCCCTTCACTACCTGAATAATTTCTTTTATCTCATCATACATTTCATCAATCTCTTCATCATCTGCGGAGCTAGTTGACTTATAAACCTGTACTACTGTGGTAGGGGTGGGCTTCGTATCTATCTTGGCCACAATAATGCGTTCACTAGGCTGTTTGTAGTAGCTTACTCGCACTCCTATTTTTTTAATGCATTATTAAACCGACTCCTGCATTACCCCTATTTGATTTTGTATTTATATTTGTATTTATATCCCTGTATTCACCTGACCAAAAGGCCTCCTGCCAGTGAACTTCACTAATTCCCACTATATCTAACTTTAACCTATCCATTTCCCTTTTTAAGTTTTCTAACCTACCTGCCCGATTAAGGGATCTGACATTCCATGCCAGTTTTCTTCCTCCTGATAACAATGTCCTCCTGAGTAGTCTCTGCCCAGAGATCCGAATGGGGGACTGTTTTACCTCCGGAATATTTTACCCAAGAGGATGCTATCATCATTTAATCATACAGTAAAGCTGCATGCCCTCTGGAAAAACTACGGCTGTGGTTTCCCCGTGCCTTCAGCCGTTTGCAGTACACGACTATGCAATAACCAAGGGAATAGAAGCATGGCAACAGAGAGAGGCGGGTAAGATGACGAACTCGCCATCATAGCCTCAGCATAATTCGTCATCTTAACCGCAGTCGACATTTTGGATACAAACATTAACATGGATAAAGTCTCACAGAATACATTCATTAAACCATTATTAAAGCATCAGTAAATCCATAAGGCTTAAGAGGAATCAACTATTACTCATTAAAATAAAAGTATTACTTACACGAAAATGATTTAAACTGAAGGAAAAATTGTTACGAAAACAGCGTCCACTGCCAAGCCTCTGTTGTCAACAACATGACAAAGTGATTCTAGTTACACAGGAATTCCTGCAGAGTGCGCTAAGGAAGCAATGCCATAGTGCACATTGCACCATCTGTTGAGTTAATGGAGAAATTCAAAATTCGTCATCTTAGACTCCTTGCCAACTTACCTGACACTCCCCTACTTGCGTCATCACCTGACATCATGGTAGCACACTCTGGTGGCGACTATATGAACTAAGCCAGTTGGGCTCTGGACCCCTTGATGGACACACTGGATGCCGCCTTCTTGGGTAACGGTACTTGCGTCATCACCTGACGACATGAGAGCACCAGAACGCCCTCTGCTGGTGACGATCTTAACTAAGCCAGTTGGAGGAGTCGACTGAGGTTAGTAAAAGTGTCCTTTCTTTCACGCCAGCGGCGAAAACCCAAGTGACCTATCTTCGCACCAAAATTCAAACTTGGCCCCAGTTCTTGGTATGAAGTGGTGGTCGCGTGACTTAGGTTAGCCCAAGTGACCTTTCTTCCTGCCATTTTCTTTGCTTAGTAGAGATAACCGGGGTGCAGTGCATTATCCTGCTGGAATTTGAACTTCGCAACATTTTTCTGGGGAGGAGGTTAGGTTAGGTTAGTGGAGGTAGCCCAACTGACCTCCTTCCCCCTATCTTGAATAACGCCATGGCCACCAGCTTGCGCTGTTGCCAAGTCTACATGCCACCATTTTTGATGACGTCATCGCCGCCATCTTGGATACATCTGGCAACAATACAGATTCTCCTGAAACAGGCCTTGCCCCAATACTGTCAATGGTGATATCGTCATGTGAAAGTCCATGTGATGAATATGCTACAGGGACAATTCCCTTTTCCCACAGCCAGGGTAAACTCTAATATCACGCAAGAATATCGGCAGAGTGCCGCACGTGTTAACTTTTCCCTGCAAATGCAAGTTGTGGAAGTAAAGGTACAGAAACAAGTACAGTTCGTGTCTTTGTCCTGGACGCCCCTCTCTTTTTATGGAAGACTTCACTGATTTCCACAGCCGCTCAATATTCTGCATGTGGACACTGGGGTCATCTGGAGACACGAACTCCACAGAATGGTTCACGAATTCGTGGTCAAACCCTTCAGCTTTGAGTTTTGTACGACTGAAACCCGTCTGTAATGACTTTAGTACCAGGCAGAATGAAGTGTTTTATGAGACCCACTAAAGTGACCTTGTCTCGGGACAATACTCTCACAACGAAACACTTCCGGGACACACTATTCCACCGAATACCCAAATATGGTCGATTTCACTTTTTGAAGGTCGTCTCTGGTTCTTCCGTCTAGCTATATGAGATTCGTCTTACTTCTACAACTTCATTTGCTCTACCAATTGGTACACTATCATTTGTCACTACCACGTAACAAGACTTCTTGGCAAAACCCAAAATAGTCACACACGGTATTTGCAGATAACTCAGTTTCTGATGCTGTTGGTTGCAACGTGTAGTCTCGAATCCAGCATGATAGAAGAATTACGCTCGTGTGAATGGATAACTTGGAAGAGTATTTATATACAAAAGGTAGTTAATTGATACACACTTTACTATTCAGACTAATATTTTGTCATGCATTATTCAATTGGATACTCACTATGTGTTGCTGACTATTCTGTAATCAAGGAATACTCTGACACATTTAATGTCGTGTTGCTGGGCAATTTTCTTTCCTTGTGTCCATTATCACTTCACCCACAGATTCTGGCGCCAGTTCCTGTAGTCCGTTTGGCTACAGCAATAGAATGTAAAGCGATCCGGACGTTGAAAATTCGTAAAGAAATCTGATGTATGTCTCTCATGAGCTACAAGATTTCCTTTCTTAAATGACTCAGTTCATTTGTGTGTAACTTATTTCTGTATACTTTTTATCCCTGGTGTAAAAAGTGGCTGTAATAATTTTCGCTATCTGAGGCACCAGAACTCCCAAATGAGTGGACCAATTTGATTATAGTTTATTTTGTTTTAAAGTTGCGTTAATGGGGATTGTCACGACTTGTTTGATGACAGTATGGTTAGCCATTCCACGATAGTGCGCTCTTTTCCAAAACCCTATAACCTATTAGTTCATGGACATTTATTATGGCCAATAGCACTCTTATAGTAAATTAGCTGAAATGGTTGTTTTCACTGGTGAAATATGAACAACATCCCTGTATGCAGACTTGACACTGAAATATGGCTTCCCGGCTACAGTCCCCAGTTGAAATATTGTTTCCCGGCTACGACACAAGTTGAAAATATGCTCACTATTTTTTATTACTTAAATTTGCCATATTTCGTGACAGTACCTTTTCCGTTAGATGTTTACACGGCGATATTAGTTTTGGATTCAGTTGTCTAAGTATGATTCCACAATGCATCTTTGTTGGTTGCAGAATTGATGTGGTTCAACGTGTTTCTCTCATTTTGGTGTTTCAAATACCAATTCTTCAAATGTAGTTTCTTCTTATAGTTAATACAAAAAAAAACAGTAACATAATTCAAAATTATTTATGACTGCAACCTTCGCATTGTTCTACCGTCAACACACACCAAGAGTTAACTGCTGACCTTCGACCATAGATTTATGGTCGAAGCTGCCGACTGACTACAGTCAAAGACGACTCCAGCGTCAAAGATGTTTTACACAACACACAAGCTTCCACTTGTAATCAGTCTCTTTGCTATTCTTCGATACATTTACTAATAGTTATCAATATGCTTTCACTTTCAAAAATATAAGTAAATTAACATATACTAAGGCAAATTATAACAAATTCTGACAAAAAATATAAGAAAACATTTACAATTTGGTATCGACAAATACAGTAAAAAAAATAACATCTCCCAGATCCATTACAACTGCTCCCCAGGGCTTTTGTTGTTATGGACATATACAACAAAATCCCGACCACACTCAGTAATGCATCTGTATTACACAATTAGTACATTAATGATGCAGTCTGATAACCTCTTCCAAATTTGGACTCTTTGAATCTGTGGACTTGTTACTGGCTGTTGTTGCAATGATCCTTCCCCATCAATCTCATACACAAAAAATTCAAGTAAAGAAATTATTTGACATGACAAATATACATGGTATAAAACATACATGAGAAATATTCTAACATACAGTATACAGATTGAAAACAATAGAAAGGTAAAACTCATTTCCTAAAGTAAGATTTAAATTTTTTTTTATATTAATGTTAATTTCATTATGCTTACATATTGTACAGTAAAAATGATACTGGACATATATAGTGTAGTGTTTTTTATTTGCCTTTTTATATATTTTTTTACTTCCAATATTTTTTAAATTTTTTTTACTCGTGATGTTTTTTTGTATTTTTTTAATAATTTTCTTCTTTTAGTACAGCTAAAGATACATTAGTATTATCTAATTTTTTTGCAATTATTTATGTACACTTGCCTCTACTACAATATTACTACAAGTCACATCCTTGTGAAGAGTACTTTTGCTCCTTACAACATCAATATAAACAACAATAAATTGCTCATACATCATGAGGCTTTATCTAAAATTGGTTTTGAAACTTATACCTTTGCATGCATGACCTCACATGCATGCCTTCATGCACAGGGAAGACTTAGCTTCCAAAAATTAGAAAAATTCAGAAATGCTCACTATGGAGGCTTTTTTTTGTAAAAAAGTAAAAATAAATCTTTCTCTCATTCTTTGTTACAACAGTGTTTTTTCATCAGTTTCAATTAACATGTGATTTCAAATTATTAATTTATACATGCAAATATACATACTTGGTTCTACAGATAGTTTTTTTTTTTGTTTGTTTGTTTTTTTTTTTTTTTTTTTTTTGTTCTAGCAAGCATATTCCAGTGGATAACTTTTGTTTTAGATGATAATAGGTTATTTAAATTTTGAAATTATGATTTCTGTTTATATAGTTTCAAAGAGACAACATTCCTAAGACCAAATAATTTCTTTGACTTAGGGTACACCAAACGATAAGCATTAGGGTGTGGATTTTCTATGACTTCAAAAGGCCCAATATAGATATCAAAGAATTTTTTAATTTCTGAAGTTAACATTTTTGATTTTTCATGAGATTTGATCAGAACAAGATCCCCAATTTTGAAAGTGGTTAATTTTACCCTATTGTTATGTCTTTTATTCCTCTTTTCCCCTTGTTTCCTCATAGTTTCCCTGACAATATCTTCTCTCTCTTGCATAGTTAAAGGTGTACATTTAGGAAATTCAATAAGTTCTGATATAAGATTTGGAGGTCTAATATGGAACATAATCTCATACGGTGAAAATCCTGTGGAACTATGTTGTAGGCTATTCATAATATCTTCAAAATTTCAAATGTGGTCAAACCAGATTGGATGTTTATGGCTACAATAGGTTCTACAAAGTCTCCCAATTTCCCTCATGTATCTTTCTGCAGGATTGGTGGACAGAGAATAAACAGATATAAGTATATGCTTCAATTTTGATCTTTCAATAAACTTTTTCCAAATTTTAGAGGTAAACTGTGAACCATTATCTGATAATATAGCTTTTGGTTTACCCACCTGTGCGAAATAATCTCTTTCAATTTTTATTATAATTTCGTGGCTAGTAGCTTTTTTCACTGGATATAGTTTAATTAATTTGGAAAATACATCTACCATAACAAATATGTAACAGTGACCACCTTTACTCTTTGGTAACATTCCATATAAGTCCACTGCGATAAGATCTAAATGTTTTTCCGGAATAATGTTTTGCCTCTATCCACCACATCTTTGATTGCTCACTTTAACTCTCTGACATTTGTCACAGGTTGCCAATTCTTTTCTTACCTTCTTTCCAATATTGTAAAAATAAACATTTTCTTGTATCTTTTGAATGCACTTCTGTATCCCACAATGACCAAAACTTTCATGTATGTAAATGATCAGCTTATCAGCATCTGCCTCTGGCCAACACAGTTTTCAATTGTCAGAATCTACATCTGTTCTCCGAAAAATCCCCTTATGTAATTTGTAAAATTTATCAAGTTTCTCATACCCCTTCTTGCCTAAACATTCTTTGATTAATTTCCAACTCTGATCCAAATTTTGATTTTTTCTAATTTTGTTACACATAGCTCTAATTGTTTTCTCATTTTCCACCCCTTTCAAGTATTTAATTTTAAATTGCTTTTCCTCCTCTTGTTCAAAAATCTCCTTTTCTCCCCCAATTGGTAACCTTGAAAGTGAATCAGCTACTACATTCTCAGAACCTTTTATGTGTTTGATTTCAAAGTCAAACTGTTGCAGAAATATTGCCCATCTGATCAATCTACTGTGGTGTAATTTGCACTCTTGTAAGTAACTCAAAGCTTTGTGATCCGAAAATACTATGGTTTTATGTCCAATAAGGTAAATTCTAAATTTTGTAAAAGCCCAATGAATTGCCAAAAGTTACTTCTCTGTGACTGTATAATTTTTCTCATGCTTGAGCAACATTATGCTTGCAAATGCTATGGTACAATGTATCTAAATTCCATTCTCTACTCTTTCTTGAAATAACTCTGCTCCAAGCCCATAATTACCGCTATCATTGTTCAAACAAAATGGTAAATTAAAATCAGGTCTGTGTAATAAGTGTTGCTTCCTCAACTCTTGCTTAATTTTATCAAACTCTTCCTGACAACTTTTATCCCAAACCCAAACAGTGTTTTTCTTAAGTAACTGACTTAAAAATGGTGCATTCAGACTCTGATCACTTATGTTTTCGGTAATAACCGCATAACCCAAAGAACGACTTTAATTGTTTTTTTAGTCTTAGGAATAGGAATTTCTGAAATTGCTTTAAGTTTTTCTGGATCTGCCAAAATTCCCTTATCTGTGACAACATGACCCAGAAATTTTAATTCAGAAACTGCAAATTTACATTTCTCTAATTTCAATGTCATCGCCCCTTTTCTAAGTTTTTCACAAACTGACTTAAAAATCGAAAAATGTTCCTCCCAATTTTGCCCTGTAACCAAAATGTCATCTACATAAATTATCAGTTTAGATGCAAGTTCTTGCCCCAGTACATGATCCAAAGCTCTTATAAATTCAGAAACAGAAGAATTTAACCCAAATGGCACAACACAATATTGGTAACTCTTACCATTGTACAAGAAAGCAGTATATTTCCTAGAATTAACCGAAAGTGGTACCTGATGAAAACCCGAAGTTAGATCCAAACTTGACATATATTTTATATCTGTAAATTTATAAAGTAACTCATCAGTGTTTTCGGGATGGTCTGTCTGTCTGAACAAAATTTTGTTTAAGTGTCTAGAGTCCAAAACCAATCTTACTCCACCGTCTTTTTTCGAAACTACTACTAGAGGATTATTATATGCACTGACACTCCTTTCTATTATATTACATCCTTCCATCTTTTTCAACTTTTTCTCAACAGCAGGTCTTTTTGATATTGCAATACTGTATGGTTTTATGAAAAATGGTTCATGAGGTTTTACCTGAAGCCCACACTGATAACCCTTTACCCTACCAGGTATGTCACTGAAAACATCACTGTACTCCCACAGCAGATTTTCTAACTGTTGTTTTTGCTCCCCAGATAAATTTTGTGTTTCTGAAATTTTCAAATTTACTAAATTCCCAAATTCAACTTCATCAGTATCAAATCTATGAGTTTCAATATTCTCCAATCTATTTTCTTTTAGTAAACTGATACTGTCAAAATTTCCATTACTCTGATCACCAAGTGTGTTCACAAAATTTGTCTGAATGTATTCCCTTTCACTAGTTTCTATCAAAAGTTTTCTTCCAACCCAATCAATTGCTGTATTTACTTTTACTATCCAATTCATACATAAAAGAAAATCTTCATTAAATTCCTGAATTACGAAACATCCATGTGTGAACAACTTGCCTTCAATTAAAAATGTCACTAAAGCCTGGCTTTTTACCAATTTACTGCTCTTCACAGTAGCACCTTTTATCCTTACCCCAATAACTGGCATTTCAACATAATCTTTCCCCGCTTTCAGTTTCTTGCTTAACCTTTCAGATATTCCCGAGACCTCACTTCCTGTATCAATTAAACATTTACCAATCCATGAACCAATTTGAACTTTTATATAAGGACTGCAAAATTGATCACTTTTCTTAGAACCTGTACCCTCATGTAATAAGTCACTTTCAATTTCCCCAAACCTATACTTATCAGAGTCATATGGTATATCATTACATGTATTATTTGTCACAGTTATAAAATTTGCACAAGATACAAAATTGTCATTAGTACTCTCTATTATCTCAAATAGCCAAGAATTTTCATCCAAATCACATTGTATACTATTGAAGCACTTATCCTTCAGCTTTTCAAAAATAAAATCTCATCTTTTCCACCACTCAGGACATACAGTTTCACATACATTAATAAGCATCTTTCTAGAGTTCTTGTCAAAAGAAATAGTTTCACTGTTCAGCCATAGATTCATAAGAAATGTGTGTGTGTGTGTGTGTGTGTGTGTGTGTGTGTGTGTGTGTGTGTGTGTGTGTCATTAGTATCTGTAAAAGTTTCACTTAGGCTAGAAGTTATACATGTGTCATCATTATTTGTGTAGTCAGATTCTTTACCAACAACATCAAAATTCACACTTTCACCTACACCCAGCTTGTGAGTCTTATTCATCCTGGTAACATCCCTGGGAATTTCTATATTATCCTCACTATTTAATCCATTTTCTACCATATGTATACCCAACTCCCTATTTAAACTAATGAAACACCTTTCCTCAACATCATCATCAATCCCATTACTATCATTATCAACTTTATCATCAACATCATTATCATTATACATATTCAGGTCATACACATTCAAATTATTCCCCAAAATATAATTTCCCCTTTCTAAAGTTACCAGATCCCTTTCACCAATATTTTTATTCTCACAGCATGCATTCTCTCTTTCATTCCCACACATCTCTGAACTACTACAAATTACATCATCTGACAAAGTGTTGTTCTTTTCTGTCCAAGTGTAAAACTCTGTTAAATTAAATGAATCACAATTACTTTTATCTACTGTATGTTCTTGTGTACTGAAAATGTTATCTTTATCAATATCATTATTTTCCTCTTGAAATTTCTTCAATAAGTAACAACTAATGACCTCATGTGATAGCTTAGGTTTGGAACTGTCATGTTTGGGTTTATGATAGTCACATCCATTGGTCCTTTCATCATGCTCACCTTCTGCCTCAACCTTGCGGACCTTCAAGGGGGCGTCTACTCGTTTTTGTTTCCTGAATTACAACTTGTTCCTGCTTGAACTGCTGATTGTGGTTCTGCCAATGTCTCTGATCAACATTTCTGTTCCCATTCCTATGCCAAACATTACCTGATTGTTGGTAGTTTCTATTGTACTGATCTCTATCAAAATTTCTGTGATTTTGATCCCTAAAGTGTTCTCTATTTTGTTGATTATTTCCGCGAAAATCATGTTCTTGTTTTGGATAAAAATTATGGTCCTTCTTTTGAAAATTGTTATATCCCCCTGAATTTTGATTGACACTATGATAATTGTTTTGTTCCCTTTTTTGAAAGTTATAATTTCCCCAATTTTGACCATTACCTTTCTGAGTAAACCCACTATGTGTTCTTGTTGTTACCCTATCCAACTTTTCAATATGACTGAGAAACTGTTCTACATTACTATCAGGACAATGAACTACACTCAACTGCATTGCTGATGGCAATCTTCTCTTCAAGGTATCAATTTTGATCAAGTCATCCAAAGGTTTTGTTAAATGAATAAGTTTTTGAAGTTCACTTTTGCAAAATTGTTTCATGCTCCCATCTGATTCTTTATAGTTTCTCCCATTCAAAAATTCACTTTTGATTCTAGTTTGTTTAAGATCATCCCAAAAATTTTCCAGAAATTTTGATTCAAATTCTGAAAAGGTCATCCCCAAAGTTACAATCTGGTTTGCCGAAGTCAAAGCTTCCCCTTTCAAGAATTTTTTCACAAAGTTAATTTTCATATCATCTGGTGAGTGAGGTAAAAAACAATACTGTATAAAATCAATGGGATGTAAGGGTCCATCTACCGAAAAGTGCTTCACTGGAATATTAGATACAAGATTGCATGTGTTGACATTGTAATTTTTGCTTTGAAATTCAATGTCAAAACTTTCAATTTTTTCGCTAAGTTCTTTGACAGATTTTTTGTTTTCTAAATCATTGCACTCTACTTTTTTTTCTAAAGTAACCAAACGATTGTCAGTTTCTTGTTGTACATTTTTTACTAAAACTTTCGTGTTCTCATCCAAATTTTTAATTTCCCTTTTAATGTCATTAAAATCAATTAAATTTATTTCCCTATCTGCCAGTAACTCATTTTTTACAGTATTGATTTCACCGCTCAGTTTAGCATCAATTTCATTTACTTTTGCTTCCACAGATTCAATTTTTTCCTCAACACTGCCAACTCTGTTCGAAAGATCGCCCACTTGGGTATTGACTGCTTGAACTTGCAACAAAATGTTATCAATTTTTTCATCCCAGTAAGTCTTATTGTCGTCAACTGATTGTTTAATTTCTTTCGTGAAATTTACAAGAAAGCTTTTTAAATCAAATTGATCAGCTTTTTAAATCAAATTGATCGGTTCTTTCTGTTTCATTTGCCCTGTCCTGATGTTCAAAGTCTATTAAATTACTACTTTCTACTTTAGGCACAACACTCTCGAAAATCTCATAAGTCATTGTGAAGAACAAAATTTATACACAGCAATACAAAACAAGATTGTTTTAACAAAATACGAGGGTTTCGTGACTTATCTGGAACACACTTCTACTGTTGCAAAACCACATTTTCCATCCATGTGATTGTTGACCAAAATTCTTGAAATTACTTCTTCTGTCGAAAATTATATTTTTCGCCGAAACATTTCTTCTTCAAAACTTTCACTTCCCGATGAACACAAATACTGTAACACACATTCTGAAGAAACTGGTATTAACACACCAAAAATTTTCTTCCTCGTAGCACTGTTGAAGATCTCGTGAACACAATATCCCGGCTGACGCCCCCAATTGAAATACGGCATCCCGGCTACAGTCCACAATTGAAATATTGCTTCCCGGCTACAGTCCCCAGTTGAAATATTGTTTCCCGGCTACGACACAAGTTGAAAATATGCTCACTATTTTTTAATTAAATTTGCCATATTTCGTGACAGTACCTTTTCTGTTAGATGTTTACACGGCAATATTAGTCTTGGATTCAGTTGTCTAAGTATGATTCCACAATGCATCTTTGTTGGTTGCAGAATTGACGTGGTTCAACGTGTTTCTCTCATTTTGGTGTTTCAAATACCACTTCTTCAAATGTAGTTTCTTCTTATAGTTAATACAAAAAAAGCAGTAACATAATTCAAAATTATTTATGACTGTGACCTTCGCATTGTTCTACCGTCAACACACACCAAGAGTTAACTGCCGACCTTCGACCATAGATTTATGGTCGAAGCTGCCGACTGACTACAGTCAAAGACGACTCCAGCGTCAAAGATGTTTTACACAACACACAAGCTTCCACTTGTAATCAGTCTCTTGGCTATTCTTCGATACATTTACTAATAGTTATCAATATGCTTTCACTTTCAAAAATATAAGTAAATTAACATATACTAAGGCAAATTATAATAAATTCTGACAAAAAATATAAGAAAACATTTACAATTTGGTATCGACAAATACAGTAAAAAGAAATAACATCTCCAAGATCCATTACAACACTCTGCAACATAAATACAAATGCTGAATTTGCAGCATGTTCTGAGTTATGACATGCCCAAAACGCTGCCTCCTCTATATTCCAAATAAGAGTTTAGGTGAATTTCATCTACACTCAAAACAACACTGACATAATCATTGTTAAAGTACTGAAATTTCTGTCTTGCACATGACAGGAAATATACTTCCTCCCAAGCCTTTCATGAGATGGATTCACATTAAATCTGCTGCAGATCATGTGCAGAGTGATTGGATGTGGCATTTTCATTAATGAATTGCTGTGTAAAAATTTATATGCATGAGAGGAAATCGAAAATAGTAAACAACACAGTATCATACGTATGAACCTAAACATATGATTAAATTTCTTGGCATTTATAAGACCAACTTGTTCATATATAAAGTCTACTATCTCCTTTTTACACTCCTGTGCACTGTCTTTCAGTACTCCTAGACTGTCTTTCACTGTCTCTACAATGCTTGTCTATACAAGTTTCTGAGTGCCCACAATCTGTGTCTGAAAACTCTTGCAGTACACTGACAATGTCATGGATATTAGTTACAATCAGAGGAAAAGATGTTTTTTCCTAATGTCTTAATTTGCATGTCTTTCTTAAATGAGACATTTAAATTACTGTCTATAATAATGGAATGTGTAATGAATGGTGCTGGTTTTCTTGTTATCTTCAAAAAACACACAAAATCACTTTTTTTTCAATTACACTCTGCTCATAGGGCAGTTCCACTTCATTGGTACATAGCATCAACTCTTCTAAGGAACTGAAGCTGAAAGATCTTCATAGTCCTTTTGGGAAGCTGAGCTACATATATTGTAGTGCTGCAGCTAACTGCAAGAAAACTGATGAAAACACGGGAAGCGAAGTTGAATTCTGCGAAGAGAGAACACGGCAAAAAACGTCTACGCACTCTTGAACTATACAGTCAGACCACTGAACACCTACCGGAAGACTAGGTGGAAAGAGAGCTCTGCGTGTTTACACATCTGTCGCACTCAGTTAGCCGTGACTCTGTGCGCCTAAACTCGTCCGTAGCAGTGAAAAGGGCAGTGCCACTGTATGCGTCAACATGTCCTTAGCGCTGTACGGAAAACCTGATGGCCACGCTTAAACACATCAGGCACGATGAGTTGACACATCCCCAGCAATCAAAGGATTAAATGTTCGCAATACGTCATGTATTTATTTCTTGCATTCCCAGAAGCTTACGGTCATTGAATTCTGGCCATCTGCTTTTGTGTGCGTCTTATTTCTGCGTGTTTCTCACTACTGGTGTATAGAGAGCAAAAAAAAAATTTATTCCTTCACACTACAGTAGCAAATCTTATTTGTAAATTGTACATGTAAGTAATTTCATTCTTAACTATCCACTCCGAGTAGCAAATTTATTTCTTTGGCTACATTGCCATAAATTTTATTTAGGGTTTGTTTTGCGTGTGCTACACGGCTTGCTGCCTTCCCCATACTACTATGATTGACTTACGCAATTGAACAGCACATGGTGGTGTGAGAATTAAAACTGTAATGTGTTGAGAGAATGAAGATATGCAAGACATGTTTAACTACAGACGTTATTTACTACAAATACCTAAAATCAGTAGCATAAAAACGAATTCAGGGGCATTTTCATTTATGTTTAGCAACACCTGAAGCAGACTGGCAATAATACGTGTTTCTTCTTACAGAGTAGGCATATCCGTGGACGCTTAGCTTACTCAGAAGTTGGGGGATCTCTTCTTCCATCTTGCAAAAGCCACAGATGCTGCCCTCGCTACAAATCACTCCTTCAGTGATAGCCTTATCAATTTCTCAAACACGTCTGCTTCACGGTCTAGAACACGGTCAGCAGACCAAAGCGATTCTTCTCGGTGCTGTAGCCCTCAGAGCGCCCAGGGAGGCTGTCTGTGTGAGGCACCTCTACTATTATTAAATGCCTCCAGTCCTGCAACGGCCTTCACTCTATCTCCTGGATAATTTACAATTCTCCAAAACAGCTACAGGCACACAGAACTTTGAAATGAATTTCTTTTTTCATATTTCACTATAAACACAGTTCATTTATAATACACTCCTGGAAATTGAAATAAGAACATCGCTAATTCATTGTCCCAGGAAGGGGAAACTTTATTGACACATTCCTGGGGTCAGATACATCACATGATCACACTGACAGAACCACAGGCACATAGACACAGGCAACAGAGCATGCACAATGTCGGCACTAGTACAGTGTATATCCACCTTTCGCAGCAATGCAGGCTGCTATTCTCCCATGGAGACGATCGTAGAGATGCTGGATGTAGTCCTGTGGAACGGCTTGCCATGCCATTTCCACCTGGCGCCTCAGTTGGACCAGCGTTCGTGCTGGACGTGCAGACCGCGTGAGAAGACGCTTCATCCAGTCCCAAACATGCTCAATGGGGGACAGATCCGGAGATCTTGCTGGCCAGGGTAGTTGACTTACACCTTCTAGAGCACGTTGGGTGGCACGGGATACATGCGGACGTGCATTGTCCTGTCGGAACAGCAAGTTCCCTTGCCGGTCTAGGAATGGTAGAACGATGGGTTCGATGACGGTTTGGATGTACCGTGCACTATTCAGTGTCCCCTCGACGATCACCAGTGGTGTACGGCCAGTGTAGGAGATCGCTCCCCACACCATGATGCCGGGTGTTGGCCCTGTGTGCCTCGGTCGTATGCAGTCCTGATTGTGGCGCTCACCTGCACGGCGCCAAACACGCATACGACCATCATTGACACCAAGGCAGAAGCGACTCTCATCGCTGAAGACGACACGTCTCCATTCGTCCCTCCATTCACGCCTGTCGCGACACCACTGCAGGCGGGCTGCACGATGTTGGGGCGTGAGCGGAAGACGGCCTAACGGTGTGCGGGACCGTAGCCCAGCTTCATGGAGACGGTTGCGAATGGTCCTCGCCGATACCCCAGGAGCAACAGTGTCCCTAATTTGCTGGGAAGTGGCGGTGCGGTCCCCTACGGCACTGCGTAGGATCCTACGGTCTTGGCGTGCATCCGTGCGTCGCTGCGGTCCGGTCCCAGGTCGACGGGCACGTGCACCTTCCGCCGACAACTGGCGACAACATCGATGTACTGTGGAGACCTCACGCCCCACGTGTTGAGCAATTCGGCGGTACGTCCACCCGGCCTCCCGCATGCCCACTATACGCCCTCGCTCAAAGTCCGCCAACTGCACATACGGTTCACGTCCACGCTGTCGCGGCATGCTACCAGTGTTAAAGACTGCGATGGAGCTCCGTATGCCACGGCAAACTGGCTGACACTGACGGCGGCGGTGCACAAATGCTGCGCAGCTAGCGCCATTCGACGGCCAACACCGCGGTTCCTGGTGTGTCCGCTGTGCCGTGCGTGTGATCATTGCTTGTACAGCCCTCTCGCAGTGTCCGGAGCAAGTATGGTGGGTCTGACACACCGGTGTCAATGTGTTCTGTTTTCCATTTCCAGGAGTGTAGAAAACTGCAAAATGAGTACCTGGGTAATACTGGGTTTGTGAGCTGTTAGTTAATAAACAGTTGCCCTTAATTTCAGAAGAAAACATTGAAAAATATTTTGTTTTTTAAAGAAATGCTTAAACTTAAGACTACATGACAATACATTTCTCAGGTTACGTTTTGTTTGTGACGGTTGTATATCCCACACAGAGCAAATCTTAAATTTATTTGCGTTCTGTTTTAATTGTCGGAATCTGATGCCTTTCTGATATTTTAGAGTGTTACGATGACACTGCAGCTTGGTGCCAGTGGCTCGAATCCTATATTTGGATTTGCAGATCCTCTTGTTGACCGTGTTTGCAGTTAAAATTGTAGGATGTGAGGTCTGCCAGTTATGCAAAAAACCATTTTTTTCCAAGTACCCGATCATGTTTCTGCACCACTGTGCCATCAGTGGGTTTCCGTTTTATTTGTTCTGTAATGTGAACATTTTTATTAAATGATTACAAAATTCTATGGATGTTTTGTTCAAACAATAGTTCGTTTCTTTTTTTTTGTAATACTTTTACACTTGGTGTGCATGAGTTTTCCGGATCACATGTGTATATTTACTACAGGTAGCTTGTCATCTGCAACCAAATGATGTTGATGAGAAATTTTGCTGGGAGTTAACCTACCATCTAAAATGTAATTTAGTTTGTCACGATATTTCACGCCTGTATTCATTTTTACTTGCGTTTTCATGTGGCAAGCCCTTTTATTCTCCACATCGTGGTGAGGTGTCGTAATGCACACGTAAATGTAACATGTATTTTCCACAAATAAGGTCATAAAAGCACTTTTCACTTCGGCAAAACCCAGTGTAATTGTGGCAGTTGTGTGTCCCAGTCCAGTCAGTGTTCATTTGTTAACCAGAGAGTTTGGTGCCAAATTTGAATTTTGTTTACATTTTATCTTCGTGTGTGTGTGTGTGTGTGTGTGTGTGTGTGTGTGTGTGTGTGTGTGAGGGGGGGGGGGTTAAACTTTATCTGTTTGTGTTGTCTTTTTCGTAAAGTCCCTTTACTGTGTTAAATAGTGTGCCTTTGCAGAGTGTAGTGTATTCATTTATGACGTGTTTTCCTTCTGCTATTGCCTTATGTTTGTGGAAGTTTTCCTCAATAGTCAGTTTGCTGTGTAGGCTGTGGCTGGGTTTTAGAATTCTTAAGTCTGTTTCTCTTGTAGTTGGGTGGTTATTGTGGGCTACAAGGCGGTCACCAAACGCGCCAACAAGAACAGATATGCCTCTTTGATGTATATAGCTTGCTCTTATTTTGGTAATATTCAGCAAGCCAATATCCTCTTACAAAAATTTTACACTTCCCCTAATACCTGTTAGCTACAGTGAAATGTTTCACAGTAGCATATTCACAAGACAAATAAATTCTTGTAATTCTTCAGATTTTCCTGGTGTACTTCGTGTCACAGTAGTTCATGGATCAGTCAGTTCATCAGCGCATCTGATGACGGCAATGTGTTTGTTTGCCAAAGTATTTTGCGCATTGGACCCTAACATCCGGCATTTCACTATTTTATTAGATATTTTCTCAAATGTTACAACCATCCATATAGCTAAACTGCAGTAGTGTCTCTTGAAGTATTGTTCATAACCTATTTAAATTGTCAACACTTCCTTTCACCTGCACGTAAACGTTTAACACATTGTCAGTAAGTACGTGACAGAAACTTTTGGAGTATGGAATGGCTTTACAAAAAAAAGACAAGTGCCATTTACTTTGTTTTGAAGTAGCCATCCACTGTGTATTTCTAATTTCTTTATCATTCTTGGTTTGAATGCTTGTATGTTCAGTTACAACACTTCAAAGCTGTGAGTTCTCAAAGCATGGCCTATGATTTTCAGGGGTTCTCTTGTAAATCATGATGTAGTCAGATATGTGCAGCTGATAGGTATATGGAGTGGGAACTGCACCTGATAAACCATGAAGGTTATGAATATTACTTTAACAGCAATGTTGTTTACAGTATATAGATGTAGATGTTTCTACCAATGGAAGTTTCATATAACATTGCCAATTAAGAATCTCTCACAGGCTTGAATACAGTCTAAGAAACATAGCAAATACTTCATCAGTTCAAGATACAAATTTGTACACATAACCAGTCAAGTGTTTCTGAGCATAAATAATATGAAAGATGACAAATAGATATGAAAAAAATTTATGATCTGCAAAAATTATGATACACCATCATTATTTATAGTAAGTAGACAGTTGTGGGCCATGTGATGTATTGCCTTCCGAATCTTGAGTTACTGGGTACACAGTCTGGCCCTCCATAACATTAAGGCCCACATACCCCAATGCTCTGTTCATTTTATCATGTTTTGTAGACAAACTTACTTCAAAATTTCTCAGCTGACTGAACTTTTTTTTATTAATATGCAGTGTCACTCAAACGGCTGTTGTTGGCTTAGTATTTAATTTTATTGTTAATTTATCCATGTTGGATCTTGTTTAACTCCACAGCTATGAAGGACTGAAGAATGCAACCAGCCACAGCTACTTCTGAAAAGCTGTGAGTGCCATTACTGGTTTGTAGCTATCATGCCCATCTGCAGATTTCATCTACTGTAGTTAAGCAAAGGATATGTGCAGGAGATGTGCAAATCTAAAGAACAGAAAAAATTCTTTGTACATAAGAGTGAACTTCTGATACATCAATAACTGTAGCATGTCATAGGAGAAATTAAAATGTATAATTAAGAGGCTATTGTCAAGAGCCTCAATCACAAGTGTTTTGATTTTGGCCTTTGCCCATTTTCTTCAGTGGTATTGTTAGGATGTTAAGTAGTGCAGTTGTTTTCTATTGGAATAAGGGTATCATTGTTCACAGTTCTGACTAATGGGACCAACTGTGTTTGATTTATGTGGAAAGCCCGAGGAACATCTGCTGGAATTGATTGTCAGCTAGCTCAAGACTTTCATTTAGAATGTATCTCCATTCACACCATCACTTCATGCCAGTACATCTTCTTGCATATGTTAGTTATATTTTGTATTTATGAATTACCTTTAATGTTTAAAATGGTGTGTTCTTTTGATCCATGTTAGTGGCAACAGCAGTTTTATTTGAATTTTGTATTCTAAAAGTGTCAACACATTCAGATTCTTATACTGTATTAAACTTTCTGCCAGCTTAAAGAGGAAAGGAAAAAGAAATTTAGGGCAGTTATCTGAATCAGTATTGTATATTCCTGATATTTTTCCAAGATATGGTTTTGGTTTTGTGTACTGTGTTATTTTGCGTAGTCCTGTGTGTAAACACATTAAAGTTGACATTGTTGTCTTGGCAGTAATGTGCAGAAAATATTAGTTAGTTTATTCCTCCGTACATTGTTTATGAACTATCAGATGTGTTGTCTTAATTGAAAGATGAAAAAAAATTTTAAGAAATTAACTTATCCGTGCCTACATATCATACAGTTTTATATTATGTTGTGTTAATTTTGATACATTGCGTACAGTATTTTTGGTACATATTAAACAAGTTCACAATTAAGGTAAAATAAGTTACACAATTTGTGTGGCATAAGTAGACACTGGATGAATAAATGTTTGTAATGTAGTCACTCACTTCCAGCTGTCTCCAGTACCTTGACGATACTTTTACCATTCTGTTACATTTTTTGTGTCATCTCGTTAATCCATCTGAAAAAGCTAAGTCTTCACCATACCACAATGTTGAGATCAGGAAAACAGAATCCATCACAGGTCCTGGGCACAGGATTTCACAGGATGATGACCGTTGTTTCTAATTAAATGATGTCTTTCACCAGTCACTGCTCCATGCTACATAAATAATCCTTGACTTAGTAGTACAGATTACTTAAGAGATATGCTTTTTTCTTAGGAAAAAAATGGAATTTAACAACCTTTTTAATATTAGGAAAATTTATTTTACAATTTTATTCTCTGTTAGAAAGTGCTGTTCTGCATTCTCTCTCTCTCTCTCTCTCTCTCTCTCTCTCTCTCTCTCTCTCTCTCTCTCTCTCTGTAAATGTAAGTTTTGTCTAGTTGATATGTTCCATGATCATGAATATTGTTTGATATAACTGCTGTATGTTCTGTGTAAGCCACTAAAATTGAGATTTGATGTAATATTATGTAATTGCCAACACTATGTGGTTTGTGGGGTAATTATTTGGGAGAGGTAGCTGAGAGATTAGTATGCTGCTGTTCAAACAGTAATGTAAAATGAATAACTTGCAGGAGATGATGTGAAGTTTACACTGTGTGTAGATTTATTTAGACTGCTCAGCAATAAATGAACTTGTGATCATGAACATTTTCATTGTACAACAGGCTTATGACTTACAGCTGTTTTAGGGCTGCTTTCAAACTTTATAATTTAAAGAAATTGTACGCTGCTCAAATGTCAAGTGAAATGATTCACTGAAGTTTCTTACATGTACTTATCAAGTATCGAAAATGAATTATTTGCCTTTAACTTAAAATAACCTGTGGTGATTTATGTTCTATACATAATAGATATCCTTAGCTGAATCTACAGCTACACTGCTGGTAATAGATTATTCTATAATCTGTAAAGTCTTATGGTTACACATATAGTTTATTCTTGTTATATGATAACCTGTGAGTACGTTTTGTATGTGTATTTGTCATTTGCCAGAAAGCTAAGTTGGAGTGAACAGAATTCCCAGTATCAGTTTTTACACAAATATCTGAAAAATATCCAAAATTACATGTTATGCAAATATCATTCCAGTTAATGCTCAATGACACACTCACTTTTCTTACTGTATAGTGACTTATTCAATTGGATATTTCTCTTAAAGCAACTTTTAAAAAATAAAGATGCCTTAATGGTTCTTGGTGTTGTAAATATTACCTTTGTTAGGTTGAGTTTTATTTTTTACTTTATATGCATGTGCATAATGTGGAATGAATCAAATCATAAAAATACAATTTTGGTCTCAAATGATCTGTATCAGGAAGTTAACAGTAGTATTAGTACTGAACGACATAAGAATTTTAATCGGTGTTACGGTGAAATGACATTATTTGTCATTGGAAATGTGTAATTTTTTATTGTTGTGTAACCGTTTGGCGTTTGGCATTTTGGAATTTCCGTCACCTTGTGTTCTGTTGATTCAATCATACACTTTATTGTAACCTCATCCATAAATACTGCTCTCCTTATTAATCTATGTTGAGTTCAGGGGTCAAATTCCTACTGCTATAGTTGAAGCTGTGGAACTTTATGTATTTCTTTAAAGTTTGATGCAGTCTGTTAGTTATAAAGTTATTTACTTTTTCTTGTATGGTGTCATAAATATGACTGTTGGTGTGTGTGTGTGTGTGTGTGTGTGTGTGTGTGTGTGTGTGTGTGTACTTTAGTGTTAAAAGTAGTAGTTACAACTGTCAGTATATATATTGAAATCCAGTACAATCCTTACACACATTAGTACTGCAAGGATTACCTCATACGTCTAGCTTTTATATACTTCATTACGGTACATCAGTGGATTCTTTCTGTTTGTCCCCTTTAAAATTTCAATTAGAAAATATTAACTTTGATTGGAACACTTTATGGTTATTAGTTCTCATATAGATGTTCAATATATGCATAGTGAAAGTTAATTTGGAAATACTGTGTGTGTTCATGCAATTTCAATGTGGAAATTGACATTTTCATGCAGTTGTCTTGTTGTCATGATTATATTGTTTTCATATAAGCTACTTCTCGGAACAATAACTTATTGCTCTCGTTGATGATGATGACGATGATGATGCTGTGCAGTTAATGTTCTTGCAATTCCTCCTCCTTACCAGAGGATGTATTTATGAGAAATGAAGCCAGAGGAATGGACAGTGAAGCTGAGTACTATTTCATTTATTTGTCTTGTCAACAAGTGTAATCACGACAACCAGTTTGAGCAGTGATCTCCACCACCAAGATTCCATCTCCAGTGCCTACAGCATGCAATCTATTTGCATTAGTACTGGTCCTAATGAAAGTAATGCGTGTGATGAGAGTCTGTGAGTGTATGCATCAGTAATACAGGACTGTGTTACAGAATTTCAGCAGGAAGTATTATCATCAGAACTGAAGTGAGCCGTCGGAAGGTACGTCACCGAGCCTCGTACTTTTGGGAGACGACGTGATGCTCGAGGCCCAGAATATGCCGTAGAGGAGCAGTGCTGCCACACTTGTGTGAGGACCTCGTGACCGAAAGATGTGGTAGGGCTAGTGTGAAAAACTGTAGAATGTCTTCATTACAAGACCTTCCCCTGCAGTGCCGGAGACCACTGAGATAGCGTCAGTTGGCCGACCAGTGGTTGTTGTGGGAACCGGATGTATAAATGTGGTAGCCCTAAGCATCACTTCACAACTTCCGGAGCCATTGTGGATCTGCACTGCTGATAGCCTGTGATCACCAGAAAAGTCATTTCTTTCTTTTCTAAAATGTTGCTGGATGTAATAGTGGAACTAATGCGGCAACGGGACTGGTGCGACGACTGGACTCGTACAGTGATGGAAACCGTCTGCAGTGGATGAGTGTTCCTAAGATGCAAGAATTTCTTCTGTTAGCTGCCACCAGGATGACGCTCTGTTCCTAGCTGTACTGGACATTGCAGTTTTCCTAGGCTCGTGGATCAATCTGTTCTGCCTCGGTATCGGCTACATCCTACCCTCCGTGCCTCCCCTTGCAGGCGCAGTGGGTATAAGACACTAAAGAAGATGCTTCAGCTTTTTTACTAAGAGAGGAGCTGTGCTATGAAGATCTATCCTGACCCCATCCGCAAATTACAGTTCTTTATTTCGAATGTGGCATCATTTATAGGGGAAAACGACATTCTACAGAGTATTAAAACTTGAGGACTTCTGAACCAGTGGATATGAATCTGAATGTGCATCAGAGCCGTTCTCGCAGGGCACGAGACGTGGCTAACCTACATAATTTTGCGGCACTGTAAACGACGACTCGAGAGCTTGCCACCTTTTTCTACAGTACTGCTTCTAAAGTGGTGGTGGTGTAGCCTGTGCATAAGTGGATACGAGAACATCCATCATGGCTTTCAGAACAAGTAACTGCACAGCAACGAACGTGTCATCATCAACTATTCTTTCATACAGTTATGGAACATGTAATTGCATTACATACATTGATCAGTATTAATGACAAGAACAACAATAATAATAATAATAATAATAATGATAATAATAATAATAGTCCAGTCATTAGATGGTAAATTTATAATTATTTATGTATTCCGTCTGTCAAGTTGATTGTTAAATGTAGCAGTGCCTTCCTTACCATATGAGAAAATGTGAATAAACAAGTGAATTATTTTAAATTAATTCTTGATGAGTGATTAAGCAAATTTAAATTACATAAGTGAATTGCCCAGTTAATAGACTGGTGTAGCCATTTAGATGTTCAGTACATCACTGTACCATCTCTTTAATATCTTGTGTCAATACTAGTCACTTTAACAATTTTTATCTCAAATTTGCTTATAGTATTGCCTAATATTTGTTTGTAAATCACTTGTCAAAGCTCTACTTGTAAGGAATTCACAGTTTGTTGGTGTTTGCTATGTTTTTTTAAATGTTAGTACACTCTGGACATTAATAATGTTGTATTTTCAGTACAGTTACTAAAACTATTTAAAGGTATCCCATATCATGGCTTGCAATGTTCTGCTTGTCTTTATAATATGTATTTATTGATTTACACTTGTGTCCCCATGTTACATATTATTTTGTTACCGATCTTATATAAAAACAAAACATTGATTTATATACTTATTAATCTATTTTTATATATTTATTGTCTACTTCTGTCAGAAATAGGCATCCTTGTGGATGCTTTCTGTGTTATCCAGTGGTGGTGTAAGTTGTAAGTAGTTGTACTATCATTTAGAATGAAATAAAATACTGTTTGACATGTACAGCTGTTTTAATCCATCTCCCTCTGAATATCTGTCACTTTCAACTTGTTTCATGTCAGGCAGTGTTTGTTAATTTGATGTGGCATCAGGAAGCAACCTCAAAATGTGAAACACTTACAATATTTTTGTCCATAAAATTCAGGAGAAGGCTGTTTGGGGTATTACTGTCATCAGATCCACAACACTGAAGTAGTTGTTTTTGTATGGTTATACCCAACATTAAAATAATTTTCCAGTAAGCAAAATTTCTTTTATGACAACATTCTGAAACAGAAATTTCTAGATATTCCCATGTCAGGACACTTAGCCATTCAGCAGGTCTTCCATAGTCTTTGTTAGGAACTAACTGTCTTAAGTAATACTGTGGCATTATTTTACATATAACTGCTAAATATAAAGAACATAGGTGGTGGGGTCTAACAGACAGCTCCCAGAAATGGCAGAAGTTTAGAAAGTTTGATTTTATCCCAAAACTCAAAAGGGCAAGTAAACCTGAAAAACATTATGTAAGAATTTCCTGATCATTTTGTTGTGGTTGTCATGGAGCAACAATTGGCTCTACAGTGACAAGACACAGAAGCTGTGATGTGGTAAATAAACGGATGCTCATGTTGAGGCTAGGCTAGGTACCACATTGGTATAGGATTCTCTCTCTCTCTCTCTCTCTCTCTCTCTCTCTCTCTCTCCCCCTCCAGGTAAGTGCAGCATATTATTTCTGAAGCTCTGAGCTGTATATGGAATTGTGTGGCTATTGGAAACGGAACACGAGGTGCCTCTGATCTACTTCATGGATTCCTTGCACGATATTGGAAAACATGAAGGTATAAACTCCCATTCTTAATGCTGCCCTCACTGTCCTGTCTCTGAAAGTAAATGTTTCACAGTGAATCAAATCATTAGAGCAAGGATTATATTCTCATTTACGCCAACACATGAACGCTAGAGTGAGAGACTGATTGCCATTTAACATTCACTGATCTGCAATTAGAAAGATCTATGTGTGAAAGATCGGTAACAAAATAATATGTAACATGGGGACACAAGTGTAAATCATACGCACATATTATAAAGGCAAGCAGAACATTGCAAGCCATGATATGGGATACCTTTAAATAATTTTAGTAACTGTACTGAAAATACAACATTATTAATGTCCACAGTTCGTTGGTGTTTGCTATGTTTTTTTTAAATGTTAGTACACTCTGGGCGTTCGTTATCTGTGTGGTCACAGAGTGAAAAATGTACCTAAAATCAGAAGCATGCCATACTTGTTACAGTGTTACAAATAATTTAAATAAGTTTTCATTCTTATGGGCCTTGTGTTTTGTCCTACACAGACACAGGATCGCATTTCATTATAACAAAGGAAAAAAATGAAAATCGGCAATATACGTAAGTCAAGATCTTCATTTTGAATATTTGTGGTTTTGGGGTGTTAAAGGAGTGGCATGTCAACACGAGGTAAAGAAACGTAATGCGACTGCAGTGTAACGTGTATTTTTAAATCAGTCTATGCAACATCCTTTTTTTTGTAAAAGCAAAAATAAATTAAGATAATTGTCAGTTGTTAACAATGAAACACGCTTCTCAGTTGGCAATGGTAATAATAGTTTTATACAACACAATCATAAGCAATGACTAGAGACCAGATTGAATGCGATATAAAAATCTCAAAATATGTATGAAAACGTTTAAAATATGCTTGGAAAGTGTCAAACATGCGAGATCAACTAATAAAAAAACATGGTACCTTCTGCGTTCGATATACCATGAAGCTAAACCTCTGTATATGGATTGCGAGGAAGAATGTCGGCCACGCTATGAAAGTCGTTTACTACGCCTCTGATGGCCACGAAATAATGATTTTGAAACAACAGAGCTTCGGTCGACGCACCCCAACGAGCTTGCATTAGTTCTGGAGGTAAAGGCAAGTTTGGTAGTTTTTCTTTGTAGGTCTTGATGTAAGGATGTGCGTTAAGGAAGGCTTTCTTTGTGGATGAATGCAATTTATTTAAATTCCCAAACATGGAATGTTCTACTTCAGCAAGGCGATGTACTCCGTGAGCAAAGCATGGCTCATGAATCAAATTGGAATGAAATACTTGGAGGGCTTACTACTTTGATAATATAGGGAGCAGCATCTCAGAAAATCACAAACACCCTTTCATCTGCAGAAGATTCTGGAAATATTTTTCTATTACCCTTATTCAAAAATCTGGCAGTCGTAGGATGATTTTTCACTTTCAGTTCTTTGTACACCACTAAATACGGCTGGCAGGAGTGGCCGTGCGGTTCTAGGCGCTACAGTCTGGAACCGAGCGACCGCTAAGGTCGCAGGTTCGAATACTGCCTCGGGCATAGATGTGTGTTAGTTAATTTAATTAGTTCTAAGTTCTAGGCGACTGATGACCTCAGAAGTTAAGTCGCATAGTGCTCAGAGCCATTTGAACCACTAAATACGGAGAAACAGATCTTGTTTTAAAGCACCAATCACTAAATTTCCATTGTAGTGGCCACAAGTGTCAATATTTTCGTCAGCTGAAATCCGAATAAAGTTGCCCTTGAGTTGATTGCCTATTTCTTTCAGAGCTCGTAGGCAAATGGCCAGTATCTAATTTTTACGCAATGTTGATTCATCTGGCTTATTTTGATTCAAGTAGTATTGGAGCAGAACACTTTTGAGGAAGGGTCTGTAAGTTTGTGAAGAGGAGTTTTCTTCCAATGAATGCTGCACATAGATCCATGTTGAAGCAGTTTTTTTGGTTGGCTTTGGAGGTTAAATGCGTGCTACTGCTGCTTGTCTCAGCGAAAAGTTGTCATGGGCCTTTCTTTTGAATTCCTGTGATATGAAGACTTGTCTTGTTGTGCTGGTCTGTTTGAAACTCTTTTTGCATGAAACGCTTTATGTGCAAACTCTACAATAAAAAACATTTCCGTCATATGTGCAAGGGTGACAATTATTTAATTATATGAAGAAAAACGTAAATTGTTACAAACGACGGCATGCGCACACTAATCAACATGTAAACATCAGTACAGATATTCCAGATTTAGATTATGACATTCGATATGCCTGCCATCATTGGCGATGATGTGGCGCAGACGAATAACGAAATTCTGAACGACTCGCTGATATCTCGAACATCAATGCTGTTGGTGACCTCCTGAATAGCTGTTTTCAGCTCAGCAATGGTTTTTGGGGTTGTTGCTGTACACCTTTCTTTGATATGTCGTTGTTGTTGTGGTCTTCAGTCCTGAGACTGGTTTGATGCAGCTCTCCATGCTACTCTATCCTGTGCAAGCTTCTTCATCTCCCAGTACCTACTGCAGCCTACATTCTTCTGAATCTGCTTAGTGTATTCATCTCTTGGTCTCCCTCTACAATTTTTACCCTCCGCACTGCCCTCCATTACTAAATTGGTAATCCCTTGATGCCTCAGAATATGTCCTACCAACCGGTCCCTACTTGTTGTCAAGTTGTGCCACAAACTCCTCTGCTCCCCAATCCTATTCAATACCTCCTCATTAGTTATGTGATCTACCCATCTAATCTTCAGCATTCTTCTGTAGCACCACATTTTGAAAGCTTCTATTCTCTTCTTGTCTAAACTATTTATCGTCCATATTTCACTTCCATACATGGCTACACTCCATACAAATACTATCAGAAACGACTTCCTGACATTTAAATCTATACTCGATGTTAACAAATTTTTCTTCTTCAGAAAAGCTTTCCTTGCCATTGCCAGTCTACATTTTATATCCTCTCTACTTTGACCATCATTAGTCATTTTGCTCCCCAAATAGCAAAACTCCTTTACTACTTTAAGTGTCTCATTTCCTAATCTAATTCCCTCAGCATCACCCAACTTAATTCGACTTCATTCAATTATCCTCGTTTTGCTTTCGTTGATGTTCATCTTATATCATCCTTTCAAGACACAGTCCATTCCATTCAACTGCTCTTCCAAGTCCTTTGCTATCTCTGACAGAATTACAATGTCTCCATGGAATTTAATACCTACTCCGAATTTTTCTTTTGTTTCTTTTACTGCGTGCTCAATATACAGATTAAATAACATCGGGGAGAGGCTACAAACCTGTCTCACTCCCTTCACAACCACTGCTTCCCTTTCATGTCCCTCGACTCTTATAACTGCCATCTGGTTTCTGTACAAATTGTAAATAGCCTTTCGCTCCCAGTATTTTACCCCTGCCACCTTCAGAATTTGAAAGAGAGAGTTCCAGTCAATATTGTCAAAAGCTTTTTCTAAGCCTACAAATGCTTGAAATGTAGGTTTGCCTTTCCTTAATGTTTCTTCTAAGATAAGTCGTAGGGTCAGTATTGCCTCACGTGTTCCAGTATTTCTACGGAATCCAAACTGATCTTTCCCAAGGTCGGCTTCTATCAGTTTTTCCATTTGTCTGTAAAGAATTTGCGTTAGTATTTTGCAGCTGTGACTTATTAAACTGATAGTTCTGTAATTTTCACATCTGTCAACACCTGCTTTCTTTGGGATTGGAATTATTATATTCTTCTTGAAGTCTGAGGGTATTTCGCCTGTTCCATACGTCTTGCTCACCAGATGGTAGAGTTTTGTCAGGACTGGCTCTCCCAAGGCTGTCAGTAGTTCTAATGGAATGTTGTCTACTCCAGGGGCCTTGTTTCGACTCAGATCTTTCAGTGCTCTGTTAAACTCTTCACCCAATATCGTATCTCCCATTTCATCTTCATCTACCTCCTCTTCCATTTCCATAATATTGTCCTGAAGTACGTCACCCTTGTATAGACCCTCTATATACTCCTTCCACCTTTCTGCTTTCTCTTCCTTGCTTAGAACTGGGTTTCCATCAAAGCTCTTGATATTCATGCAAGTGGTTCTCCTTTCTCCAAAGGTCTCTTTAATTTTCCTGTAGGCAGTATCTATCTTACCCTAGTGAGATAAGACTCTACATCCTTACATTTGTCTTCTAGCCATCCCTGCTTAGCCATTTTGCACTTCCTGTCGATGTCATTTTTGAGTCATTTGTATTCCTTGTTGCCTGCTTCATTTACTGCATTTTTGTATTTTCTCCTTTCATCAATTAAATTCAATATTTCTTCTGTTACCCAAGGGTTTCTAGTAACCCTCGTCTCTTTACCTATTTGATCCTCTGCTGCCTTCACTATTTCATCCCTCAAAGCTACCCATTCTTCTACTACTGTATTTCTTTCCCCCATTCCTGTCAATTGTCCCCTTATGCTCCCCCTGAAACTCTGTACAACCTTTGGTTCTTTCAGTTTATCCAGGTCCCATCTCCTTAAATTCCCACCTTTTTGCAGTTTCTTCAGTTTTAATCTACAGTTCATAACCAATAGATTGTGGTCAGAGTCCACGTCTGCCCCTGGAAATGTCTTACAATTTAAAATCTGGTTCCTAAATCTCTGTCTTACCATTATATAATATATCTGATACCTTATAGTATCTCCAGGGTTCTTCCATGTATACAACCTTCTTTCATGATTCTTGAACCAATTCTTTAATATAGCCCCACAAAAAGGAGTCGCATGTGTTCAGATCCAGAGAATATGGTGGCTAATCGAGTCCCGTGCCATTTGCCTTTGGGTTCCCCAGTGCCAGAATGCGGTCCCCAAAGTGCTCCTCCAGGAAATCACTCACTCTCCTAATTCGACGGAGTTGAGCTCCGTCTTGCATTAACTACATGCATGTCGAAATCAGGGTCACTTTGGATAATGGGGATGAAATCATCTTCGAAAACCTTCACGTACCGTTCATAAGTCACCGTGGCATTATGAAACATTGCACCGATTTTCTGTGCCTGGACATTGCACACCACACAATCACCTAGTGAGGGTGAAGAGACTTACCGATGGCGAAATGCGGATTCCCAGTCCCCCAAATTTGCCAGTTTAGCTTATTGTTGAACCCACCCAAATGAAAGTGGGCTTCATCGGTAAACCAAACCAAGGAGCGCGTACTCATTACCGTCATGCACCGCGGTCAACGTGCAGTTTGAATGTCCTAACGCGAACCATTCAGAAGTTATGAGGATTTTACTTCCTTCCTTTTTTTTTTTTTTTTTTTTTTTTTTTTTTTTTTGTGGCATGGTGCATGGTGCATAACACATTAAACTTTGTACAAATAAAAAAAAACACTGAAACAATGAACGCGTGACTAACAGCTTGCGTAATTTAATTTAATCGTTGCTGGCTTGTGCGTATGACAGGATGGGGATTAAGTGGGGGCGCGAGTGGTAGGCGTATTGACTCTGCCTGCCCGTTCCTGTTCGACAACCTGTTCCCTAGCCAGTAGCCTCTCGGTTAGCGATGGCACTCAGTTGTAGTTAGCGGTCAGCCTGTGAGATATCAAAAAGAGATTGTGCTGCATAAAAATGTTAAAAATTATTGTGCAAGAACCTGCCCGTCTAGATTTTTAAAGCATTGTAAGCATAGAACTAAAATATGCATAAAACCTTGTTTTTAGTTAAAATGTGCAATAACGGGTGAAAAGGAGTCAGGTTTGCATATATAAATGCAACATGCAAATGAATATAATCCGCTTTCTAGTAATGACTTATTCAGAATTTTTCCACAGGAAATACGTTTCAGGTGCTGACCACCATACTCTTACATGCCTACAATTAAACCTGTCTTGGGGACTACAGTCTTGGGAAGGAGGGACGTTAATACCTTCGACAAAATTATTAAATGCTGAGAGCTGCACCGACTTGAACATCATATTCCTGGTTTGATTTGCATCCAGTTGCTATACAAAAACATCTTACCAGGAAATGTAGTCAAAGCAAGGAAAGTATTCAATCAGTATAAGCGAACACTGAGAATGCCATGTGAAGTAAATAACTGACCATCATGCAGAGGCCGCTGGAAACAACTTGGAATTCTCTCTGTTGCAGTGATTAACACAACCTCACTACAAGGGAGAAAATAATTTCCCTGTAGACTATTCCTCCTTGCTAGTCTAGTGTGTAGGTCATCAAGTCCCCATCTCGGATAAAGTGACAAACTTCGGATATCTATAAATTCGATGTATCAAAATGTACCTTATTTCCCTCTCTCCTCTTGTAATTTACCATAATTGTAAAATTACAACGAAGGGATGTTTTTATCAGTTGTTACGGCATGTAACAATCTTCACTGTAAAAATATTACAAGATTCTTATGAGAGGCAAGCAAGTGAAGCATTATTCTGTGATAAATATTGCTGTGGGCATATGGATACCAAGCTAGCAATAACAGATAAAGTGCAGCTATGTAATAAAACTGAGGAACCTGAAGCTTTTTGCCTGTTGATTTTAATACCCTGAAATTAGCTAGAGTAGGTATAAATACTTTTATATAAATGAAATATGCAACAACTGCTCTGACTGGAACTGTGGAACTCTACGAACTATGAAGAGAACTGTATAGACACATTAGTGGACGAATTCAGTGTATCACAAACTGATGCAGTGAAACAGCTGAGTATTGGGCTGCACTATTCCTTCCTAAGAGTAGCAGAAAGCAAAAGACTGACAATGTACAATCAAAATTATGCTGTTGAGTTCTTTCTGTACTCACTGCATAAATCATCAGGAGTGGTTACAAACGGCATTCAGTAAATAATACAACACTCTTTTTCTGAAAGTAGGCTGTGTTTGTCCATATACACTGTATTGTTCCCTACCTTTCAACGTCTCTCTTCAATTCCATGGTTTTATGCTACTTTAATGCGAGAGCCAGCATATCGCCGTGGTACCACTCTACTGTTTTGCTCATTAAGTTATTGCAGGGGGCAGAAGGAAAAGAAAAGGAACCAACGAAATCAGTTGGTTTGGAACTTTCTGCGGAATCAGTGGCAACGACTGAAAATGTACGCTGGGCCGGCATTCGAACCCGGGAAGCGCCGCGTGAGAGGCAGTTACGTTAACCTCTGCGCCATCCGGACACAGTGTTTATCACAAACGCGCCGACTGTCTCGGCATGCTCCCTGGCCGACTCACATTCTCACCCAGTGCCACCTATCTGCAGTCCTTGTCCATCGTGGTGGAGGTCGAATGTAATGTGTATCCACACTGAAGGTTGTCGATTCATTGCCCTTTGAGTTACATCAATGTGTGTTGTTCGTTCTTTCAGACATTTCTGAAAGAACAGACTCCAAGCATTCATAAAACATACTAGTGGTCTGCATTTCAGCCAAATTCTTGCTGCATCAGTAACTTACCGCCCACTGTTGTACTGCTCTCCATGGAGTCTATCTTTCAGTCGGCCAAAGAGAGAAGTCAGAAGGTGTGAAATCCGGGCTGTAGTGCAGATGAGGGAGAACAGTCCACCGACTTTTGTGAACTACTCTCAGGTGCGCTGACTTAATGTGGCATTGCGTTGTCGTGTAGAAGGAGAAGTGTGTTCTCATTTTTGTGGCCACAAACACACTGTCATTGTTTCCTAAGAGTCTGACAGTAGACTATGGGCTGATTGATTGAGCCTGATGGAGGGCACCAAACAGAATAACCCCTCCACAATACCAGTGGACTGTAGCCACGATTTTACGACCTGAAAGAACTGTTTCGAACTACTACTTCAAAGGAGACCTTGTGTTGCCGTTTTGTTTCAGGCTCAAAGTGTTGATTGCATGTTCAGTTGTAGTTGGCAATTTTTAACAAGAAGTCGTCATTGTCAGCCTCATAACACGCAAGCAATTTGGACAGATGTTTCTTCTTCATCTTTTTATGCTCTTCATTTAGACTTTGAGGAACCCACCGGAAGCAAATCTTTGAATATACTATTTGGTGGACAACTGCGTCAGCGCTACCAACACAAATGTCAAGTTGCTCAGTTGTCATTTGTTTATCACCTCGAACGAGTGTAGTGACTCATTGCAACACGTCAGGCATCACAGCTGTGTGCAGCTGACCTGTGTGTGGGAGATTAGACAGATTTGCTTCTCCTTGTCCTGCTGGTAACTTACTGTACTTTTGTCCAATTCCTTATATCCGTAGACATTTTGTGAAACTGTGAATATTTGTGACTCCCGGGTTTTCCCCAAAAGAAATGCAATAAGTGCTTTTTGCTTGGAATGCTTCACAGCTACAATCTGCATCCACACACATACTCCGCAAGCCACCATTCGGTGCATGGCGGAGGGTAGCTCATACCACTCCTCGTCATATACTACTCCTCGTCATACCTTTCCCACTCCACTCGGAAATGGAGCAGAGGATAAATGACTGACTATATACTGTTGTAGTAGTCCTGTCGTGTACACAGTTCCGCGTAGTCAGCGCGTACACAACTTGCCCACTAGAGCGCGCCCCGCTAAGCACAACAGCGCAGGCGCAGCGCTCGTCCGTCTCTGCACTACGAGATGGTGCTGCCTTAGAGACGGACCAAATCCTGCTTCCGCCAATCCACGTATTAATATGTAACGCAGCCAATGAGATTGCTGCTAATGTAGAACCTTTTCTCCTCGCGGATCACACTCGCACAGTGATACCTGAACACGTGAGGTATTATAACGAGTGTACAGACCTCCGATTAGTCAGTCTGCATTAGTCTGCATTTATCTGCACCTGTCTGTACCAGTCTACATTTGTCTGTACCAGTCTATAGGCAAGTTTCAGTCTGCGCCTAATAAGATTACCATATTCCTGTACATAGCCATGAAGATAAATGAATAGACACTTTGTCAAGTATCAGAGATATGTGAGAATAAGATTAACGTACCAAGAACAAAGGAACTTCAGATTGTCAATTGTAAACAGCATCCAGAATGAAGTTACGTAATGTCTACGCTTTTTATTATTTTAATAAATGTGTGTGAAAATTAATCAAGTTCTGTTTCAAGTTGGTCACCGTCAATCTGCAACTCTAAGCGTGCAAGTGGCATTTCTATCGTCTAACCTAACAGCAGAAGATAAACACGCCACGATAAGACCACGAGACATATTGCTGACACTCGCCTACTTCGTTAGAGCGACAAGTCAAATAATCTGATGGTGTGTGTACCGAAGGTCCTACAGTATGCACACCACAAGTCCTGGCTTCTCTCGGTTTACACGAGGTGTGGTGGCCATAGGATCGTTCTGCAGTCCGTCGCAAATGCCCGTTCTCTAAACTTACGCAATAGTGTTTGCCGAAAAAAATCTTGTTTCATCCGAGGATTCTCATTTAAGACGATCTACCAGGAATAAATCTAGCAGCACAACTCTGAATTGCTCAGACGTCTTCTTTTACTCTGACCGGGTTAGAATTCCAAACACTCGAACAGTGTTAGAGAATGGGTTGCACAAGTAATGTGTATGTGGTTTCCTTTATAAATGAGCTACGATGTCCCAGAATTTTCGCAGTAAAAAATAAATAAATCTACCCTCAGCTTTCTCTACGACCAATCTCACGTTCAATCTGTGTCGTATCAGTTTCCAATGCCTAGGTATTTAATCAACTTCGCCGTATCGAGCAGCACAACATTAAGGCCCATTTCACACAGGGACACTGGTGGCGGTCACCGACAGAGATACATCGGTCTTAACTGAACCATTGACACCGGGACACTACATTACCTCACCGAGCCTTTGTGACGCAATAGTGACTCACCCTCACCACATGTGACAGACAAGGTCACTGTGTTCACAGCAGTCACCGCCGGACGTGCATTGGTTTGAATTGGAGTGTTCGCACTGGGACACAGATCACAGACACAGTGCTGCAGATTTGCCAACAGACGGCAGTCATTTTTGAGACATTGACGCGAAACATTCATTGTACATTGTACGGTACACATTGTAGCCACGAGTTTAGATCTGATTAACGTGGAACCGTAGACCTTGCCGTCGGTGGCGAGGCTTGCGTGCCTCAGCGACACGGATAGCCGTACCGTAGGTGCGACCACAACGGAGGGATATCTGTTGAGAGGCCAGACAAACGTATGGTTCCTGAAGAGGGGCAGCAGCCTTTTCAGTAGTTGCAGGGGCAACAGTCTGGATGATTGACTGATCTGGCCTTGTAACATTAACCAAAACGGCCTTGCTGTGCTAGTACTGCGAACAGCTGAAAGCGAGGGGAAACAGCGGCCGTAATTTTTCCCGAGGGCATGCAGCTTTACTGTATGGCATGGAGAGCTGCATCAAACCAGTCTCAGGACTAAAGACCACAACAACAACATAACATGGAAGACTTTATAAGTGAAGTAGAAAGTCGTCCTGCTATTTGGAATGTCAAAAGCGATTACTATAGAAACAAAGTGGTTAAAACGAATGCTTGGCAAGAAATTATAACGAAGTTCGTGCCTGATTTCAATGAGAAGAGCATGGATGAAAAAAAAGATTGGTAAGTTGTATGTGCTTTTTTCAAATTTAATACCTTATTTTTCAGACCATAAAAGAGTAGCCAAATTTAATTGTTACATCTGTAGGCTGGAAGGGTAACATTCGAGCACATTTGCATCCCTCACCCCTTTTCTTTTGCATTTACCAGTATTAAGTGTGCCTTTATGGTTCGATAAGAAGGGACAAAATGGATGAGCGTAGAAACAATGAACTCACCCCTACAGGGCGAATGAAGAAGAAATCTAAAAAAATACTTGTATTTCAAAATTTTCAGAACAAAAGTGTGCGCCTTATCGTCGTCTTAAGACTCTCCGCCGTATGGTCAGAAAATTACAGTTAAAATACTATTGTCAATTCCTGAGATTTCCTCTTTCTCTTCTCCTAGCACTTGAGATGAAGTTTTCGACATTCGAAAATACAGAAAAAAATTCTTCTCATGTTTCCAGAATGAGATATTCACTCTGCAGCGGAGTGTGCGCTGATACGAAACTTCCTGGCAGATTAAAACTGTGTGCCGGACCGAGACTCGAACTCGGGACCTTTGCCTTTCGGCAAAGGCAAAGGTCCCGCGTCCGAGTCTCGGTCTGACACACAGTTTTAATCTGCCAAGAAGTTTCTTCTCAATTTGTCTCAAATGAGTATAAAACAATATTTTCTCCAGCCGATCAGGTAGCAATGGATGTTAAGTGTAATGACACCGGTGATCCAGGAGTGTTCATCACAATTACCGTTGACTGTCACCAGTGTCCCAGTGTGAAACGGGGCTAATTATGTTTTCGAACGTTATGGGATTGTTTCTCCTACTCATCTGCATTAACTTACATTTTTCTACATTAATGCAAGCTGCCATTCGCTTAAACAATTAATGAAGTGCAGATGTCATCATCCTGAAGGCTGGTCTCAGTACCACAGTGGTTTATTAGGAGTTGTATTGGTGAATGTATCCCCCATTGAAGCATTCAGCCAGTTTAGGAAGGCCTACAGTTTAGTGTGGACTCCAGGCCACAGGGCAGCTTGACAGTTTTCTCCTTAACCAATCGTTGCCAGAGGTGAAAGAAACGATAGGATAATGAAGAAATCCCGAGACTGACCTCACGAGCTGCAGTCTCATACTTACTCTGTGAGTCACGAACCTACACAGAGACCGTATATGGTAGCGTTTTTGTGTGTGTGGAAACGTCAGCCTGCAGAAAATACACGCAATTAGCAGAGCCAAATTCCTGTACGATTTTTTTGTTCGAGGAACAAGTTTCCTTCAAAGCTGTGTGTTTATAGGAATGACCTTTGGAAATTGTCTGTGAAAAGACCAGACAGCTGTATTTTGATGTAAGTAGAGGCACATGCGGGCCTAATATATAGGATAGCACAGAGAAAAAGCAAAAATTTGACATAATTAGAAAAATGGAAGAACTTATAACTTTATTTGGTGCTCATATGTGTGTTCTACAAGAGCGAAAACTTTGTTAGGCATCACTTTTTAAAAATCGTCGTTTCAAAGAGTGGCTCAACGAAATTGCAGTTGTATATGTGGTGTCTGTTCTTTCGGAATTGTTCGAAAGAAGAGACACATTTCGATCCTGCAGCCATAACGAATCGAGACTCAAATGCCGTCCAGACACAGTGGTCATCGCAGCTGCATGGATTATCGTAGCACGCCACCCATCTCGCGCAATTTCGCCGAGGCAGATGGAAAACCGCCTAAAAACCATCCACGTACTGGCCGGTTCACCGGACCTCGACACAAATCCACCAGGCGGATTCGTGCTGGGGACCAGGTGCTCCTTCCCGCCTGGAAAGCCGTGCGTTAAACCGCACGGCCAACCGAACAGGCTTGTGTACATATCTTGCCTCCATCTTGTTCAAATCAATTTGTAGATGCTCCTACATCCTGGCACAAAGGCTGTCTTGTGAATGAATCTAGCATTATGATTGGCTCTTATCAAATTTACCCGCCGAATTACTGATGCCACCGGTGTGGAAGCACCATCTGCCTTTTTTCCTTCTTTCTGCGGCCAAGGCTTTCAGCGGCAAAAAAACTCCTCTACACACACCACCATATTGCACCAACAATTAAACACTGCAATGTGCCCTACATATCATCAAATACGAAAAGACTCCTAATCAATTACTCTGCTCTCCCACCAAGGACAGGTGCTTGAATATTAGAATGTGAAACCGATCTCTGACCCATCAATACGAGTGGCGTTTGAAAAGTTTGTGCAAAAATAAAAAGTACTTACATGTTTGGGGTAAACCTTTTTTGTTTTTCGATACAGTTTCCGTTTATACTTACACACTTTGTCCAACACTGTTATAATTTGTTGATCCTTTCCAAATAATACAAATTGTCCAAGTCTACTAATAGTTGCTGCAATCACCACCTTGTTTGGATAAAATCTTTGTTCCACCAGCCATTGCTTCAAATTGGGGAACAAATAGTAGTCCGAGGGAGCCAAGTCTGGAGCAGAGGGGGGATGTGAAACGTGTTGAAATCCTATTTCCATTAATTTTGCGACCACAACTGCTGAGGTGTGTGCTGCTGCATTGTCGCGATGGAAAAGGACTTTTTTGTAGTCCAATCGCCGGCGTTTTTCTTGCATGTCGATATTCAAACTGTCCAATAACGATGAATAATATTCACCTGTAATAGTTTTACCCTTTTCCAGATAGTCGATGAGGATTATCCCTTGCGAATACAGAAAGACGCTCGCCATAACCTTACCGGTCGAAGGAATGGTCTTTGCCTTTGTTGGTGCAGATTCTCCCCTGGTAACCCGTTTATTAGGTTGTTGTTTCGTCTCAGAAGTATAGTAATGTATCCACGTTTCATCCACAGCGACGAAACGACGGTTAAGATCCTGCGGATTCTTCCTGAACAGCTGCAAACCATCCTTGCAACACGTCACACGATTCCGACTTTGGGCAAGTGTGAGCAATCGCAGAACCCAGCTTGCGGATAGCTTTCTCGTGTCCAAATGTTAATGCAAAATGTTTTGTACCCATTCATTAGAGATGCCCACAGCATTAGCAATCTCACGCACCTTAACTCTTCTGTCGTCCATCACCGTGTCACGGATTTTATCAATGATTTCTGGAGTTGTAACATCCACAGGGCGTGTAGAACATTCAGGATCACTTGTGCCCATAGGGCCACTCCGAAAATTTTAAAGCCACTTGTAAACTGTTCTAATCGAAGGCGCAGAGTCACTGTAATGTTTATCGAGCTTCTATTTAGTCTCCTGAGGCGTATTGCCTTTCTTAAAGTAATGATTAATCACCACACGAAATGCTTTTTCGTCCATTTTTTGACGTTCACTCAACTTCCTCGATTCACACGAATGCTAAACACAAAGAAATAGACCAATATGGCTCGGTGTGCGTTCTTTCCAAAGATGCTACTAACTAATCGTGACCTCGATACACGCCGTCAGTGCCATCTTTTGGACTTTGCACGGACTTTTCAAACACCCCTCGTATATCGCCGCATCGTACAAAGTGAGCCCTTTTACAATATTCGTACATAACAGCACGAATACAGACAGCACAGTAAGTATACTCACGGCACTGAGGCATCCACGCCCGACAGGTGGCCGCAGCGCCTCGGCGGACCGAAGTCACTCTCAGAACTGTTCTACAAATCCGGGCTCGCTCCCCCTCGGCACAAATGCTTTACTGTTTCTGGTCCAGACCCGTTTGCTCGTTTGCTTTTATACACCCATCTCCAGACTCTGGGATTACAAGAACACACGTATATTTCACACAGTTCACCACAATATTATACCATTTCTCGCTAATTCTGCATACCGAGCACACAGCAGTAGCCTACCGATCGCTCACGTAACGTAATTCCGAAGATATAGACTGGAAATTGTCTCTCTACAAATCCAAAACTTTAGCACTTATCGCATCTGCGAAGGAAGACCTTCGTGTGGGAAGCAGCCAGTACTCACAGGCGTCCACAAGAGGAAAACCTCACTGCAGACTTCTCTCGAATCTCTAGCAGTCATTATCTGCGACTTCAATAAACTGCAGATATAATACTGCCAATCGCGACGAGAAGTGCCACAGCTTGACTAGTCACTATAGCAGCGCGATCTAGGGCGTATTGTCACGGTCCGCGCGGCTCCCCCCGTCGGAGGTTCGAATCCTCCCTCGGGCATGGGTGTGTGTGTGTTGTCCATAGAGTAAGTTAAAGTTACACTACTGGCCATTAAAATTGCTGCACCACGAAGATGACGTGTTACAGACGCGAAATTTAACCGACAGGAAGAAGATGCTGTGATACGCAAATGATTTGCTTTTCAGAGCATGCACATAAGGTTGGCGACACCTTCAACGTGCTGACATGAGGAAAGTTTCCAACCGATTTCTCTTACACAAACAGCAGTTGACAGGCGTTGCCTGGTGAAACGTTGTTGTGATGCCTCGTGTCAGGAGGAGAAATGCGTACCATTACGTTTCCAACTTTGATAAAGGTCGGATTGTAGAACTATCGCGATTGCGGTTTATCGCATCGCGACATTGCTGCTCGCGTCGGTCGAGATACAATGACTGTTAGCAGAATACGGAATCGGTGGGTTCAGGAGGGTAATACGGAACGCCGTGCTGCATCCCGACGGCCTCGTATCACTAGCACTCGAGATGACAGCCATCTTATCCGCACGGCTGTAACGGATGCTGCAGCCACGTCTCGATCCCTGAGTCAACAGATGGACACGTTTGCAAGACAACAACCATCTGCACGAACAGTTCGACGACGTTTGCAGCAGCATGGACTATCAGCTCGGAAACCGTAGATGCGGTTACCCTTGACGCTGCATCACAGACAGGAGTGCCTGCGATGGTGTACTCGACGATGAACCTGGGTGCACGAATGGCAAAACGTAATTTTTTCGGATGAATCCAAGTTCAGCTTATAGCATCCTGATGGTCGCATCTGAGTTTGGCGACATCGCGGTGAACGCATATTGGAAGTGTGAATTCGTCATCGCCATACTGGCGTATCACCCGCCGTGACGGTATGGGGTGCCATTCCTTACATGTCTTGGTCACCTCTTGTTCGCAATGATGGCACTTTGAAAAGTGATCGTTACATTTCAGATGTGTTACGACCCGTGGCTCTGCCCTTCATTCGATCCCTACGAAACCCTGCGTTTCGTCAGGATAATGCACGACCGCATGTTGCAGGTCCTGTACGGGTCTTTCTGGATACAGAAAATGTTCGACTTGCTGCCCTGGCCAGCACATTCTCCAGATCCCTCACCAACTGAAAACATCTGGTCAATAGTGGCCGAGCAGCTGGCTCGTCACAATACGCCAGTCACTACTCTTGATGAACTGTGGTATCGTGTTGAAGCTGCATGGGCAGCTGTACCTGTACACGCCATCCAAGCTCTGTTTGACCCAATGCCCAGGCATATCAAGGCAGTTATTACGGCCAGAGGTGGTTGTTCTGGGTACTGATTTCTCAGCATCTATGCACTCAAGTTGCGTGAAAATGTAATCACATGTCAGTTCTAGTATAATATATTTTCCAATGAATACCCGTCAATCATCTGCATTTCTTCTTGGTGTAGCAATTTTAATGGCCAGTGGTGTAAATTAAGTAGTGTGTAAGCTTAGGGACCGATAACCTAAACAGTTTGGTCCCATAAGATCTTACCACAAATAAATAAATAGTCACTACACTCGTGAATTTGCACAAGGGGTTTAGATGTTAGAGGTAAATTTTCAGAAATAACAGGAAAGTGTTTATTGTCTTACTAAAGCGAATACTGCTTTAAATTATCGCATGAATCGATACCTACAAATAATTTTCATAAAACTGTAATTAAAAAACAAGACTATGACCCTGTACCCTCGTAATGTTCAAATTTTGTTTTAAGAAGGCTGGATTTAAGTCGTTTTTCAAACTAGTCTCATTTGTTCTTCTTTTGTAGGACATTTCTGATATAAAGGATGTTTCCGTAAGAGCGTTCATAAATGTAATTGGACAAAGTGTAAAGTTCTTCGTTTTTTTTTTTTTTGCCAATGAATATGATATGCGTAATGTTTGTGTCACGCAAGTTTACTGTGTGACGTGTTGTAGAGCAAATGGCTTAATCTGCGAAACCAATACGCAATGCCTTTAATGAAATCGGTCCCTCAGACTTTCACCCGCCGGCCTTTGTCGCCGAGCGGTTCTAGCCGCTTCAGTCTGGAACCGCGCGACTGCTACGGTCGCAGGTTGGAATCCTGCCTCGGGCATGGACGTGTGTGGTGTCCTTAGGCTAGTTAGGTTTAAGTAGTTCTAAGTTCTAGGGAACTGATGACCTCAGATGTAAAGTCCCATAGTGCTCAGAGCCATTTGAACCATTTTGCCATTTATCCAGTCTCGTTTGCACAGAGTTCTATGGCCCTGTGCGATAAACTGATAAAACTCCCTGTGCAAGTAAATAATGAAATAAATTTTAATTAGTTCTAGAGTCGCAAAGGATGTAATCTTGGTATTCTGTTTTCTCCACAGTTGGCATAGAAAATATTCAAACTTGGCACGGCGAAGTGGAATGCCGGCTATAAAACAGCTTCATACAATTAATATCTGTAGATTGGTTGATAAATGAATAACCTTGCAAATGTTCAGTGAAAATACTGGATATTGGCTCAGTGCTGTGCAATGACGCCCGCATTGAAGCTGTTACAAACATTAACACTTTTCTGATTCTGGCACATTAATATTTTTCTGACTCTGATTGAAAAATGATTTCTTCTAGAAAAATATTCATTAGATTTAAATAAACACGACATGGAATTGGATGAGGTACTGATAAGGGCATATGCTAAGACCGAATGCTTAAATTTGAAAATTTTATTCAAAATAAAGTTTCTCCTTCACAAATTCTGACATGAAACATTTTCCATTAACTTCAAAATCAGTGAACTTCTCTACTTTTCTACAATTCTCACTTATAGTCGTAATTAAAAACACTTCGATTGTTAAATGACATAAACTCTGACATTGTTTGACAAAATAGATTCCAAAATTTAAATTCTATCAGTGTTACAAAACACACAAAAATATTACAAATCGGCTATACCTAACCAACCTATACATTAAATCTGATGAAAAATACTTGGTTCCTACATTCAGGGGTCAGCGCTGTAAAAATTATCGAAAGCCACATTGCGGTGCTGCATACGTAAAAATCAAATATACAAAATTTCATTACCTTGCAAATTAGTGCCCATTGCTTTACCTTTCGGTTACAGAGTAAAGTCATTACTGTTCTATAATTGCCACAGGCAGTTCTCAGTATTTGTTAACTATCAGTATCACTTCAATTCCTGATAATCATACAGCCTCAGAAATTAAATAACACACTTTACTCTGTAAGTGGGCTGCTTCTGTGTTGGCAGCCCTGTGTAGCGCTTTGCATTGGATCTCTGACTGCGCTTTCTTTGTAAGAGACTCTGTGACTGGTCGGACTCATAAGTTAATCGCCAGTAGTGTAGGGCAGTAGGAAGTTAGTTGCCAGCAGTGATGGAAGTACAGTTGGGCCATTGGAGGTGAACAGCCAGCAGTGATGGGTGTTAGATGTGAAAAGTTAGTACTGATGGAGGGTAGAGGTATGAAGTGTTGGCGCAGGCTAACGATATGTACATGTTCGACGTGGAGATTGAATATTATTCATGATTATATATACTTTTGTACTAGATGTCAATGACGATTTATATTCGTGTCTGAACTGGATGTCACGTAATTAAGGTAAAAAAAAAATACATTATTTGGTTTGCTACAAAATCTTTCCTTTTCTAACCACATGCCCATTAGTAGTTAGTGGCTTTAATAGTTAGAATCTTTTATTTAGCTGGCAGTACTGCCGCTCGCTGTATTGCAGTACGCGTAATGAAGATTTTTGTGAGGTAAGTGCTTAATGAAATGTATAGGTTATTGTTAAGATTTCTTTTTAATCAGGGCCATTCTTCTGAATTAATTATTTGAAGTCAGGTTGTAATTTTTTTGAGCAGTTAGGTTGCGCCGCGCTAGAATATTGATAAGAAAAATTACAGAGAAAGTAGGCTTAGTACGTTGGGTTTTACTCAGCTGTTTCAGAATCAAATAACGTAGAAGTTTCATCTTCTCAGTCATTCTGCAATTTAAGTACAGACACACTCATTTAAATAATGAAGTTTCAACACTTTTATAGAAATAACTACGACCCAACATTAACTGTGTAATGTCTCTTGCAGCGGTCTCTCCGCGATATTTTCAGAAATTTTATAAATTATATAGCTCAGTACATATCTCGAAATATCTCTTCTTATCTTACCGATTCCTAAACTTTAATATACGATGATTATCGATGCAAAGTAGTTTCAAGCCCTATTATTCCTTCGAGCAACCATTTACTCCATGGAATAGCTTCTCTGCTATCTATGTTTTCTCTTATGAAATGAATGATTCAGATCTTGCCGATTAGCCGTGAAAGAACGAAGATGTGTATGTATGTTATTGTTGAGCTAGTCGCCATCTTGATGAGATTCTGTATGAGAAGGAATTTAATACATGAACTGAACTAAAGTAAGTGTGTTCGCGTATTATTTAACTGCTTATTATTGACAGTGTCTGCTTACTACGCTGTGTTGCACGGGATCAGTGGGGAACGTCTGATTTACACTGGACGGACCTGCCGTTTTGTACGCTCAAGATAACCAGTTTGTTACTTTCAATAAATGGGCTAACACGGTCTTACCAGCAGATCTCCGGTCTTCCCCATGTGATCACCGAAAGCTAATAATTATTACAAATGTTTTCAGGAGATCGACTGACAATGTTCGTCGCACCGAGACTTTGAAATTGCTTCACCGCCTTATGGAATTTAAGTTAAGCTCAATTTAATCAGGATAGAACAGTATTGAACTGTGGGAATGTGATAAGCCAGCTTTGTGACTGAAAATTCCCTTAATATACGCATGTTTTTTACTATCCTGATCAGTGAAGCTAACTCAGGCCGGTGTGAGAGAGGTTTTTAAATTTCAGATCCCACAAAATTATTAAAACTGGCTCTGTGTGAGAATAAACAATATCATTCGTCCATAGACCGACAACTAAATTCTCCCAGCTAGCGACTAGCTTTAAGCCTTACATCCAACCTGTAACAGAGAACAACGGCAACTTCTACAGCGCTCCGCGCGCCCCTACTTACATCTACATCTATGTGATTACTCTGCTATTCATAATAAAGTGCCTGGCAGAGGGTTCAATGAACCACCTTCAAGCTGTCTCTCTACCGTTCCACTCTCGAACGGCGCGCAGTAAAAACGAGGACTTAAATTTTTCTATGCGAGCCCTGATTTCTCTTATTTTATCGTGATGATCATTTCTCCCTATGTAGCTGGGTGCCAACAGAATGTTTTCGCAATCGGAGGAGAAACCGGTGATTGAAATTTCATGAGAAGATCCCGTCGCAATTCACGTATCATGTCTCTGGCACTATCTCCCCTATTTTGTGATGGTAAAAAACGAGCTGCCCTTCTTTGTACTTTTTCGATGTCATCCGTCAGTCCCAGCTGATGCGGATTCCACACCGCACTGCAATACTCCAGAATAAGGCGCACAAGCGTAGTGTAAGCGTCTCTTTAGTAGACCTGTTGCACCTTCCAAGTGTTCTGCCAATGAATCGTAATCTTTGGTTTGCTCTAACCACAATATTATCTATGTGATCGTTCCAATTTAGGTTATTTGTGATTGTAATCCCTAAGTATTTAGCTGAATTTACAGCCTTCAGATTTGTGTGACTTATAGTGTAATCGAAATTTATCTGATTTCTTTTAGTACTCACGTGAATAACTTCACACTTGTCTTTATTCAGGGTCGATTCTGACACTCAGGCAACATCTTTGGTTCATTGCTGTCAAAAATACAATCCCTTCTACATATGACAATCGTTTCAGGTCATTCATCATTAATTATATTAAAAAATCGGTCTCCACATACAAGTGGGGCAACGGCCTTGCCGCAGTGGCTACACCTGTTCCCGTGGGAGCACCGAAGTTAAGCGCTGTCGGGCGTGGCCGGCACTTGGATGGGTGACCATCCAGGCCGCCATGCGCTGTTGCCATTTTTCGGGGTGAACTCAGTCTCGTGATCCCAACTGAGGAGCTACTCGACCGAATAGTAGCAGCTTCAGTCGAGAATACCATCATAAGGACCGGGAGAGCGGTGTGCTGACCCCACACCCTATCCACATCCTCCCTTGAGGATGACACGGCGTTCGGATGTTCCCGGTAGGCGACTTGTGGCCTGAAGACGGAGTGCCACGTACAAGCGGACCCCTCACAATAGACAATGCTCCACTGAACAATCTGAGGTAGGGAGATCGGTGAAGCCAGCTTAAGCAGATACGGAAGCAAACTTTGCTACCGCTTTGTCTAGAACTCCTGTTTTCCAGATTATTTACAGCTAACATGCGTACATGTGTACACGTACTGTGTTGTTTATTGGTATGCACATTATTTCCCGCAAGGAAACAAGGAGGTCGAGCCTGACTACCAGCAAGTTATGATGCAGGTTTTGTTTACTTTACTTGTCCATAAGGTTTCTCTGTTGTATGGCATTTACATTGTCCTATGTCAGAACCTGCTATGAATCAACGAGAGACCCATTCATTACTCCGTGCTATTCAGAGATGTAGAGTACACCGAGCGAGGTGGTACAGTGGCTAGCACACTGGACTCGCATTCGGGAGGACGACGGTTCAATCCCGCGTCCGGCCATCCCGATTTAGGTTTTCCGTGATTTCCCTATATCGCTCCAGGCAAATGCCGGGATGGTTCCTTTGAAAGGGCACGGCCGACTTCCTTCCCAATCCTTCCCTAATCTGATGAGACCGATGACCTGGCTGTTTGGTCTCTTCCCCCAAAACAACTCAACCCAGACGTACAGTACAGTACAGTACGATGGAGCAGTACCGGTACGGTTTCACAAAACTCACTGATACGCACCTCGTGTATGGGTACGTGCGTTCCAATGCTCTCGCTACTGAAAGGCTGTACAGGGAACGATTTCCTAACAGGCATCATTCGTGACGACGAGTGTTCATTTTTCTCGATCGACGGATGCGGGAGACTGGTTCGTTGGAAAGAAGAAACGAGGGACCTGGCAACATGACGACCACTCGCACACCCGATTTTGAAGAAGAGGTCCTGGAACGTTTTGCAGCGCTCCCCCGTCGTATAGCACGTGAAATGGGAGCTGCACATATTAAACTGTGGCGAGTACTCTACAAACAACAATTACACCCATATCACCTACAACGAGTTCATGCAATGGTTGTGACTAACTTCGCACCAAGGGTCGCATTGTGGCAATGGTTGCTCCAAGATGGATTGATCGACCAGATTTCCTCCATTTGATCGTGATGGTATCTCGAACAGCAGGAATAACCTCGTATCGGATGAAGAAAACCCTCAAGCTGTAGTAGAGTCACGCCATCAGATACGTCTTGCTGTGAATATCTGGGCTGGCACTGTAGACGACAACCTCATTGGGTCACATCTTCCACTTGGCCCTCTGAATGGCCACCTGTACTTGACGATCGTGCAAAGAGTTCTACCTGAGTTGTTAAAGAACGTACCCTGGGTTGTTCGTGAGAGGATGTGGATACAACATGACGGTACACCGCCTCACTTCAATGTGGATGGCCGCAACCATCTCAGTGCTGTATTTCCTGGTCTATGAATTGGAAGAGGAGATCCTATTCCGTGGCCCACAAGGTCACCTGACTTGAATCCCTTTGATTATTTCCTATGGGGGTATCTAAAGTCACTTGTGTATGCGACCCCAGTGGATACGGAAATGGAATTAGTTGCCAGAATTGTAGCTGCCTGTGATGTGACTCGAAACACACCAGGAAAAATTTTGTCAGGGTCCGTCAGAATCTTGTTCCCCAATGTCATGCTTGCATTGAGGTTGATGGCAGTCAGTTTCAGCATATTTTGTAAGATACGGTACAAATGGTACGTTCACTGTGTCAGTAATAGTACTTGCAGTTGACTGTAACTAAAGTAAATAAAAAAGTGCACAGTAATGTGATGTTATTCCTATCATCTTGTTAAGCTGCCTTCTCCGACCCCAGGTTCCCTACCTCTATGTCCTGTTAAATTTTTGCACGCTATTACGAAAACACCCAGTACCGGGTGATCAAAAAGTCAGTATAAATTTGAAAACTGAATAAATCACGGAATAATGTAGATAGGGAGGCACAAATTGACACACATGCTTGGAATGACATGGGGTTTTATTAGAGCAACAAAATACAGAAGTTCAAAAATGTCCAACAGATGGCGCTTCATCTGATCAGAATAGCAATGACTAGCATAACAAACCAAGACAAAGCAAAGATGATGTTCTTTACAGGAAATGCTCAATGTGTCCACCATCATTCCTCAACAATAGCTGCAGTCGAGGAATAATGTTGTGAACAGCACTGTAAAGCATGTCCGGAGTTATGGTGAGGCATTGATGTCGGATGTTGTCTTTCAGCATCCCTAGAGATGTAGGTCGATCACGATACACTTGCGACTTCAGGTAATCCCAAAGCCAATAATCGCACGGACTGAGGTCTGGGGACCTGGGAGGCCAAGAATAACGAAAGTGGCGGCTGAGCATACGATCATCACCAAACGACGCTTCCCGTGAGACTCACATTCCCAACTGTCCACAATTCTACCTTATAGACATTTGCCCACCCACTCATTACTCGCGCACGCTTTGGCGATTCCCGTAAGAGTTTGTCAGTTAGTAATCATTTATTCGAGGGAAAAGCTGCACGGTCATCAACAGTAACTAATCTTTCGAGAACAAGTTACTGTCTTCATATGTATAGTTAAAGGCTACCCAGCCATTGACCTACGTCTGTGCCAATGTGCACAGGTTGCCCAAACTCTTACGGGAATCGCCAAAGCGTGCGCGAGTAATGAGTGGGTGTTTTCCTCTAAAGTTAACTCAAATCATTCAGAAGTCAAAAAATAAACTATGGGTTACACAAGGAAGAAAGATATCACATGGGACAAAAAGGAGACTGTATCTACTATCTAGGAACAACTCTGATGTTAGTACTGTAATGCATTACAAAGAATACTGCAAAATATTGAAGCAAGTAATACAGAAATCGAAGCAGCTTTATTATGAGAAAAAGATAATTACATCAGGGAAAAAAAAATAAAAACTGTATGAGATACAGTGAAGACAGAGACTGGTGGTGTCAAAAAGAAAGAGGAACAGATAGTTCTAAAAATAAATAAGACTATGGTAAAAGTGCATACAGTGTTGCAAACCTGTTAAACAAGTTCAAAAATGGTTCAAATGGCTCTGAGCACTATGGGACTCAACTGCTGTGGTCATCAGTCCACTAGAACTTAGAACTAATTAAACCTAACTAACCTAAGGACATCACACACATCCGTGCCCGAGGCAGGATTCGAACCTGCGGCCGTAGCAGCAGCGCGGCTCCGGACTGGAGCGCCTAGAACCGCACGACCACCGCGGCCGGCCTGTTAAACGAGTACTTCTTTTCTGTTAATTACAGCATGGGGTTATTAGATTCAGTGAACAATGCATTGGAGTATCTGAGACCGCCGGCCGAAGTGGCCGTGCGGTTAAAGGCGCTGCAGCCTGGAACCGCAAGACTGCTACGGTCGCAGTTTCGAATCCTGCCTCGGGCATGGATGTTTGTGATGTCCTTAGGTTAGTTAGGTTTAACTAGTTCTAAGTTCTAGGGGACTAATGACCTCAGCAGTTGAGTCCCATAGTGCTCAGAACCATTTGAACCATTTTTTATCTGAGACCAGTCTTTAAAAATAACTTAGTAAAATGGAAATGACACGTTTCCCAAAGTAGTAGTATCTATCTTAAAATCCTTAAAATCTAAGCATTCTAGTGGGTATGATAACATACCACCGAATTTAATCAAAGAGTGCTCATGTGAGTTGAGTTCTATCTTAATCAATCTCTTACCAGGGCAACATTTCCGGACTGGCTAAAATATGCTAAAGTTAAGCCTCTTTACAAGAAGGGGGATAAAGAGATACCATCAAATTATCGACCAATTTCACTTTTGCCGTCTTACTCAAAAATATTTGAAAAGGTTGTATTCAAGCATCTTCTTAAGCATCTGACTGCAAATAATATATTATAAGTCACAGTTCAGGTTTCTTAAGGCTTCTATATCGAGAAAGCTTTAGAGGCTACTCGCATTTTCTCTGATCTGTCAAAAGCTTTTGACTGTGTGAACCACACCATTCTCTCAAGTAAATTAGAATATTTCGGTGTCACCAGCACAGCTGCAAAATGGTTTGAGTCTTACCTAACTAACAGGAAACAAAGGATGTCGCTGCAAAATACCTGTGCAGTAAGCAGTCAGTCTTCATCTGACTGGAAATTAATTACGTGTGGTATACCTCAAGGTTCCATCTTGGGTCCATTGCTTTTCTTGTGTTCATTAATGACCTCTCATCTGTTACATTGCCAGATGCTAAGTTTGTTTTGTTTGCAGATGATACAAACATTGCAATAAGTATCAAGTCACGTACAGATTTAGAAACAGCTGCTAATCAAATATTCGCTTACACTAATAAATGGTTTAAAGGTACTTCGTTGTCATTAAACTTTGAAAAGACCCACTATATGCAGTTCAGAACCTGTAAGAGATTTCCTTCCAGCATGTGTATAACATATGAAGACATGCAGATCGAAGAGGTTGACAGTGTTAAATTTCTGGGGTTACAACTCGATAATAAATTGAGTTGGGAAGGGCATACCACAGAATTGCTTAAGTGGCTAAATAAGTCTGTATTTGCAGTGAGAATGATGTCAGATGTAGGAGATATACAGGGTGGTCCCTTGATAGTGGCGGGCAAAATATCTCACGAAATAAGAGTCAAACGAAAATACTACAAAGAACGAAAGTCGTCTACCTTGAAGGGGGAAACCAGACGGCGCTATGGTTGGCCCGCTAGATTGCGCTGCCATACGTCAAACGGATGTCAACTGCGTTTTTTTAAATAGGAATCCTCATTTTTATTACATATTCGTGTAGTACGTAAATAAAGGTCGATATCGTGTTGATGTATGGCTATTGTGATCAAAGTGCCCAACGGGCATGTGCTATATATGCTGCTCAGTATCTTGAACGACATCATCCAAGTGTCCGGACCGTTCGCCGGATAGTTACGTTATTTAAGGAAACAGGAAGTCTTCAGCCACGTGTGAAACGTCAACCACGACCTGCAACAAATGATGATACCCAAGTAGGTGTTTTACCTGCTGTCGCGGCTAATCCGCGCATCAGTAGCACACAAATTGCGAGAGAATCGGGAATCTCAAAAACGTCGGTGTTGAGAATGCTACATCAACATTGATTGCACCCGTATCATATTTCTATGCACCAGGAATTGCATGGCGACGATTTTGAACGTCGTGTACAGTTCTGCCACTGGGGACAAGATAAATTACGGGACGATGACAGATTTTTTGCACGCGTTCTATTTAGCGACGAAGCGTCATTCACCAACATCGGTAATGTAAACAGGAATAATATTCACTATTGGGCAACGGAAAATCCACGATGGCTGCGACAAGTGGAACATGAGCGACCTTGGTGGGTTAATGTATGGTGCAGTGTTATGGGAGGAAGGATAATTGGCACCCATTTTATCTATGGCATTATATATGGTGCAATGTATGCTGATTTCCTACGTAATGTTCTACCGATGTTTCTACAAGATGTTTCACTGCATGACAGAATGGCGATGTACTTCCAACATGATGGATGTCCGGCAGATAGCTCACGTGCGGTTGAAGCGGTATTGAATAGCATATTTCACGACAGATGGATTGGTCGTCGAAGCACCATACCATGGCCCGCACGTTCACCGGATCTGACGTCCTCGGTTTTCTTTCTGTGGGGAAAGTTGAAGGATATTTGCTATCGTGACCCACAGACAACGCCTGGTAAGATGCGTCAGCGCATTGTCAATGCGTGTGCGAACATTACGGAAGGCGAACTACTCGCTGTTGAGAGGAACGTCGTCACACGTATTGCCAAATGTATTGAGGTCGACGGACATCATTTTGAGCATTTATTGTATTAATGTGGTATTTACAGGTAATCACGCTGTAACAGCATGCGTTCTGAGAAATGATAAGTTCACAAAGGTACATTGGAACAACCGAAATAAAATGTTCAAACGTATCTACGTTCTCTATTTTAATTTAAAAAAACCTACCTGTTACCAACTATTCGTCTAAAAGTGTAAGCCATATCTTTGTGATCTTTAATTGGTAAACGGTCCATTTTAACACGGGTAATGTATGACGAAGCAAATACCGTCCGCACTAGCGGAATGTTACGTGATACCACGTACTTGTACGTTTGTGACTCTTACAGCGCCATCTACCACAAAGCTAAAAAAGTGGTCCAACTAAAACATTCGTATTTCTTTACGTACTGCACGAATATGTAATAAAAATGGGGGTTCCTATTTTAAAAAACGCAGTTAATATCCGTTTGATCTATGGCAGCGCCATCTATCGGGCCAACCATAGCGCCATCTGGTTTCCCCCTTCAAGCTAGACGAGTTTCGTTGTTTTCAGTTTCTTCGTTTGACGCTTATTTCGTGAGATATTTGGCTCGATCACGATCAATGGACCACCCTGTATACAAAAATTGGCATACTTTGCTTATTTTCACTCTTTCATGTCATACAAGATCATATTCTGGGGTAACTCATCAGAGCAAAACTTTTTAGGGTGCAAAAGCCTGTAATAAGAGTCATTTGTGCTGCAAATTCAAGAACATCATGTGAAACCTGTTCAAGGAACTTTGTATTCTAACCACTGCTTCTCAGTATACTTATTCCTTAATGAAATTTGTTGCAAGTAGTACACCTCTATTTCCAGTCAATAGCTCAATACACAGAATCAATACAAGCAATAAGAACAATCTACATGAAGACCTAAAACCACTTATCTTGGTCCAAAGAAGGGTCCAATATTCAGGAACACACATTGTCAGTAAACTGCCAGCAACCATTAAAATTTGGTTTCAGATAAAGTACCGTTTAAACAGAATTTGAAAGACTCCTTCTACTCTGCAGATGAATTACTTAACAGAGACTGTTAGGTCAGCTTAAGTAAAAATGTCTGATCGATATCAGTTTTGACAACACTTTGTCACAACAATCAAGATTATGTATTTTGTGTGTCATAAATTTATTAGTAGTGCATAATAATGTTTCATTCTGACAGCGTATTAATTCTGTAAATCTCTGCTGCTTCAGTTTACTGTAATGTATTCACCTATTTTGACAATCTCCTGACAAATGATCAGGGTAGTAAGTATTATATTCAAATGTTTTATGTTTTTTATGTTATATTTTAGACATGTTCCACATCCACGAGAATCATCAAATTTTTTGGGTCTATTGAACGAAAACTGAATTTAATCTAATCCAACAGAGTTGAACTGAAACCTTTATTGGTCTGATGTATTGAGGGAAATATATGAGGCTGGTTAGGGAAAATTTAGGAGAAATCGGGGACAGAGGTAGTACAGGACTAAAAATATTCTATTCTGCAATGACTCTACAGAGGTTTAGGTTTCTGGTAATGTGTCTACGATTTGATAAGTAGATTAGGTCTGACAAACGAATACAGGATAAATTGGCTCCTATACGAAATATCTTTGATTTATTCACAAAAAGTTGCATGACGCGCTATTCTCTTAGAGAATAAGTGACTGTCGGTGAAATGCTTGTAGAATTTCGAGGACGATGTAGTTTTCGAATGTACATTCCTTCCAAACCTAGCAGATATGGAATGAAAATGTTCAATACAGCTAGTGTAAGAACAGCCTACACCACAGAATCTGATTAAGGACAGCTACAAAATAGACCTTATAAGCTGCGTAGCCATGCAACTGGCGTGAAAAGGTTGCGTACTCGTATTTCCAAAACATCAAGAAATGTAACCAGGGATCATTATTTTACGAGCTAGGAATTGTTCCCGTCACTTCTGAAAGACCATCAATCAAGTAGTGAAACAAACGAGAATTTATTCAACTCCAAAGCAAAACATGTATACAATCCAAACCAATGTCAAGCCTTTTTGTATTCCCAGTGATTAAAATTAGCAGAGAAAAGCACATTGGGTCTAAGAGATCCTTCAAAGCAAAGATGATACAAACGAACACAGTAGCAATGCAGGGCTACCAAACTGACGAATTCTTGATGCCTCAAAATTATCCTGTCAACTCATTTCCTCTTTCGGTCAAATTTTAGTCTGAATTTCTTTTCTCCTCAATAATATTCCGAACCCCCCCCCTCCCCCAAGAACCATGAACCTTGCAGTTGGTGGGGAGGCTTGCGTGCCTCAGCGATACAGATAACCGTACCGTAGGTACAACCACAACGGAGGGGTATCTGTTGAGAGGCCAGACAAACGTTTGGTTCCTGAAGAGGGGCAGCAGCCTTTTCAGTAGTTGCAGGGGCAACAGTTGGGATGATCTGGCCTTGTAACACTAACCAAAACAGCTTTGCTGTGCTGGTACTGCGAACGTCTGAAAGCAAGGGGAAACTACGGCCGTAATTTTTCCCGAGGGCATGCAGCTTTACAGTATGATTAAATGATGATGGCGTCCACTTGGGTAAAATATTCTGGAGGTAAAATAGTCCCCCATTCGGATCTCCGGGCGGGGACTACTCAGGAGGATGTCGTTATCAGGAGAAAGAAAACTGGCGTTCCACGGATCGGAGCATGGAATGTCAGATCCCTTAATCAGGCAGGTAGATTAGAAAATTTAAAAAGGGAAATGGATAGGTTAAAGTTAGATATAGTGGGAATTAGCGAAGTTCCGTGGCAGGAGGAACAAGACTTTTGTTCAGATGAATACAGGGTTATAAATACAAAATCAAATAGGGGTAATGCATGAGTAGGTTTAATAATGAATAAAAAAATTGGAATTCGTGTAAGCTACTACAAACAACATAGTGAACGCATTATTGTGGCCAAGATAGACACGAAGCCCACGCCTACAACAGTAGTACAAGTCTATATGCCAACTAGCTCTGCAAATGATGAAGAAATTGATGAAATGTATGATGAGATAAAAGAAATTATTCAGATAGTGAAGGGAGACGAAAATTTAATAGTCATGGGTGACTGGAATTCGGTAGTAGGAAAAGGAAGAGAAGGAAACATAGTAGGTGAATATGGATTGGGGCTAAGAAATGAAAGAGGAAGCCGCCTGATAGAATTTTGCACAGAGCACAACTTAATCATAGCTAACACTTGGTTCAAGAATCATAAAAGAAGGTTGTATACATGGAAGAAGCCTGGAGATACTGACAGGTTTCAGATAGATTACATAATGGTAAGACAGAGATTTAGGAACCAGGTTTTAAATTGTAAGACATTTCCAGTTGCAGATGTGGACTCTGACCACAATCTATTGGTTATGAACTGTAGATTAAAAGTGAAAAAACTGCGAAAAGGTGGGAGTTTAAGGAGATGGGACCTGGATAAACTGAAAGAACCAGAGGTTATACAGAGTTTCAGGGAGAGCATAAGGGAACAATTGACAGGAATGGGGGAAAGAAATACAGTAGAAGAAGAATGGGTAGCTCTGAGGGATGAAGTAGTGAAGGCAGCAGAGGATCAAATAGGTAAAAAGACAAGGGCTAGTAGAAACCCTTGGGTAACAGATGAAATATTGAATTTAATTGATGAAAGGAGAAAATATAAAAATGCAGTAAATGAAGCAGGCAAAAAGGAATACAAACGTCTCAAAAATGATATCAACAGGAAGTGCAAAATGGCTAAGCAGGGATGGCTAGAGGACAAATGTAAGGATGTAGAGGCTTATCTCACTAGGGATAAGATAGATACTGCCTACAGGACAATTAAAGAGACCTCTGGAGGACAGAGAACCACTTGTATGAATATCAAGAGCTCAGATGGAAACCCAGTTCTAAGCAAAGAAGGGAAAGCAGAAAGGTGGAGGGAGTATATAGAGGGCCTATACAAGGGCAATGTACTTGAGGACAATATTATGGAAATATAAGAGGATATAGATGAAGATGAAATGGGAGATACAATACTGCGTGAAGAGTTTGACAGAGCACTGAAAGACCTGAGTCGAAACAAGGCCCCGGGAGTAGACAACATTCCATTAGAACTACTAACGGCCTTGGGAGAGCCAGTCCTGACAAAACTATACCATCTGGTGAGCAAGATGTATGAGACAGGCGAAATTCCCTCAGAATTCAAGAAGAATATAATAATCCCGATCCCAAAGAAAGCAGGCGTTGACAGCTGTGAAAATTACCGAACTATCAGTTTAATAAGTCACAGCTGCAAAATACTAACACGTATTCTCTACAGACGAATGGAAAAACTGGTAGAAGCTGACCTCGAGGAAGATCAGTTTGGTTTCCGTAGAAATGTTGGAACATGTGAGGCAATACTGACCCTACGACTTATCTTAGAAGCTAGATTAAGGAAAGGCAAACCTACGTTTCTAGCATTTGTAGACTTAGAGAAAGCTTTTGACAATGTTGACTGGAATACTCTGTTTCAAATTCTGAAGGTGGCAGGGGTAAACTACAGGGAGCAAAAGGCTATTTACATTTTGTACAGAAAGCAGATGGCAGTTATAAGAGTCGAGGGACATGAAAGGGAAGCAGTGGTTGGGAAGGGAGTGAGACAGGGTTGTAGCCTCTCCCCGATGTTATTCAGTCTGTATATTGAGCAAGCAGTGAAGGAAACAAAAGAAAAATTCGGAGTAGGTATTAAAATCCATGGAGAAGAAATAAAAACTTTGAGGTTCGCCGATGACAAAGTAATTCTGTCAGAGACAGCAAAGGACCTGGAAGAGCAGTTCAACTGAATGGACAATGTCATGAAAGGAGGGTATAAGATGAACATCAACAACAGCAAAACGAGGATAATGGAATGTAGTCGAATTAAGTCAGGTGATGCTGAGGGAATTAGATTAGGAAATGAGACACGTAAAGTAGTAAAGGAGTTTTGCTATTTGGGGAATAAAATAACTGATGATGGTCAAAGTAGAGAGGATATAAAATGTAGACTGGCAATGGCAAGGAAAGTGTTTCTGAAGAAGAGAAATTTGTTAACATCAAGTATTGACTTAAGTGTCAGGAAGTCGTTTCTGAAAATATTTGTATGGAGCGTAGCCATGTATGGAAGTGAAACGTGGACGATAAATAGTTTGGACAAGAAGAGAATAGAAGCTTTCGAAATGTGGTGCTACAGAAGAATGCTGAAGATTAGATGGGTAGATCACATAACTAATGAGGAGATATTGAATAGCATTGGGGAGAAGAGAAGTTTGTGGCACAACTTGACTAGAAGAAGGGATCGGTTGGTAGGACATATTCTGAGGCATCAAGGGATCACCAATTTAGTACTGGAGGGCAGCGTGAAGGGTAAAAATCGTAGAGGGAGACCACGAGATGACTACACTAAGCAGATTCAGAAGGATGTAGGGTGCAGTAGGTTCTGGGAGATGAAGAAGCTTGCACAGGATAGAGTAGCATGGAGAGCTGCATCAAACCAGTTTCAGGACTGAAGACCACAACAACAACAACAACAATATTCTGAATGTAGCAAGAGTAAAATACTGGGAGGGAAAGGCTATCTGCAACTTGTAGGAAAACCAGACGGCAGTTATAATAGTCCAGGGACTTGAAAGAGAACCAGAGGTTGAAACGGGAATGAGACAGGGATGTAACCTATCCCCGATGTTATTCACTCTGTACATTGACCAGGCAGTAAAAGTTTCTTGATTTCCGCAAGGCGTTCAATACAATTCCCCACAGTCGTCTAATGAATAAAGTAAGAGCATATGGACTATCAGACCAATTGTGTGATTGGATTGAAGAGTTCCTAGATAACAGAACGCAGCATGTCATTCTCAGTGGAGAGAAGTCTTCCGAAGTAAGAGTGATTTCAGGTGTGCCGCAGGGGAGTGACGTAGGACCGTTGCTATTCACAATATACATAAACGACCATGTGGATGACATCGGAAATTCACTGAGGCTTTTTGCGTATGATGTTGTGGTATATCGAGAGGTTGTAACAATGGAAAATTGTACTGAAATGCAGGAGGATCTGCAGCGAATTGACGCATGGTGTAGGGAATGGCAATTGAATCTCAATGTAGACAAGTGTAATGTGCTGCGAATATATGGAAAGAAAGATCCCTTATCATTTAGCTACAATATAGCAGGTCAGCAACTGGAAGCAGTTAATTCCATAAATTATTATCTGGGAGTATGCATTAGGAGTGATTTAAAGTGGAATGGTCATATAAAGTTGATCGTCGGTAAAGCAGACGCCAGACTGAGACTCATTGGAATAATCCTAAGGAAATGCAATCTGAAAACAAAGGAAGTAGGTTACAGTACGTGTTTTCGCCCACTGCTTGAATACTGCTCAGCAGTGTGGGATCCGTACCAGATATGGTTAATTGAAGAGACAGAGAATATCCAACGGAGAGCAGCGCGCTTTGTTACAGGATCATTTAGTAATCGCGAAAGCGTTACGGAGATGATAGATAAACTCCAGTGGAAGACTCTGCAGGAGAGACGCTCAGTAACTCGGTACGGGCTTTTGTTGAAGTTTCGAGAACATACCTTCACCGAGGAATCAAGCAATATATTGCTCCCTCCTACGTATATCTCGCGAAGAGTCCATAAGGATAAAATCAGAGAGATTAGAGCCCACACAGAGGCATACCGACAGTCCTTCTTTCCACGAACAATACGAGACGGGAATAGAAGGGAGAACCGATAGAGGTACTCAAGTTACCCTCCGCCACACACCTTGCGGAGTATGGATATAGATGTAGAAACCAAAGAAAAAATTAAGAGTAGAAGTTGGAGTTCAAGGAGAGGAAATAAAAGCTTTTTAGGTTTGCCAAAGACCTTGTAATTCTGTCAGACACAGCAGTACACCTGGAAGAGCAGCTGAACGGAATGGACAGTGTCTTGAAAGGAGGATATAAGACAAACACCTACAACAGCAAAACAAGGATAATGGAACGTAGTCGAATCAAATCAGGTGAGGCTGAGCGAATTAGACTGGGGAAGGAGACACTTAAAGTAGTTATTTCGGGCAGCGAAATAACTGATGATGATCAAAGTAGAGAAGATATGAAATGTAGACCGCAAGAGCAAAAAAATAGTTTCTGAAGAAGAAAAATTTGTTAACATATATTTGTTACGAAGTCTTTTCTGAAGGCATCTGCATGGCGTGAAGCCATGGTGGGTATGAAACATGGATGACAAACAAGTTAGACAAAAAGGGAATAGAAGCTTTTGAGATGTGGTGCTACAGAAGAATGCTGAAGATTAGATGGGTAGATCGTGGAACTAATGAGTAGATACTGAATAGAATTGGGAAAACAAAAAATCAGTGCCACAACTTGACCAAAAGAAGGGATAGGTTGATAGAACACATTCTGAGACATTAAGGGGTCACCAGTTTAGTACTGGAAGAAAGTGTGGCGGGTAAAAATCCTTGAGCGACTCCAAGAGATGAATATAGTACGCAGATTCCGAAAGATGTAGGTTGCAGTAGTTACTCAGAGATGAGCCACAATATAGAGTAGCATGGACAGCTGCATCACACAACATTTCGGACTGAAGACCACAACAACGACAACAACGTTTCAGTATATCGTCATCAGTTACCCGATCTACCCACCTAATCTTCAGCTTTCTTCTGTGGCACCGAATATCTAAATCTTCCGTTATCTTCTTATCTAATCTTCCACACAATACTACACTCCAGACAAATACCATCATGAAGGCTTCCTAACATTTAAATTTATGTTCGATATTAACAAATTTATCTTATTCGGAAATGCTTTCCTTGCTATTGTCTACATCTACATGGTTACTCTGCAATTCACACTCAAGTGCCTGGCAGAGGGTTCATCGAACCATTTTCATACTACTTCTCTACCATTCCACACTCGAAAATGGCGCGTGGGAAAAAGGAACACCTAAATCTTTCCGTTCGAGCTCTGATTTCTCTTATATTATTATGATGATCATTTCTCCCTACGTAAGTGGGTGTCAACAAAATATTTTCGCATTCGAAAGAGAAAGCTGGTGACTGAAATTTCGTAAACAGATTTCGCCCCCAAAGAAAACCGCCTTTGTTTCAGTGACGGCCACCCCTACTCGCGTATCGTATCAGAAATGGCTCTGAGCACTATGGGACTTAACATCTATGGTCATCAGTCCCCTAGAAGTTAGAATTACTTAAACCTAACTAACCTAAGGACAGCACACAACACCCAGTCATCACGAGGCAGAGAAAATCCCTGACCCCGCCGGGAATCGAACCCGGGAAGCGAGAAAGCTACCGCATGACCACGAGCTGCGGACGCGTATCGTATCAGTGACACTCTCACCCCTACTGCGCGATAACACGAAACGAGCTGCCCTTCTTTGCACTTTTTCGATGTCCTCCGTCAATCCTACCTGGTAAGGATCCCACACCGCGCAACAGTATTCCAGCAGAGGACGGACAAGTGTAATGTAGGCTGTCTCTTTAGTGGGTTTGTCGCATCTTCTTAGTGTTCTGCCAACAAAGCGCAATTTTTGTTTCGCCTTCCCCACAATATTATCTATGTGATCCTTCCAATTTAAGTTGCTCGTAATTGTAATTCCTAGGTATTTAGTAGAACTGGCAGCCCTTAGATTTGTGCGATTTATCGTATACCCAAAATATATCGGATTTCTTTTAGTACCCATGTGGATGACCTCGCACTTTTCTTTGTTTAGTGCCAATTGCCACTTTTCGCACCATACAGAAATTCTATCTAGATCATTTTGTAATTGGAATTGATCGTCTGATGATTTTACTAAACGGTAAATTACAGCGTCATCTGCAAACAATCCGAGGGGGCTGCTCAGATTACCAGCTAGATCTTTTATGTAAATCAGGAACAGCAGAGGGCCTATGACTCTACCTTGCACATATCAGTTCGGTTCTTCTCGATGATTTACCGCTCTGAGAGGAAATCACGAATCCAGTCATATAACTGAGACGATACTCCATATGCACGCAATTTGATTGATAGTCGCTTGCAGGGAACGGTATCAAAAGCCTATCGTGAAGCTGTATTTCATATCGTATGTATTTCAGTCATCATCAGTTACTGTGCTGTACTACTTCAGTGTCGCATTTTCTAATCTAATTCTCTCACCATCGCCTGATTTAATTCTATTGTAATAAATTACTCTTCTTTCAATTTTGCTGTTATTCAAGATGCAATCTATTTCCTTCTACTACTCTACCAACTACTTTGCCGACTGTGTCAGAATTAAAATGTCATCGGCCAACCTCTAAATTATTATTTAGTCTGCGCAAACTTTAATTTCCTTTCCGAATTCCTCTTTCGTGTCCGTCACTGCCTGCTCAGTGTATATGTTGAGTAAAAGCAGTGAGAGTCTACAGTCTGGTCTCACTACCTCCGTTTACGGCTTCCCTTTCATATTCTTGGACTGTTTATAACTGCAGCCTGGTTTAATTTCGCCCGAGGAAGCGAAGAAAAAGCCCTTCGCAATCTGCAGCCATTCTCTTCTGTGGCGAGGAAGCTGAAACAAAACGTATAATTAAATTACGTCACTGTTTTGGCCTTTAGACCTATCAACTGAACTTGTGCAGCAGAAATTGGGCACATAATGTTTCGTACATTAGTATATCACTGATTAGCTTACTACACTATTCCGAAGGTATGTGTAAGTGTAAATTTTTATCCTCATCAAATTATATTATCCGTAAAAGAAGATTTTACTAAGTAAAGATATTTTATCGACTACTAGCGGAGAAACCCGGCGTTCGCCAGCTGTTTACTGTAGCTATAGCTGTGCGTCAATGCCTATGCAACGTGGCATCTCGCCTTGTGCTTAATATTTATGACCTCATATCTTCTGAAGTATGACTCATACAATGTTACAATTCTGTAGGTTGACCCAGAGTCATACGTCGATACCGTCTGCGAAATGTGTTGCTGATAAAGTTAGTAACAATCAAGAAATAAATTTAAACGTTATACACGATGCGGAATTTTTCACGCATCTCGCTGTTTGTGGCGTCATATCTCTTGAACTACACAATTTTGCAGGTACATTCAGCGGTGTATGTGGATCCTGCCTGTGAAATGTGTCGTGAATACAATTATTAGTAAAGAAGTCATGTCTCAGGCATTACTTTTACTGCACGAACAACGGAAAAGTAGTGAGGCATACACCTTTTTCCTTTTGTCATTTTGCATGGGTTGTCAGGGAGAGAAAATTTCGTAAGGTTTTGCAAAAATTTGCAAAGTCTCTCGCATGTCGCTAAGTGTTCTCATTCTCAAATGCTGGGTGAATAAAATCTGAAGTTCGCCAGACTCTGTTTCACCCCCACCGCCACCCATTTGATAAATGGGTGATTCTCACCACAACAGCAATTGTCGCCTGACAGAAAGTTATATGGGTACCAATTTGGTTCAAATGTCTCTGAGCACTATGGGACTCAACTTCGGAGGTCATCAGTCCCCTTGAACCTAGAACTACTTAAACCTAACTAACGTAAGGACACCACACACATCCATGCCTGAGGCAGGATTCGAACCTGCGACCGCAGCAATCGCGCAGTTCCGGACTGAAGTGCCTAGAACCACTTGGGCACCGCGGTCGGCCACACACACAAACACACACACACACACACACACACACACACACACACACACACACATACACATATACATTTTTATAATATGCACATACACTGAAGAGACCAAGAAACTGGTACACCTGCCTAATATCGTGTGGGGCACCCGCGAGTACGCAGAAGTGCCGCAGCACGACGCGGCATGGACTCGACTAATGTCTGAAGTAGTGCTGGAGGGAACTGACACCATGAGTACTGAAGAGCTGTCCATAAATCCCTGCTGAACACCAAGTTACAAGGCACCCAGATATACTCAATAATGTTCATGTCGGGAGAGTTTTGTCGCCAGCGGAAATGTTTATACTCAGAAGAGTGTTCCTGGAGCCACTCTGTAGCAATTCTGCACGTGTGGGGTATCACATTGTCCTGCTGGAATTGCCCAAGTCCGTCGGAATGCACAATGGACACGAATGGATTCAGGTGATCAGACAGGATGCTTACGTACGTGTCACCTGTCAGAGTCGTGTCTAGACGTGTCAGGGGTCCCATACCACTCCAACTGCACGCGCCCCACACCATTACAGAGCCTCCACCAGCTCGAACAAACCCCTGCTCACACGCAGGGTCCACGGATTCATGAGATTGTCTCCATAGCCGTACACGTCCATCCTCTCGACACAATTTGAAACGACACTCGTCCGACCAGGCAACATGTTTACAGTCATAAACAGTCCAATGTCGGTGCTGACGGGCCCAGGCGAGGCCTAAAGCTTTGGGTCTTCGGCTCCGAAAGCCCATATCGATGATGTTTCGTCGAATGGTTCGGTCACTGACACTTGTTGATATCCTAGCTTTGAAATCTGCAGCAATTTGCAGGTGGGTTGCACTTCTCTCACGTTGAACGATTCTCTTCAGCCGCCGTTGGTCTCGTTCTTGCAGGATCTTTTTCCGGCCGCAGCGTTGTCAGAGGTATGATGTTTTACCGGATTCCTGATATTCATGGTACACTCGGGAAATGGTCGTACCGGAAAATCCCCACTTCATCGCTATCTCGCAGATGCTGTATCCCATCGCTCTTGTGCCGACTATAACACCACGTTCAAACTCACTGAAATCTTGATAACCTGCCGTTGTAGCATTAGTAACCATTCTAACAACTGCACCAGACACTTGTTGACTTATATAGGTGTTGCTGACCATAGCGCCGTGTTCTGCTGTTTACGTATCTCTGTATTTGAATACGCATGTCTATACCAGTTTCTTTGGCGCTTCATTGCATTTTTGCTCTACATTAATCGTATTTATTGAAAATATTTTCCTTCCGTTACTATAATGCACGAGTGCTTCGCAAATAGCTCTGCAGACCTATCTGAGATGTTGAGATGAGAAATAGGTACCCAAGACTTGCGTAACTGACTCCGTTTGGCAAGAACCGGACCCTAAGTGCAAGTTTTTGTTAAAGTGAAAGGGGGTAATATGGATTCGAAATTTTGTAATTTTTTTATGTTTATGGTACATGAAATTCATAAGTCAAACGTCAGTCACCCAAAGCAGTTCGATGAACTCTCAACAATTCTCGAGGAAATCGACTTTGAAGTTTATCAACCAAGTAGTGGAAGTCACTGGACTCATCAGCAGAAGCAGCATTTTCGTGAAGATGGCGAACAGTTGGATCGCCGAAATATCGAGTCAAGTTGATTTTAGGATCCGGCAGCAAACCCGAAGAGACTTTCGAGACTTATTACGCTGGGAAAGCCTACGTAATCATACAAAGCGGTAGATACATACAAGACATGAACAGTCACGGCGGAATTACACATTTTCTGTCATAACACGAGTAATAAAACAAGGTGGTTGCATTTCCTGGATGGAAATTGATATATAGGCGCTAATTGTCCTGTCGTATTATTGCACTGTTAGTACTTTGTCGTGCCTCCATTCTTCCTATTTTCCTAGAAAATTCTTTTCGGAGTGTGTCAGAACTCTCCAATACACTGAAAACAAGATATCCAACTTAGCGTTATTCTTTGCATTGTTTAAGCACTCGGATATCGATGGTAACGATCTGAGGGCGAAACCTGGGAGCGCGATTCTAAGCACTGTTGTGAGACGAGGTGTGTCTGCGAGAGGGGGAGTAGTAGTGTCTGCCGAGAGCTGGCAGGCAGAAGGTGTGTCGTGCTGCCCTCACGTCGGTTACGGCAGACCTTACCACTCTCAAGGCCTGGTTTCATTTATATTGCCAGGAGAGATTTAGATGACTTAACTACGAAGATCGAATTCGAGGTCAAATTCGCAAGCTTAGCACAAAAGCAATTGCAAGATTAGGCTCGTGATTGTTAATCCGAGTTCGCAATAACCCCATGTTTTGCTTGTCAGTGAAAGAAGTCTCCTTATCCTCGAAATAATAATCAATATTCTCCACATCTAATTAATAAACAGGGTGTATACGCGGACAAGGAAAAAGAATCCCGGATTTTTCCCGGATTTCCCAGTTAAAAATACACTTTCTACTGGGTGAAAACACACTTTTTCCGTGTTAAGTGACAGTATATTTTCCCTCCGATCTACAAAACTTATCAGTCCTTTGAATGGTTATGGTTTTATACACGGGCGTTGAATTTTCCGGCACTTTAGAAAACGGAACTCAGGGAAAAAGACACGTTTTGGTATTATCTTTGATGTGCAGCAACATGTACACTGCGTATTTTCGTATTACGGACGTATACATTCGAATTCCGCCAAACGCCGCATGTTACTTTCCGAATCATTGAAATCGAGATTGCGATGTGCTTTTGCAAGCCAGTCATAGCTCATGTCACGTGATCTCGCCAGCCGCTGACAGCCAACGACAACACCATTGTTCAGTAGCACGAACACAAACAGTGATAGTTAATAGTTTAAATTAGTACACATAGTGTTGCTACAAGAAAAGAAAAGCTTTCACATATAATATTGGTCTTAAAGGTTAATAAGCTGCAAGATTAGCTAAGCTTTCACATATAATGTCGATCCTTTTTTGTGTGTGAAACTTCCTAGCAGATTAAAACTGTGTGCCTGACCGAGACTCGAACTCGGGACCTTTGCCTTTCGCGGGCACGTGCTCTACCATCTTTTTTTTTATTATTTATTTTTTGCTCTACCAACTTTTTTTTGCAGGTGCTCTACCGACTTTTTTTTAATTTTTTGCAGGTAAGAAGAAAACAAATAAAAAGCTCTTATGTATCAAAATAAAAGACGACGTTCTTCATAAAATAACACAATATCCTTTGAAAACGTAAAACATAAAAGGTAGCTATATTTCCGCAACGGCCTTCGTTTTTAATTCTTTTTGATTTTGATTTTTATTTTTCTTATTTTTTTTTTTTTTTGTTAACATAAATGAGTATACAGTCTCACCATCAGCAGCAACTCTTTTTTTTTTAGGCACAGGAGAAAGAAAACAAATAGGCTGCAGATAGAGAGCTATGTGTGAAAAGGATAAATATGTGTAAGGAGGAAAAAAAAAACTTGGAAGAGGAGGAGAAAAGAGAAGTGAAATAAAATAGGAATACTTTCCGCGCCATGCTCCACTTTGGCGCGCCATCAGAACAAAATGCATTCTATCATTGACCATTGAAGGGGAACGTGGGATCGTCCAGTCTTGGCTGGCACGGTTCGTTGAGATTCCAGCTTTGAGGTGGGTTGGTGAAAATACTCTGTAAATAGTTCGCGAAAGTGGCCCGATAGTGTCGATGTCGGCGAAGGGTGTGGTGATAAGCTTGGAGGCGTGTCCAAAAGTCCGCCGAATCGACGGTGTCGTCCCGGAAGAGGTAGTTGAAAGCCATGCCACTGATCCATGTGATGGCATGCCACTTAGCCGATGGAAAGTAGGTTCAAATGGTTCAAATGGCTCTGAGCACTATGGGACTCAACATCTTAGGTCATAAGTCCCCTAGAACTTAGAACTACTTAAACCTAACTAACCTAAGGACATCACACACACCCATGCCCGAGGCAGGATTCGAACCTGCGACCGTAGCAGTCCCGCGGTTCCGGACTGCAGCGCCAGAACCGCTAGGCCACCGCGGCCGGCTGAAAGTAGGTCGTGTCGGGATGCATGATCGTGGTACGAGAAACGTGATGTGGTGGTACTCGGAGGTAGAAAGCCACAATCTTCTGTACGAGGGTCCAGACAGCTGCTGCTGGCCCACACTCAAAACGATGTAAATCTGTATCTTCGACATTGCACTTGAGGCACAGGGGTGAGTCCACCAGTGCGATGCGATGCAGTTTCTGTCTTGTAGTATACTTGCCGTTGACGAGAAGGTACCACATAGAGGTGGTCTCAGTGGTGAGATATGGCTGGTGGATCGTTTTCCAAACTGTAGGCCATGAAACCTGGGGGTGACGTGTTTCGACGGGGTTGCGGAGTGGAGACTTTCGGAGAAGGCGGTAGATGTCGCGGGTGGTCGTCTTCCTGGTCCTGGGGAGCTCGGTGCATATGTAGCTGTACTCCAAAAAGAAACGGCCGATATGTGACATCGGAGGTGGGATGTGTATCTGAGCTACCCAAGCACGACTCACGCTCCGTCCTCACTTCTGCGAGGTCCGGCGCACAGTTTTAATCTACCAGGAAGTTTCACATCAGAGCACACTCCGCTGCAGAGTGAAAATCTCATTCTGGTTCTTTGGGCGTGTTACACTTTAAGATATATCACACAAATGTGCCAGTAAAATTTTTAATAATGACATAAATGTCTGATCTTTAGGATTCGAAATTCTTATAAATGGCTCGGCATCAAAGAGTTGATTTTTGAATGAGAGTCAAACTCCCTGTGATTTAAGAAATTCGTGGTACACTCTCGCACATAATTCAACTTACGTAAAAGGATATTTACTTTGACAGTAACGCTTTTCAAACCACCATTCGAAATATTTTCCCGCGACCTGTTAGAAATAGGTTCGTTTCAGCAGTTGCCAGAGAGCACAGAAAACAAGATAACAGGCGACACCGCGCTTGCGCAGCTACCATGACGTAGGAAGCCCGTATGTACGTACGTGTAAAACATTGAAAGATCATACATTACGTCATAAAAGAAACAAGACATCAGAGGGTACTCCAAGAGCATCGGAATTTTGTCAACCATACTAAAATATGCACATTTAAAATGCATACTTAAAATCGACATTCGTATGTCCAGATTCCCAATGAAGTAGACGTCGACCTGATATTAATCTTTTCAGTGTGATTTTCGGGATGTAAATTTTCTTGGAGCACCAGTACTGCATTACATCATGTTTGGTTCTTTATGATGGCATAACGCCATACGTGCTAGAAGATGAAAACGTGCACTTGAAATGCAGCGAACAGTTGAAACTAGACAGTATGGTGGAATTAAACATTTCGTTTCAAATACATTGACTGCCTCTGCGGAAAAGGTTAATAAAAGCCAAATTTCTTTAGCAAACAGACAAAAATAACTTGATTGTTCTGCAAGGCGATTAATGTTTGACTGTCAGAAAATAAAATCTGAAACTATTCACATATTTTAGCCTTCTGTAATTATGTGAATGTATTTTAATTCACTTGATAGCTCCTGGTCACAGATATCCGTTTTGTTTTCATTTGACGTGAGAGTAAACGAAGGGGAAACAGAAAAATCACTGAACGTAAACACGGGTCACGTGGAGACTACCCACTGTATCTCAGACTGCTCTGCGCAACAGCCCCGGATCTACGATATTTACTAACCAGTTCAATACTAAAAAAATAGCGATTTTTCAAAAATATGTTCATCTTGTAGCGCACATCTTTCTGAAAAGCCTGAAACATAAAACATATGTGTTCGAGGAAATGTAAAACATGCTGTTTGGTCTGAAGTGTGCCAAAGTGCAGTGCCACGCCTCTTCATACAGCGTTCTTCTATCGCACGTCACTGTATTTCGCTCTGTGATGTTGAAACGCGTATATTTTGTAAGGGATGCCATCAAACTATATTCAGGACAGTGGAGATTGAAATGTCCTGGTGCTTCTCCTGCTCCCAATCAACCGGTTTGACAGCCTGCCCCCCTTTAAAAAAAAAATTTTAAAAAAATCTCGCAATTAACAGCGAATGGGATTATTTGTAATCGGTAGAAGAAGAACTCTTCAGAAAAGTTCCACTCTTTATTGCCTATTTGCTAATAACTTGCTGTTTTGTGTGACATAAAGTTAAATACCGGATACATAAAACCAATAAAGACAAGAGACAAGCAAGAAAGTCACATTTCTTCAATCCTTAGCTCCGAGCATATTTTTCTCTCTAATCTTGCTACAGCTTTACATGGCGTGCTTTCCTTTCTGCGACAGTTCGTAAAACGTTTTGCTACATGAAAAATCGAAATTTCGTTATCTAATACTGAAGAAGCTGTTAATACAAATAATACCCAAGACTGGTGTGGTTTCTCGATCTGATTGCGTCTATTTTGTCACTGTCTGCTAGATAAAATAAAATAGGCCATTCTAATATTGCAGCAGTTTTGTAAAACACACCAAATAAACGAGACTGTTTTGGCACAAATGGTCATTTTTATAACACGACAGAATATAATTCACGAAGTACCAATATGAAATGCTTATTAGGCCTGCTACAAGCAAAAAGCTTTATGTTAGGAAATAGTTTCACATTTGATTCATACGCACCAGTTTCTCAAGCATGAGATCGGAAAGTAGTATTACTAAATTTTTTACATAAATTTGGAATCGTTTTATTCTTCCATAATTTGTGTGATGGCCCCGTTTCTTCTCCTTCTTCGTTTTAAGAGACAATCTTGTCATCACCAGTTCTGTAGCTATTCCTGCCATTGTCAAAATTTGTTGGTCGAGTCACTTCACTAACCATGCCAGAATCACCGGTTCAGTTATCCCGCAATCATTACTCCTCGGTTAGGCGTTGTTACGTGTTCGTACAACACGTGTTCGGCTGCTAGCCGGGGTCAGTCAACTGGTCTTTACTAGTGAAGCGATCTGGCCAAATTTTTCTATCAAAATTTCATTGGGTACACCGAGAAAATAATACGTAATTTTATTCTGTTATTCTTGTTAGTCGTTTGTTTCCATTCTGGTAGTCTGAATCTATGAATTTTGCTAGAAATTATAACAACGCTGATCAGTCGCAAACCCAATGAACCATATAGTCAGACAGCGATTGGCATTCATCCGTTCGGCTTTACTCCGCTCACCTCTTATAGCTCCGTCCCCTTTTGTCTGCGGAAAGTTTATTTCTAGATGCGACGAGGTTTCTCCTGACAGAGACATCACGCACACTATGCTCGCATTCAAAAATCATCTTATGATTCAAATTAAAATGTCTTCAAATATGTTGAAAAACCAACAGGGAAGCGTTTCAAAATCATATGAATAATCGATAGACAAACGTGCGCTGGATGCTAGACGCTTTGTGAAACAAGTTTTTTTCCTCAAGAGTATGAATTTGGCGCGACCTTTTCCCAGTAGCATCTAGCTAGCTAGCTGCTTGTTGCGACTGCTTGCACAGCCAACAGCCACATTCCTGTAGCTAGAAGCAGGAGAATCTACTGCTCAAACGCGACTCAACTTCGCATGCGCATGAGCCCGCTCGTAACTGCTAAAACGATTCTAATGTAAACGGTTGTGACTTCACGCTCATCGGAGGCAATTTGTTGTTATGAAGCATTGCATAGTCTTACTAAAGCCTTTGACACATTTTGCTGTTGGCACACGCTTGCTTGAGCACTTTGAGTCGTTGTTGTGTATGGCGCATTTCCTTTGCAATTTAAGTTATTTCCGTTTTTTCTCTCGTTTATGTTTTATTATTGAAGTTTTATTCTGCAGTAGCGGGATACAGTGATATTCTTTGTTAGAGTATCGGTTATTACCAGTCAAAATTACAAAAATTTAACAGAAAACTAAAACAATGAAAAATTCCCGGAATTCTAAAAATGTCCCGGGTTTTTCCTCGTTTTCTCCCGGACGAAAAAATTCCCGGGTTTTTCCCGGATCTCTCGTTTGTCCCGGGTCGTATACACCCTTACCAGGGTGTATACATGGACAAGGAAAAAAATTCCCGGATTTCCCGCTTGAAAATAGGCCTACACTTTCTCCCGGGTGAAAATACTGTTTTTCCGGGTTAAGTGACAGTATACTTTTCCTCGTCACTGTAAAACTTATCAATCCTTTGAATGTTTATGGTTTTATACACCGACGTAGAATTTTCGAGCACTTTAGAAAACTAAACTCAGTGGGGACAGAAACACGTCTTCGAAAGATCTTTAATGTGCAGCAACATGTACGCTGCTTATTTTCGTGTTACGAAGGTATAAATTCGAATTCCACTGAACAATGCATGTTACTTTACAAAGCATAGAAATCGAGATTGTGGCGCGCTTTTGTAAGCCAGTCATAGCTCATGTTACGTGATGTCGCCAGCTGATGACAGCATAGGACACGTGATGTAGTCAGCCAATAGCAAGATCACCCTTAAGAACTGCGAACACACAAATAAGAAAAGTTATTGGTTTAAATTAATATACATCGTGTTGCTACATGAAAAACAAAGCTTTCATGTATAATACTGGTCTCTCAGATTAATACGCTGCAAGAGAAGCTAAAAAATGGTTCAAATGGCTCTCAGCACTATGGGACTTAACTTATAAGGTCATCAGTCCCCTAGAACTTAGAACTACGTAAACCTAACTAACCTAAGGACATCACACACATCCATGCCCGAGGCAGGATTCGAACCTGCGACCGTAGCGGTCGCGCGGTTCCAGATGTAGCGCCTAGAACCGCTCGGCCACCCCGGCCTCAGAGAAGCTATGCTTCCATATATAATGTTGATCTTTTTTGCGCGTATTACACTTTAAGATACATCACACAAACGTCCCAGTAAAATTTTTTATAACGACGTAAATGTCTGATCCTCTGGACTCGAAATTCTTCTAGATGGTCGTCCGCAAAGAGTTGATTTTTTTTTTTTTTACCGAGCGAGGTGGCGCAGTGGTTAGACACTGAACTCGCATTCGGGAGGACGACGGTTCAATCCCGCGTCCGGCCATCCTGATTTAGGTTTTCCGTGATTTCCCCAAATCATTCCAGGCAAATGCCAGGATGGTTCCTCTGAAAGGGCACGGCCGACTTCCTTCCCTAATCCAATGAGACCGATGACCACTCTGTCTGGTCTCCTTCCCCAAAACAACCAACCAACCAACCAAGTTGATTTTTAAGTGAGAGTCAAACGCTCTGTGATTTAATAAATTCATCGCACAATCTCGCACAAAGTTCATCTTGCGAAAAAGGAAATTTACTTTGAAAGTAACGCTCTTCGAAACACCATTCGCAATGTTTGCCCGTGACCTGTTAGAAATAAGTTCGTTTCAGCAGTTGCCAGAGAGCACAAGGTAACAGGTGTTACTGCGCTTGCGCAGCTACGATGACGCAGGGAGCCTGCATGTTCGTACGTGTAGAACATTAAAAGATCTTGCATTACGTCACAAAAGAAACAAGACATCAGAGGATACTCCAAGAGCATCGGAATTTTGTCAACCATACTAAAATGCATAATTCGGTTTAAAGTGCACATTCGTATATCCAGAATCGGATGTACATTTTCTTGAGTACCAGTACTGTATTATATCATGTTTGGTTCTTTATTATGGCGTAATGCCCCACGAGCTAGAAGATGGAAAACGTGTACTTGAAGCCGGCCATAGCGGCCGAGCGGCTCTAAGCGCTACAGTCTGGAACCGCGCTGCTGCTACGGTCGCAGGTTCGAATCCTGCCTCGGGCATGGATGTGTGTGATGTCCTTAGGTTAGTTAGGTTTAAGTAGTTCTACGTTCTAGGGGACTTATGACCACAGCAGTTGAGTCCCATAGTGCTCAGAGCCATTTGAACCAGCGTGCACTTGAAATGCTGCGAACAGTTGATGCTAGCCAACAGTGTGAAATTTAAAAACTTCGTTTCAAATAAATTGACTGCCTCAGAGCAAAAGATTAATAAAAGCCAAATCTCTTTAGCAAACCGACAAAAATAACTTCATTGTTCTGCAAGGCGATCAATGCATGACTGTCAGAAAGGTGGAAATAAAACCTGAAACTCCTCCGTAATTTTGCCCTCTGTAATTATGTGAATGTATTTTAATTCATTCGATAGCTCCCGGCCACAGAAATCCGTTTTGTTTTCATTTATTGTGAGAGTAATAAATGAAGAGGAAACAGCAAAATCACTAAACGTAAACACGGGTCACGTGGAGACTACCCGCCTCCCCACTACAGCTCAGACTGCTTTGTGCATCAGCCCCGGATCTACGATATTGCCGAACGGCGGCAATACTAGATAGTGGCGCCCAGCCACACATCTGTAGCCAGAAGCGGGAAAAGGTAGAAGTCATACGCGACTCAACTGCTCAAACGAATCTAATATAAACAGCTGTCACGTCACCCTCATCGGAGGCAATTTGTTGTTAGGAAGCATTGCATACTCTCCTAAAGCCTTTGACACACTTTGCTGTTGGCAGACTCTTGTATGAGCACTCTGTTTTATTGTTGTATATGGCGTATTTCCTTTTCCATTCTTTTTTTTCTGTCGTTCATATTTTGTTGCTACAGCATTATTCTGCAGAAGTGGGATACAGTAATATCCTTTGATAGAGTATTGGTTCTTACCAGTCAAAAACACATAAATTTAACTGAAAAATAAAACAATGAAAAATTCCCGGATCTCCCGGTTGTCCCGGGTCGTATACACCCTGTAGTATGTGCAACCTGGTGCATTGGCCATAGTAAGAGAAAGTAACCTGCCACACTTATGTAGGAAGCTGACCACCATTAAAGGACTACACCTTGGAAGCGATGGAATGGTGCGTGTGGCCATTATTTGAACACTGCAAGGGGTTTTGCAGAGTTCAATCTGCAAGCTATGTCCTTTACCGACTGATGTGCTACAAGAGTGAACAGTCTATTCGTGTTTTTTTTATTTGCGTGTTTTTCTCCTGTTGTCTTGTGTATACGTTGCAGCAGACTCACTGTATTTTGTCTTTCTTTTTTCTTTATTGGATTTCGATTCCCTACCAGAGAGGAGGGGGGGTAGGGCTAGCAGCAGCACAATACGCCATTCTGCAGCCTACAGAAAAGTTAAAAAACAGAATCAGGAGATATGGAAAACAAACAAAAATAGGCGATAAAATGGTGGCTTAAAAACTGAAACATGGACAAAAAGGTACAAAGAAAATATAAAAACAAAGCGATCGGCGATGCTGATTCAAACACATAGTAAACAGACAGGCACAGTTTAAAAAACACGGAGACAGTCTGCTTTCTGTTCGCACACGATAAAAAAAACACAACTAGCGACAGTATGGTGGGTGTTCGCAACACTGACAGGGGACGCGCAACACTGAACACTCACTTAAAACAGCACTATACAGGCGACACGGTGGCTAATGGGGTGGGGGGAAGGACCCAGACCGATGAGGGGGGAAAAGGGGGGAAGGAGAGGAAAGGAAAAGAGGGGGTAGCCGACGGAGTGAGCAGACATAGAAAAAGGGGGGGGGGCTGCGTGGAAGCGAGAAGAAGTGGGAAAGGCAGTGGAGTGGAGAGCAAAAAGGACTTGGAGGAGAGAAAGCAGGCAGAGAGAGGGTAGGAGGGAAAAAAAACAGGGTGTAGGGAGCCCAAGAAAAGGGGGAGGGGAGGATCAGGATAGGAGGGATAAATGGAGGGAGAGAGGGCATCATCCGTGAGGGGGAGTTGTGACGTCCCCTCTCCCCTTTTCTTGTCGCTGTTGATGTTGAGCCGCTACTGCTACAGCTCGGTCGGTGGAATGGAGATATGACGCGCAGTGACGGTTGTCCCCGTCGGATAACGTGGAACAGCACCTGAAAATCTATAAAGAAAATTGTTCCTCGCGTAATGTATGAAAGTCCGTTTGCGAGTCCGCACAGTCTTCTCAGCGATGCGAACTGCTGAATTTAATTGTCTGCTATGGTTTTATGATGATTTGCTATGCCCGGTTAGTTAGTTATTGCAGTATTGAGTGAATCATTCATCACCGGCGTCGTTTCACACCACTGAAGCGAGGAAAACTTCATTTGCGGCTCAGTATCAGTAGTTGTTGTTACGTTGCTAGGTAGAATTGTTCGCTACGGGATGACGCAAATCCAGAGATAATCTATACTGTTATCTTGCATTCGTGCGTCGTAATATTATTTCGGCAAAGCACTCCTTTCAATGCTCAATGTTCATCAAGTCACTCTTTCAGTTAAAATGTTCACAGTTAATTATTTCCGATCATCAATTATCACACAGTTCCATTAATGATAGAGCCAACACGTGAGATTTCCATTACTGACGAACAATTATTATTGTTCCTTCTTAGCAGTTAGTTTATAATCACATCACACCACACGCACACAGATGGATCAGATCAATTACGATTCTTTTCAATTCGGTGATCGTGACAATTACAACTTTTACAATCGGCGCATTTGTATTATCTTCGTGTGGTCATATTAACGTTTCCTACTCAAGGCTAATCAGGTATTGCAGTCTTCGATACTATGTCCATTCTACGTTGTAACTGTTCACTTTGATGAAGGTTGAGTCGAGCAATAATATCTCCAATAATTAAAGTTCATTAATTCCTCATACACTATCAGAATATCACTTCAGTTCAAGTTCTCAAGTCAGAATAACTGAGAACAAAGTCCGTGCATCTCTATCACGCAATAGTACTTCTTTTTTTAATAGAAACAATCTCGTAGCGTTCCATTTGTAGTACTGTAACAAACGGTGCTCTCTCACAACTTGATAGCAAGCAAGCTAGCAAGCGACTAACATTTCCATGATCGAGCATTGTAGACGCATTTAATTACCTTTTCGCCGTGTTTACAACTCTCTTTCACAATAAATGTTTTCTCTGTCCGACATATTACTTTGGATTTAACTTTCGTCGTACTGATTTGCAGTTGTTACTGAGATGTTTGATAGCTAATTAAAAATAACCTTTCTTTTTTTCTACCTTTATATCATGACATACTCAGTAATTATTGAAATTGGTGTTCATCAAAACTTTAAGGTTCACGGAAAAGGAGCCGATGGGGGTAAGGAATAAGGATGTACAGAATCTGCGTAGGGGACGGGAGGTGTATACGGAAGGCGAGGTGAAGTGCATGGCGCTCGAGGATCTGGAAGGACTTATAGAATTTGTGGTGTGGCCGGCCGCGGTGGTCTAGCGGTTCTAGGCGCTCAGTCCGGAACCGCGCGACTGCCACGGTCGCAGGTTCGAATCCTATCTCGGGCATGGATGTGTGTAATATCCTTAGGTTAGTTAGGTTTAAGTAGTTCTAAGTTCTAGGGGACTGATGACCACAGATGTTAATTCCCATAGTGCTCAGAGCCATTTGAAACATTTTTTTGTGGGGTGGGGAGGGTGTGTGGGTGGATATCCAGGTGGGACTGGCATAATAATTGTCAAAGTTGTCGTATCTGTCAAGATAACACTGCTCCCTACTTTAAATTATCATGTCATTCTTATTTGGGTTTTCGGGTTTCTTGGGGTGTTCTCCTTGGGAAAGGAGATGAAGGATGTAGAGGTGGATGGTATGGGGGACACAATGGTGAAGACGCAGCAGAGGGCGGGGTTGGAGAGGAGAGGAGCAACCAGGGGATGAGGGGGATCAAGGCAGCAGGAGGTGTAGAGGACGCAGGTATGTTCGAGGAAAAGGAGCAGATAGGGAAAAGGAATCAAGTTGTACAGAATCCGCGTGGGGGACGGGAGGCGTATATGAAGGGGAGGCGGAGTGCATGGCGCTCGAGGATCTGGAGTGACTTACAGAATTTGTAGGGGGTGTGGGTGGATATCCAGGCGGGACTGGCATAACAGGATGGGAGGGATTAAGGATTCGTAGGTGTGGAGGATGGCAGACGGGTTCAACCCCCACGTCCGGCCAGAGAGGACTTTGAGGAGTCGGAGGCGGTTGTGGGTTTTGGATTGGATAGAGCGTAGATGAGGGATCCAGGTGAGGTGACGGTCAATGGTGAGGCCGAGGTAGGTGAGGGTGTGGTGAGGTGGACAGGACGGGCGCAGTGGGCAAGGGTGTCTTTCGTCATTTTCTTTTTTTCTTTGTTGTATTTCAATTCCCCATCGGGACAGGCTGGCAGCAGCATATGCGCTGCTCTTCAGCCAAAAGACATAGAACAAACAATAGAAGACATTTAAAAATAACAAAGGACAGAATATGGTGAACATAGATATAAAAAAAGGGGGAACATCATGGAAGGCAATAGACAAAAAACGGGGTGATCGTAAAATGGAGATAAAAAACAGTTCAAACTGTTTAAAAGTAGCTCACACAAAAGGCCACACACTGCGACAATTAAAAGAACACAAGGCACAGTATGACTGGAGCATAAAAGGTATCAACAGATGGTGTAGCACATAACAAACACTGACAGCGAACCTCAAGGCAGTACATGATTAAAATCACACCTCTTGATGCACAGCAGAAACAGCACTAAACACAACACTGATGTGGCACACTGATGATGATCAAAACAGAGGATCTGCCAGGCACAAGGAGATGAGGGAGACTGGAAGAAGGGAGGGAGGGGAAGAGATGGGCGAGATGAGTGGGGGGGGGGGGGGGGTGCGCTGAAGAGGGCCAGGTAGGGAGGGATGTGGCAAGGAAAGAGGCAAGTATGGGGTGCAGGGTCTCAGGGGAGGGGGGAGGGAAGGAGGAAAATCCGCTCTGGGAGAAGGAGGGACGAGGAAAAAAGGGGGCCCTGGGGAGGGGGGGAACAAGGCCAGGTTATAGTTGGAAGGAGGGTAGATGTCACGGTGAAGTTCGTCATCCAGGAGGGGGAGGCGTTGGAAATTGCCCTGATGAAGGAGATGGAGGGTGTGGAGGTGGAGAGAGGGAGGGATACAGCGATAGAGGCGCGGCAACGGGCGGGGAGTGGAGAGGAAGGAGGAAACCAGAGGGTGGGGCGGATCGAGAATGCGGACAATGTAAAGGATGCGGAGATGTTGGAGGAACAGGAGGAGGTGGGGGAAGGGGATCAGTTCATACAGGAGCCGTGTGGGGGAAGGAAGGCGGATACGGAAGGCAAGGCGAAGCGCATGGCGTTCGAGGGTTTGGAGGGCCTTGTAAAAGCAGGTGGGGGCGGAGATACTGGCAACGTTGGCATAACAGAGGATAGGACGGATGAGGGATTTGTAGGTATGGAGGATGGTAGAAGGATGCAATCGCCATGTCCGGCCAGACAGGAGTTTCAGAAGGCGGAGGTGGGAATGGGCTTTCTGCTGGACGGTCTGGAGATGAGGGGTCCAGATGAGGTGTCGATCAAGGGTGAGGCCAAGGTATTTCAGGGTGGGGGTGAGCTGGATGGGACGACCATAAAGGGTGAGGTAGAAATCATGGAGGCGAAAGGAGCGAGTGGTGTGGCCTATGATGATTGCCTGGGTTTTGGAGGGGTTGAGACGGAGGAACTACTGGTTACACCAAGTGGTGAACTGGTTAAGGTGGGTTTGGAGGGTACGTTGAGACCGTTGAAGGGTAGGATAGAGAGCCAGGAAGGCAGTGTCATCAGCAGACTGGAGAAGGTGGACTGGTGGGGGTGGCTTGGGCATATCAGCTGTGTACAAGAGATAAAGGAGAGGGGAGAGGACAAAACCCTGGGGGACGCCAGCCGTGGGATAAAATATACAGGAGTTGGTGTTGTGGAGGTCTTCCGTCATGTTTTATGTTTAAATGTATATTTGTTTCTGTGATTGTGATTTCGAGATTACAGTTACAAACACTATGGACAGAATACCTGACTGAAGGACGCAATGTTGTGTGCATTTAGTTGTGATACTTTCTATGATTTAGCAGAACTTGTTTACTTGTATTATGCTGGAAGGAAATTAATATTCCTTTGCCGGCAGGTATGTTCGGTGGTTACATGTGAGTGAGTCTGTGAACAGTGCTGCCCTCTCTGGAGGTACGAGAGCTATCCACAAAGTACGTTACGTTTTCGTTTGTGTCCGTTAGGGGCGGAGCTAGCGCGGCCATCTTGGTGTCATGGCATTCCGCCGCTCAGTCGGCATCCTGCCGTGCTAGTGAGAGGTTCGTGCTGTACTCTGTTGAGTTACTGTGACAGTTTGAAATGTCAGCGTCAATTGAAAATGCCGTGAAGTGTGAAGTGCGTGCTGTAAAAGTTTCTGACTGCAAAAAACTGTACACCGATAGAAATCTATCGGCAGCTTTGTAAGTGTATGGAGACAACATAATCACTGAAGGTGGAGTGCGTCAATGGGTCATAAAATTTAAAAATGGCATGAATTAACGTTCATGACGAGGACCCAGGATAGTGACTGCCGAACTTGTCGAAAACGTCGATGCCGCGGTCCGTGAAAACCGTAATTTCACAATAACGGAACTCTCTATGAGTTTTCCACAAATTTCACGAAGTTTGTTGCGCGAAATCATTACCGAAAAGCTCGGTTACCACAAGTTTTGTGCAAGATGGATACCAAAAATCTTGACAGAGATTCACAAAAATCTGCGAATGGCTGCAGCGTTAATGTTTTTGGACGCTTACGAGAAAGATGGCGACTCATTACTCGATCGCATCGTTACTGATGACGAAACATGGGTTAAGCAAGTGAACTGCGAGACAAAATTGCAGTCAATGCAGTGGGGGCACACAAATTCCCCCCAAAAACCCAAGAAATGCGTGCAGACAATGTCGGCAAGGAAGGTGATGGTGACTGTCTTTTGGGACAGAACACGTGTGATTTTTGTGGATTTCCTGGAAAGAGGCACTACAATAAACTCTCAAAGGTATTGCCAAACTCTGCACAACCTCAGAAGAGCAATACAAAACAAGTGCAGGTGAAAGTTGGGCTCAAAGATCTTGCCGAATAACGACAACTCCCGGGCCCACACATCAAATGCCACTCGTGAAGTTCTCGAATCTTTTAAGTGGGAGTTGTTTCCTCATCCGCCGTACAGTCCCGACCTGGCACCGAGCGACTTCCACTTATTCCCAGCAATGAAGAAGTCGTTGGATATGCAGCGTTTTGATGACGACGCACAGCTTCAAGAAGAGGTAACCACATGGTTGAAGGCGCAGGCGGCCGAATTTTACGACGAAGGAATTTCCGAGCTCGTCCATCGCTACTATAAGTGCCTTAATTTAAATGGCAACTATGTAGAAAAGTAGTATTTAAGTGTGGCTTTCATCTGTATATAATAAAAAAAATTTCCAATACTTTATTTATTTTTAATTCCAAAACGTAATGTACTTTGTGGATAGCCCTCGTATTTGTACATTGGGCCACCCCTCCAAGAGCACCTAACGGCGAGGGAGAGACGTGCAGTTCTGAATGGATCTCAGTCGCACGGCTGTCGGACGTCGGGGCTCGCGTGCCTCGTATGCTAAAAGGCTAATATGTATATTTTCTTTGTGTGTGATTGTTGTCAATAATAGTCCGCAGCTCGTGGTCGTACGGTAGCGTTCTCGCTTCCCACGCCCGGGTTACCGAGTTCGATTCCCGGCGGGGTCAGGGATTTTCTCTGCCTCGTGATGACTGGGTGTTGTGTGATGTCCTTAGGTTAGTTAGGTTTAAGTCGTTCTAAGTTCTAGGGGACTGATGACCATAGATGTTAAGTCCCATAGTGCTCAGAGCCATTTTTGTTGTCAATAATAAGTGTTTCTCTACACACGTTGTCATTCATTGCAATCCGAATTGATCAGAATCATTATACAGTCCTTTAAATTCCTGGTCGTCCAGTAAAATTGATGATTCAAATTTCCGTCTGCGGGCGCTAACATCATGAATAAGTATGTAAAACTGACTAGTCCACCGAAGTTCAGGGTAGTAATATCCTTCAAATTACATTCCACATGTATGATTTTTTCTTCGCCACATACAGCGGACATACCACTTTATGTGGAAGTTCTGTGACGCGCTAACATAGATGCGGAAAAAAAACCACTGCATTCTACTACAACACACCCAAGCAATAAAACCATTAAACGTGCATAAATAAATTACGTAAAAACCAACTGTAAGACAAATAACGAATAATAGTGGACGATTAACAAAGACAATACAAGAAAACAAACAAAGAACAACGTGAAAATGTACATTTCCATGTACGTATCTGTATCTGTCAAAATTTTAAATAAAAGTTTATATACAATACCAAAAAAATTCCAGGTGGCATCAAATTTTTAGACAAAGGTGCATGTCCTACGAGCATTTCCGCCTAGCGTAGAATACATAAAACTTACGATACTGGTGATCATAGATCGCATTTTGTTTCGGTCACTTTTTTCCTTTTTTCTTTTTCTCCATTCAATTCCAACACCTACATCATTTAAATACAAAATTCATCAAAAATATATGCTATTCAACATATCTAATTGTAATTTTTATAAAAAATGCACGTCTTCACTTTTCTAATTACAAATTGCACGCAAAAATTCTTAATTACCGATCTTTTACAAACGAATGTTAATCAAGACTGTATAATTTAAAAATTACAAATTAATTTTTATTTATCTTTTTGTATTTTAGAGTTCACCTAAATGTTCACAGAACCTGCACATGTGTTTACAAATTTTATTCCGCCAGGATTTTTTAAAGGGCTAACTGAGGTTGAACACATCGGTTTCCGTTTTTTTCTGTTCAACCAACTTAAGGAATCACACCGAGGCCGAACATTAGTTTAAACAGGGGGGAATGAAACGAGACAATGTTGTTGTTGTTGTTGTTGTTGTTGTGGTCTTCAGTCCTGAGACTGGTTTGATGCAGCTCTCCATGCTACTCTATCCTGTGCAAGCTTCTTCATCTCCCAGTACCTATTGCAACCTACATCCTTCTGAATCTGCTTAGTGTATTCATCTCTTGGTCTCCCTCTACGATTTTTACCCTCAACGCCGCCCTCCAATGCTAATATTTGTGATCCCTTGATGACTCAGTACATGTCCTACTAACCGGTCCCTTCTTCTCATCAAGTTGTGCCACAAACTCCTCTTCTCCCAAATTCTATTCAATACCTCCTCATTAGTTATGTGATCTACCCATCTAATCTTCAGCATTCTTCTGTAGCACCACATTTCGAAAGCTTCTTTTCTCTTCCTATCCACTTCCATACATGGCTACACTCCATACAAATACTTTCAGAAACGACTTCCTGACACTTAAATCTATACTCGATGTTAACAAATTTCTCTTCTTCAGAAACGCTTTCCTTGCCATTGCCAAACAGAAAAAGAGCTAATATGTGAGGAATTTAGCAAATTGGAAAAACTGTAGCCTTTTTGCACATTTTTAATGAAAAAGCTAATCAAAGAATAAATGATTTCTTGTTCGTTTCCATTTTACTCTTCTTCTTTCCTTCGAACTCATGCCCCCCCCCTCCCCTCACACACACACACACACACACACACACACACACACACACACATACACACACACACTCCAGGCGAGCAGTTTACCACATAGCCACACCGATTATCGAAAGTTAAGCATATTAAAAATGGTCGAAAACTTTAAAGTCGAATTCCTCGAATATTTTTCTCAGTTACATGGAACTAACAGGCGGGTGTAATTAAAGTGCAGTTACTCATGCAGGTCCAATGTGCGCTGTAGTTGTTGCATGGCAGCGAAACTTGGTTAGATATACTAACGCGTTAAAACGGAACCAGTATATATTAGAACAAATAAGCCCTCGGTCACAAATAATGAGTTAAAATTGACCAGGTTTCGACGCTACTATGAGCGTCGTCTTCAGAATTAAAATAACTGTTCTAAAACATATTAGGTATATAATACATTAACAAAATTAAAGTTTGTACCGACTGGAAAGAGATGCAGTACTTACAAGTCACATTTTAAAAAATCTAAACCGGAAAGGCGACGTCATGAATAATTGCAAATAAGATGGCGAGCCGCTAAGGGCTGCTCGTACTTAAGGGTTGCAACAAGAACCAGTATACGCTGGAATTAAATCAGTTCCAGTTTTGGCCACCAGGTGCAAATCTGTACAGTATCTCGTCGACGTTTCTGGCGCTGATATTGAGCAAATTGTGTAACTGACAGTTAATAATAAAACCAACATTATGCTTTTCTCACTGGTTTGACCTTTTCTGCCCATGTCCCATTCTTAATGCATTAAATACGGAAACATTTCTATACGTCTTCCTTGCATTCACAACGCCATATTTACACCTGGTGACCGAAATTGCAGTTAACTTTTTTCCAGCGTAAAGCGATTCCGCATTAGAATATCTACCAAGTTTCGCTGCCATACGATAATTAAGTGCTCCCTGGACCTCTGTGAATAACATTGATTATAACGACTAGATACTTTGGAAGAGGTATATTTGAGTTCTGAACTAAACATACCATAAACATAAAAAATTACAAAAATCTGATCGTCGTGTCGTCCCCTTATGAGACTGCTCGTCTGCAGTTGGTGCTCTGCTTGGCAGTTTTTCCCTCAGTCGTAGTAAGCAGCAGCGAAAATTGTCCATCGACATACGTGTAAAATTTTGAAATAGGTCTACATCTACATCTACATCTACATTTATACTCCGCAAGCCACCCAACGGTGTGTGGCGGAGGGCACTTTACGTGCCACTGTCATTACCTCCCTTTCCTGTTCCGCGTATGGTTCGCGGGAAGAACGACTGTCTGAAAGCCTCTGTGCGCGCTCTAATCTCTCTAATTTTACATTCGTGATCTCCTCGGGAGGTATAAGTAGGGGGAAGCAATATATTCGATACCTCATCCAGAAACGCACCCTCTCGAAACCTGGCGAGCAAGCTACACCGCGATGCAGAGCGCCTCTCTTGCAGAGTCTGCCACTTGAGTTTGTTAAACATCTCCGTAACGCTATCACGGTTACCAAATAACCCTGTGACGAAACGCGCCGCTCTTCTTTGGATCTTCTCTATCTCCTCCGTCAACCCGATCTGGTACGGATGCCACACTGATGAGCAATACTCAAGTATAGGTCGAACGAGTGTTTTGTAAGCCACCTCCTTTGTTGATGGACTACATTTTCTAAGGACTCTCCCAATGAATCTCAACCTGGTACCCGCCTTACCAACAATTAATTTTATATGATCATTCCACTTCAAATCGTTCCGCACGCATACTCCCAGATATTTTACAGAAGTAACTGCTACCAGTGTTTGTTCCGCTATCATATAATCATACAATAAAGGATCCTTCTTTCTATGTATTCGCAATACATTACATTTGTCTATGTGAAGGGTCAGTTGCCACTCCCTGCACCAAGTGCCTATCTGCTGCAGATCTTCCTGCATTTCGCTACAATTTTCTAATGCTACAACTTCTCTGTATACTACAGCATCATCCACGAAAAGCCGCATGGAACTTCTGACACTATCTACTAGGTCATTTATATATATTGTGAAAAGCAATGGTCCCATAACACTCCCCTGTGACACGCCAGAGGTTACTTTAATGTCTGTAGACGTCTCTCCGTTGATAACAACATGCTGCGTTCTGTCTGCTAAAAACTCTTCAATCCAGCCACACAGCTATTCTGATATTCTGTAGGCTCTTACTTTGTTTATCAGGCGACAGTGCGGAACTGTATCGAACGCCTTCCGGAAGTCAAGAAAAATAGCATCTACCTGGGAGCCTGTATCTAATATTTTCTGGGTCTCATGAACAAATAAAGCGAGTTGGGTCTCACACGATCGCTGTTTCTGGAATCCATGTTGATTCCTACATAGTAGATTCTGAGTTTCCAAAAACGACATGATACTCGAGCAAAACACATGTTCTAAAATTCTACAACAGATCGACGTCAGAGATATAGGTCTATAGTTTTGCGCATCTGCTCGACGACCCTTCTTGAAGACTGGGACTACCTGTGCTCTTTTCCAATCATTTGGAACCTTCTGTTCCTCTAGAGACTTGCGGTACACGGCTGTTAGAAGGGGGGCAAGTTCTTTCGCGTATTCTGTGTAGAATCGAATTGGTATCCCGTCAGGTACAGTGGACTTTCCTCTGTTGAGTGATTCCAGTTGCTTTTCTATTCCTTGGACACTTATTTCGATGTCAGCCATTTTTTCGTTTGTGCGAGGATTTAGAGAAGGAACTGCAGTGCGGTCTTCCTCTGTGAAACAGCTTTGGAAAAAGGGGTTCAGTATTTCAGCTTTATGCTTGTCATCCTCTGTTTCAATGCCATCATCATCCCGGAGTGTCTGGACATGCTGTTTCGAGCCACTTACCACTTACTGATTTAACGTAAGACCAGAACTTCCTAGGATTTTCTGTCAAGTCGGTACCTAGTATTTTACTTTCGAATTCACTGAACGCTTCACGCATAGCCCTCCTTACGCTAACTTTGACATCGTTTAGCTTCTGTTTGTTTGAGAGGTTTTGGCTGCGTTTAAACTTGGAGTGAAGCTCTGCTTTCGCAGTAGTTTCCTAACTTTGTTGTTGTACCACGGTGGGTTTTTCCCGACCCTCACAGTTTTACTCGGCACGTACCTGTCTAAAATGCATTTTACGATTGCCTTGAACTTTTTCCATAAACACTCAACATTGTCACTGTCGGAACAGAAATTTTCGTTTTGATCTGTTAGGTAGTCTGAAATCTGCCTTCTATTACTCTTGCTAAACAGATAAACCTTCCTCCCTTTTTTTATATTCCTATTAACTTCCATATTCAGGGATGCTGCAACGGCCTTATGATCACTGATTCCCTGTTCTACACTTATAGAGTCGAAAAGTTCGGGTCTGTTTGTTATCAGTAGGTCCAAGATGTTATCTCCACGAGTCGGTTCTCTGTTTAATTGCTCGAGGTAATTTTCGGATAGTGCACTCAGTATAATGTCACTCGATGCTCTGTCCCTACCACCCGTCCTAAACATCTGAGTGTCCCAGTCTATATCTGGTAAATTGAAATCTCCACCTAAGACTATAACATGCTGAGAAAATGTATGTGAAATGTATTCCAAATTTTCTCTCAGTTGTTCTGCCACTAATGCTGCTGAGTCGGGGGGTCGGTAAAAGGACCCAATTATTAACCTAGCTTGGTTGTTGAGTGTAACCTCCACCCATAATAATTCACAGGAACTATCCACTTCTACTTCACTACAGGATAAACTACTACTAACAGCGACGAACACTTCACCACCAGTTGCATGCAATCTATCCTTTCTAAACACCGTCTGTACCTTTGTAAAAATTTCGGCAGAATTTATCTCTGGCTTCAGCCAGCTTTCTGTACCTATAACGATTTCAGCTTCGGTGCTTTCTATCAGCGCTTGAAGTTCCGGTACTTTATCAACGCAGCTTCGACAGTTTACAATTACAATACCGATTGCTGCTTGGTCCCCGCATGTTCTGACTTTGCCCCGCACCCGTTGAGGCTGTTGCCCTTTCTGTACTTGCCCGAGGCCATCTAACCTAAAAAACCGCCCAGCCCACGCCACACAACCCCTGCTACCCGTGTAGCCGCTTGTTGCGTGTAGTGGACTCCTGACCTATCCAGCGGAACCCGAAACCCCACCACCCTATGACGCAAGTCGAGGAATCTGCAGCCCACACGGTTGCAGAACCGTCTCAGCCTCTGATTCAGACCCTCCACTCGGCTCTGTACCAAAGGTCCACAGTCAGTCCTGTCGATGATGCTGCAGGCGGTGAGCTCTGCTTTCATCCCGCTAGCGAGACTGGCAGTCTTCACCAAATCAGATAGCCGCCGGAAGCCAGAGAGGATTTCCTCCGATCCATAGCGACACACATCATTGGTGCCGACATGAGCGACCACCTGCAGATGGGTGCACCCTGTACCCTTCATGGCATCCGGAAGGACCCTTTCCACATCTGGAATAACTCCCCCCGGTATGCACACGGGGTGCACTTTGGTTTTCTTCCCCTCCCTTGCTGCCATATCCCTAAGGGGCCCCATTACACGCCTGACGTTGGAGCTCCCAACTACCAGTAAGCCCACCCTCTGCGACTGCCCGGATCTTGCAGACTGAGGGGCAACCTCTGGAACAGGACAAGCTGCCGTGTCAGGCCGAAGATCAGTATCAGCCTGAGACAGAGCCTGAAACCGGTTCATCAGACAAACTGGAGAGGCCTTCCGTTCAGCCCTCCGGAATGTCTTTCGCCCCCTGCCACACCTTGAGACGACCTTCCACTCTACCACAGGTGAGGGATCAGCCTCAAATCGGGCAGTATCCCAGGCAACCACAGTCGTAGTCCGATCGGGGGATGCGTGGGACGAGCTGGCCGTCCCCGACAAACCCCCATCCGGTCCCCCACAGTGATGCCCATTGGCAACAGCCTCAAGCTGTGTGACCGAAGCCAACACTGCCTGAAGCTGGGAGCGAAGGGATGCCAACTCAGCCTGCATCCAAACACAGCAGTTGCAGTCCCTATCCATGCGAAGAACGTCTGAACTAATCTACAGAGAGCGCAAACAAAACGACACAAAATTTAAATGGTTATTAAAATACAAGATTGCCTAGTAAATGCAGTAATGCTGCCACTTGTGCACTGCTGACACACTGCTCGGCGGCGGAAGGAGACTACGCGATTTTACACTATTCGGGTACTAAAACGCGATGCTACAATTCTCAAATACTAGAATACGCCCGAAATTTATGAATTAAACAATGCAAGTACCAAAAACACGCAAAGAATTTAAGAATAATACTATGTAACAAATGAGTGAGCTAGGAGTATATGACTTGCTGCTGCAGCTGCTTATCCAACGGCGGCAGGGAGCACACTGACTCTGACCAACCGACACTGGCCGTTCAAAACAAAAACAGATGACAGATGACTAAGCGAATTTACACTATTCGGGTACTAAAACGCGATGCTACAACTCTCAAATACTATAATACGCCCGAAATTTATGAATTAAACAATGCAAGTACAAAAAACACACAAAGAAATTAAGAATTAATTTATGTAACAAATGAGTGAGCTAGGAGTATACGACTTGCTGCTGCAGCTGCTTATCCAACGGCGGCAGGGCGGCCGGGTTTGTAATTCAGTGACTGGTGCCCATCCACTGCGTGTTTGATGCTTCTGCAAAAATTCAGACACCTATACTTTTTTTTTCTTTGGCTGCTTTGCATAACCAACAGCACAACTGCCACACACAAAAATCCCGTCCTGGTATCACTGTTTTTATCGCGACTGTTTCTCTACGGTGGCGCTCAATCGGGCGAAATCTGTGTGTTGTCTTTTACTGTGTGAACGCTTGCTCGGAAGTCAAAGCGAGTGGTAATGAGCGATTTCTCTGTGGAATGCCAATGCCCTTATATTGGGAGCTGTGTATGGGCACATTACCCGCTGCAAGCCTTTCGACATAACGCTACTTTAGTGACCTTACGCGGTAATCTCGGTGTTTAAACTTCCAAGCAGCTTTCTAGATGCCCTCAAAAGGCTCAATGGGCGACCTTGCGAACGTTTCCACAGAAAAATTTTAGGGAGTGGTGGGGTTTCGAACCCGGGACCTCTGCAGTAGTAGCCAAAAACGATAGCCATTACACCACAGTCACGATGATAAAAACGCTATTTTTTTTAAAGTCTAGGTGAGGAACAAGAAAACAGAATATAACAGAATCTAATGGCAAACTAATAGTCGGCATTATCATCTGCGATTGAAGCAGCGGTGGGGGCGTCTCTTGATTTTGATTTGTCTGCTAAGATTTTACGTGATTAATAAAAATGTTTCTTGAAATGTTGCACACTTCAAATCGGGACCAACATTCCTAACTACCACCATAGTACCAGAATTTTCAGTAAATGCGACCTGTGTTACAATTCTAAACGTTGAAACAGTTTATGCCGTTTCAGCTGCTAATATTTTGCGCAGCTGATCTGAATTAACATCTTGTACTTACACAGAGCCGAATCCTTGCTCCCCGCACCAAGAATAAAAAATTATCTGCTCCCCTGTTGTCCGGATATCACTGTTGTTAACGCAGTTATTTCACTGTGGTAGTGTTCTTTCGGATGAAATCTATATATATGATTTTAGCGCCAAGAACTCAGCGTTCGCTTGTGTTCACAAGGTCAATCTTAGTTCGGCAGTGTTCTCTTTCGCTTGTCTACTATAAACGCTTGTTCGCAAGTACAAGCGAATGTTAGTGAACACTGACTAGTAGTTTCCGGAGTGCACGTTCACTTATGTTCGCTTCGGTGAGCAGGCACACTGTCCATTGCAAGCCTTTCGACGTAACACTAGTTAGAGGACTTGCGCGGCAATTTCTCTAGCAACTTTTCTGATGCCCTCCAAACGTCTCTACCAGAAAAAATTTGAAGTAGATGACGGGTTTCGAACCTGACCTCTCAGTAGTACCAGTCACTGACGGTAACCACTTGTTTTTTTCTTCATTTTGATTGGTAATGCTTTCGACATGTGGTCTGGGCTCTAGTCACCACACGACACCCGTCTTTTTCATTGTAGAATAATTTACTCATTTCTTTGTAATAAAGAGCAGCCACCCTCTGACCAAACACACACTTTTTTTTATTATTCCACAAAAATGAATAGCTTAGAATAAAATGACATAAATAAGGTGACTAATTGCAGTATTCATAGAATGAGGAATGATATTCAGTTCCTAGCAATATCACACATTTAGCATCTTCCCTCTCACGTTCAACTAGTGGCAGTTCATCACATCCCAGACCCAACTCAATCATTCAGTAAATCTTTGATGTATGTTCCTAAGTCTCCTCCAAGGTAAAACACAATGAGCTGCCGTGCCTGCGTTAGACCAGACTGTCTACAAGCTATTCGCTGCAATATTAGCTGATATCACTGGAGTGAAATCAGATGACTAAAGGGCGTGCATCAAGCCACAGAAAATATATGGTGACTATCGGAGGGGAGATACTTTCGTGGACAATGAAACTGAAAATATAATCAAATCTATCGGTATAGATCCTAAGAGTCGGCATTATTCATCCGTGACTGAAAAAGCAGGCGACGAATTAACAGACTTCACTACGGAAAGTATCATCACCGGGATTTTTTTTTTTTTTTTTTTGTCACCTTCTCGGGCGTAAACGTGATGGTACCGCCACAGCAGTTCGCTTTGCCGGCTAATAATAATTGTATTTGTTGTTTACAGACGAAAAAATGAAAACAGAGTTTACAAAAATTGTTGTGTGGTCGAGCAATGTTTCTCCGGTCTAACTTGTTTTGCGCCCTGTCACGCTCCTGTCTCAGCGCTCCCACGTGCGAGAAATGCAGCGCATCCATTTCTGACGCGTGGGGCGGACAGAAACTGCTGACGGGCGCAATTATCTCGTTCCTTTCTAGGTCGAGATAGAGGTGACAGGCACCGCGGACGCTCCGATGCCTCGATATACGTCCGAACTGCTTGATCAGGGCAGTCCTTCCCACACAACGGCCTCCCAGTCGCATGGGATTACAAGAGTCCGCCATAACTCCCAGCCGGACAAAATTCTCTCTGACAGCAGTCACATAACGCCTCTAGCCGCCCCCAGCATTATTTCGCTGCTCGCAGAACGCCGCGGCCAAGGAGTGAGCAAGAAACCCCGTATTCGTTATAAATCACGGTGATTGAGAAGTCACAGATATCACAATAACAACTTTAAACAGAATCTTGCGATTTCAGTCACAAATAGGAGACGCAAACAGCCTCGAACATTCAACGTTGTGTGCCATCTGTTGGCCGAATTCCGAACTTCTTCCTGTGAACCTTTTGTCTCGCTGCGATTTCAGTGACAAGTTGTAACTAGCAACTAAAGAGCACAGTTCACATTCAGCGTCGTGTGTCATCTGTATGTACTTCTTTCTCTGAACTTTAGCTGCGGTTTCAGTAACCATTTGCAAGTAGCAACTAAAAAGCACAATTAACTTCGACATCGTGTGCCATCTGCTGGCCGAATTTCGTACTTCTTTCTCTGAATCTATGTCCTATATTCTAGCCCGGATTTCAGTGACCCAAGTGGAAGCCGCACGTAGCAACTAAAAACCGCAGTTAGGTGCTGTATGCCATTTGTTGTCCTACGTCTTTACTTCGTTCTAAGAATCTTGTGTCTCACGATACGGATGCATAACAAACCTATGGTCGAAGAAATGCACCAAGAGGTCAATTTTCTCTGAGAAAAATTTTATACTAGGTTGCCGCCGAGGAATATGAAGGCCCAATAAAGATTGTGCTAATAGACAGGCCCAAGGCGTAGAATTGTCGTGACATAGATAAACACACTCTTCATCATAAGGCTCTGGCGACTATTTTGAAGCGTATTACAAACATACAGGGTGATTCAGGAAGATTTTAATATATTACTCTACAAGTAAAACTAAAGAAAAGAGTTCATATAAACAATGGTCCTCAAATGTTTAGTTACAGAGTTACGGCTAGTACTAGATTTGGCCCGAAATTTAGCAACTTCGCTAATATGAAGCCATCGAAAATGTTTGAGGTTAAATTAAAGCACGATTTCCATTTATTGATCTGGTGAATCTAATAAAACATGTCCCAGACGTTTATCTGCAGTAGTTTTCCAGAACATCCACAGACGCAATGACGAAAATTCGTAAAATTTGTAATTTATTAGCTACTCGGCCAAATTTGTTTTTTTAAATTCCAGACAATTGCTCGAAGTTTTCAACAGAATTTGCTGAGAATTTAATTTTGGAAAAATGATGGTAATAACGTTAACTGAAACTGTATGAATGTGTCAGAAAATCTGCTATTATTAATACCATAGTACTCATGAATTCATGTGAAACCGGAAAAAACAAAGCTCAGTGTTAAGGCAGTTGTATAAAGTACATACAATTTCACATTAAATTCACAATAAATGCTCAAAAATGTCTCCACCGAGTTCAATGGATTTAGCTGCACGTGTATGAGCAGATTTTGATGCTCGTTTACGTTTCACAGGGGTGTTCTTAATTTCGTTAATAGTTCGTGCATTCGGAATTCTCCGGGTTGGATAACACACGTGACATTCGTTAACTGCAGGCGTAGAATAACCATCACATTCGCCATAAATAAACACCATATGTGCCTATTCGTCTGTCGTAGATTTTAAAGGCATCCCTATTTCATAAATAATCTACAAACTACAACAGTTACTGTATAGTTTCACTTACATACACTGTTGTTATTACGTTCTTTCGCTGAAGAATACATAAAGCTAACTCGCTTTAAGGTTAGGAAACTACTGAACAACTCATTAACGGTTGCCAACAATGACATAACGTTCCTACATTCTTAATGCAAAGTAAACAAATTTACTTGTATAATAATCTTTGCTTCTCTGGATGTTGCAGAAAACTACTGCAGATACACGTTTTGGACATGTTTTATTAGATTCACCGGCCAAATATCAACAAAATAAATGTAAATTGTGCATTACTTTAACCTCGTACAATTTTGCGATGGCTTCATATTAGCGAAGTTGCTAAATTTCAGGCAAAATCTTTTATTAGCTGGAACTCCGTTACCAAAAATTTGCGGACTTATGTTTATATGAACTTTTTTTCTGTAGTTTTACTTGTAGAGTAACATATTAAATATTTGCATACCTTCGTTAATTTTACATAAACTCTTAAAAATGCAATATGGTGTCTACTAAGTAACTTCTACCAAATGTTTTTTCGGACAGTGCAATTCGCAGTTAACCTTTTGTCTGTATTTTCAAATATTGCGTTAGTACTATTCCCAATGTCAACTTGCAATTGTAAGATCAGTGCTTTCCACTGTTTTCACTTGCACATTATCAACCTTAAGACACGCAACCTTCCAGCCTAACCTAGACGTTAGGCTACGCTACAGGTTAGTCTGTCATCAAAACCAACATTCACGGCGGGAGGGTTAATTGTGTTTGTTCATTTCTCTACCAACTTTATACGTTGATTCAAGAACAGTAGGAAGTGCAAATATAAACAATAGTTCTGTGATCCACGCTAGCACCCTGCGACTGTTTCGCGAAACATGGTAAACAACTGAGCAGCGAATATTGTTAAACTGGAGAATATTTTCGGGCCCATCAGTACCGCCATGTCAATATTTCCGGTACTGACAACACATTAATACTCATCCTCAGACGGTCAAATAAATTGACAACAATATCGAACGCATGAGGGCCCCTTAAAGCGTAAAAATTTGAAACTAAAGATGTTTTATATCTATTTTCCAAGAAAAAACTAACAACAAAAACTTTTTTGTCGAATACACGTTTGATAAGGACTAAACACATTTACTTCTACAGAAAAACTGTTGACAACGGTTCAAACACGCATATAAAGAGAGAGAGAGAGAGAGAGAGAGTGTATTTAGGATTCTTATAGATTTCCAGTGCACTGATCACACACTACATGTCATCTTCGTCATCAGATTCATCGGTAGAAAATTAACTCGCTGTTTCGTGAACAGTGGGAATACCATTTTGGATGGTAATGTTGCTACCGGGATCGCCATCTTGATCTGAACAGTCAGCGTCACATTATTCCTCAGCCCAAGTTAGTATACTTTCCTCGAAGTTTGGATCTGTAGCGTTAACTTTTTTGGGTTCGCGAACATATTCACTAAACTGAAAATACTACACTAACTGCTTCGCGGAGTCGTGGGAACTCGGACATGTCTTCCCACCCAGATCAACAAATACGAAAGTTACTACAGCTTCAGGCTTCCCTGGATCCCAGAGACTCCACAATGCTGTTGATAAAGCAAGGGAAATTATAAAAATAAAGTCTAGTAACACATTAGCTGCGTTTGACCTCATAGCTTACGTCTTCCGCATTGGTGAAAGACTTTCATGCTGAACTTTCATTTTGAAAGTATTTAACATGATTATTACAGAATTTCGTGACTCAAATGCTGCATTTAACCCGTGTTACAGATCTGTGATGGAGCATCATTTTTACTCTAAATTCCATGGCGAAATAAGTTAAAAAAATATTTAGAGGAGCGACAGTTAACAGTTTTAGTTTGACATGCTTACGTATTCGAGAGGAAATTGTTGTTGTTTTTGTGGTCTTCAGTCCTGATATTGGTTTGATGCAGTTCTCCATGCTACTCTATCCTGTGCAAGCTGCTTCATCTCCCAGTACCTACTGCAACCTACATCCTTCTCAATCTGCTTAGTGTATTCATCTCTTGGTCTCCCTCTACGATTTTTACCCTCCACGCTGCCCTCCAGTACTAAATCGGTGATCCCTTGATGCCTCAGAACATGTCCTACCAACCGATCCCTTCTTCTAGTCAAGTTGTGCCACAAACTCCTCTTCTCCCCAATTCTATTCAATGCTTCCTCATTAGTTATGTGATCTATCCATCTAATCCTCAGCATTCTTCTGTAGCACCACATTTCGAGAGCTTCTATGCTCTTCTTGTCCAAACTATTTATCGTCCACGTTTGACTTCCATAAATGGCTACACTCCATACAAATACTTTCAGAAACGACTTCCTGACACTTAAATCTGTATTCGATGTTAAGAAATTTCTCTTCTTCAGAAACGCTTTCCTTGCCATTGCCAGTCTACATTTTATATCCTCTCTACTTCGACCATCATCAGTTATTCTGCTCCCCCCAAATAGCAAAACTCCTTTACTACTTTAAGTGTCTCCTTTCCTAATCTAATTGCCTCAGCATCACCCGACTTAATTTGACTACATTCCATTATCCTCGTTTTGCTTTTGTTGATGTTCATCTTATATCCTCCTTTCAACACACTTTCCATTCCGTTCAACTGCTCTTCCAAGTCCTTTGCTGTCTCTGACAGAATTACAATGTCATCGGCGAGCCTTAAAGTTTTTATTTCTTCTCCATCGATTTTAATTCCTACTCCGAATTTTTCTTTTGTTTCCTTTACTGCTGGCTCAATATACAGATTGAATAACATCGGGGAGAGGCTACAACCCTGTCTCACTCCCTTCCCAACCACTGCAAAATACGCATCGCACAAGAAAAGTTCGACAAAAAAAAAAAAAAAATGGTTCAAATGTCTCTGAGCACCATGGGACTAAAATCTGAGGTCAACAGTCCCCTAGAGATCAGAACTACTTAAACCTAACTAACTTAAGAAGATCACACACATCCATGCCCAAGGCAGGATTCGAACCTGCGATCGTAGCGGTCGCGCGGTTCCAGAATGAAACGCCTAGAACCGCTCGGTCACTCTGGCTGGCTAAGAGTTTGACATGAAAAGTTAATATTTTCAAGGGGAACATCTGAGAAACTGGTCGTCTCCTAATCCGGCCAATCCCCCAAGGAGGTCAAATTTTTATTTTAAAGCATGAACCCCCATGTTTATTGCAGATCCGGATTCTACGCCGAAAAATACCGAGGGTTAACCAACGGGAAATTTTCCATTTGTGGTGGACGGCACTGTAATCGACCAAATGAAATTTTTCCGCTTTTTGCAAATTGAGAATCAGCTCATTTCATTCTACAGCACATCTACCATAACAAGGTAAACTCTGTTCTCCTAAACAGTTGACATTATGGCTAAAATTTAATTTAGTTTTGCGAAATTGATTGTACAGTAAAACATTTACGTTTACACATTTAAAAGTCTGGCAAATAAGCTACATTTAAATTAACCTAGTCTCCCATTCTCACCAGGGTTGATTTTGGTAAGTTCCTCAGCATCGAGATGCTGGATTTCGGATGAACACCTCCTGTCTCACCGCCAGCTGATTTTGGTGGTTTCTTCATCCAGCCACAGGAACCCTTTCGCTGATTACGGCGCCATGTTCCTCAAATCACAAAAATTATTTTGGATAAGCTGTAGGCATATTTTGGCTGAGAATCCGAGTCGTCAATGAAAAGGGGAGTTCCCACTTGAAAAATAAAATATCGACTTCCCTCCCCCATGGAGCTGTGGGTTGGGGCTGCCAGTTTAAGCGGACCACACCGTGGTTCAGGTCGAAAAAAATCGATTTCCGGTTTTCATCGTATTTAGATAGATTAAGATTTCATTTAAGTACTCTGAAAAGGATTTTGCTGAAAAAAATTTTTTTCGAGCATTTAAAGGGCATTTTCCTACCACGTGTGTTTATCAGTCTCTAAGCTTACACACTACTTAACCTAAATTATCCTAAGGACAAACACACACACCCATGCCTGAGGGAGGACTAGAATCTCCGCCGGGACCAGCCGCACAGTCCATGACTGCAGCGCCTGAGACCGCTCGGCTAATCCAGCGCGGCGATTGTAATTCTACGAGTGCATCATCAAAGAAGCTCTCGCCATTTCAAGAGATTTACGACGAATTTACTGTAAGTGACAAAGGGTGCAAAAACATTATTCTAGATTCGAGAATATCATCAGATGTAATTTCTAAATTTGTACAATGTAGACAGTGTGGTGAGTCACAGAGGGTGAAAATTTGTGAGAGTGCCAGTGGGAGAAAAGGCCTAGCAATTGCTTTGGATTTAATTTGCACTAAATACTCAGCTGAGATTTCATTTATGAGTTCTTCACAACCAGATGCAAGTGGCCCTTACGAAATCAATACTAGATTAGTTTATGCCTTACGATCCATTGCCAAAGGCATGGCTGCAGGGAGAACATTTTGTTCAGTGATGTACGTACATCAACCACCAAATAAATTTGAAAAACTGACTGCAATACTAGAGAAAGCTGTATGTAAGGTCAGTGACGAAAGCACGAAACTGGCTGCTAGGGAAGCAGTGGAAGAAAATGATGGATGTTCGGATATTGCAGTTGCACTTGATGGAAGTTGGCAGGAAACAGGATACTTCTCTGAATGGAGTAGTGACTACCACGATTGTTGACACCAGTAAAGTGTTAGATGTGGAGGTAATGTCTCAATACTGCAAATGTTGTAAAGACAATGAACATAAAGAACACTACTGTGTGGCTAATTTTAGAGAAACAAGTGGTGGTATGGAACTTCATGTATTACAATAAAATGAGGAAAGCTGATGCAGACAGGTCTGCATCTAATGTGGCCAAGAAAGCAAGACAAACATCCAGGAAGGTGAAAAAGAAGCTAGGAGACCTGCTAGAGGCCAAAGAAGGGCCACCATATGCAGCAGGACAGTTTTAAGTAACTGTAAGTAACAAATTTCAAAAGTTTTTTTCTTTAAAGTCAATTTCTCGCAAACTAAAATTTTCAGTACATATGCCCCATTATATCAGAAACTACCATAGAAAAATTAAATGAAATTTTCAGAGACTCTGCATAACATAAAAAGCCACCTCTGGTACTACATTCATTAATATTTCCCCATTAGAAAAAATTTAATATTTTTTGTTAATAAATTTTAAAAAGTATTTCTTAAAAACTATAAAATGGATAAAGTAAATTTTAGTACAGCATCATGTAACGTACAGTAAAAATATTAAGGTCCTGCAACAAATAGTTTTTTTTTCAGAAATGGGTCAATTACTTGCCTAAAATAACATGGATTAGATAGACGGGGTGTAGTCCCCTTAAGTGCAGGCAGATGTGTCCTTTGAAAATATTAGCTTTTCATCTAGAACATGTTTTCACACGATGCGTATTTTTCGAGATATTCAATCATTCCAAGTTAAAATAAACGTAAAACAACTGAACTCCACCCGAACAGACCATGGAGGCCCGACGGTACCGACCGGCCGCCGTGTCCTCCTCAGAGACAGGCGCCACTGGATGTGGACGCGCAGGGGGCATGTGGCCAGCACATTCTTCAAGCCATATGTCAGCTTACGAGACCGGAGCCGCTACTTCTCAATCGAGAAGCTCCTGTTTGCCTCACAAGGGCTATTTCATTCCTACTCTCCAACGGGGTGTCTCACAACGCCAAGGCGGTAAAAATGGCTTGAAGAATTCCCTTTGCAAGATACCTCGTGTGGGAGGGAGAAAGAGGTGTGAATTTTATTTAAATTCTGTAAATGAAATGCAAGGAGTACTGTTCAACATATAAGTGGTTTATTCAGTCAAACTGCATTAACCTGCATATGCAATAATTATTGAAATTTTATCAGATTCATTTAACAATCACTCACAAATTATTCAAATAATGATAAACAAAAATAAAAAATTTGGGTCGCCAGATACAGTAGAAAGTATCAAATAAAAAACAACAAACAGAATTGAATTGGCATCAAGAGCTCACAAGAAGTGAATTATATGAGGTGCCTGCCCTGGTATTTGCTTTTTAACATGGGCATTGTATGACTTCATTCTAATTTAACATATAAATAAATTACACGAGACGGGTTGACCTGGCGTAATAAATGAGGAAGGAATACAAGAAAAACAGCTCTTAGTGGGCAAACGGTGAGCACTGTGCCTTGCGTCTTTACGAGCATCTAACACGTTGAAAAGAAATTGAAGAAAGCGAAAGAAGAATGCGCATCGAGGAAAGCGGGCGTCTTCTGTATTACCATGTTCATAGCGTGGTCGGCGTGGCGGTGGAGTCGGCTGATTGCGTCCGGCTGCATCGAGGCTCTGCCGTCGACATAGTTGATAGCGTCTAACGTGCCCTACGCTGAAAATAGTGACCGAAACCTGCTGCTGGAAGTTACTATTATTAGACGACGGTATGCGTCCATCTTCAAGTGCAAACCTACGTGAAACTGCATTAAACAAAGCTCAAAACTATTCTAAAAATACTACCGTCATCGGACATGTACTAAAACAAAATGTGATCCTGAGTTAAGCTCTTGATAACGCACACAGTGAGTGAAGCTCGCCTACTTGGATGTGAAAAACTTTGCTCTCTACGCTGTTTGCGACGAATGCAAAGTGCATTGTCTCATTACAAGCGATAAGAGAATCCTTGCGACGAATCGGAAGCAGTCAAGAGTGAACTCCTGCCTCCTCAGAAGCAATATTCGGAATCCCCCATACTGGTGCACTCCTCGCACCTGGAGAGAGAGAGCCGTTCCCCTCCAGCCTCTTGTCTCCGCCCTTCCGCAAATTATGTAGCTCATACTATTTTTCAAAGCGAACATGAGATTCTTGCCAATGAAGAGGTCCGTTTCCAAATTTCTTCCCTCCTTGCCGTCGCACTCCGCGAGGAAAAGAGAGCGATAACCTGTGTGAGACAGAGTATACAAATAAACCGAGACTTCTCCCTTTGAGTATTGCCACTACGTTCCCAGGTATTCTGCTCGTGGGAAACGGCCAAAATTCCCCGGGCCACTTGAGATTCTTGGACACCCGAGTCGTGTTGTTGCTATTCAACTCGCCGCTCTGCAGGCGTTACCTAGAATCGTGACCAAACTGTTTTTCGCTCTTAAGTTTGTAGTTTCCGCTGCCTCGGGCACACGTGCGAATGTCCACGGCTTCCCTTGGCAGCGTGTCGACGTATGCAGCGTCTTCGCCTGTCGCTAATCCTCTGGGGCCTGCCCTCTGTGAAGCGTGCCGACATAGCTGCGCGACCGCCTCTCGCCCGTGGGCACACTACCTGTGTCCACCTGGTAGCTGGGTGTTGTGTACACAGTTCCGTGTAGTCAGCGCGTACACAACTTTCCCACTAGAGCGCGCCCCGCTAAGCACAACAGCGCAGGCGCAGCGCTCGTCCGTCTCCGCACTACGAGATGGCGCTGCCTTAGAGACGGACCAAATTCCGCTTCCGCTGATCCGCGTATTAATATGTAACGCAGACAATGAGATTGCTGCTAACGTAGAACCTTTTCTCCTCGCGTATCACACTCGTGCAGTGATACCTGAACGTGCGAGGTATTATAACGAGTGTACAGACCTCCGATTAGTCAGTCTGCATTAGTCTGCATTTGTCTGTACCAGTCTATAGTCAATTTTCGGTCTGCACCTAATAAGATTACCATATTGCTGTACATAGCCATGAAGATAAATGTATAGACACTTTTGTCAAGTATCAGAGATATGTGAGAATAAGATCAACGTACCAAGACCAAAGAAACTTCAGATTGTCAATTGTAAATAGCATCCAGAACCAAGTTAAGTTACTTTTATGCTTGTTATTATTTTAATAAATGTGTGTGAAAATTAATCAGTTTCTGTTTAAAGTTGGTCACCGTCAATCTGCTACTCTAAGTGTGCAAGTGGCATTTCTGTCGTCTGACCTAACGGTAGAAGATAAACACGCCAAGATAAGACCACGAGACATATTGCTGACACTCGCCTACTTCATTAGAGCGACAAGCCAAATAATCTGATGGTGTGTGTACCGAAGGACTTAGAGTACGCACACCACACTGGGCTTCCCAGCTAGGAACGCATCAGAAGAATTCCTTTCATGCACAAAATGTACCAAGTATGCAAAGAGAAGAATCATAGCCCTTTACTGACGCTTAGTGACACAATAATTCACCTCCATCATACTTCATATATTGCAATAAACTAATGACTGATTTTAAAAGCAATTACCTCCTTTAATTAAAAACATGAAAAGCTTTGACGCTTTTCACCTTTACTAAACTGGAGATGCTCCTTCCACTGTAGCTGGTTTTGTGCGACCTAGGTTTCAGCGGGATCTTATCTTCAACTGCTGTATAACGACTGCCCTGTAATTGCCTTGACAAGTTCCAGTTTTTTTGTCAAAGGGTATTAATGTTGGACCTGACAAAGTCATACAATTCTGTGTGTAGTATTTTTATATTTCAATGTATCCCTGTTGTCATAGCTTCCTTTGGAATTTCATACACTTGTTCATAGTTTTTGACTTTGCAGTGCACTTGCACACAAGTCATCTTTATTAGTTTCCCCTTTTCTGTTGCACTGAATGAACTGTTCTGTTCTATTATCATCACTGTACGCTGAGGTGTCGAATAGCGATATAGATATATACAGATACCGGTAGTATCGTGTTGTTTTTGTTGTGGCCTTCAGTCCTGAGGCTGGTTTGATGCAGCTCTCCATGCTACTCTATCTGTGCAAGCTTCTTCATCTCGCAGTACCTACTGCAGCTTACATCCTTCTGAATCTGCTTAGTGTATTCGTCTCTTGATCTCCCTCTACGATTTTTACCCTCCACGCTGCCCTCCAGTACTAAATTGGTGACCCCGTGACGCCTCAGAACATATCCCTCCAACCGATCCCTTCTTCTAGTCAATTTGTGCCACAAACTCCTCTTCTCCCCAATTCTATTCAATACCTCCTCATTAGTTATGTGATCTACCCATCTAATCTTCAGCATTCTTCTGTAGCACCATATTTCGAAAGCTTCTATTCTCTTCTTGTCCAAACTATTTAGCGTCCATGTTTCACTTCCTTACATGGCTACACTCCATACAAATACTTTCAGAAACGACTTTCTGACACTTAACTCTATACTCGATGTTAACAAATTTCTCTTCTTCAGAAACGCTTCCCTTGCCATTGCTAATCTACATTTTATATCCTCTCTACTTCGACCATCATCAGTTATTTTGCTCCACAAATAGCAAAACTCCTTTACTACTTTAAGTGTCTCATTTCCTAATCTGATTCCCTCAGCATTACCCGACTTAATTCGACTACATTCTATTATCCTTGTTTTGCTTTTGTTGATGTTCATCTTATACCCTCCTTTCAAGACACTGTCCATTCTGTTCATTTGCTCTTCCGAGTCCTTTGCTGTCTCTGACAGAATTACAATGTCATTGGCGAACCTCAAAGTTTTTATTTCTTCTCCATGAATTTTAATACCTACTCCGAACTTTTCTTTTGTTTCCTTTACTGCTTGCTCAATATACAGATTGAATAGCATCGGGGAGAGGCTACAACCCTGTCTCACTCCCTTCGCAACCACTGCTTCCCTTTCATGTCCCTCGACTCTTATAGCTGCCATCTGCTTTCTTTACAAATTGTAAATAGCCTTTCGCTCCCAGTATTTTACCCCTGCCACCTTTAGAATTTGAAAGAGAGTATTCCAGTCAACATTGTCAGAAGCTTTCTCTAAGTCTAGTAATGCTAGAAACGTAGGTTTGCCTTTCCTTAACCTTTCTTCTAAGATAAGTCGTAGGGTCAGTATCGTGCACACAGTGCATTGATGGAGGTCTCATTTGTACTCAGGTGATTCATGTGAAAAGGTTTCCAACGTGGTTCTGGGCACACAGCGGTAATTAATAGACTTTAAATGTGGAACGCTAGATGGAGCTAGACCCATGGAACGTACCATTGCGGAAATCATTAGGGAATTCAATATTCCGAGGTCCACAGTGACAAGACTGTGCCAAGAATACCACACTCCAATACAGGCATTACTTCTCACCACTGACAGTTAACCACCCAGGGTAGCGGTGTTGGTAGAGTTGTCGACTTTGCGTTGAAGTCCAAAGCAACAGACTACGCCAAGTACCTTTGCTAAGAGTATGACGTCGCATTCAGTGGCTTCGTGACCATATCAGTTGGACCCTGAGCGACTGAGAAACTGTGGCCTGGTTAGATGAGTCCGGTTTCAGTTGGTAAGAGATGATAGTATGTTCGAGTATAATGACTTTTCTGGAGACTAAAATCTACTCTGTAGGAATCAGCATGGGTTTGGAAAAAGACGATCGCGTGTGAAAACCCAGCTCGCGCTATTCGTCCACGAGACTCAGACGGCTTCCCAGGTAGACGCCGTTTTCCTTGACTTCCGCAAGGCGTTCGATACAGTTCTCCACAGTTGCTTAATGGACAAAGTAAGAGCATACGGACTATCAGACCAGTTGTGTGATTGGATTGAAGAATTCCTACATAACAGAACGCAGCATGTCATTCTCAATGGAGGGAAGTCTTCCGAAGTAAGAGTGATTTCAGGTGTGCCGCAGGGGAGTGTCATTAGACCGTTTCTATTCACAATATACCGCGTGATCAAAAAGTCAGTATAAATTTGAAAACTGAATAAATCACGGAATAATGTAGATAGAGAGGTACAAATTCACACACATGCTTGGAATGACATGGGGTTTTATTAGAACTAAAAAAATACAAAAGTTCAAAAAATATCCGACAGATGGCGCTTCATCTGATAAGAATAGCAATAATTAGCATAACAAAGTAAGACAAAGCAAAGGAAATGCTCAATATGTCCACCATCATTCCTCAACAATAGCTGTTGTCGAGGAATAATGTTGTAAAAAGGACTGTAAAGCATGTCCGGAGTTATGGTGAGGCATTGGCGTCAGATGTTGTCTTTCAGCATCCCTAGAGATATCGGTCGATCACGGTACACTTGCGACTTCAGGTAACCCCAAAGCCAATAATCGCACGGACTGAGGTCTGGGGACCTGGGAGGCCAAGCATGACGAAAGTGACGGCTGAGCACACGATCGTCAGCAAACGAGGCGCGCCAGAGATATTTCACGCGTCTAGCAATATGGGGTGTTTTTCTTTTGGTTCGAATAAAACCCCATGTCATTCCAAGCATGTGTGTCAATTTTTACCTCTCTATCTACATTATTCCGTGGTTTATTAAGTTTTCAAATTTATACTGACTTTTTTTATCACCCCGTACATAAATGATCTTGTGGATAACATCGGAAGTTCACTGAGGCTTTTTGCGGAAGATGCTGTAGTATATCGAGAGGTTGTAACAATGCAAAATTGTACTGAAATGCATATCTGCAACGAATTGACGCATGGTGCAGGGAATGGCAATTGAATCTCAATGAGCCCGCATCTCGTGGTCGTGCGGTAGCGTTCTTGCTTCCCACGCCCGGGTTCCCGGGTTCGATTCCCGGCAGGGTCAGGGATTTTCTCTGCCTTGTGATGGCTGGGTGTTGTGTGCTGTCCTTAGGTTAGTTAGGTTTAAGTAGTTCTAAGTTCTAGGGGACTGATGACCATAGATGTTAAGACCCATAGTGCTCAGAGCCATTTGAATCTCAATGTAGACAAGTGTAATGTGCTGTGAATACATAGAAAGAAAGATCCTTTATCATTTAACTACAATATAGCCGGTCAGCAACTGGAAGCAGTTAATTCCACAAATTATCTGGGAGTAGACATTAGGAGTGATTTAAAATGGAATGATCGTATAAAGTTGATCGTCGGTAAAGCAGATGCCAGACTGAGATTCATTGGAAGAATTCTAAGGAAATGTAATCCGAAAACAAAGGAAGTAGGTTACAGTACACTTGTTCGCTCACTGCTTGAATATTGCTCACCAGTGTGGGATCCATGCCAGATAGGGTTGATAGAAGAGATAGAGAAGATCCAACGGAGAGCAGCTCGCTTCGTTACGGGATCATTTAGTAACCGCGAAGCGTTACGGAGATGATAGATAAACTCCAGTGCAAGACTCTAGAGGAGAGACGCTCAGTAGCTTGGTACAGGCTTTTGTTGAAGTTTCGAGAACATACCTTCACCGAGGAGTCAAAATGGTTCAAATGGCTCTGAGCACTATGGGACTTAACATCTGAGGTCATCAGTCCCCTAGAACTTAGAACTACTTAAATCTAACTAACCTAAGGACATCACACACATTCATGCTCGAGGCAGGATTCGAATCTGCGACCGTAGTGGTCTCGCGGTTCCAAACTGACGCGCCTAGAACCGCTTAGCCACACCGGCCGGCACCGAGGAGTCAAGCAGTATATTGCTCCCTGCACGTATATCTCGCAAAGAGACCTTGAGGATAAAATCAGAAAGATTGGAGCCCACACAGAGGCATACCGACATGCTTTCTTTCCACGAACAATATGAGACTGGAGTAGAAGGGAGAACCGATGGAGGTACTCAAAGTACCCTCCGCCACACACCGGCAGGTTGCTTGCGGAGTATGGATGTAGATGCAGATGTAGATAGTAGGGTTCCACTGTGATGTAGACCCCACGACGCCGCGGTGGTGGTTCCCTAATGGTGTGGGTTGTGTTTACATGGAATGGACTGCGTCCTCTGGATGTTCGGTTACTAGGAGACCAAACAGCCATTCACGCCCCCAAACGACGATGGAATTTTCAGAATAACGATGCGTCATGTCGCCAGGCCACAATTGTTGACAACTGGTTTGAAGGAAATTCTCTACAACTCGAGTGCACGGTTTGGCCACGCATATCACAAAACACGAGACCCATCGAACATTTATGAGGCATGAAGGAGAGGTCAGTTTGTGCACAGAACCCAGCGCTGGCAACATTTTCGCAATTATGGGCGGCTATAATGGCAGCATGGCTCGAAATTTCTGTAGGGGACTTCCAGCGACTTTTTGAGTATGGCCGGACGGTGTGGCCGAGCGGTTCTGGGCGCTTCAGTCCGGAACCGCGCGACTGCTACGGTGGCAGGTTCGAATCCTGCCTCGGGCATGGATGTGTGTGATGTCCTTAAGTTAGTTAGGTTGAAGTAGTTCTAAGTTCTAGGGGACTGATGACCTCCAATATTAAGTCCCATAGTGCTCAGAGCTACTTTTGAGTCCATGCCACGTAAAGATGCTCCACTAAGCCACGCAAGAGGAGGTCTGAAATGATATGGGGAGGCATCCCCATGACTTTTCTCACCTCAGGGTATACTATATTATGTTATTCAAAGATGCTCACCACATTCTTGTTCTCACTGAATTTAAAACAGTATATAGAATCAGTATATCTAAATTTTGTTTGGGGCTATGTTAGGGTGTTCCTTCGTCCTGTTTTTCCCGGGACAGATCGATTTTTTCCCCAAAATGTCCTGTTGTCCCAAAAGTTTTATTTTTGGAACCTTCAAATGTCCCACTTTTTTGTGATTTCGCTTGGCTAAAGTAATTCGCTGCTCTCGCATATATGCTATGAAGCGCCACTTGTGCAGCTTGCTTTACAATCATCGTTTACTTAATGTTAATGTTTTGCACTGCTAGTAGTTCAAATTCATGGTAACTTGTATTTTTGGTTGGTTTAGATGGCAAGAAATTCCTAGATAGCAAGAATTTCCTTTTCCACTGTGGTAAGCAGTCTGAAGAAATTTTAGTGGATACATGACGAGTCTAAATGTATGCAATCACTGTTTCATCACGGCAAAAAGAAAGTGCAATTCTGACAGCAAGTGTAAATTGAGTTTTCTTTTATCACTGGAAGTGGAGAAACTGCAGAATGTGTGGGTGTTTTCCTTAGCGAACTCCTGAAAGCTGTCAAACACACTCTAGTGGGGTACCACATGCTCCTTTTTATTGAAAGATGTGAAATGAAGAAAGACTCCTTGATAAAAAACAGAAATGTGAAAAGTATGTTGAGAGTACAGGAGAATAAGTATAAAAAGTTATTTGGGACGATGTGAGTGCATGATGCAAAGGTAAACTTCTGCTCCATTTAATTTTGTCAGTACAGCTTGTGTGGTATCACCTAAAGATCATGGCACCAAGGCAAAGTTGCCAACCAGTGCACATCGATACCACAGCTATTAGTGATGTCCCACTGCAATCCACAGTGGCGAGTGGGAGAAACTGAAGATGACACACCCTCTCTCAGCACAGCAGTGCCCTCGCACAGAGGTCAATATGGAGCTTTGTCATAGTTTTCGAGCTCAGCTGAAATAATCAGCATCACCGACTAAGACTAAAGAGTTATTCGAGATTCATATGGAAATGTACTTTTGTAAATTTTGCAGGCCACTCTCCATTTCTTTTATGAGGATCTTCCTTTTGATTGTGTTCTTTCGTTTGGATGTTTTGTAGAGTCAAATTTAGATGGTTTGGTTAAATAATGAGGCAGACTGACGAAAATACTTAGCATTATGCCATCTCTTAATTTTGGCCGAACTCTTAGGACTTCTGCTTGTTTCTTAGCTATCTTTAAACGTATCAAAGTTTATTATATCTTCTTCCCTGAAATCCTTAGCACAGATTACAAATCTCTTGGACGGGGGTGGTGTGTGTCTATATTTGTTGGGATGCAGAATGTTGTGAGGTATCTTTTATCGCCACTGGAAAGGAAATTGATTGAACATCCTAGACAAAAAATGGCTCAAATGGCCGCACAAATGTGGATGATGAACAACGGAGTGGGCGTCCTTCGATCGTTAATGAAAGTTTGGTGCAGGAAGTGGACAATAAGGTGAGAGAAAACAGACACTTTGCGATTTCCTCCTTGTGGGATGACTTTCCTAATGTTTCTCGTAGTGTTTTGTATGGCAATGTGACTGAGCACTTGAATTATCAAAAATTTTGCGCACGTTTGGTACCGAAAATGTTGACGGATGTGCACAAAACCAAACCTTTATAAAGTGCATTGACTTTCCTTGAGCGGTACCACAACGACGGTGATGATTTCTATAGCCAAACTGTTATGGGCGATGAGACATAGGTGGCCTACGTCACACCAGAATCAAAGCAACGATCCATGAAAGTTGACGAAGGGCATCGTTTTGCTGCAAGACAATGCCCGTCGCATGTGGCGAATCAGACCAAAAATCTCATCACATATTTTCGATGGGAAACTCTAGATTATCCTCCATACAGCCCAGATCTTGCGCCCAGTAATTACCATCTGTTCCTGCACTTGAAGAAACACCTGGGCGGTCAGCGTCTTCAAGACGATGATGAAATCAAAACAGTGGTGATGCAGTGGTCAACAAGTCAGGCAGCATACTTCTATGTATCATGTGATTATGTCTGTAATCCAAACACTTTAATAGAAGGAATCATTTTGATTCATCAATATCTATTTATAGGTGTTATAACACCTTAAGTAATATTCAGGGTCATCATGTTTGTAATATATTATGTCAGAATGAATGGATGTTATAATCTGAATCCAAGAGTTTAGTTAACAAATTTTTGCAAAGAGAAAAGGCTCTTTAGAAATTTCTTACCTTGGAATATTTGATGGAGACAAGTTTTATCACTTAGTGAAACATAATGTCCAGTTGGGGTCCATATCATGTTCATTATCAGAGTTTAGGATGGGATGGACTATGGTCTGGCAATGTGAGTGAAAAGATAAAGGTTGATTTTTGTCTTTATTGGAAAAAGGTGACTACAATGCAGGTGCATATACATTATCTAGTATAAGGTGATTTTCTGTGAACCCAGTGATATCATAGAGACATTGTGACTATGATCATAGTAAAGTGTCCCCGCTGAGTCGAACTTTATCGTAGATAGAATGTAATGTAAATATCATAATTGCAATATTCTCTGTAACCTTAACTCTCTAAGGATTGGGGGTTTAATATGTCTAACCATTCTTGAAGTTATTCTATAGGTGTGCTGTTAAGTTGGCTTTGTCACTCCAGCTCTTTTTATGTCCCATGGGTCCGAAAGCATTCTGCATGCCCTGACCTCTTCCATATTCTGCCCTAAGGTCTCATTAACTGGCCCTTCAACAAAATTGAACATGGGGTTTTCTACCAGCCTACAAGTATGACATGTAACTACCATAATATACAGGTTTCTGTAAGAGCATGCAAAAATGTAATAGGAAGGGAACCTGGGATCTGAGAAGACAACTTCAGGAGATAATAAGAATGAAATCACATTACTGTGTTCTTTTTTATTTACATTAATTACAGTTAACTGCAAATGCCATCATTAACCCAATGATCATACCATTTGTATTGTATCTTACAAAATGTGCTGAAAATGACAGCCATCAGCCTCAATGCGAGCACGACATCTGACACACCCTGACAATTATCCTTGGCCATGCGGGATTAGCCGAGCGGTCTAAGACGCTACAGTCATGGATTGTGCGGCTAGTCCCGGCAGAGGTTAGAGTCCTTCCTCGGGCATGGGTGTGTGTTTTTGTCCTTAGGATAATTTAGTTAAGTAGTGTGTAAGCTTAGGGACTGATGACCTTAGCAGTTAAGTCCCATAAGATAAAATCCGTGGTGTTCCGAATCACATCACACTCAGCTACAATTCTGGCAACTAATTCCATCTCTGTATCCTCTGGGGTCACATACACAAATTGCTTTAGATATCCCCATAGGAAATTAAGGGGATTCAGATACCATGACCTCGGAGGGAATGGAATGGGACGTCCCCTTCCCATCCAGCGACCAGGAAATACAACTTTAAGTAGTTGCACACTAAACTGAGGCAGTGCACCAACATGCTGTATCCACTTCCTCTTATAAACAGCCAAGGATATGTTCTCAAACAACTCAGCTAGAACTCTTTCCACAAACCTCATGCACGGGTGGCCAATCAGACAGCTAGGTAGAAGGTATGGCTCATCCTCCTTGTTTCCTTGCGGGAAATAAAGAATGCACACGTAAATAAACAGCACAATACATGTAAACTTGTAACATGTTAGTTGTAAATAAGCTGGAAAATGGTAATGCCAGACGAAGTGAGAGACAAGTTAACTCCCATATCTCCTTAAGCTGGCTTCAATGACCTCAAGTTCCCTACCTCAAACTGTTCAGTGGAGCATCCTCCATGTCCTGTTAAATTTTTTTACACTCTTATGGAAACATCCTGTATTAGTGCAGTGTCAAGATATTCAGCCTGAGGCATCAGGTTAGGAACAAAAGTCTGCCAGGTAATGTATCTTGTTTTAATTACCACATTAGCATAAGAACTGGGCAGTGGTCTGCAGGTCATATTACCCAATTCCACACAGCTTCACACTTCCACAAAGTAACTGACAGCAAGATAGGCTCCTTCCTCGTGTGCTGACTAATAGCATCCAATTATGTTGTCAGTTTGTTAGTGTAATGAGGCAAACCTCTCGTTGCTCGCAGAGTGTCCTAGCTAGAGAGGTGAATACTTCTGCATCTTCATAGAACAGATTAAAGAGTGAACTTGAACAAAGACGCAATGGTCTTTACTCTGTCCATTCCAGCTGCTTATTGTTTGCATGTGGATTAGGTCATATTGAAGTGTTCATCTGCAGTCTTCATGAAATTTAATTGCTTGTATTGCATTGTCTATTAGTCCATCTGTCTGTGCCTCGTTGTCTTCAGAGGTATCCCAAAAAATTGCCCTCGCTGAAACTGAATAGACATAGAGTAACATTCGTGAGAGAATTAATAGTGACAGTCCTCCCTTGGAATAGGTCTTCATATCTCTCTGAAACATCATAGCAACCTATCATTACTGTTTCTGTAATGTCCCTCCATCTAATTCTGATCTTAAGCAGCTAAGAGCTTTTGTTGTTCTCTAGTCATTGTGCAGGGTGCGATCAGAGCTGTCTGCTTGTGCGATGGCTTATAATTAGAACATTCCCTCTGGCATCAGGTCTTGTCAGGTGCTTTACATTGCTTAATATGTGCTCCATGCTATGGTTGCAGACAACCCCCAGTAATATGATAGTGGTATATCACACCTGTGAGTATCCTAGTGCCAACAGCTCCAGGCCAAGTTTTCCTTACTGTGGCACCTGGCTTAGTATTTTCATTCTTTTCTGTCACATCAGGTTGTTAGTTGTCTACACTTTCATACATCATATCTTACAAACACCCTGAGAAACCCTAGATGCATTTTGATGAGCATACAGCAGTTTGTTAGGACTGCATTTATCCTTTCTTTAAACAAGATTTGGAGTGCCTTACTAGGGTATACTAGCCTCCAGTTTCGTCATATCCCCTGTATCTATGTGCCATTCACGTAAGTTTTCAGAAAACTGTATTTATTTATTTATTTATTTATCCTTTGACAAAGTACATTGTATGGATCAAGATATATTTTCATTTCATGAACCGGCAGGTACATAGTATTTACTGTCTGTTTAACAAAAATGTAGTTTATTAAAAATTTATTCTAGGGCTATTTCATATTAAATTAGGTTTTGTACAATTTTTTTTGTGGTACAATAATGGTATTGCAATTGTTTTGAACTGTAGTGCACATAAATTCATTTACACTGTCATAAGTTTTCTATTAGAAAATTTGAGACATTTTTTGAAAATATTTTTGTTTATTTCAAGAATGGAGTTTTTCAAGGGCTTTTGGTCAAGCGTATGATGGCTTCTTTTTTTGAATTTTGTGGTGTGTGTAGGCTCATGGAAGAGGTTTCGTTTCCTTGTGTCATGGTTGGATTGATTGATTGATTTGTATTGTTGTAGAGACCTCAGAGATCATCTGAGGCATTACAAAAGTCAATATTACACAGTATAAATGTTACACAAATAATTACAAAAATAAGAAAAATATTACACAATATAAATATTACACAAATACAAAACAGAGAAACTTCTGGTACAAATTGATATTGCATAGTAAATTTAGTCAATTACAGACTTGCTCCTATATAAAAGCATATAAAAACTGATCACAAAGTGTAATCATACCATATTCTTTGCCTCCCTTAAAAATTCATCAGTTTCATAAATGCTGAGCTCAAGAAAAATTTTGTTTACTTTTTCTTTGAATTGGAAGATCCCTGATATGTTGGGGTATGGCGTTAAAAAATTTTATGGGCTTGTATAAGAAGCACGTGTGTGTGTGTGTGTGTGTGTGTGTGTGTGTGTGTGTGTGTGTGTGTGTGTGTGTGTGTGTTTTTAGTTACATCGGAAAGAAACTAGGTCCTGCTTGTTTCTTGTGTTATAATTATGTCACATGTCATACTGTTGATAACTTGGATAGTTTTCCTTAATACGCATTACACACTGTGGTATAAATATTGATGGCAGGGTCATAATCTGTAATTTTTTAAAGCTTGGCCTACAGTGAGCTCTGGGTGCCAAGCTACATATCAGCCTTATTGCCTTCTTTTGTAGTTTTGAAGACATTAGCTGCCTTGCTTTGATGTCCCCACAGTACTGTACCATAGGAAATGTGACTGTATATTAAAGCAAAATAAACCACTTTAAGCACTGGCACGTTTAGATAAAGACACAGCTTCCTTAGAGCAAATATTCCTTTGCTAATGCTGCTTCCCACTTTGTCCATATGGCTACCTCAGGATCCCCCCCATGAACCATGGACCTTGCCATTGGTGGGGAGGCTTGCATGCCTCAGCGATACAGATAGCCGTACCGTAGGTACAACCACAACGGAGGGGTATCTGTTGAGAGGCCAGACAAACGTGTGGTTCCTGAAGAGGGGCAGCAGCCTTTTCAGTAGTTGCAAGGGCAACAGTCTGGATGATTGACTGATCTGGCCTTGTAACAATAACCGAAACGGCCTTGCTGTGCTGGTACTGCAAACGGCTGAAAGCAAGGGGAAACTACGGCCGTAATTTTTCCCGAGGGCATGCAGCTTTACTGTATGATTAAATGATGATGGCGTCCTCTTGGGTAAAATATTCCGGAGGTAAAATAGTCCCCCATTCGGATCTCCGGGTGGGGACTACTCAAGGGGATGTCGTTAACAGGAGAAAGAAAACTGGCGTTCTACGGATCGGAGTGTGGAATGTCAGATCCCGTAATTGGGCAGGTAGGTTAGAAAATTTAAAAAGGGAAATGGATAGGTTAAAGTTAGATATAGTGGGAATTAGTGAAGTTCGGTGGCAGGAGGAACAAGACTTCTGGTCAGGTGACTACAGGGTTATAAACACAAAGTCAAATAGGGGTAATGCAGGAGTAGGTTTAATAATGAATAGGAAAATAGGAATGCGGGTAAGCTACTACAAACAACATAGTGAACGTATTATTGTGGCCAAGATAGATACGAAGCATATGAAGCCCACACCTACTACAGTAGTACAAGTTTATATGCCAACTAGCTCTGCAGATGACGAAGAAATTGAAGAAATGTATGATGAAATAAAAGAAATTATTCAGATAGTGAAGGGAGACGAAAATTTAATAGTCATGGGTGACTAGAATTCGAGTGTAGGAAAAGGGAGAGAAGGAAATGTAGTAGGTGAATATGGATTGGGGCTAAGAAATGAAAGAGGAAGCCGCCTGGTAGAATTTTGCACAGAGCACAACTTAATCATAGCTAACACTTGGTTTAAGAATCATGATAGAAAATTGTATGCATGGAAGAACCCTGGAGATACTAAAAGGTATTAGATAGATTATATAATGGTAAGACAGAGATTTAGGAACCAGGTTTTAAATTGTAAGACATTTCCAGGGGCAGATGTGGACTCTGACCACAATCTATTGGTTATGACCTGTAGATTAAAACTGAAGAAACTGCAAAAAGGTGGGAATTTAAGGAGATGGGACCTGGATAAACTGAAAGAACCAGAGGTTGTACAGAGTTTCAGGGAGAGCATAAGGGAACAATTGACAGGAATGGGGGAAGGAAATACAGTAGAAGAAGAATGGGTAGCTTTGAGGGATGAAGTAGTGAAGGCAGCAGAGGGTCAAGTAGGTAAAAAGACGAGGGCTAGTAGAAATCCTTGGGTAACAGAAGAAATATTGAATTTAATTGATGAAAGGAGAAAATATAAAAATGCAGTAAATGAAGCAGGCAAAAAGGAATACAAACGTCTCAAAAATGAGATCGACAGGAAGTGCAAAATGGCTAAGCAGGGATGGCTAGAGGACAAATGTAAGGATGTAGAGGCTTATCTCACTAGGGGTAAGATAGATACTGCCTACAGGAAAATTAAAGAGACCTTTGGAGATAAGAGAACCACTTGTATGAACATCAAGAGCTCAGATGCAAACCCAGTCCTAAGCAAAGAAGGGAAAGCAGAAAGGTGGAAGGAGTATATAGAGGGTCTATTCAAGGGCGATGTACTTGAGGACAATATTATCGAAATGGTAGAGGATGTAGATGAAGATGAAATGGGAGATAAGATACTGCGTGAAGAGTTTGACAGAGCACTGAAAGACCTGAGCCGAAACAAGGCCCCCGGAGTAGACAACATTCCCCTGGAACTACTGATGGCCTTGGGAGAGCCAGTCCTGACAAAACTCTACCATCTGGTGAGCAAAATGTATGAAACAGGCGAAATACCCTCAGACTTCAAGAAGAATATAATAATCCCAATCCCAAAGAAAGCAGGTGTTGACAGATGTGAAAATTACCGAACAATCAGTTTAATAAGCCACAGCTGCAAAATACTAACACGTATTCTTTACAGACGAATGGAAAGACTAGTAGAAGCCGACCTCGGGGAAGATCAGTTTGGATTCCGTAGAAATACTGGAACACGTGAGGCAATACTGACCTTACGACTTACCTTAGAAGAAAGATTAAGGAAAGGCAAACCTACGTTTGTAGCATTTGTAGACTTAGAGAAAGCTTTTGACAATGTTGACTGGAATACTCTCTTTCACATTCTAAAGGTGGCAGGGGTAAAATACACTGAGCGAAAGGCTATTTACAATTTTTACAGAAACCAGATGGCAGTTATAAGAGTCGAGGGACATGAAAGGGAAGCAGTGGTTGGGAAGGGAGTAAGACAGGGTTGTAGCCTCTCCCCGATGTTATTCAATCTTTATATTGAGCAAGCAGTAAAGGATACAAAAGAAAAATTCGGAGTAGGTATTAAAATCCGTGGAGAAGAAATAAAAACTTTGAGGTTCGCCGATGACATTGTAATTCTGTCAGAGACAGCAAAGGACTTGGAAGAGCAGTTGAACGGAATGGATGGTGTCATGAAGGGAGGATATAAGATGAACATCAACAAAAGCAAAACTAGGATAATGGAATGTAGTCGAATAAAGTCGGTTGATGTTGAGGGTATTAGATTAGGAAATGAGACACTTAAAGTAGTAAAGGAGTTTTGCTATTTGGGGAGCAAAATAACTGATGATGGTCGAAGTAGAGAGGATATAAAATGTAGACTGGCAATGCAAGGAAAGCGTTTCTGAAGAAGAGAAATTTGTTAACATCGAGTATAGATTTAAGTGTCAGGAAGTCATTTCTGAAAGTATTTGTATGGAGTGTAGCCATGTATGGAAGTGAAACATGGACGGTAAATAGTTTGGACAAGAAGAGAATAGAAGCTTTCGAAATGTGGTGCTACAGAAGAATGCTGAAGATTAGATGGGTAGATCACATAACTAATGAGGAAGTATTGAATAGGATTGGGGAGACGAGAATTTTGTGGCACAACTTGACCAGAAGAAGGGATCGTTTGGTAGGACATGTTCTGAGACATCAAGGGATCACCAATTTAGTATTGGAGGGCAGCGTGGAGGGTAAAAATCGTAGGGGGAGACCAAGAGATGAATACACTAAGCAGATTCAGAAGGATGTAGGTTGCAGTAGGTACTGGGAGATGAAGAAGCTTGCACAGGAGAGCTGCATCAAACCAGTCTCAGGACTGAAGACAACAACAACAACCACAACCTCAGGATAATTTTGAATCAACTGAAATACCAAGGAAATTAACAGCATTTGAGCTCTGCTCAAGTTCAGTGTTATTATTCCATGATACATACAGGTCTCTTTTCCCCAACAGGTAATTAGCTTTACGCCAATTTTCAACTTTGACAGTGCACTGGTCTGCTTCATATTTCACCTTCTGTGCTGTTTCTGCAGTTATACAGACCGCAAGATCATCTGCAAATAAGTTGTGTGTTGTTATCTCTAGTATCGGGAGAATATTTGAATTTTGGCCAACAGAGGAGTTCATATAGGTATATAATGGGTAATGTTAGTATTTTGAGAGCTTTAAATGCTGGTTTACATGAAACTTTCCATTTAAGGTTGGCTCTTTTTTTGTAATTTAAATGTTTTATTGTATGTTTGTTTTTGAGGTATCTCCCCGCAGTTATGCCGTAACTTAATGTCATATGAATTAATGCATAGCATATTGTTTTCATAATGCCCGTCTCGCATCGGGCGCTCCATTCGCGGTCCGTACCTGCCTGGTGCTGCTTGTAAGGTGTTGTCTCTTCCCTGGTGCTCAGACGGTCGTCCGTGCCCAGCTCGTCCATCATTTGCAGTCGTGGCGGCTGTCAGAGACCCATCCAATGTCGGGAGTTGCGTTCGCGGTGCGCGGCCACCTTTCGCTACTCCTGTGGTGTTATTACTTCTTGAGGAGTTTCTTGGTTCCTGGGCCCTGATAAGCTCCAGCGTCAGACTCCACGCCAAGCTGAGCTGGTAACTGCTGTCTCGGTTTATTAGGTTGTCTGTCACCTTGATCTCGACGACCTCCTTTATGACACTGTCCCAAAATCTTGGCATCTGTGTCACAATTTTGGTGTTGTTGTAGTCCATTGAGTGACTGAGCTCCAGACAGTGCTCCGCTATGGCAGATTTGGTTGCCTGTCCGAGTCTGGTGTGCCTCTGGTGTTCCTTGCACCTGACATCCACCGTCCTGGTTGTCTGGCCAATGTATGACTTCCCACACTGGCACAGGATGTTGTAAATGCCTGGTTTACATAGCCCCAGGTCGTCCTTTACACTCCCTAGCATTGTCCCAATTTTGGAGGGTGGACAGAAGATACTCTGTATATCATATTCTGAAAGAAGTCTGCTGATCTTTGCAGAAATAGGTCCAGCTTATGGCAGGTATGCCACATTCTCCTCCTCCTCTGGCTCCTCTTCTGTACGTTGTGGTTGGCTGGTATTTTGGTAATATTGTTGTTCAGGTTTAATTCAGTAAATCTTTGGATAACATTATTTACTTCTACATTGGCTTTTATTTCTAGCTTTTCTGTGTCTTTACCCATGAACAGTAGAGTTGTCATCTGCGTAGTTAACTATACTACCATACCTAATCATTTTGTGGCGGCGTTCGTAGCGACAAACACTTCGCTGTAGAAACGGCTTACGAAGTCACCACCACACTTTTAATAGCGGCCGACCGGTCCGCTGGAACAGTGAACAGAAAGATGAAAACCCAAACACTCTGATTAAATAAAAGTCGGTACTTATCTTTATTAACGAAGATACAGAAACACAGTAGTGAACTCCGTGTCTACAGAAATCTGTCTAGTTCGAGTCGGAGCGGCTAGGTCAGCGTCGGCTGACGACAGACAACAACTCTGCTGCGATGAACACACAACTGATAAGCAAGTACACAAATCGGTGGCGAGTATACAACTGAGCGGCGAATACAGAACTGTCCTAGCGCTCGCGACTCCAGCGCTTAAGAAGCCAGAAGCCAGCGGTGGCGCGCGCAGACTTGCAGCGATTTCCTGTATCGCTGGTGCTGCTTATGCGGACGGCGTCCGGACTCTGATGCTGCCAACATTTTGGCAGCGGGCTCGGTTGGCATTACTGGCTAGGATATAACACTCCTCCCCCCAAATCGCCGCACCGTCGTGGAATAATGACGTGGCGAGCGTCGACGGCGGGGGAGGGGTCTGGCCGCAGGCATAGCAGAAGAGACCGGGGCGGAGACTGTTGTCGGTGGCAGTCCCCGGTCCGCACCCCAGCATTGGCTGCGCGGGGCCTCGGGAAACACCGACGGAAAACCGAGGTCAGGGTGCACGCCTGTGACCACGGGCGCAGCTTCTGGTACTGGATGCGACGGGGCGTCGAGACCCACGAAGAGAGGCAGCGTCTCCTGACGCTGCATCGACGGCTGCTGCGTGGGCGCCGGACAAGGCGCTGCGGTGTCATACTCCTTGGGGGTGCCCAAGGAAAGCGGCTGCAGGACAGGCTGCACAGCCACCGCTTGGGATGGCGGCCTGGCTGAGGGGTCGACGTCCATCTGCTCCGAAGGCGGTGGCGACTGAAGAGGGACCGCAGGCGCCGGAGCGACCACCTGGGGCGCTCCCAGATGACGCTGCGCGGGAGGCATCAACGGGACGGGCTGTCGGCGTGGTAGCGGCGACGGCTGCTGCTGCTGCCCTGGTGGTGGCAGCGAAGTCGGAAGGCGCGGCTGGAACCCGCCGCGGACCAAATCTGTGGACAAAGAACGAGCGGCAGAATCCGGGCGGCCAGCGCGGCGCAACTGGTTCTGATGCCTCTTGTGCACCCCAGTAGCACCTTGAACAGTATAAAAACCGCGACCCTGGACACTTATCACGGTGCCTCGTTCCCAACGACGGCGACCGTGATAAACTCTGAAAAAAACGGCGTCGTTGCGCTGAAAACGCGTGCGATGCTCAGAAGCGGCGGGTCGATCCGGGGGGTGCAACAACCGTAGTAGGGTGCGATGACGACGGCCGTGGAGAAGCTCCGCAGGCGAAGGGCCGTCGCGTGGCGTGGTCCGGTACGACGACAGGAACGTGATGAGGGCCTGCTGACGAGAGTGCATAGCACGAAGGCGGTCCATATGATCCTTGAATGTGCGTACAAAACGTTCCGCTGCACCATTCGATTGAGGGTGGAACGGCGGAGTAAGAACATGGCGAATGCCATTGGCAGAACAAAAACTTTCAAATTCAGCAGAGGTAAATTGTGGACCATTGTCAGACACTAAAACTTCTGGAAGACCCTCAATACAAAAAATTGAAGTCAACGCCTGTATAGTTTATGCAGACGTTGTAGACTGCATGGGCACAACAAACAGAAAATTACTAAATGCATCTATCACGATGAGCCAACGAGAATTCCAAAATGGACCAGCGAAATCAATATGGACTCGCTGCCAGGGACTGGCAGGGCGTGCCCACTCAAAATAGCGTTGAGGCGGAGCATCTTGGTGTTCGGCACACGTGGAACAATCTGTAGACATTTGTGTAATCTGCTTATCAATGCCGATCCATGTACAATGACGGCGGGCAAGCTGCTTGGTGCGGACCACTCCCCAATGACCTTGATGCAACAAGTCGAGGACCTTGGATTGGAGCACTTGGGGAACCACTACACGAAGCTGGTTATTCTCGGTGCGTAACAGCAAAACTCCTTGCGAAACAGACAACAGATGACGTTGCGGATAATAGCGACGAACCACAGGATCCGATATATCCTTTGCCTTGGACGGCCAACCACGTTGAACAAAACTTAATAGTAAACTCAGATGAGGATCCGTAGCTGTCTCACGTGCCACCTGACGATAATCAATCGGAAAATCCCGGAGGGATTGATGCTTATCGGCGTCAACTGATGGCAAGAGTCTTCAGAGGAATCGAAGACATCATCCGCAGCAATTGGCAATCTAGAAAGCGCATCAGCGTTTGCATGCTGAGCTGTAGGGCGATACTTAGGAACAGATTTAATTCAATGAGTGTGAGGAGGATTTGCTGTTCATAACGCAACATTAAATCGATTCTTTACATTTCATTTTGTATTATCATTTATTATTGCAGCTATGGCAGCAATTCACTTCTTCTTCCTCAATCAAACAGGATCTAATAACCCATTAGGGCTAAACGGAGATATCGAAAAAATTCCATTTCACCCATACTTCACTTTCAAGGATTCTATCAGATCTGAAATAATAACATCGTTATTAATTATATTATGTATAATTAACCCCTAACTTCTAGTAGACCCAGATAATTTTGTACCTGCCAATCCATTAGCAACACCTGTTGACGGCATTCAACCAGAATGATATTTCCCATTTGCATATGCAATTCTACAATCAATTCCAAAGAAGTTAGGAGGTGTTCTTGCACTATTCTTATCAATTAGAATCTTAATAATTTTACCATTCTATAACAAAACACCACTCCGAGGTTTCCAATTTTATTCTATCGATCAGATCCTATTCTGAATTATAGTAGTTGTTGTATGTTTATTAACATGAATTGGTAAACGACCAGTTGAAGAACCTTATACCATAACAGGACAAAACTTAACGATTATCTACTTTACATACTTCTTAGTTAATGTCCATGTTACAAATGCATGAGATAAGCTAATTAAGGACTAAATAAGTTAATTAGTTTGGGAAAAGCATATGTTTTGAAAACATACAACTAAAAGATTAACACTTCTATTAACTTTTCTTAAAAAATTACACTAAATAAATGAGATAAATAAAATCTTTAAACCAACAAAGAAAATAAAAAATTTAAAGATAAAAGTAAAGAACTTATTCAAGCTAAGTATATCAACTTATCATAATGCAACTGTGGTAAAGTACCTCGAACCCAAATAAAACCAAAAGATATAATAGCAAGCTTAATAACAAATATAAAAGAATAAAAATCACATCCTAAAAATTTAAAGCTAACAATATTCTTATAAAAACAAGTGTAGCACACTCAGCTAAATAAATTAAAGTAACACCACCTGCACCATATTTGATATTAAAACCTGAAACTAACTCAGACTCACCTTCAGCAAAATCAAAAGGGGTACAATTAGTCTTGGTGAAACAAGAAGCAAAACAAGCTAAAGCTAAGAGACGAGAAATAATAATAAATCAGCAATAAAGCTGATAATTTATAAAATCAAACATGTTAAAAATTCCCAATTAAAATAATTAAAGACAATAAAATCGAAGCTAAACTAACTTCATATGAAATTGTTTGAGCAACAGAACGGAGGGAGCCTAATAAAGAATAATTGAATTAGAAGATCATCCAGCAATTATAACAGTATAAACACCTAATTTAGTACACCATAAAAAAAACAAAAACCAATAAGAAAAAAACATTTGAGTTAAGTAAGGGAAAACTACTCGAACAGCCAAAGAAATCATTAAATTAAAAACAGGAGAAAAATAATAAAGCAAATAATTAGATATAATAGGAATAAGCTGCTCCTTACTTAATAGCATCACTAAAGGGCTGTAGAATCCCTACAAATCCTACTTTATTTGGACCCTTACGAATCAGAATATAACCTAAAACCTTTCAGTCCAACAAAGTTAAAAAAGCAACACTAACTAAAACACAAATAACTAATAAAAGAAAATTTAAAATAAACATAAATAAATCAAAGTATCAATGCTATCTGTAGAAAAATCTACATAAATTAATTCTAAATTGAACACAATAACCTGTCAAAATAGTAAATTAATTAATATTAATAAATATATTTAAAAATATTTTAACCATATGGTCTTTTCGTACTAATATGGATTAATAGTCTTAGGATAGAAACCGACCTGGCTCATGGTCTGTCTAAACTCAGATCATGTAAGAATTAAAAGTCGAAGAGACCTAATTACTGGGTTCCTACACCCAAAATTTTTCTTAATCCAGCATCGAGGTCGCAATCTGCTTTGTCGATATGAGCTCTCAAAAACAAGTACGCTGTTATCTCTAAGGTAACATAATCTTATGATCATAAATTATGGATCAAAACAACAAACATAGATCAATGATATAATAATGAAGAGTTTATTTATTCTTCATATCACCCCAACAAAACATCATTAAATATAGAAAGACAAAAAAAACCATATAAAAGGCAAATGTTAAGCTCTATAGGGCCTTCTCGTCCTAAAGAATAATTTAACCCTTATGACCCAAAAGTTAAATTCAAAAATATATTAAGAGACAGTTGATTTCTCGTAAAGTCATTCATTCCAGCCACTAATTAACAGACAAATGATTATGCTATCTTCACACGGTCAAAATACCAGGACTCTTTAAAAATGCGCTCAGTGAGCAGGCCAGACCTCAAAATATTTTCAAGAGGACATGTTATTGATAAACAGGCGAAAATCCATTTTGCCTAGTTCCTCATAATAAATTTACAACTTAAAAATTTTATGCAAATAAATATACTAATTCTATCATTATTACAATGATTTAAAAATTAAATCAATAATCTTAATAAAAACCTAAAATAGTTATAAAATCAAAATATAAAATAGTGAACTAAAATGTAATCTTAAAGATAGCTTAAAGCTTACTATTATATTTAAAAAAATAATTTATAGGTTCAAAACTTCAAAGCTTATCCCTTAAAAAATAAATAAGTTAATATTTATAGTGGAAAAATTAAATAAAAACAACTAACTAAAAAAACTTAAATTATTTCTTAAGAAACGAGATATCTTAGGAAACGATTAACATCTCATTTTTATAAATACTTTAATAATAATTATGATACATTAACAATAAATTATTTATAAATCAATCCAAATCGAGACAAGTAAAATAAATACTAAAAAGCCTGATACAAAACGTACAATAATTAAAATCTACTTTAAAAAATTTAAAATAATATTTCATAAAACATTTACATGGCCAATATACTATAATTTTAAAAATCAATTCTATATAATATACTAAGACAAAACCAACAAAATTATTTATATTAAATAATTAAATGAACAAAAAATTAATATAACAAAATAAGTAATCAAGACATCCTGTTTGGCACAGAAAAATTTTCTGTGTAAGTGAAACACTTTACTAATAAGTTATAACTTGAACCTCTTCCTAGATACACTTTCCAGTACATCTACTATGTTATGACTTACCTGATCTACATTGAAGCTACTTTAAAATAATCCAAATAGAATAATCAATAATGATAGCGACAGGCGATGTGTACACACCTCAGACCCAATAACACTTAAATTAAATAAATCAAACTACTATCAACTCCACCTTCATCAACAGTATTTCACCATCAAATCCGTTATAAACAAAAATCAATTGCAACCCACCTCCTCTTAACTATAAGCTGCACCTTGACCTCATATATTTTATAATTATAAATCTTGATAATTATAACTGTAAAAAGATTCTCTGATAACAGAGATATCCAAACAAATAAATTAAGTAAAGTAAATCGGTATTATCAATCATGGGGTAGGTTCCTCTGAATGGAATGAGAAGCTGCCAAATTCTTGGGGTTTAAAGACCTTAACTAATAGTACCCTATTAAATATAATTAACAATTAAAATAAAAGGGTATCTAATCATAGTTTATTATTTAAATTTCAAAGACTCATAAAAAGAGTGACAAATAAATTTTAACATTTCAGCTTAAAAATTTATATTTTGACCCTAATAATATAAACAACTGTTTAAACGAATAAAATTCACTTGTATCAATCATATACCCACGGCTGATGCCACGAATTATGCCAGTACTAAATCAATTGCTATATCAAAAATCACTTGATAATTAAATCAAATTACGGTAAAAAGATCATTTAGTTCAACAGAACTTACATATAATACAAAGAAAAAGTGCATAAAGAAGCAAGAATAAAACCTTTACAAACAAAAAATAAATAAATTTAAAAATTAATCAAAATAGGAAAAAAGAAAAGATACAAATATTTAAAGAAAAAGAATGAAGAAAATTACAAATAATAGCAAAAAAAGAGAAACAGACCCCCTTTCAGGACCACAACAACTTCTCTATTATATATAAATGAAGAAAGATATGGAACACATATACCAATAAATGTATGGTATTCTTTCTTATTTAATATTTCTTTTCACTAATATTAAAGACAGATTCAAAAATAGAAAAAAATCATTTGGTACAAGTATGTAAATTAATGTAATATGTTATTAATATAATACTAACTATATTAAGTTAACTTAAATATTAATTAATTAAATAATCTAATTATAGATAATTATGTATTTATTTTATGCTAATTAATATAATTATTAATATTAACATAAGATATTATACTTAATATTATTAATCTTATTTATTACATCCAATTATATTAATATTTAATATTAAGTTATGTTATTATTATATACTTATAATAATTTATTTTAAGGTAGAAAGATAAGTATCTATAATCCCCAGTAAATGTATTAAAATAATCACTTAATAATAATAAAATAAACTCATAGGTATTTATATATAATTAGATGTAATATATTAATTTAAATTATTTATTTTGTATATATTTATATATACTACACAAAGAAAATATGCCTAAATCGAAACAAATTAATTCAAAATAGGCAAATCAATACACAACCTAATTTCTAAAAAAAACTTTTAATTTATATATTAAATGAATGAAGTGCCTGATTACAGGGTTATCTTGATATGGTAAAATAAGTAAATAAGCATTTCCTTCATTAAACAAATTACAAAAGTAAACTGCCTCCTTTAGTATCAAAAACTAACATGCATCATACACCTTAATTTAAAAAGGTAAGCAAATCAAGCTAATGGGTTCATACCCATTTACAGAGGTATCAATCCTCACCTTTTTAATGACCAACAACTCTACAAAACTTCACTTCCTATCAACATTAATGATAGGAACGATTCTGTCCATTTAACCAAATTTCCGTTTTGGGGTTTGAATGGGACTTGAGATCAACTTACTTGCATTTATTCCACTTATAACGAGAAATAAAAATATAATGATAAGTGAATCATCAATTAAATATTTTATTGTCCAAGCAATAGATCTGACAATACTATTATTTTCAATTTTGTTGATTCAAATAAAGTACCCAGGAGGATGGGAAACAGAATTTATCCCCTCAAAAACAATTAGATCTAGATTATTATTAAAGACTTGAGCTGCACCCTTTCATTTCTGATTTCGAGAAGTCATAGGCGCTTCAAGCCGAACTAACTGTTTAACATTAATAACATGACAAAAAATTGCCCCAATAATGGTACTATCACATTGTATTCAACTAAGAACCTTTATTTGAACCATTATCATTTTAAGAATTGTTATTGCGGCAATAGGAGGTTTAAATCAAACATCTTTACGACAACTTCTAGCATACTCTTCAATTAGACATTTAGATCAAATAATCAGATCCTTAACAGTCATAGAAAACATCTGGGAACTATACTTTCTTATTTATTCTCTACTAAGACTAATCAAAGTCTTATTATTGAAGCAAATAAATTTATTGTTTATAAATAAGATTTATTCAGCTAGAAACATAAAAACTGAAATTAAATTCATAATATTTTATCCCTACTACCTCTAGGTGGTTTACCACCATTTCTTGGATCCCTACCAAAATGAATTGTAATACAATCATTAATAGAAAAGAACATAACAACCATTATAACTATTATAGTTGTATTAACTACAATTACACTTTATTATTACATACATATTAGATTCTCGCCTCTAATTATGTCATATACCAAAAATTCAGGATCTCCAAAGATAAAGTCTCAAAAATAGAGAATTATTCTTCCTATATCCATAATAGCTTCAACAATAGGATTGATTTCAACATCAACCCTAATCTCATTGTACTAAGGACTTAAGTTTATCAAACTAATAACCTTCAAAGTTATAATTAAAAGAATAATCTTTTAGGCCTTAGTAAAACTTAAAACCTCTAGAATTGCAGCTAGAATCATATTTGAATATAAGACCAGAGTATGGTTACAGTGCAAATGTCTCATAAGTAGATTTACAGTCTACCATCTAAAATTCAGCCATCTTACTGCAAAAATTATTATTCTCAACAAACCATAAGGACATTGGTACTTTACACTTTCTATTTGGAGCATGAGCAGGTATAGTAGGAACATCAATAACAATACTTATTCGTGCTGAACTAAGTCAACCAGGATCTCTAATTAGAGATGATCAGGTTTATAATGTTAATATTACAGCCCTCGCATTTGTAATAATTTTCTTCATAGCATTGCCTATTATAATTTGTGGATTTGGTAATTGACTTGTACCATTAATAATTGGTGCACCAGCTATAGCATTCCCACGAATAAATAATATAAGTTTTTGATTAATACCTCCCCCATTAACCCCTCTTTTTACATCTTCTGTAGTAGATAACGGTGCTGGTAAAGGATGAAAAGTTTACCACCTCTAGCAGGAGCTGTTTCACACAGGGGTGCATCTGTAGATCTAGCCATTTTTTCACTACACTTAGCAGGTGTATCATCAATTCTTGGCGCAGTAAACTTTATTACGACAGCTATTAACATACGATCAGAAAGTATAACTTTAGACCAAACACCTTCATTTGTTTGGTCTGTAGCTATTACAGCCCTTCTTCTTTCACTTCCAGTTTTTGCAGGAGCTATTACTATATTATCAACAGACCGAAACCTAAATACATCATTCTTTGACCCTGTGGGAGGAGGAGATACGATTCTATATCAACACCTATTCTGATTCTTTTGGCACCCACAAGTTTACATTCTAATTGAATCATTTGGAATGTTAGGTATAATCTATGCCATGTTATCAATTGGATTAATAGGATTTATTGTATGAGCACACCATATATTTACAGAAGGAATGGATGTTCACACACGAGCATACTTCACATCAGCAACAATAATTATTGCTGTACCTACAGGAATTATGGTATGCAGATGATTAGCTACATTGTATGGGACTAAATTCAAGTTTAATCCAACATTATTATGAGCTCTAGGGTTTATTTTCCTATTTACAATTGGTGGACTAGCAGGGTTAGTACTAGCAAACTCATCACTTGACATTCTATTACATGGCACATATTATGTAGTAGCCCACTTCCATTATGTCCTATTTATAGGAGCAGTATTCGATGACACCCACTATTTACAGGATTAACTACAAACAATACATGATTAAAAAGTCAGTTCACAATTTTTTTTGTTGGAGTAAACTTAACATTCTTCCCTCAACACTTCTTCGGATTAGCAGGAGTACCACGACAATATTTGCATTACCCAGATGCTTATACATCATGTAATGTAGTATCAAGAATTGGATCTACAATTTCTATTGCAGGAATTATTATATTCATTGTAATTATATGAGAAAGAATGATTACAAACCGAGCAAATATATTTAGAGGTAATATAAGAAGATCAACGGAATGGCTACAAAATAACCCACTTGCAGAACATAGTTACTCAGAATTACCATTAATTTCTAGATTCTAATATGGCAGATTAGTGCAGTAGATTGAAGCTCTACAAATAAAGGTTTGACCTTTTATTAGAAAAAGCATTAATGGCAACATGATCGAATTAATCCCTTCAAGATGGAGCTTCGACATTAATGGAGCAACTATCATTCTTCCATGATCATACTATGGTCGTATTGTTATTAATTAAAGTAATTCTAGGTTATGCCTTAAGTTATATGGTATTTATTGTCTACAAAAACCGAAACATACTTCATGGACATTTAATTGAAACCATCTGAACAGCATTACCAGTAATTACCCTAAATTTTATTGCTCTCCCACCACTACGACTCCTTTATTTACTTGATGATTCAGTAGATGCAATAATCACATTCAAAATAATTGGACGACAGTGGTACTGAAGAAACGAATATTCATACTTTATAGATGTAGAATTCGACACCTACATAAGAACAAGATCAAGATTTAGAAAACGACAGCTTTCGACATTTACATGTAGATAACCGAACCATTCTGCCAATAAATACAGAAGTATGAGCATTAAGAAGAGCATCAGACATTCTTCACTCATGAGCAGTATCTACTTTAGGGGTTAAAATTGATGCCACACCAGGTCAACTAAATCAAGGAACATTTACAATAAACCAACCTGAACAATTTTTCGGCCAGTGCCCAGAAATTTGTGGAGCAAATCACAGATTTATACCAACTGTAATTCATGAAACTTCAGTAAATTTATTTATCAATGATTATCTAAGGAGTTAGTTGAAATGTATAACATTAGAGTGTCAATCTAAAATAACTAAACAATTAGTACACCTTGAAATATCAGATGACTGAAAGTAAGTAATGGACTCTTAAATCAAACAATAGTAAATTAACTACTACTTCTGATGGGGAAATTTAATCTAAATGCCTCAAATATCTCCTCTCATATGATTCTCCCTATTCATTATATTTTCAGTTACCTTATTCCTACTCAATCAAATAAACTTTTTCTCATTTAAACCTAACCTCAGTAAAAGAGCAGAAAAAAGATGAATTGAGATAAAAAAAAATTGAAAATGATAACAAACTTATTCTCAACATTTGATCCACCAACTAATATCTTCAACTTGTCATGAAATTGAACTAGAACATTCTTAGGACTATTATTAATCCCATCAAAGTTCTCACTTACACCATCAAGGATTAATTTTATCTGAAATAAATAAAACTTACCTTCACACAACGAATTTAAAACATTACTAGGACCAAAATTATTTAATTGAACAACATTCATCTTCATCTCAATCTTTATTATAATATTTAATAATTTTATAGGACTATTCCCTTACATTTTTACTAGAACAAGCCATTTAGCATTAACATTTGCAATCGCTCTGCCTATATGATTAAGATTTATATTATTTGGATGAATTAATAAATTTAATTTCACTACTAATTATTGGACAAATACTTCTATTAATTCTAGAATCAGCAGTAGCTATAATTCAAGCTTATGTTTTCTCAATTTTAAGAACTTTATATTCTAGAGAAGTATACTAAACCTATGTCAACAACTCACTCAAATCAGCCATTCCTTGACCACTAACAGGAGCAATTGGAGCAATAGTCCCAGTATCAGGATTAAAAAATGATTCCACCTATTTAACATTAATTTATTTATAATTGGATTTGAAATTACCTTATTAACTATAATGCGATGGTGATGAGATGTAGTACGGGAAGGAACCTATCAAGGATTACATACAGGATTTGTATCAACTGGATTAAGATGAGATACAATTCTATTTATTGCATCAGAAATGTTGTTCTTTGTATCACTCTTCTGAGCCTTCTTTAGAAGAACACTAGCACTAACAATTGAGCTGGGAATATTATGACCCCCAATAGGAATTCAACCTTTTAATCCTATACAAATTCCATTACTTAATGCAGCTATTTTTTAGCCTCAGGAGTAACCGTAACATGAGCACATCACAGTTTAATAGAATCTAACCACACTCAAGCATTACAAGGATTATTTTTCACATTACTATTAGGACTATATTTCACAATACTTCAAGCATATGAGTATTGAGAAGCACCTTTCACTATTGCAGACGCAGTATATGGATCAACATTCTTCATTGCAACAGGGTTCCACGTAATTATTGGAACATTCTTCTTAACAACATGTCTACTTCGACACTCAATAAAGCAATTCTCACCAAGACACCACTTTGGATTTGAAACAGCAACATGATATTGACACTTTGTAGATATAGTATGACTATTCTTATATATTTCTATTTATTGAGGAGGTAGATAATTGTTTTTCTAGTATAAATAGTACATTTGACTTCCAATCAGAAAGCTTGATATAAATCAAGAAAAGCAAACTTAATCCTTTCTACAAGAGTTTTTATTAGATTTATTATTCCAATAATTGTTATAATCCTTGCAACAAACGTTATCCAAAAAATTAATCTATGACCAGGAAAAAAAATCAACATTCGAGTCTGGGTTTGATCCAAAAAGATCAGCACGAATACCATTCTCCCTTCGATTCTTCTTAATTGCAGTAATTTTTCTAATCTTTGATGTAGAAATTGGATTAATTCTACCAATTGTAATTATTTTCAAAACTTCAGACATTATAATGTGAACAGTATCAACAATATTTTTTATTTTACTCCTATTAGGCGGACTATACCACGAATTATATCAAGGAGCCTTACAATGAGCAGAATAAAGGGTTGTAGTTAACTATAATATTTGGGTTGCTTAAAAGAGTATTGATATAATCAACCAACCTAAAGTAGAATAATAAGCAAAATATTGTAGTCAGTTTGACCTGAAAAATCGGTAAATAATATGCCCTTATCCTTATTAATTGAGCCAAAAAGAGGTGTATTACTGTTAATAACTATTAAGTTCCAATTAAGGAAATGTATAGCCAATATGAAAGCTGCTAACTTATATTAGCGGTTAATCTCCATTAACATTTCTAAAATTTATATAGTGTAAATAAAACATTACATTTTCACTGTAAAAATAATATATTCATATTTATAAATACCTAAAAGTAAATATACTTCCATAACATCTTCAGTGTCATGCTCTAATTATAAGCTATTTAAGTATAAGAAAAGTAACATCACTAAAATAAACATTCAAAAAATAAAAAGTTAAAGCATTAACCTTAAAGTTAGAATCATATCAACCCTGGATATAACCAATTAAATAAATAAATAATCTATATAAACCCTGACCACCAAATAACACACCTCAACCATAGTCACATGATTTTGATGAATAATAACGCAACTTTAAAGGAAAAAATCTAACAAACTTAGTTGAAAGGAAATGTATAAATCATATAGAACCAGCAAATCTAACAAAAGAAAGCAAACTTAAAGAAAATAAATTATGAGAAAAATCAAACTTAGGCATAAGATAACCTAAATAAGCACCTAAAACAACAACTGTAATCGTCAAAAACTTTATATAATAAGGCAAAGCATTCACATGAGGAATATGGAATATCAACCAAGATAAAAGACTACCACCAAAAACAGCAACAAATAATAAACCAATCTTACCAAATGAAATATAATAACTCTCATCATCAAAAGAAAATCTAGAATAATAATTATTATCCCGAGATATTGAATAACAAAGAAAACGAAAAGAATAAGAAGCAGTTAAACCAGTAGAAAAAAAATTAAACGATTAATTCATCTTAAACAAACCAAAAGACATGAAGTCCTTTGAATAAAATCCTGAAAAAAGGTATACCACAGAAAGACAAACTAGAAACATTAAAACAAACCTAAGTTAAAGGCATAAAATTAACAATTGAGCCCATAAAACAAATATCCTGAGAATCCTTTAAATTATGAACTATAGAACCTGCACACATCAATAATAATGACTTAAACAAAGCATGAGCCAATAAATAAAAGAACGCAAGTTTTGGATAAGCTATACACAAAATTCTTATTATTAAACAAAATTGCCTTAAAGTAGAAAGACCAATAATTATCTTTAAATCAAATTCAAAATTAGCACCCAATCCAGCCAAAAATGTAGTTACACATCCAATTAAAAGTAAAAATCCACCACAATTATAAGTATCTAATATTGGGCTAAAACGAATAAATAAATAAACTCCAGCAGTAACAAGAGTAGAAGAATGGAATGAAGCAGAAACAGGAGTAGGAGCAGCCATAGCAGCAGGAAGTCAAGAAGAAAAAGTAATTTGAGCTTTTTCAGTTATAGACACCAAAACAATTAATATAGTAATAAGCTTTGTTTCAAAAAATTAGAAATAAAATCATAATAATAAATATAATTTCAACCCCCAAAAATTTAATACTCAAGAAATAGAAACTAAAATAGCAACATGACCAATACGATTAGAAAGAGCAGTTAATATACCAGCACTCTTAAGATTTTACATTTTGATAATAAATAACTAAACAATAAGAAACCAAACCTAAACCATCCCATCCTAACAAAATTCTAATAAAATTAGGACTAATAATTAAAAACCATATAGAAAGAATAAATATTGAAACAATATTAATAAAACAATTTATATTTTTTATTCTCCCGACATATAACCGTCTCTATAGTAAATCACCAAAGAAGAAATATACATAACAAAAGACTTAAAAATAAGAGATATTCAATCCAAAATTATAGTTATAACAACAATAGAGCCATCCAAAAAGTTCTCATTCAACACAAACTCTACAATCAATTATTAAATAATAAATCCCTAAAATAAAAATTACAGTTCTAAAAAAAAAAAAAAAAATCTCAAAGAACAAACAGAAAATAAATTCATGTACTAAGATGAAAAACTTCTAATCATTGATTCCACAAAACAATATTTTAAATAAAAAGGCTTAAGCTATTTATACAAAGAAATACTCACCTGTCAAACAAAGAATATTTCAAGGCAATCAATGAAAAAGTAAAAGATGAAAATAGCCAAGAGAACAAGTATAAACACAGGAATAATAATTTCCATGCTAAGAATAAGAATATATATACAAAGTATAAACAGCTCTAGAAAAAGATAAAAAGATTAAAACAAAAAATCTAAAAGAAAACAAGACAAAATTCTATTTAATAATCTAAGTTCACCTACCAAGTTCAATGATGGAGGAGCAGCTATATTGGATGATAATATTACATAAATAAAACAATACAGAAGAACATAAACCATGACCAACCAGTAAAGAAAGTGAACCTATACAACCCCATCAATTTATAGTTATCAATCCACCAATAATCATTCTTATATGAGCACCAGAAGAATATGCAATTAGATAATTCAAATCAACCTGACGAAAACAAATAAATCTAACCAGAAAAATCCTAAAGACAATCAAAAGTAATTAAACTTTAAACCAAAATAAGATATAACCTTCAAAACATGAAAAATTCCATAACTTTAATAAAACACCAGCAAGAATTATTCTACCTGAAATAGGAGCCTCTACATGAGCCTTAGGAAGTCATAAATGAACAAAAATATTGGCGTCTTAACTAAAAAGGCCAGAATTATAACACACATTATATAAAATAATAAGAACCAAAATCAACCAATAAAGGGAAATACAAAGTGTTAGAAAAATCATAAACCTTCAATAAAACCAACAATTAAGACAATCTAGCAACGAAAGTATAAAAAATTAAATAAACACCAGCCTGCAAATGGTCAGGTTGATAAGCTCAACCTAAAATCAAAAGCAAAGTAGGAACTAATCTAGCTTAAAAAATATAAAAAGGAAGAAGACATAATCTAGCAAATGAACAATAGAGCATAATTATTAAAATTAAAACCACAAAAACAAAAAAATTAGAATGATAAGAACTTAAAATAAACTGAACCTCTATCAGCAATTATTAAAGAGCAAACTCAAAAACTCAACAAAATTAAACTAAAAGAAAAATAATCAATACCAAAATTATATCTAATTATATTTAAATCAGCATATGAATATACACAAATTATAAAAACAAAACTCGACAAAAACATTAAAGAATGAACCAAGCACCAACAATTATTTAATAAACAAAGAGGGATCAAGAAATAGTTATAAATAAATAATTTAGCATAAAGATAAACCAAAAGAATTAAAAAATCGTTACCATGAGACGGAATTATTGAAACCGAAATAGAAAGAAACATAGCTCCTTCACAAATATAAAAAACTAAAAAAAATAACAGAAAAGAAATAAACGTAATCTAATTCAATAAGAAAAACAATAATTAATATAAATAAAGAAAGAACAATATACTCCAATTTCAGAAGAACCATTAACAAATGCTTACGTTTAGAAGAAAAAACATTTACACCAGAAGAATATACCAACAAAGAAGGAAAAACAGAGAAATAAGCAATAGTTTTAATGGTAAAAAAACCAGTCTTGTAAACCGGAAATAAGTCTAGCCCCCACTTTTAAAACTTCGGAGGTAGAAAGCTTCCATCGTCAGTCCCCAAATCCGATATTTTTAAATAAACTAAACCCTGAAATGATTAAAATAATAATTATATCACTATCAAATGTAATAAGTATTAATTTTATTAAATTAAGAGTCCCAGTATCAATAATACTTTTCATTATCCTTCAAACTTTCTTAGTTGGATTAATAACAGGAACAATGGTGGAAAGCTTTTGACTATCATATATTTTATTCTTAACATTTCTTGGTGGTATATTAATTCTATTTACTTATATTACAATAATTGCATCAAACGAAATATTTCAACCTAAATCAATTACCATAATTATCACCTTAACAATATGGGACTTTATTATATCAAAATTAATTATCCTAGACATAACAATACTTATAGGCTTCTTCAAAAATACCGAACTATAAATATTGATAATTCAATCAATTACCAAGAAATAACAATATCGTTAGAAAAATTATATAATAGACCAACAAGCATTTATACAATAATAAAAATATATTATTTATTTTTAGCACTATATGCAGTAGTTAAAATTACTAATATTAACCAGGGGCCTATTCGTAAAATATGAATAATTTACTAATGAATAAACCCTTACAATTAAGACATCGTTTAATTAAAAGTATTAACAACTCCGTAGTTGATTTCCATGCACCAACAAATATTTCATTTTAATGAAATTTTGGGTCCCTACTAGGATTGTGTTTGGTAATTCAAATCGTAACTGGACTATTTTAGCTATAAATTATATATCAAATATTGAAATAGCATTCAGTAGTGTAGTACACATCTGCTGGGACGTAAATAACGGTTGAATTATTCGAACTTTACATGCAAATGGAGCATCTATATTTTTTATTTGCATGTAGGACGAGTAATTTACTATCGATCTTATATATATATATATATATATATATATACACACACACCTGGACAATTGATACAGTAATTGTATTCTGTTGAGTGGTACTTAAGATAAGTAAATAAATTAGTGAAATCAAAGTGAAGTAGAAATTATAAAATAAATGAAAAACTTAGTTTAGTTTAGAAGAATTACACACTGGCAAACAGCGGGCAGAACAGCAGAGCAGAGAGAGACAATGACCGTGAAGTCAGCTAGTTCAGAAGAAGCCATCGCCCTCCCCACATAAGCAGACACTGTCGATTCAGCCGTCAGTCTTCCCCCACCGCGCCACTCCGCTGGCTGACGCACAACACACGCGGCCGCTTAGAGAAGAGAAACACTGGGACGCCACATCCAAGGTATCACCATCCGATGCACGACTTCGCTCGCAATAATTAAACGGGCCGCCTCGCACTGCGCATCTCCAGTCAACTGGGCGAGACGGCAACACGAGATACACACTGCCACGCGTAATCAGACGCCGCCGCCGCCACCACAGCAGAAGGCTTCGCAAACGACACAGCTGCCGTTCTCCGAGCCAGAACATCGAGTAAGGAAACAGTTGTACAAATCTTCAATAAAAGTTATCTTATGTAAAAATACTGTTTCATTCTACCTCATACCAGAGCCAAGGAAGAACCCACCCTGCCCACATGTTGTTAAGAGAGAAAAAGTAATTAATTTAGTATTTTCACCCTGACAGAATGCTTTAGAATCAAATGCCCTTTGCAGTAATGCTCATCCTGGCAATTGACTAGCATCAAAATGGAAAACCAGTTATTTTTAGTGACAGAAGTGTTACAATTCTTAGTTATAGCAACTGCATTTATAGAATACGTTTTACCTAGAGGCGAAATATCATTCTGAGGTGCAACAGTAATTACTAATTTATAATCAGCAGTTTCATACTTAGGAACAGATTTAATTCAATGAGTGAGAGGAGGATTTGCTGTTGGTAACGCAACATTAAATCGATTCTTTACATTTCATTTTGTATTATCATTTATTATTGCATCTATGGCAGCAATTCACTTATTCTTCCTCGATAAAACAGGATCTAATAACCCATTAGGGCTAAACGGACATATCAAAAAAATTCCATTTCACCCATACTTCACTTTCAAGGATTCTATCACATCTGAAATAATAACATCGTTATTAATTATATTATGTTTAATTAACCCCTAAATTCTAGGAGACCCAGATAATTTTGTACCCACCAATCCATTAGCAACACCAGAATGATATTTCCCATTTGCATATGCAATTCTACGATCAATTCCTAAGAAGTTAGGAGGTGTTATTGCACTATTCTTATCAATTAGAATCTTAATAATTTTACCATTCTATAACAAAACACCATTCCGAGTATCCAATTTTATTATATCAATCAGATCCTGTTCTGAATTAGAGCAGTTGTTGTATGTTTATTAACATGAATTGGTAAATGACCAGTTGAAGAACCTTATATCATAACAGGACAAATCTTAACAATTATCTACATTACAAACTTCTTAATTAATGTCCATGTTGCAAATGCATGAGATAAGCTAATTAACTAATAAATATGTTAATTATCTTAGGAAAAGCATATGTTTTGAAAACATAAAACTAGAAGTTTAATTCTTCTATTAACTTTTCTTAAAAAATTTCACTAAATAAATGAGCTAAATAAAATCTAAACCAACAAAGAAAATAAAAAAATTAAAGATAAACGTAAAAAACTTTTTCAAGCTAAGTATATCAACTTATCATAACGGAACCATGATAAAGTACCTCTAACCCAAATAAAACCAAAAGATATAATAGCAAGGTTAATAAAAAATATAAAAGAATAAAAATCACCTCCTAAAAAAATTAAAGCTAACAGTATTCTTATAAAACCAATTCTAGTATACTGAGCTAAAAAAATTAAAGTAAAACCATCTCCACCATATTTGATATTAAAGCTTGAAACTAACTCAGAGTCACCTTCAGAAAAATCAGAAGGGGTACGATTAGTCTCAGCCAAACAAGAAGCAAAACAAGCTAAAACTAAGAGAAAAGAAATAATAATAAATTGCTGCTGTTTGAAGGTAGCAAAGAGACTGACAAGCTAGTAATGCTACTCACACGTTCGTAGTCCAGTTTGGGCCGGTATTATGTGCACCACTCTGTATATTCAAAAATGTACAGCCTATTCCTGCCCTAATTTTTGTGACATTTATGTAACAAAGAAATTAAAATCGTCAGAAAGTTTTAGAGATTTTTGCTAAAAACACTTCCCTATTATGTACGATATACATTAAAAATGTGTACTCTATCTGAACTTTCATACGAGTATTGTGTAAACATCTGAAATAAATAGGTCAAGAAACATTCAAGATTTTTGGTAACAGTGTCAAACTGCAACTTGCCTCTATACATGCATCAAAAAAAGGTTTTGCATTCCCGCTTCCCCAAACTCCTGCAGACGTTGACTGTGGATTTTGTATCACAGACATAGTCCCTTTCACCGTTCTGAGATATCACTATACCCGCCCAAAGATGTAAACTACTCTGCATGAGTAGTACCTATTAGACAAAGGGGGTCCAACAGCCAATCAGTTCCTGTCATTCCACCAGGAAGGAGGTACACGGCTCATGTTGTCTGTAGTTCAACCATGCCTGTACGGTCAATACCGCGGTTCGATCGCGTCCGCGTCCTTACTTTGTGCCAGAAAAGGCTCTCAACAAGGGAAGTGTCCAGGCGTCTCGGAGTGAACCAAACCGATGTTGTTCAGATGTGGAGGAGATAGAGAGAGACAGGAACTGTCGATGACATAACTCGCTGCATCTGTTGCAGTGGATGACCGCTAGCTACAGATTATGGCTTGGATAATCCCTGACAGCACATTGTTGAATAATGCGTTTTGTGAAGCCACAGAACATCGTGTTACGACTCAAACTGTGCACAATAGGCTGCATTATGCGCTACTCCACTCCCGTTGTCCATGGCGAGGTCCATCTTTGCAACCACGACACCGTGCAGTGCGGTAGAGATGGGTCCAACAACATGCCGAATGGACAGCTCAGTATTGGCATCACGTTCTCTCCACTGATGAGTGTCACATGTGCCTTCAACAAGACAATCTTCGAAGATGTGTTTGGAGGCAACCCGGTCAGGCTGAATACCTTAGACACACTGTCCAGCAAGTGCAGCAAGGTGTAGGTTCCCTGCTGTTTTCGGGTGGCATTATGTGGGACCAACTGCTGGTGGCTGCCGTAACGGCTGTACGATACGTGGATGCTCTCCTCCGACCGATAGTGCGACCCTATCGGCAGCTTATTGGCGAGGCATTCGTCTACATGGACGGCAATTCAGGCCCCCTCATGCACATCTTGTGAACGACTTCCTTCAGGATAATGAATCCTATCGAACATGCCTGCTATAGATTGAAAAGGGCTGTTTATGGATGACATGACCCACCAGCCACTCTGAAGGTTCTACATCGAATCGCCATTAGCGAGTGGGACAATCTGAGTCAACAGTGCCTTGATGAACTTGTGGATAGTATGACACGACGAATACAGGATGCATCAATGCAAGAGGACGCGCTACAGGGTATTAGAGGTACCAGTGTGTACAGCAATCTGGACCATCACCTCCGAAGGTCTCGCTGTATGGTGGTACAACATGCAATGTGTGGTTTTCATGAGCAATAAAAAGGGCGAAAATGTTTATCATGATCTCTATTCCAATTTTCGGTACATGTTCCGCAACTCTCGGGACCGAGGTGATGGAAGATTTTTTTTTTGAGGTGTGTATAGTAGTATACATTACTTATTCCATAATTTAATGGCAGCTTATACAAAAATTGCGCTAAAAAGTGTCGAACAGTTACCAGTCAGCTTATGCGAGACCATAAAAAAAGAGAAAAATAAATACACAAATATAATGTAATGGATGGTATAGTCACTAAAATTTGCCAAACTGTTTTCCAGGACACTTTCAAAGGCAGTGGGCTACCATCTACTCGTTTTACAACGCCTACAAAGCTATAGATTATTAGGACAGCTTCGGCAACAGGAAAATGATGCCATATCAATCTGAAAATTAGCGCTGACTGTAACGCAAATAAAAAAACAGGTAAATTGAGCTATGAAACTTGTTTGAAAAACAAAAAAATGGGTCTGATTTTTTATATTCAAAGTGAAGATTCTAGTTTTTCTGGGTATCGAATACAAATTTTTATGGTGTCTACAACATGCCTGTACCAAATATCATCACTTACGAAGGGAATCAGTCTGTACTAGTGATGTAATGATATTCTAAATGTACTTGGCACTTTACAGGCAAACCAACACTGTTCCAAAACCACATGAACATGGTACCAACGTATGTTGACAACACAATATTGGCCTGTGCCTCTGAATGCTCACTCCAGAAATATTTCTACTGTATGGTCGATTCCATAGAAGATGACACTACAGACTTATATGGTACTTTGCTTTGAAGCCAGCCCTGCAATGTTAACTATCCCAAAACATTAGCAGACAGTTGCTTCCTGCTCTTAATTCCTATCATGTGCATGCAACAGCTGTTTTAAACAGAAAATAGTACAGTGGTTTTGTGAATAAAAGTGTCAGAAAGGTATTCTGTGACGTCTCTCTGGATTGAAGTGCATATTTGATTCAGTAATAAGATGTATTTCGCGTCGTTTTTGTTATATATTTCGGATAACCAATAAGAGAAGTGTGTGATGCTTAAATGAGTCAACTTAAGGGAGGATGTTCATGAAAAACACAAACTATGTTAATATGCATCAAATCCACAATTTTCAAGATATGGTACTTAAATTTTGTACCATGCTTCACATGAAATTAATATATTTACTGTTACGTTGTTTGGATTATATATAATTATCTTTTTTATAGGATTTAAAAATTTTATTTTCAGTAAATAACATAAGTACCTTTTCCTCACACCATTCAATAGATTTCTACAAAATTTTAGCAGCTTAATCTCATTGAGGTTTTTTTAATGTATCAAACAGGAGAATTTTGATAATTAGTGAGTATAATATAACAGCCAATGGTCTTGTGGCATCAGTAATGGTGGTTCCCATCAGATCACAGAGGTTAAGCAATATCAGATTTGGCTAGAATTTGAATGGTTGTCTGGCCAGGTCTGTCGAGCACTCTTGGATGACACAGCGGCCAGTTGGTGCCATCTGGCCTTCCGAGGTCTGTTCGGATGGAGTCAATTGTAAACAACATTTAGTGGATTTGTAGAAATAAGTGTACAAAATTTCATAATTGTAACCATATATTAGGAGGAAAAGGTATGTAAACACTAAAAAATTAATTTTCTGGAAATGCAATATGTAGTTTTTTCTTAGGTCAGCTCTTCAGACGGACGCCAATTTGTACTCAGGATCCTCTTTCCCTTCAAGACCTCTGTTTTGATTTCTTATTTTCTGTTTTCTTTGCCTTACCAGATCTCATCTACGTTTTAGCTACAGAGTGGCGCTGTAATTGTTTTTTTCAATATATCTTGAGTGAAATTTCCTATCTTAAAGTACATTCTCTCTAATACCTTCAAATTCTTTATTTGTGTGGCCATAGTTGTTTAAAATTCATGGTATTTTTTTTCTGTCATTGCAACTACAAAAATGCGTGATTTTTTCACCAGAAACGTTTTGCTTTATTGAGGTAAAAAAAGATCACGCATTTTTGTGGTTACAATGGCAGAACAAAAATACCTTCAAGAACAAATACCTTCAGCTTCCCTACATTCCCACCATTAAAAACAAGAGCTCCATCATAAGTTGCAATTCTGGATGAAATCCATCAGTAGCGTAAGCCAAAACAGGAATTTCTTCTTCATAAACAAAGCAGCTGGTTTGTTATTATTCCTAAGATGAAGGAAAGATTCATGCACCATTTATAGAATCAAAGGATATTATCACAGCAACTAGATAGCCATAAAATGCTTGAAGGTAGTCCTTGGAATTATTGTTCACTGAGCTAGTATTAAAGTGTTGCTTCAAAAAGCGAGTGTGGCATGAAAGTCGCATCACACAGTTGTTTTTCAGGTACTTCAGATGCGATTTAATTACTGAAATTTTGAGTTCTTCTAGTCCATTATATTTTCGGTCAGTTTTATGAATGTCCTCTCTTAAGAAAGAAATGTGAGACCTTCACAGTTTAGACTATAATTAGAACAATTAGTACATTCATAAACGACGCAGTCTGGCATTTTTGATCAAAACACTTCCACCAGAATCTAATGTTCAAAACAACTGGCATGGCAGATGTCACCTTCAGGTTTGTGACACGACAACCCATATTATACCTCCATGGTCGATTCCATAGAGTAGAAATGACTTTGGAGTGAGGATTTCGAACAGATTACACAACACCATGATGAAAAAAAGTATGTAACATTCCAAAGAGTTCTCTTAAGTGAGAACACTCATTGAAAACATATTATTTAAAAGGTGCAGCTTATCCACACTTTTGAAGATACAGCAGTGAAATTTTGTACTATGCTCTACATGACAACACATTTACTGTTAAGTTCCTGTAGTTATATAATTTAACTTCATGGAAGTTAAAATTTTATTTTCAGCAAATTTAACACCATTTGTTCGAAAGCAAGACTGCGAAAAGGCTGGAAAGACCCATAATCTCTCTTAATTTCGAATTGAGAATGTAGCTTAATTAAATCTTATGTATTTGTATTCTATAGAAAAGTACGATATTCTAGTTGCAGTCATTTATTTGAACAACGTATCTCTCATAGCTTTACTTGTACAGCGCAATTCCATTTCTCTTTAGAACAATTTTGCAACCATTTCGCGTTCCTGTTTTCCTCATTTAAAATTCTGTATAGCTTGATGCCTTTTGCTGAGTTGGTACAACAGTTTGGTGCAACATGTAGGAATCTTGATGAAAACAGTAACGAACACAGACCTTGATAACCGCCAAAAATTTTCGAAGATAATACCCAAATACCCACAATACCTTCAACTTGATGTGCTAACGATTGTGTATTATGTCACTTCCTGTGTGTTGTTGCAGGAACAGTCTTGTTCAGTGGCCTGGATATTAGAGATCCATGAAGATATAATAAGGAATATTGTAGATATGTCAAAAAGTTTAAGCTGACATCCACCATGGTAGTCACCCAAACATTAGCTCTTTGGGGAAATGTGTTGATTGAAAATGCCTGCTTGCAGCATTTACTGGTGTACTAATAATGCTCGTTATAGTCTAAAGTGCAAATTAATTACATTTCAATAGTGAGTGGACTTTTTCCAAGCGTTATTTTCTTTTATATACATGAAATTTGGCTGCGCTGTGTCGTTTTAATGTAGCAGTTTTGTTTTTGTCACTTGGCTTTAGACTTAAAATCAGTTCATCTCGAAAAGCTCCCTGGATGAACTCTGTGAGAAGGGAAGATTGTAAACTGGCCAAATAAAGCGAAATAAGATCTCACCACTTTTGGCAAGAGGACATAAACTGAGCATCAGCTTTGGTAAACCATATTAAGGAAAATGCTGGATTGTGGAAGTAAACTTCTCGTATCACATACTTCTCTTCCTTGTTATTCGACACTTATAATGAAAAGAAAGTTACATTAACAAAGCGAAATGTGTCTTAGTGCAGGATAAAATATGGATTTAAGACTAGAAAAAGTCTTAAAATTTCTTTCTGGATTTTTATTATTCACAATAGCACTATTAAATTTTCTAGTCAAAACATTTAGCATGTACACAACAGTACTTACAAGGGAACCTCCCCATCGCACCTCCCCATCGCACCAGCCTCATGGCTCTGAGCACTATGGGACTCAACTTCTGAGGTCATTAGTCCACTAGAACTTAGAACTAGTTAAACCTAACTAACCTAAGGACATCACACATATCCATGCCCGAGGCAGGATTCGAACCTGCGACCGTAGCGGTCTTGCGGTTCCAGACTGCAGTGCCTAGAACCGCTCGGCTACTTCGGCCGGCTATGAAGAAGAAGGATTACTATATGGAGCTGGAATCTCAGATTAATCGGTAAGAATTTTATGTTATTGTTAATTTCCTTGAATTTCCAGTTTGCTAGAATGTATTTTTCAAATGCGTTTTTCTCGAAATGACTTCACATTTGCGTGCAGTCTAACTCAAAGTATAGAAGCGATCATTATGAAAATTTATAGTATGATTCTTTATAAAATTACGTATTATATAAATCAACTTGTCAGATGATATGATTTAAGGGTACTTTTCTTTGCATAATTAGAGGTGAAAATCGAAGTAAATTGTTCCAACTCCGGCAAAATTTTTAATTTTCATTATGTTCACCTGTATGGAGGTTCATATTCATAGAAAATAAGTTATTAATGTAAAATCAAAACCTTTTCGATTTCAGATGAAAATTGGAATGGGTACACTGCACACAATTGGAGAACTACACTCACAACCTTCAGTAGACAGCACAGCATAACTTATTTTTAGCTGAAATTATTTTAAAAAATCACAAAAACTGTTCGAAATACTGTATAAATTAAATGTCAAAATTTGATTAAATTCTAATTAATTCTTCCTACCCAAAAAATCAGTGTCGAACTGCCTCCTGATGTGGTTTCCCCCATTAAAGTAATGTACAGCATGTAGCCGCATTTATACGCCCAAGAAAACCATTGCAGTTGCCAGTTGGAGCTCCCAGTTTTTAGTGGCGCAACTTCAGCCACACAACTTTTGTCACGCCACAAGAAGTTCAGCTTGGATATACTTTGTTGCGCCACTTTCCTACTACCACTGCGCCCTGGTGGCAGTGTTTCGAAACACGAACATTCTGTCGCAGTTATCGTGTAGTAATTGCTATTTTACTCCATTCGATTTTCACCTGTTTTATTTTGTTTCTGTAAAAAATGGAAAGTATAAACCAATATTTGAGTGATACATTTTAGAGAGAGAGAGAGAGAGAGAGAGCGAGAGAGAGAGAGAGAGAGAGAGAGAGAGAACATGTAGCCAGAAAAGCGAGTCACAAAAACTTCGTAATTTGTAAAGCCAGACATTGGGTAAATTGTGAATTATATGGAGGAAAAAGCTGTAGTGTGTCATGTCGCAGCTGTTAAACCAAAATTTAGGTACTCAAAATACCTATATCAACGAATAAATAGAGTGTAAAATCCTGGAAAATTTGTGTGTCTGCAAATTATATTTACATGTCAGCTGTTATGTTGTCACTGCAGACAGCATTTAAATCTATGAGAATTATTTCTTTTATAAATGCCTTTTTGTTCCCCCCCCCCCCCCCCCCCCGATTTATTCCCGTGCGGAATCTATTTTCAGATCTGGCATTCGGATTTCGTCCTTTTATTTAACTCGTCGCAGCGCTAAGGCACTATAACGTTCATACCGGCACGTATCATTTCAGTTGATGTCGCATTGCAAGCTGTGCAACCACGTAGAATTTGTGGCGTCCTGTGTGAATGGTAGCTCACGATGCCACTACACCAAGCTACAAGCTGTGGCGCCACATTAGATTCGTGCGTGAATCTGGCTTATGTCTGTAGCACTGTGCACCATTATTATATCTCCATTAAACATCACATCTGCATCTCGCAGATGTCATAATTCGTTGCTCATTGGCTAACATTTTTGAAATCAGAAGAAAGGGAAGGAAAGCGAAGGAAGGAAGGAAGGAAGGAAGGAAGGAAGGAAGGAAAAGGAAAGTAAGAAAGAAAGGAAAGTAAGAAAGAAAGGAAAGTAAGAAAGAAAGGAAAGTAAGAAAGAAAGGAAAGTAAGAAAGAAAGGAAAGTAAGAAAGAAAGGAAAGTAAGAAAGAAAGGAAAGTAAGAAAGAAAGGAAAGTAAGAAAGAAAGGAAAGTAAGAAAGAAAGGAAAGTAAGAAAGAAAGGAAAGTAAGAAAGAAAGGCAGTTAGGTGTGCTCTGTGCCACCTGTTGAGTTAGGTGAAAAGAGGTCCACTGGCATGTAAACTGTTAACTGTCCTCTTAGCTTCTGGCTTAACTGCACCTTCGTAACTCGCAACAACCAAATATTCTTAAAAGCCTTTGCAGTTTCACGTTTATTAGTTCATTCCTAAGAGAGCACAAATCTAATATTTCAGAACATATTCATACTACAATATCAACAAAGTCCCAGAATCTATTACAAATGTGAAGACGGAAAACAGGTATTAGCAGGACGTGAAACTACCATCGGCCCACAGCTCTTAGCCTATTCATTGCTTTGTGATGAACACACGATATTTTCTTTCACCTTACGTTGTCCTGAAGGTTTTTACTATCGCTATGTTATTAACTGACATGTGAGTAAAACAAATCGTACTAAGAGTTGCCTTAAAATGGCATTATAATACGAAAACAGCAAAATACATGAAACTAGTATCGCTTCATCACATTTCGTGGTCCCGCTAAGTTGCAGTACAGCATCACTCATTTATGACAGAATATGATCACATGATATTACCCAGTTTTGGCTTTCCTAAACTGATTTTCGCAGTAACTGCGCACCTTGGGGCGGTTGTACAACGCCCAGTTAGCAGCCGGTTAAGCTCTAACCCCGGAATAGCGCGAGAAACGCCTTGTACGAACCCGGGCTAATGCCTAACCTGAGAATAAACTCGGGGATGGCTTAGGCGGTGATTTCTGGCCGGTTAGCGAGCTTAACCACGGAATAAGTTTTAAAGAGGGCAGGAATACCCATAGATTAAGACAGCGGTGACGAGTTTTTGGCTGAAGTGTTCATAACAATGAGGAAGGAGCAGAAAGTGAGACACCGCCCGAATTATTTTGATGAAGTCGACGACTCAGAATTTATATGCAGATTTCGATTGTCAAAGGAAGCCGTGCTTCGTCTTTTCAATCTTGTACGTCAGAAACTGGAAACATAGGGTGGACAGGTGAAACTATTTCTCTGTTTTCTAAGATAATACTGTTAAATTGTGTAAAATGTATTTCCTTTCCGTACTTCATGAATTCCATTGTGTTATTTCTCTAAATTAGGCACATTAAAACGACTATTCGTGCCAAAATAGTCTTGCATATCTGGCGTGTGTTACAGTTGTTGCAGTAGTAGAAAGGATTGACTCGTTTTATTTAGAAGACAGTCCCATAATAGACTTAACGAAATCGAAAATCCACACCACTTATGGGTACTATTTGTATGGCAGTTTTAACAAAAACGTAAATTCTCATGTTGCAAAACGCTTTGATAAAACGGTAGTGTCCCAATTTCAGACATGACGTCAATATTGATACACTGTTTTCTATTGGAAATGATCCTTTTTGTAAACACCACAGCAGTCGCAGAACTTTTTATTTATTTATTTATAAGTTAATAAGAAAAACTTCAGCCTTTAGTGAATATATTTGGATGAGAGGCCCATTTTTGCTTCAGAGCAACAACATTGAATCCCACCATTCTTCACTGATGTCTGAACTATTTGCGCTTACTCAAGCCACGTGAACACAGTAATATTATCAGGAAACTATGGAACATAGCTGTTGTGTTTCTCAACATTAGTATTATCCACACCAGCCCATCTGAAAACATCTCGACCTCTCCTTCAGTTTATCTGTATATACTTTGTATGACTTCCAGATGAATGGAGATAAGGTAGCTGTCAACCGCTGTTACGTATTTGAAACAATGCATTTTCTTGCCATCAGCTGTACATTGTAACTTTATTCTCTAGTAGATTCGGTTTTTTCAACCATCATCAAGGAAGAAAAGTAAATCACACAGATGGTTGAAAAATACATTGTGTAATTACTGTGTTATTATTACAAAATCTGCTGCAGTGGTCAAACAGCTGATCATCAAGAGTAACAAACACTGCAGATTTTATAACAACACAGTAATTACACAATGCATTTATAAAATTCCATTCCAGATGTTAATTTCTAAATTAAACTCCGTGACGCCTGTGTTGTTGGTGGTTATTGCAGTCTCTGAAAAGATGACATGGTGTTCATTATTTCAAAAAGCTGCTTGCCTTTCAAAATAGTTACTACATTATCTGCCTACGAAAAATTCATCATCTACCATATTGGACGGAATATTCTTACCTAGAAACGTTGCGTCAGAATCAAAATGACTAGTGCGGCCATCTGAAGAAAGTTTAGTTAAATTGTGTTTTTTTGTATACACAATTACAAATTTATGTTCGACAAAAGGTCCACCGCCAATCTGGAGCCTATGCTGCCTTAATGCAGCACAATATTTTCTGGTCTCTTTCTTTAGCGTGTCATATTTCTGTCGCAGCTGATCACTGGTTCTGCATGATGATGATGATTGTTAATTATAGAGATCGCATACTTTCTCCCATGCTTTGTTCTGAAATTTGGAAAGATATCTTATTGGTCAAACAACGAATACTTAATCATTTAACCAGTTTCAAGAGATATTTCATTATACACACATCACAAGCTTAGTTAAATGTTTTGACTGACCTTTTCACTACATGATACTGCATGCGTTTTCTTGTTCTCTATTATGCTTCTGAAATCGTGAACGATATCGACAAGCTTTAATATATCTTCCAGGGAATAGTTTTGGGCTCTCGATCATTTTTCACTCATTTTAATCGAGCTCTTTTTGCAGATGACTAGACGTAAATAAACTTCAAAAACGCGCGAAAATACCCAGAGTGTTCTCCCACTGTTACCAACTTAACTGAACGAGATCGCTATTCCAGGGTTAACTAACCAGAGAATAAAAAGGCATCGTACAACCATGGAGGTAAAAATAAGAGGAGTTGTTCAAATGGCTCTGAGCACTACGGGACTCAACTGCTGTGGTCATCATCAGTCCCCTAGAACTTAGAACTACTTAAACCTAACTAACCTAAGGACATCACACACACCCATGCCCGAGGCAGGATTCGAACCTGCGACCGTAGCAGAAGAGCGGCTCCGGACTGGAGCGCCTAGAACCACACGGCCACCGCGGCCGGCAAGAGGAGTTGTCATGACGTCACAAACTTGAAGCCAACCCAAGTGAAGATCTGTCATGTTAGCTACCCCAAAGCATTCGCTTCTGGTGGTTTGATTCCGTGTAGTCGTGAAGTGTTTTGATAAAAAAAAATGATGGCTACATCGCTTATGGGTGTACTAATCGTTCTAATTGCAATCTAAAGTTTAAACAAATCACATTTCATTCGTAAGTGGACATATTTAAGCGTCATTTTCTTATATGTAGTACTTGAAATTCTGATGCACTGTAAATTTGTACAGTATGGTTTTATTTCTATGATTTGACTTTAGATTTCCTATCAATCCTACGCAAAGAGCTCTCTGGAGGTGAGCTTGGTTTTCGTTATTTGGTTATTCCCAAGTAACTGAAAAGTCCTGGCAAGAAATATCCTGGAAATGGGGACTAATGTTTTAAAATGCGATAATTTAATATAAATGTAATGTAACTACATGTAGTTAATTAAATCTTCAGTAAAATGTGTGGAACACCTGTTACAGTGGTTAAATTATAAGTACTTAAAGGGTTACATATTTGTTAAAGCAAAGCTCCCTATCTAAGTCCAGGCAATTTAGATAATGACATTAATCACAGTGTTGTGTTATCCTGTAAATTGCTGTTATTTGCCACACCGAATGTCACTTGGTAGGTACAATTTAAAAACCATGCAGATGTGTAAACTGCAATGGGCCTGACAATCTTAAATTCCGTTCTTTTCCATCGTAATTTAACGAATCTTTCACTTTGTTGACGTGACAGCTGGCTTGTTTATGTCATCCCTGCATACATCTATGGGACTTCAAAGGAAATAAGATAAGTTTCTTGCAAATTTGGACATTTAAAATTTGTATTTGACTTGAAAATGCAACGATTACAAATCGGTGCCTCTAAACTATCAATCATTGCTTTTGGAGTTCTGGCTTTATCAATCATCGACACAAACACAATGAAAGTGAATTCAAATGGATTACGAAAGCACGCTTTCCATAGCTCATATTTCTCTTCTCGGTTATTCTAAGTGTATAAACAAAAAGGAATTACAGTACTGAGGACAGAAGCGTCGTATTACTGTATCGAATACGCATTTAAGACCAGAAAAACGTTTAAAGTTGCGTTCCTTATGCTGTGTTGTTCACTAAAACAGGTGTAACATTTACTATATAAAATAAATATTGCGTGCACATGACAGAAATAGCGAACAAGAAGCAATTGTAAACACTCGTCTGCTAACGTTTTGGGGGATCCAAGATGGCGGCAGGCCCCGCCCACTGGCTTCAAAACAACGTACAGCGGAATTCTGTAGTGGCATCTCCCCTTATTCCACCTCCATGCGTACAACGCGCTGTCAAAGTTATACCCTGGTTAGCTAACCTTAACCGGGCGTTGTACAACCGGCCCCTTACAAGATATTTTTCAACCGTTATAACATACGAAGCACACAGAAAATTTAATTTACACAGAGTGAATTATATAAAACTTGGACCGCAAACATTGCAGAAATGGAAAGTGCTATTGATGTGCGATATCCACAGAACGGATTGCTAGTCAGAGGCTTGTATTGTTAGCTCGTAGAGTGTCTGTAATAATTCTTGGTAGTGTATTTTTCGTACAAACACACACTTTTTTTGAATGGAACAACGAACATTGACACCAACAAACTAAAAGTAGGGTAAATTGGAATTTCAGTGGTGTTTGTTGAAGGATTCTAGTGCGAGTCATTTACGAGATACCATATTTTGAAAAGTTCCCACTCCAACACTTACCTAGGGTAACCAGCGTATTTTGAGTGAGGATTTGCACACGTGACATGTTGCCACTAAATTTGTCGCGCCTTCCCACACGAAAAAAAAATAAAAAATAAAAAAAAAATAAAAAAGTGCATGAATGTGTGTCAGGACTTGAAAACAGAGAAAGTAATTAAAACTTTTTGAACAACGACATTACAGGTGATTAGAGTTGGTGTTACGGATATGACACGAAAACCCAGCAAGCGACGGTTGCGGTGGAATGTGCAGACGATGGTCGTAGTACTTTTTATGTACATGAAATTGTGCATCGAAAATTTGTACTTCCTGGCAGAATGTCAGACTTAAGTATTTTTTTCTAAGTTTTAAAACATCTGTAAGAGGATTTGTGGAGGAAGGCCTGGAACTTTGGCTATCAAGTGTCAGGTCCATTTATCATGCCAATAATTCAACTCTGCAAGGATATCACACACAACCATAGGAGCTCCCTTTATTATTTATAGCTTTATTCCAATTGACCCCAGTGCTTTCCCATTTTTCACAGGCTTCACAGCTTTACAAATTTCTTGCGAGGTTATCTGTCGTGGACATGGATATTTATCTTCTTCCATCAAGTTTAACATGTCTTGTATAAATTGGTTTCTTTTCTCTGTGAGCAGCGCTTGGTAATACTTGACCCACTCCTAAGCTTATCGGAGGAATCTCAGCACTTTTCTAACCACCACCACCTTTCACACTCTGCTTGCCCTACTACCATCTAAGTTTTTGTTTATATCCTCTCTGACTTTCAGCACACCTCATTTTATGCTTTAGTAATGGCCCTTTGTGCTTCTTTCTATTTAGCTTCGTATGTTTTATGGACTTCATCAAGCCAAGTGCTGAGCTATTTATTATAGACCTCCTTTTTCATTTTCACCAATTTCTCTCCTATATTCCACCATTGATTCTTCCTTTCCCATCCCCCCCCCCCCCTTTCCAGCGCTTCAAAGGCCACCTCAGGCATAATTACTTTGGCAGACCAATACATACTTTCTACAGCATCATCCTTGATCAACTATTGAAAGAGAACTGCCACATGGATTGTGATCAACTTTTCGTTCCAACTAGTATCAATGATGACAAAAACTGGGCCGCCAAATATTATGTAAACACTAAGGGAAAGAAGAAAACCATCCTTCCAAACATAAGCATATATAAAGTTCATTAAATATTTCAGACCAAGAGTTCTTGTATATAAAAAGTATTAAGCCAACCACGTAAAACTGTATTCAAAATTGTTTACAGAAGAGGGCAGGATATTGATGGTTTCTAATTACTGGAAGACCGACGATTTGTCCAAGCAAACATGAATATATCGTAGGCCCTACTGTTGAAATAAAACATCAGTAGAAGTATCCTAAGAAAGGACAAAGGATAACCCTTGTTTATATTTTTGAAATAACGGACAACAACTGAGTGTCAAAGTTTGTATTACATGCATGCTGTGATATTAACTGAGAATTCAACTTGAAAAATTAAAGGTGAATCTGCAGTAGATCTTCAGGACAACAAGATAATCCTTTCTCAGTTGGCGGCAATGCTAAAAATTACATGCACACACCTATTAAATCAGTCCCATGCATTGAGAATCGTTATCTACCAACACAGAAGTCCCACAAGTTTATAGGAGGAAGAACTATAGCAGTTATCTATGGAGACAATGCTAATCTCTCTACATTTAAAAAAGTATTCAAAATTAAATTCAATAAATCTTTGTGGCCAACACAGATTCAAGCGAGTTTGCAGAACTTACAATATCACAATATTTGACTATAAAGTGAAACAAGGAACTTGCTGTATGTGGCATGTGGAAGATGGAAATGAAGGGAAATTTCAACACCCATGTACAAATTTATTGTAAAGATGGTCAATTCACATGTAGGAGAATCTGCAGACTTTATATTTTACTCAGCCAATTCTCATCCTTTAAAAAACTAAATACTTCATGAAAGAGCATACAAGAAATGGAGATTAGTATATTTGCCAAATGAAATGGACATGAAGTGAGGAAGCAATGTCTGTTTCACATCACTGTTCAGTAGATTACAAGCATGAAGACAAATCCACAATTTCATGATGTCTTTGCATCATCATACGATTTCACTGATTTTAAAAACCTTTTGAGTAAACTAGAGAAGCATTTCATGATGAACAGAGATCTTAAAAAAATCCTGTTGAAAATTTAAAACAGTTCATGATTCATGAAGACCACTTCAAGTAATTGTAAAATTTTTTTAGTGAAGATTATCAAGCCGCAAAAATATTCCAAAGAGAAGTCGACAGAAAGAAAATTGAGTCAAACCATGAAAGGCAGAGTAAACTGAGGAGATATTCATGAAATACAAAAATATAATCTGCTAGAAAATAGAAAATCATTTGTTACTGGAAAGCTGTGCAAGCCTCCAAAATATCAACAGAAATATCTAACAAAAATAATGACTTAATTTCTCTAGTCAATGGAAAATATGTTCCAACTCTTCATTTTAACTTTTCTGGTCTTCTCAGTGTCAACAAAAACTAATTTTTCTTATTAATTGTACAAGCAAGGTCCCAACGTCGATAGACATACAAACAAACACAAACATACGCACAAAATTCAAGCTTTCACAACAAACGGTTGCTTCATCTGGAAAGAGGGAAGGAGAGGGAAAGACGAAAGGATGTGGGTTTTAAGGGAGAGGGTAAGGAGTCATTCCAATCCCGGGAGCGGAAAAACTTACCTTAGAGGGGAAAAAAGGACAGGTATACACACACACACACACACACACACACACACACACACACACACACACACACACACACACAGACATTATATATTGTGAGCCTACAGTGAAGATCTCTAGCTCTTTAAGTAAGTGTCTGCAGGATGATCTTGGATGAGCTCCAACAATTATTCTGATTACACGCATTTGTGCAATGAACACTCTTTTACTCAATTATGAGTTACCCCAGAATATGATGCCATACAAAAGCAAAGAATGAAAATAGGCGTGGTAAGATGTATGTCGCCAAAATTTGCAATGACCCTAATAGCATAAGTAGCTGAACTCAAACGTTTCAGCAGATCTTCAGTGTGTGTGTTTTCTAGTTCAACCCCTCATCAATGAATACACCTAGAAATTTTAAATATTCTACCTTAGCTACAGATTTCCGATCAAAGTCTATATTTATTAATGGTGTCATTCCATTTACTGTGTGGAACTGTATGTACTATGTTTTGCCAAAGTTTAATGAGACCCCATTTGCAGAGAACCATGATTTTCTGAAAAACATTGTTTACAATTTCACCACTTAATTCTTGTCTGTTGCGTGCGATAGCTATACTTGTATCATCGGCAAAAAGTATCAGCTCCGCATCTTCATGAATATAGAATGGAAAGTCATTAATATATATTAAGAACAGCAGAGGACCCAAGACCGAACCTTGCAGCACCCCATTCTTGATTGTTCCCCAGTTTGAGGAACCACCAGTTTTTCTGCATATTATGTGAACTGCTTATTTCAACTTTCTGCACTCTTCCAGTTAGGTATGATTTAAACTATTTGAGCGCTGTCCCATTCATACCACAGTACTTGAGCTTATCTGGAAGTATTCCATGATTTACACAATCAAAAGCCTTTGAGAGATCACAAAAAATCCCAACGGGTGACTTCCAGTTACTCAGAGCATTTAATATTTCGTTAGTGAAAGTATATATAGTGTTTTCCACTGAAAATGCCTTTCTGGAAACCAAACTGACTTAGCTCAGCCTCTACCTAGTGACCAGAGCAGTGTATATATCAGACTTTCACGTCACCAGCAGCGAGGCTAATGTGGACTACTATGGAGAGCTTGTACCACAACACCTGGACTATCTTGAGTTGAGTAATTTTCTATTCTTTTGAGTAAAGAACCCAACTAATACTTGCGCACAGTTTGTATTGTAGAAGAGGATACCGGCCACCAAACAATATCCCCTCCTTGCTTCCCACGGTATGTGCCTACCGTGAGAATGGGATGACAAAAAATTTTATTTTAACTGTTATTTTCAAACTGAGGAATTTTGTAACTTCCATATTAATATTACAAATTCTGAAAAGTGGTGAGTATACTTGTTACACACAGAGAGGCCACATTGGCAAAATCGACCAGCGCTACTGTTGTATTCATGTTTATCCTAAACAGTTGTTTCATTACATTAGAAAGTCAATTATTTTGTTAAGTCCCATAGTGCTCAGAGCCATTTGAACCATTTTGAACCAATTATTTTCACATTACAATTAAAAATTTATCAGGATACTAATTTTTTTCATATTACACAGTAGTCAGAAAAACAACAATGGTCATTTGAAATTCTCTTTAATACAGTTGTGGAAATCAAGTGGTTTAGCACTTCAGCTCTTACACCATCCAAAATTTTAGTGAAACAGTTACAGAGAGTTTCAAAGTTTTGTTCTGCTGAGCCTATCAATTTATTTGACGGGGAAAAGTTACAACCTCTAAAGTTTTAAACTTTAGATAATCCATCCATATTACAAAAACTTATGTATACACATATGTATGTTCCACATCTCCTAAACCACTGGATCAGTTTCAACCAAATTTGGTACACACGTCCCTTGCTGTCAGGCAACAATTGCTGTGTGGGTAAGAACCACCTACCTATTACAGTTCAGGAGTAAAATGGCATACACATTGAGATGGAAAAACGGTCACATCATGCATGACGTTTCAATTTATTATAACTAAATAGCTGAACAGATTTCATAAAACTTGATAACAAGATAGCTCAAATCCTGAGGAAGGACAAGCCTTATTTACAATGTTTACAGTACAAGATACTTACCGACTTTAAGAATCTTACGTGAATTAGGGGAAGTATTTACTTTTTCACTTTAGAACTTTATCATTTTTGAGAAAATGCTTGTGTTAATCAATTTGTGCTACTTGATAAAATTGAAAGAAACGAATACAGTGCTTATACAATCTTCAATGTGTTTAATCCATACTTCCAAACTATTTGTTACATAATATGTAGCTACTATGCTTGCTATCCAGTATTTGCCAACGGGAGTACTTAGTGACTTGCAACAAACTTTATACTAAATTTCAAACCGTTACTCAATTTTTTCTGACTAGCAGCCCTCACAAAATTATGAGACGAAAAAAGTTATCACATACTACATTTTGCAGTTTTTCAGTTCATGCAGTTAAAATGACACATCAGGCATGATGTTTAAATTGATTACTGCTTTGCAAAACTCTATTACCAACGCATTTAGCAGAGAGTATTCACATTTGCTGCTGAATGTACCATAGAGGGAAGGGAGGGGGCAGACATGGACGGGGTGGAGGCGACAGATGGACGGAGAGGGGTGGGAGCATAATCGGTTGGGGGGGGGGGGGGGGGGTTGCATACACAGGCAGTGCCACATACTCAGATACTTACATATATGAAATCACAGTTGTGCATCGGTGCATTGCAAAGACCATTACTATGTAGTAGTATAATGAAGAAAGTAGTTTATTTTAATTTACATAGTTTATTTTAATTTACATATTTACATATTGCACAGATCAACGTATAAAAACCTATAACTCAACCAGGTTCTTGCAAGTTAACAGAGCAACATAGCTTTAGTTAAGTATTAAAACAATATGATGTTATCTATAAATAAATTTGTAAATCCTAATTTTCAAATATGATTTCCCCACAACTTATTCCTTCATTTGCTTTCTTTCCACGAAAGCTGTTACACGATCCCAGTGAGCTGTATGCTGCAATATGTTCTTTCCATTTACAACCATATCTTCTGGAACACCTGTCTCAAATGGTTGTTGCCACCTAAAATATAGAAATAAAGTGCTTTTTGTGTTGATTACCCACAGCAACAAACAGTGGATGTAAGTGATACAATCAGCAAAGAACTACAAGCACAGATTCACAGGACATCACTGGCAGAAAGAGACTTATGACACTGATATCCAGCTACACATGTAACAATAAGGACAAATAAGATCAGGCATTAACTCACATGTACATGAATTTTTTATTGGATAGTCAGTTCACTAGAAAGGGAATCACATATTTAATAAACTGATAACATTCATCTACTGTTTCAAACAGACTGTCAGTAGATTAACATGTCCATTAAGTCTAAACACTATCTAATTCCTATAACGAATAACAAGTACAAATACATAAGTACTTAAGATGGATACATATTCATGTTCGGTGAGGAAAATCGACCAAATTTCACAGTAATCAACTACAGTGGAGTCGCGAGAGGAGATCACTGACAGTTGCAACTGACTTGGTGCACCTGCTTTCCGCACGTACACAGTACCTCCATGTTGTCAGTGCTCTACAGACGACTATGCTCCGATCACAATTACTCAATAGTTGACGTCTGTCACTTGCTGCTACAGTTTTGCCGCATCTGTTGCCGGCTACCGCTCTGTTACAGGCAGCAAAGAAACACGGCAGGCTCGCTTCTCGAATGCTGTTATTGTGTAATGTAGAGCAATGTCTGAAGCGGTTGGCACGAGATAAGACAGCAATAGGAGATGATCTGTCCACAGCCGATTTTAAGTGACACACGACATAATTGCGCCAGAAGGATCATTGTACAGCCCTGAATTTAAACTTGTGTCCTAAACTAAACAAAACCCAGTGATTTGCAATGTAGCCAACAAAGTGGCAGTCAACAATCTACAGCAGAAGCAAAAATCACAATCACTTTTTTCACGGCTATTAGAGTTAACCTCTACAAGCAAACTCTCAGACCGAAAAACTTCAGTTTCAGTGCTAAAAGCAAATTGTAAGTTCTCTCTCTGACTGATTATCTGAAACCATCCTCTCACTGCCTACACCAGCTGCCGTATTACCAACCATTGAGCAGTCCTGTTTGGCACTCAGTTGCAGCTATAGACAGCACAAGCAGATTTCAATGAAAAGGGAATGATAGGAAGAAAAACAAGTGCAAATAGATGAAAATTCTGCTTCATGCAATGTCATGCGAAGCTCGTCTAACATAAGCTCGTCTCTAGGATTATAAAAACTGTATACGTAACGCTGAATTGCGCCTCGTGTATCAGGTATACTGAAATACAAAATAAGAGGGCCAGACTCAGGTTTCGGGATCTGAAAACATCGTCAAGAAAGAAAGCGAGACAAGCACTTGGAAATGAACCAATTGCTGTGGCAGTTTGGCAACAGTGAATGTGTGTGACATTGAGCACTCCGATTTCAGGAAAGCAGGTACAAAGCCAGAAGTGTCAACTAACACATAATTTCAATCCTACTGTAGTTTCCACCAGTAGTTCCCATGGAAAGCTGGCAACAGTCCTCCCAGCAATCATCTGTTGCCAGCCACTCAATGCCTGTTGTGTGTGGTGAGCAGCACTATCTCCTTTCATATTGTCCATGTTCCATCCTGGGTTTTCTATCCTTTGAAAATTTGCTCTGACTGAGCTATTTTGCACAGATGAATTTGTATCCTGCATCAAACTGTAAGGAATCTAGCTATTACTTATACATCTTTATCCAAATGATTTGAATGTTTCTCTCTAAATTACAATCTATCCATCATACATATAAAACGCAATGTTGTGAATGACTCATCACACCCAAACCAAACTGCCAAAGACAGGATCTTTAAATCTGGAGAGACTGTCGATATTGTACTGAAGGCATTGTTTAGGAAGGGATTTTTGAAATCCCACGCATAATAGAAGGAAAGCTTTTTGAAAATATTAGCTATTAAGTCGATTTTGAAGATAGCTCTAAAGAACTCCTGAAGTTTCTTTGAAGCTACAGCTATGAAAATTGGTATTTGTTTTCTTGGTTATAGACATTTTTTAAAAAAAAAATCTGCGTTACAGTGTTTTTGGAAATTACAATGCTAATGTGGTGAAACAGAGAATGAGATTGTTTATGCAAATATTTCATTATGAAGATATTTTAAAGCTAAATCTCAAAACTGCAATTTGGCTTCTCAGTTAGAAATAAAAAAAATAGCTGTTACACTGTTGCTGGAAATTCAACTCCTTAGGGGATGAAACGAGAGATAAAAGTGTGTAAGAAAATATTTTCTTGTATTAAAAAACATTTTAACGTTAAAAATCTGAAAATTGGTATTTCACTTATCAGTTACATATAAAAAATGTGTTTTAGGGATGAACATTGCTATGGAAATGTCTCCACAAGAATGCAAAAGGCATGATTAATGCCCATCTTTGACTCCAGCTAAAAGAATCACTTTTTGGTAAGAAGTACATTTGGGAAAGACCATGCTTCTATGGCATTAATTAGCATGAAAAGTTTAGAAGTTAGTGCAATTTGTGAACAACATAAAAATTCAGTTTTAAAAAATCTGTGCAGAGCACACAGTCTGAGTGAGTGAAGCGGCAGATGCTAAGCTGGTAATCAATAAAACTAACTTTTACATGTAAATTATCTTTTCTGCAGAAGTTAGAATGGGTTAGACTTGTGAATAACTTAATCATGGGACTTTAAATTTAGATGCTTTATTACCAATATGAAAAAATGGCAAAAAATTTTATCCACCGAGTTTTTCCTAAATACCCAGGTTTTTCTCAACCATGTAGAAGATGCCACCAGTGTGGAGCTGGAAAGAAAGAAAAAGAGAGAGAGAGAGAGAGAGAGAGAGAGAGAGAGAGAGAGAGAGAGAGAGAGAGAGAGAGAGAGAGAGAGAGAGAGAGAGAGAGAGAGTTATGGAATTATTAGGTTAAATGGTAACCTAACAGGAAGCAAACCATAGAAGATGGTTTAAAAACCACTGAGAACAAACATGTGGGCCGGGACTGTTTAATATTAATCACATTATAAGGCTGCTGCACAACCATGCCACAATGGTTTGGAATAAATTTAGTAGAATGACAATATCAATTGGGAATTCTATCTGCTGTAGAGAAGGAATGCAAAGTTTGTAAATGTCTCGGAAAGCACTAGCACATGTTCACACAAGTAGGACCATCTAACCAGAGCTTCATAAAAGATGCATGTGAAACATGTCCTGTTACCTTTAGTTGCTACTTGCTGAGAATTTCCTCACTCACTGACAGCATTTGGGAGATTCAAATGCATTATTAGCAAGTTTCTTCTTCTGAGTGTATTGTACCAGAGTTCTTGAGAATTTTATTTTCTTACAAATAAGTGTACATATTTTGAGTCAGAATAGCAAAATATGAATAGAATGTGCTGTGTATCAGACAAATATTTGGAATATGGGTTCAGGGTGAAAGTGAGGTAAGTTGTGCATCCAGACCATACCTGAATAACAACTGAGAACTATAAACTGTGCAGATCCAGGTAAGGGTACACATAATTCCAACAGAACAATATACCTGTAATGGTAATAGTTTGCTACCTATGCCACTTTTGCTGAGACTATTTTAACAAACGATACTGGAAATAATGTGTTTTGGACAGATCTTTAATGTGGGATACCAATCTGCACATTTCATTATACAAAAGCACGAGTAAAAAAAAAAAAAAAAAAAAGGCGCATTATCTTCGCATACATTTCAATTCAAATTCGGCACTTAGTTTGCTTCTGTCAGTCAAACACAGCACACGACATGTGATTAAAAGTAACACCACTATTTTATCACACATATAGATTGAATACATGCAATGAGCATTAAATGTGTAATTCAGGATCAAAAACTGCAAAACCTTTAAGATTGCAGCAGAGTTAACATACACTGCAAAAGATCTCTTTGAAACATTTTCCGCACAGTCTACTGCAATAAAGTGTTGAGAAATGTGCTACCTATAGATCTCATCTTGCAGTTAGGTCTTTGTATCAGTAGTTAGGAAAGCAGACACAGTCTAACTCATTTAGGGAACCCTGGAACCAAAATTACAAATGGTAAACGTCCCAAACCTTCCCTGGTGTGGCAACCGTAAGCAGCATCTGAGCTCTACTGGACAGTTTAATGATTATGTGTGTGTTCTCTTCCTGTAGTCTTGGAAACTGTCATACTATACATTGGTTATAGAATACGAGTCATGTTGTAAGAATATACTCCAATCACAAGTAAATGAGATGAACAGTGAGAGCACTCAAGATGCCACATATACCTCTCATAGAAATGAAAACAACGAACTGGTGAACAAAGGAATTCGAATCAAAACTTCCAAAACAAAATGCAAGAGTAATAATGTGTGATACTTGTGTAGAACAAATAGGATGTACATACTCCTGGAGGTCCCTTCCTCACACCTTGCTGTTTCAAATTGACATTACACCATGACACTGCAATAAATACTTCTAAATATGTATGTTACAGTTTTTATATCCTGTAACATAGTAGTCAGTCAGTCCACGAAGATATGAATTTTGTTCTTTCAATTATTTAAATCAAGATTATACACTGGACATCAATTGAAATATAGAAACATACATTTGCTGGAACTCACCATACAGCAATGAGGTCTCTTAATGATTGAACCAGTTGATCATTATTAGACAGTAAAGCATCCATATGTTGATTCCACTCACAGGTATTTGAGAATTTGTTGGAACTTTCAGATTCACGTGTTTCATCTGAGTGCATGCCAATGACATGCTCTAAACGAGGATCGTCTGAAAATTATTTTTGTTTCATAAGCCATATCAAAGTTTCATCATCCTAATGATTTTACAGGTGTCACTTTGTTCTATTTTATTAAAAATGCAGCATTTTGCAGAAATTAATTCAGCCAGACCATCGTGAACACAGTTCTTACAAAGTTCTGGCACATAAATCTAAAGACCAATCATTATTTGCAATGTTTTTCCAAGTTACCATTTCTTACCTGCGAGGATAGACATTTCAGGTAAACTTAGTGTCACATGTCTTGCCATCCTCTTTTGCGCCACAAGATCCAGTATATAGAACAAGTCATTATATGCTGTACCAAAGTCCAATGTCTCTTGTAAAGTAGAATCTCTGTTCATCAGTGATACCATGGTTTCATGCAACTGCAATCAAATAAAGATTGGGGGCACAATTACGATATTGCAGTTCTGTCATTAACACCTCAAATAATAATAATAATAATAATAATAATAATAATAATAATAATAATAGAGGTGTTTTGCAGGATATGCTTCCTGCAACCACCCTAGAATGAAAACAAAGAGAGGATGAGATGGTCAGATGAAGTTAACCGACACCTCATGTTCTGTTATTACCAAGCAACAAACCTAGGAACCAACACAACTGGATACAGATCACAAGTATACACAACATTTATTACCAGATACCCAGAATTAAAATTTTTAACAGAACAACGACTAGCTGATCAGATCCGTGTAATAATAAAAAATAACAGGACACCCCAGTCAGAATTAGAAAACATCAAACAACAAGTACAACAAATACTGGAACAAAATAATGTGCAATCAGAAGAAGAAGAAAATACAGTAATGGACTCAAACATCCCAGAGCAAACAAAGGACAACACGCATCAATTTTAAACAATCAGAGGAAAACAAAATCTTCAGACAGCCACCAGAACAAGCACAAATAGAACACGAAGTGACACACATGTTAGATATAGAAGATAAATTTCAGCTGACATATATAGAATACAAAGACACAAATACAGACATTAGACCATTCTTGCATAGACCGCCAACTAACCCACAAGTCGAAACAACAATAAAAACTACCAACGCAATCTTACACAACAAAATAAATGAAAACAACTATGGAAGAGTTACAACTACTGGTTTATATAGGAGCACTCACGACACTAAATATACACACTAGGCAGAGATCAGAACCAACCAACACACAGAAGAAACCCACAAAACCAGCATGGCAACACAGGCTACAGATCAGAATAGAAAAACTGAGAAAAGACATTGGACAGCTAACACAATTTATAAAAAATGAAATGTCAGAAAAAAAACGAAAAAGCTTAGGTAAAATCTCACAACAAGAAGCGATAGATCAATTAGATGAAAAGAAGCAGAAATTACAAGCATTGGCCAAACGACTTAGAAGATACAAAAAATGTGAAAATAGAAGGAAACAAAACCAAACATTCAACACAAACCAAAAGAAATTTTACCAGACAATAGATAACACACACATTAAAATAGACAATCCACCAAACATAACAGACATGGAACACTTCTGGAGCAACATATGGTCAAACCCGGTACAACATAACAGGCATGCACAGTGGATACAAGCAGAATCAGACACATACAAGATGATACCACAAATGCCTGAAGTGATAATTTTGCAACATGAAGTCACCCAAGCAATTAATTCTACACACAATTGGAAAGCCCCTGGAAATGATAAAATAGCAAATTACTGGCTAAAGAAGTTCACCTCAACACATTCACATCTAACTAAATTATTTAACAGTTACATTGCAGACCCATACACATTCCCTGATACACTTGCACATGGAATAACCTATCTGAAACCTAAAGATCAAGCAGACACAGCAAACCCAGCTAAATATCGCCCCATAACATGCCTACCAACAATATACAAAATATTAACTTCAGTCAGCACACAGAAATTAATGACACATACAACACAGAACAAAATTATAAATGAAGAACAAAAAGGCTGCTGCAAAGGAGCACGAGGATGTAAAGAGCAACTGATAATAGATACAGAGGTGACATATCAAGCTAAAACTAAACAAAGGTCCCTACACTACGCATACATTGATTACCAAAAAGCCTTTGATAGTGTACCCCACTCATGGTTACTACAGATTTTGGAAATATACAAAGTAGATCCTAAATTGATACAGTTTCTAAACACAGTAATGAAAAATTGGAAAACCACACTTAATATCCAAACAAATTCAGATAACATCACATCACAGCCAATACAGATTAAGTGTGGAATATACCAAGGAGACTCATTAAGTCCTTTCTGGTTCTGTCTTGCTCTGAACCCACTATCCAACATGCTAAATAATACAAATTATGGATACAATATTACTGGAACATACCCACACAAAATCACACATTTGCTATACATGGATGATCTAAAACTACTGGCAGCAACAAATCAACAACTCAACCAATTACTAAAGATAACAGAAGTATTCAGCAATGATATAAATATGGCTTTTGGAACAGACAAATGTAAGAAAAATAGCATAGTCAAGGGCAAACACTAAACAAGAAGATTACATATTGGATAACCACAGCGACTGCATAGAAGCGATGGAAAAAACAGATGCCTATAAATACCTAGGATACAGACAAAAAATAGGAATAGATAATACAAATATTAAAGAAGAACTAAAAGAAAAATATTAACAAAGACTAACAAAAATACTGAAAACAGAATTGACAGCAAGAAACAAGACAAAAGCTATAAATACTTATGCTATACCAGTATTGACCTACTCATTTGGAGTAGTGAAATGGAGTGACACAGACCTAGAAGCACTCAATACACTTACACGATCACAATGCCACAAATATAGAATACATCACATACATTCAGCAACAGAAAGATTCACATTAAGCAGAAAGGAAGGTGGAAGGGGATTTATAGATATAAAAAACCTACATTATGGACAGGTAGACAATTTAAGAAAATTCTTTCTAGAACGAGCAGAAACTAGCAAAATACACAAAGCAATCACAAATATAAATACATCAGCTACACCATTGCAATTTCATAACCACTTCTACAACCCTTTAGATCACATAACATCAACAGATACAAAGAAAGTAAATTGGAAAAAGAAAACACTACACGGCAAGCACCCGTATCATCTAACACAGCCACACATAGATCAAGACGCATCCAACACATGGCTAAGAAACAGCAATATATACAGTGAGACGGAAGGATTCATGATCGCAATACAGGATCAAACAATAAACACCAGATATTACAGCAAGCATATTATTAAAGATCCCAATACCACAACAGATAAATGCAGACTTTGCAAACAACAAATAGAAACAGTAGATCACATCACAAGCGGATGTACAATACTAGCAAATACAGAATACCCCAGAAGACATGACAATGTAGCAAAAATAATACATCAACAACTTGCCATAAAACATAAACTAATAAAACAACACCTTCCCACATACAAGTACACACCACAAAATGTACTGGAGAATGATGAATACAAATTATACTGGAACAGAACGATTATAACAGATAAAACAACACCACATAACAAACCTGACATCATACTCACCAATAAAAAGAAGAAATTAACACAACTAATTGAAATATCCATACCCAACACAACAAATATACAGAAGAAAACAGGAGAAAAAATTGAAAAATACATCCAACTGGCTGAGGAAGTCAAGGACATGTGGCATCAGGATAAAGTCGACATTATCCCAATTATACTATCAACTACAGGAGTCATACCTCACAATATTCACCAGTACATCAATGCAATACAGCTACATCCAAACATATATATACAACTACAAAAATCTGTAATTATTGATACATGTTCAATTACCCGAAAGTTCCTAAATGCAATATAACATATACCATACAGTTACAAGGAAGTCACGCTTGACCGAGGTCCGCGTCACGTTCCATTTTTAACCAGACTTAAGTCTGAGAAAAAAAACGTCAATAATAATAATAGCTCCTGTATCAAAAAAAAAATTAAAAAATGGCAGCCTCGATTCTAAGAGAGATGAAATCATTTATTACAGAAAATCTATTTCATTCACTACAGGACCCTCTTCAGTGCAAATATTAGTTTTAAAATTTGTGCAATAAAAGCACATATTATAACTTCAACATGACCTCAACACACAATAAACGTTGGATGAGGAGTATGTTGATGATTGGTTTGTGGGCTTATTAACCGCACGGTCATCAGTGCCTGTACAGTGTCCCAATCTTTACACAGTCAAATTTTAGCCATGTTCACAAATAATGATGATGTTGAAATGATGGCGCAACACAAACACCCAGTGCCTGGGCAGATAAAATGGCCGAACCAGCCGGGAATCGAACCCGGGACTCTGTGATCCAGAGGCAGCAACGCTAGCCATTAGACCACAAGCTGCGGACGGCCATGTTGAAGTTGTTAGTATGTGCTTTTATTACACGAGTCTTCAATACTTATTTTTGTACTGAAAATGGCCATGCGGTGACAAATCAATTTGCTGTAATAAATTATTTCAAATCTCTTACAACTGAGGCTGCCATTTTTCTTCTTTACAGCACTAATACTGTGGTAGTTGAGAACATGGTTTCCAGAGGAATCCAACCTCAATAAAATAATTTACAACTACAGAAACTAACTTACAAAAATGAATTTTAAAGGGGAAAAAAACATTTTCTCAGCTTCCAGAATGTGTTCGACACAATTTCATACCTTTGACAACAAAACAGGAGCATATGGAATATTGGACAAGCTGAGGGATTGGACTGAAGATTTTCTAGGTAACAGAAAACAACATGTCATTTTCAATAGAGAGAAACCTTCAGATGTACAATACATAAATGTCCTAATGTTGAAAGTACCATGAAGATATTCATGGAAAATACTGTTGTGTACAGAGATGTTGCAACACTAGGAAACTGAATCGAAATCCAACACAATCTGCAAATGATCAATGCTTGGTGCAGGGATTGGCAGGTGACCCTCAACGTATAACAAATTTAATGAATTGCAAATAAATAGGCAGGAAGACCCACTGCTATATGGCTGAACAACTGCAGAACACTCACTGGATGCAATCACTCCCATAAAACATCTAGGAATGTACGTATGGAGCAGTTTAAAGTGGAATGAACACATGAAACTTATTGCTGCGGCTGACACCAAACAGACTCATTGGAAGATCCTGTGGAGATGGAGGCAACCCACAACGCAGGCAGCTTACAAAACCCTTGTTCAACCAATACTTTATGAACCTCATCAGGCTGGTTTCTGTATCAGACAGGAAAGACACAAGAACAAGGGCATTCAAAGAAGAGCAGCACATTTCGTTAAAGGTTCATTTAGTAAGAGAGTGAAGATGATGCTCAGCTAATCCCAGAGCGACGCTGCAAGAGAAGCATTCTGCACCACTGTGCTCTTTACTGTCAAAACTTCCAAGAGCGTACATTCCTAGAATATATATATGAAGATAGTAATTGTACTTGAGAGAACAGATACCATTGATGACTGTGCAGCTTCTCTAGAATGAATGATACTTGAAACCTTCAGCTGCCTACAGGTGTTGATATACCTCGATGGGGACAGCTGAAAATGTGCCCCCCGACCGGGACTCGAACCCGGGATCTCCTGCTTACATGGCACACACACACACACACACACACATTTTCAGCTGTCCCCATCGAGGTATATCAACAACACCTGTCAGCAGATAAGGGTTTTAATTAATTATCATTTATTCTAGAGAAGCTGCACGGTGATCAATGGTATCTGTTCTTTCGAGAACAATTACTATCTTCATATATATAGTTAAAGGCTATCCAGCCATTGACGTTCGTCTGTGCAAATGCGCACAGGTTGCCTGAACTCTTATGGGAATAGACAACTTGGTGTGCGCGAGTAATGAGTGGAAGGGCAAATATCTATTAGGTACATTACGTATATAGACGGTGGACAGTTGGGAATGTGGGTCTCACGGGAAGCGTGCAAGGGATAAGTCCCTGCAGTCGCACTATTCGTCTGTACCCTCGGTGGCTCAGACGGATAGAGCGTCTGCCATGTAAGCAGGAGATCCTGGGTTCAAGTCCCGGTCGGGGAACACATTTTCAGCTGTCCCCATCGACGTATATCAACAACACCTGTCGGGAGCTGAGGGTTTCAATTAATTATCATTCCTAGAAGAGTTACTAGTATATTGCTTCCTACAACATGTACAGGGTGTACATATAGTCCGGGAACACACTATTTATTGCACAAGAACCAAACATTGGACAGATATTATACATGTCATTTTGAAGAGAAACCCTGAAAGTTTTTTTTTTATGTATACCACCACAGCGTAGTTTGGTAAGTTGCTGATAATCAGTGCTAGTTGCAAATGTAGCGCGTTCAGGTGCAGAGCAAGCTTTCTGTGTGTTGGAATTCGAGAAAAACAAGTGTGCTACAGCTGTTCAATGATTGTTTAGAACCAAGTATGGCAAGAAGCCACCAACATGGAAGGCCATTTACCACTGGCACAACAAATTTGTTACGACGGGTTTCTTGTGCCCGACAGAGAGAGGCAGATGTCCCAGTGCAAGTGAAGTGAATGTGGAGCACGTACGAGAGACATTTGTAAAGACTCCAAAGGAATCTGCTCCAATGACAGTGTGGAAAGTCCTGTGACAGAAGCTGTCCATGAAACCATTCAAATTGGAGCTAGTGCAGAAGCTCAATGACGACAAAGACAAGTGTTTTGAGTTTTGTTTGCAGTTGCAACAATTGAATGAGGATGGGGATGGCATTGTTGATCGCTTAATTTTTAGCGATGAAGCCACTTTTCACACTAATGGGAAAGTGAACAGGCATAATTGTTGAATATGGGGTTCAAAGCATCCACATGAATGCATTGAATTTGAGCACGATTCCCCAAAGGTAAATGTTCTTTGTGCTGTGTCGCGTCAAAAACTGTACAGGCCACATTGTTCTTTGCCGAGAGTACTGTCACTGGATATTCCTACTTGGACATGTTGGGGCAATGGCTGATGCCTCAAATGCAATCGGACTCTCCGTTCATCTTTCAGCAGGATGGGGCTCCACCCCGTTTTCATCGCGAAGTTCATCGGTACCTGAACACGGAGCTGCCGCATCGATAGATCGTCCTTGCTACAAAAGGGGACAGCTGTTTCATGAAAGGGCCTTCCCGATCACCAGATCTCACTCCATGTGACTTTTTACTGTGGGGACACATTATAGATCTGGTGTATGTACCGCCCTAGCATGTGATGTAGCAGAGCTCTGGGAGAGAATACGGGAAGCGACTGCCGCAGTCGACGATAATTTAAAGTATTCTTGAACTTTATGTACACACTATTTCGCGACAAGACCGTGGAGGGAAAATTAGAGATACCCCAGACCTCACATGAAAGCTTATCAGCAATCTTTCTTCCCACGAGTCATTTGTGAATGGAATGGGGAAGAGTGTGGGGGTGCGACATTGATACATAACGTACCATCCACCCTCACCTGACTTTGCTTTGTGGAGTATAGATGTAGATGTAGGGAATGGTGATAACCAGCTGACTGCACTTACTTCCATGATCTCATACATTACTGAAATAATTTCAACACAATTTAACCATTGTATCATAACGGAAGCGCATGATCCCTCCTCCATTCTAATATTTTTATTGAACAAATTTTCACATGTCTTCATGTAGCTTAGTCTACCAACAACAAGTAAGGCACTCCTTCCTTTCTTTGGTGTACGAGGGTGGTTTGAAAAGTTCTCGGAATCACCACAAGAGGTCAGCACCAGCACAACGAGTGTTTCACGTGATATTCATTGGACTGTTGTCTGTAAACAGGTGTCATGCTCTCGGAAGAGAGCTGTGGCTGTGACTTGGCTCTGTTGCTCCCACGTAGTGATTTGCAAAGATGGGGGGAAAAAGGAAGGAAAAAAAAAATGAAAATTCAAGATTCGAGCAGAGATTAAGAACTTTGTAAAGAAATGTATGAAAGCAAAGGACATTCATGCCGATTTCCAGAATACACTAGGGGACAATGCATCTTCATATACAACTGTTGCCAAGTGGGTGAACGAATTTACATTTGGTCGAGAGATCTTAGATGATTCGCACAGTGGCCGGCCAAGACGTGTCACTACTCCAGAAATCATTGCATAAGTGCACAAAATAGGTGTGGAGGATCGCCCATTGAAAGTGCGTGAAATTGCTCACACTTGCCAGATATCATCTGAAAAGGTATATCGCATTTAAACTGAAGAATTAGAAATGAAAATATTATCTGCAAGACGGGTGCTGCGACTCTTGACATGTGCCCCCACACGTGCCAGCGGCATGGCAAAATTACGCGAACTAAGGTATAAATTCTTGTCACATCTACTTTATTCACCTGATATGGCTCTGACAGACTTCCATCTCTTCCCAAAACTAAAAATTTTTCTTGGTGGACGCAGATTCACTTCAAATGAATAATTGATAGCTGGAATTAACAATTCTTTTGCAAGTCTGGAGGAAACTCATTTTCGAGATGGGATCAAGGCACTGGAACATTGTTGGACCAAGTGCATTAGTCTACAAGGAGACTACATTGAAAAATGAAAAAAATGTTTCAGTGATGTAAGTACTTTTTTTTCTATTCCATTCTGAGAACTTTTCAAACCATCCTCATATCTTAATTAAATTTCCAGCTTCTTATAAAATGCCAAGGTGTTCCTTCCACTTAGTGACACCTGCAACACTTTCTAAAATCTAACAATATTATGGAAAGGACAGCTGCTACTCATCATATAGCACAGGTGTCGAGTTGCAGAATGGCACAAGAAAAAACTGTCAGAAAATCAGCTTTCAGCCAACAAGATATTTATCAAAAATATGCTCCCCCTCCCTCTTCTTCACACACAAATACAACCTACGTTTGTGCCTATCTGCAACTCAGCATCTCCGGTATATGGTGAGAAGCAACTATCCTTTTCATAACACTGTTGCATTCCAACCTGAATTTTCCATTGTTTGACTTTCTACAATCTCTTCTTCATTAAGCACTAACCTCCATACTATTAGGTTGCTGCGTAAGTTCATAGCATTTGTACCTAAGCTTATTAAACACAACAGATACACGTAACAAGGATTTAGTCATCACTGACATATTCTTCTTCAATGTTTACAACAGTCTGCCAATGCCAGGGTAACTTTCCAATTAAACTGTAGGAATCATGTGGCTATCAGGTGAAGAACTAGTCGAGCCATGCTCAGAGGGTGTTTCCATCTGGAAAGGGAGTACCTTGAAAGCTGTTTGATAGAGAGCAGAGAACGTGGAAATCTGAGGTCGCAAAATCAGGTGAATAAGGTGGGTGCGGAGTGACTTTCCAACCCAGCTCCAGTATTACTTTTCAGTCCTGCAGAATGCAGGAGGACATTACTGTGGAGTAGCATCACATCACGCTATCTTCCCGGTCATTGTTCTTGGATTGCATTTGCCAGACATTTCAGTTGTTGTCAGTAAATGTCAGCAGTAATGGTTACGCCTTAGCGAAGCAATTTGTAGTACACCATACCGTCATTGTTCTACCAGATGCATAACATTATCTTTTGTGGATGCATGCACGTCTTGTACAGTGAGTAGCTGCTGCGTTTTCCTTAAGTTAGCATAAAGACATCATTTCTCAACAACAACAACAACATACAAATGGTCGGTGTTGTTCATGAGCTAATTGATGACACAAGCGGAGATGCATATATGGCCACCCACTCAATTTTGTGATTTTGGCTTGGGCCATGTGCTACCCAAATATCTAATTTTTTTTTACCCTTCCCCACTGCATGCAAATATCTTCTTGTTGTCTTCAGTCCTGAGACTGGTTTGATGCAGCTCTCCATGCTACTCTATCCTGTGCAAGCTGCTTCATCTCCCAGTACCTACTGCAACCTACATCCTTCTGAATCTGCTTAGTGTAGTCATCTCTTGGTCTCCCTCTACTATTTTTACCATCCACGCTGCCCTTCAATGCTAAATTGGTCCTCCCTTGATGCCTAAGAACACGTCCTACCAAGCGATCCCTTCTTCTAGTCAAGTTGTGCCACAAACTCCTCTTCTCCCCAATCCTATTCAATACCTCCTCATTAGTTATGTGATCAACCCATCTAATCTTCAGTATTCTTCTGTAGCACCACATTTCGAAAGCTGATATTCTATTCTTGTGGTGGTGGCTTGGCAGTGGCTTGACTGTCAAAGAGCAACCACACTCTCCAAAAATTAACATGAGAGACAGGATGGTTTTGCGACAGTTGAAATATACTGCAATCTGGACTGTCATATTGAGCCTTCAAGGCATATGTCTTATGAAAGTTGTGTTCTTCTCTAATTCGTGAATCACACTAATGAGCCGTACAACTACTCAAGGAAATATATGTCTGAAACTAGAGGACGTGCTTTTTATGATATGAGTAAGTTTTCTTCTTTTGCTCCAGTAACTTCAGAATGTTAAGAAGTCGAGCCTTTCCTCAGCAACACACAGGATTTCTGAGGCACTGATTAGCAGGACCCCGACTTCAAGAAAATCAACTGTAGCACTCGATTAAAAGGAAAAGGTAAATACTTCAGATGTTACGTCGGGTAACAGATCTTGTTAAGTGTTCTGACTCAGTTTTAAGTACAAGGTGCGAGCCAGCAGCTACACGAAACCCTAAAACACCAAGAAAAACACTTCAGTGTGCGTGCTCTTGTGAGATCAGACTGAAGTTTAACAATAAGGATGATGGGTGACCTGTTAAACACTTTCACTGTACATCAATCTTTGGCACACTAATGGTTTAGTCGAGTCATCACGTGGATTTATGAGTGGGATCCTGAGAAAAAGTGGAAAAGTAAGGAGTGGCACACACACATCTACTTGACCAAAAACAGCTCAAATAAGCAAATCAAAGATCAAAACAAAGCAAATTTGCTTTTTTGACAGTAGGGCTATCGTGCATAAAGAATTTGTTCCTCCAGGACAAACTTTCAACCAAATGTTTTACAAAGCTAAAGTTGAAAGGCTCAGGAAAGAGAGAATTATTAACTGAGACTGGACATTGCACACAAGTGGATGCTGCTTCGTGAGATCACCCCATGCCATGCGGCCACTTCCATCGTGGAATTTTTTTACTTAAAAAGGCTTTCATATTGTTCTGTGGCCCGCTATTCACCTGAACTGAGTCCTTTTGATTTTTTCCCCAAAATTGAAAAATGTCTTAAAATGACATTTTGGGATTCAGGAACATTCAGAAGAATGTGACCGAGAGCACTGCAACCCAGAGTGGGAACAATGACTGCCAGTGTATAGTTGCCCAAGGGAGTTCCCTTGGGCAATATTATTGACTGAAAAAATAAAAACTACGGTACATAAAAAAATCAGTCTCATTACTTTTCTCCCACATCAAATATACAGAAATGATGGTGTAACTACATATGCATCATGCAACATGAAAGCTATACAAGACCCGCTTATCTGCATGGAACAGAAGGAGTAACTTACAGCTTTAAGTTCCTCTGCTGAAGCTCTTCTCAATTGGTTCATTAGTTCTGTGAGATGATTTGGTGCTTCCTTGGCTTCTATGTCTACCTGTGAACGTTTCCTTCTAGCTTTTTCCGCTGCTTTCTCAATATTGTGCCAGCTATGAGACAAATCGCTAGCTAAATTCATTAATTCCTTCTGAGCACTTTTCTGGAAAAAAAGGGCCATACATTAAAACAATATTCATTTCAGCTGTTGCAGGTATAGAGGAACAGGAGTTATTTCTTGGCAAGTATTACATTTCTTCAGCACCAATGAATGTTGATTCTACTGCACACAGTGTCGCCTTTGTGAGAAAGCATTAACCACAGGACAAATAGCAATCACAAACTTTACACAGTTACATAAGACATAATATGGCTGATATGATTTTACTTCATTTAAAGAGTTCTGGGCAGATTGGAAAACTCCCTATCTTAAACAATGTAATATTTATTCATATAAAAGGTACCTTTTTCAGCAATTATTGGGAATAAAAATTTGAAGAAAATATGCCTTGGGTTGCACATTTCTAGCCACTAACAAAGGTATTTCTGAAAGTATTTATTATTTTTAAGATAATTATATTTGTGAAAAGTAGACAAACTTTCCTACACCGTTCGATGTACATAAGGCTAACATCTTTGAGATTTACAAAATACGAAAATCCCCGTGTTAAAATATGCACAATACTCCAATGAGTATACCCCATAATTTTGAACAAATTCTGGTTAATAGAAACTAAGAAAGTACACTTTTTCTTGAAAAATACAACTTACAGAAAACAGCCATTAAAGTTGTCAATGCCTCCCAGCTCCATACATTGGGTTGTCTGCATCCTCTTCCATTTCATCTTGCAATATCCTTTTTCCTCCCTGTCTTGCCATTGTTTCAAAGTCTCAAACAGTTCTCAGACACAAAAAGCCTTTCTTTATCTAAATTTAACATTTGTTTTACTGCAAAATGACCAAAGGTTTCTAGCAGCCTTTTCAGTACTTCATATCCTTCAGTGAATGTTGTCACTGCATCCAACACACCAAAATGCAGTATACCGATTGCCACCAACACTCTCGGGAATTCTCTCCAAGATTACACTGTTCATGGACTCTTTAGGATTTTGGGAGTGATTTTCGTCAGTGGACTTACATCTGACAAATCCTTGGAAGTTTCTTTCAAGATTTCTACTTGCAAAAGAAATAGCTGGTTTGTAAATAGAATCACTTTCTGGAAGGCCTATGACTGGGTTTATTGTCTCTTGAAGAGGTGAAACAAAACTGCCCACACAGCTTTTCTAATATCTTCTATGCTACTGCTATGCCATAATAGTTTTGAATTCTTTCCTTGACAGATTTTTTCATGTCTATTCTTACCATCTAATCGTCAGCCATCTTCCAATTTCTTTCCCTTATATGCAGTTTTCAGTCCTCATAGCCTCATACCCATTTGCTTTTTTGCACTCCTGCTTGGTGATCGTTACGTTTTCTCCACGTAGCTTCTCTTCCTCAAGTGTTTTGAAAGCTACTGAATCACTACCTCCTAAATAATTGCTCTCAGAGGTGAGGGATTCAAAAATCAAATTTCAATCTGAGAACTATTACATATGAGGGGCATCTGAAAAGTCCGTGCAAAGTCCAAGAGATGGCACCACTAGCCCGTATCGAGGTCATGTTCAGTTAGTAGTATCTTTTCAGCCATATTGGTCTATTTCTTTGTGTTTGACATTCGCGTGAATCAAGGAAGTGGAGTCATTGTCAAACAAATGGACAAAAAAATTTCTTGTGGTGATTAAACATTACTTTATGAAAGGCAAAACACCTCAGGAGACTGAAGAGAAGCTTGATAAACACTGCTGTGACTCTGCACCTTTGATTAGAACAGTTTATAAGTGGTTTCAAAATTTTCGGAGTGGCCATATGGCCACAAGTGATGCTGAACATTCTGGATGCCCTGTGGAGGTTACAATTCCAGAAATCATTGATAAAATCCATGATATGGTGATGGATGACAGAAGAGATAAGGTGCGTGAGATTGCTAGTGCTGTGGGCATCTCAAATGAATGGGTACATATTATTTTGCATAAATATTTGGACATGAGAAAGCTATCCACAAGATGGGTTCAGCAATTGCTCGCGCTTGACCAAAAACTGAATTGTGCGAAGCATTGCAAGGATGATTTGCAGCCGTTCAGGAAGAATCCACAGGACTAACTGTCGTTTCATCACTGTGGATGAAACATGGATACATTACTATACTCCTGAGCTCAAACAACAATCTAAACAATGGGTTACCAAGGGAGAATCTGCACCAAAAAAGGCAAAGACCATTCCTTCGGCCGGAAAGGTTATGGCGACTGTCTTTTGGGATTCGACTATCTGGAAAAGGTAAAACTATTACAGGTGCATATTATTCATCATTATTGGACTGTTTGAAAACCGAGCTGCAAGAAAAACGCTGGCAATTGGACCACAAAAAAGTCCTTTTTTATCACGACAATACACCTTCACACACCTCAGCAGTAGTGGTCACAAAATTAATGGAAATAGGATTCCAACTCATTTCACATCCCCCCTATTCTCCAGACTACTATTTGTTCCCCAATTTGAAGAAATAGCTGGCAGGACAATGATTTTATTGAAACGAGGAGGTGATTGCAGGAACTAATAGCTGTTTTGCATACGGATAATTCCTATTATTCGGAAGGGATCAACAAATTAGAATCACATTGGATGAAGTGCATAAGTCTAAAAGGAGACTATTTCGAAAAACAAAGGTTTACGCCAAACACATAAGTAGCTTTTATTTATGCACGGACTTTTCAAATGCCCCTCGTATACATGGTTACTCGCACAATGTTTTGTTGAAACAAATGAATAAACCAGAACTAAGGAGATAATACGCGTTTTATTTATTATTGGGAATGGTAAATTCTGTAGACCATGACTAGAGGGGGGGGGGGGGAATGGAAATTAAGATATCAACCTGTCCAGAGCCCCCTACAATTATGGAAATGATAATTTTCTCATGCTCCTTCAGATATCGAAAAACAGTTGTTTACTGTGTGTTAGAGGATGTACAGTCACTGACAACATATTCATTTCCAGAAAGTCATACGTGGGAAACATGATCCATAATTAATCAACAAACTGAGGTTAGTGATATAAATATTCAGGAGATTATGTATATTTATTTTGTGTGTGTGTGTGTGTGTGTGTGTGTGTGTGTGTGTGTGTGTGTGTGTGTGTGTGTAATCACAGGTTTTTCATTGTTCCACAGGTCTGTCATTAACTACTTTAAGAGAGGCTACAGGTATTATCTAATAGTTGTTTCATAACGTCCACTGGACCCTCGCCCCCTCCTCCTGACTCTTAGTTTTCCATTCCACAAACGCTCCTGCTTACACATGTCACATGCATATATGTCAATGTGTGCACGGAAGTGAATGTGGAGAACATGTGATCTGAGTAACTGTTTCTAACTCTAGAATTTTTCCATCTTCCATTTTTGTGCAGTTGCTATCTACAAATGATAAATTTGATCCATTGGTGGATTTCACACAGGACCAAAACTTATCCTTTGACAAACTGGCAATGCAGGTTTCACTTTCAAAAGCACTAAAGACATCTTGCACAGCTGATCTTATGTCTGCATGAACCGTTTTTTGGTTATGTTGCATTGCTGGCCACGCCAACAGGAAGAGACACACAATCAGAGCTCCACAGTTTGTTGTTTTGAAGAGGGTAAACTCAGTCCAGTGTTTTGAGCATGAAAACATGGTCCAAGTAGACTGTATTCTTTTTATTATCCTTGGGTCATGTTCAAGCACCCATAACACGTTCAGAAATGGTGACATTGGTTTATACGTCAATTGTTGACAAGATCTTGCACATACATACACTTTATAACCCAAGTTATTTACATATCTTATGCTTCCAGCTTCTTTTCACACTCCAATACATTGTCGATACATGTGAACAGGTATGCTTCTTATTTTGGTGCGTATGTGGCACAAAGGCAATACAACAATGTATGTGATAACGTCCTTTAGCTATGTCATAGTATAGGTACAACTGTTATGGTATGACTGAAGGTGTTTACGATCTTATCTGTGGATGGTCAATAACATTAAGTAAGGTACTGGTGGAATATTCACTGGCATAAGCTTGTTATTCTCTCACATGCTATCTTGTTGGAAGTAAAGGATTGAAACTCTTACATCAGATATTATGTCACGTGTAATATTAGAAATTGTGGTACAGTCCAACCACAGAAGCCTTTTAATGAGGTGTGCCAGTAAGTTTAGGAAATAAAATAATACTGATGTATTAAAATAAATATCTCTCGCTCCCTCAAACACACACACACACACACACACACACACACACACACAGTAGGTGAATCTTTTTCACCATGCAGTGTTATAATGAAACAGGAAAACCATAGTTGGTTGCACCATGTCATTAGTCATTTCAACAATATATTACAGTACAGATATTGGAACCTGCAAGTGTTATGTGAAGAAGGGACCTACTTTGGATTGCCTGTACGGACCACCTAAACCACACTACAACTGTTGTGACAGTGCCGCGACATTTAACAGTGCCACCACGACAGCACACGCAAACGGCGATAGAGGCGCTCCGTAACTCGGCTGAACGCGGGAGCGCCACCTAGCTACGAACGGCGCCGGCCGCATGTCACAGCACGGCAGTCGAATGAGAGATACTGAGTTGTTATCGTGTAACTAGCTATTGTTTCTAAGTGAGTGTGTTTGAATATCCACACAATTATTGGTGATTAGAGGTTATAACACTTTTTGGCGACGAGGTCGGATATTTTCACTGCGTTGTGGATTTGTGTGTTCGTGACGGGGCAGACACGGAACAGCTTATGCAAGCACTCATTGAACAGCAAACACAGTTGACTGCTGTTGTTCAGGTGTTGTCGTCGTCGCTTACTCATCGTCTGTCTTCCTCTTCTTCGCCTCCGTTCCCTCCTTACGACGAGGCCGCTGAAGACTGGGAGGATTATGAGAAGCGTTTGCGGCAACACTTCTCGGCTTTCGGTGTTGTCGACACTCCTATGTTTAATTCGTTATTTCTATCTTTGATTTCCCCACGGATCTATCAGCTGCTATCTCAGTTAGCCCCTCTGCGGGAACCTGCCTCTCTGTCCCTCCAAGAAATGTGTGACTTATTGTCTAACTATTACCGCAGAAACACCCTCATCGTTGCCGCCCGCGTGGCGTTCTACCGGGGTCGTAAACAGCCCAATCAATCTTACCGGGCTCGGGTGGCGGAACTACACGGTCTGAGTCAGTTTGTCACGGACACTCAACACGAGTCTTATGCTGATTCAATGGTTAGGGATGTTATTCTAGGGCTTGCTCCTGATAAAGAAGTTAGACAACGTGCCCTACAACTGCCAAACCCGTCATTGTCTGAAGTTCTAAGCATCGCTCAATCCTTTGAAGTGTCTCACACTGCTGGCGCGCAAATAGACGTGTGGTGTGACGGAGGCGCTGTACAGTCAAGGTGGTGGTGGGTAGTGTTTAACGTCCCGTCGACAACGGGGTCATTAGAGACGGAGCGCAAGCTCGGGTTAGGGAAGGATTGGGAAGGAAATTGGCCGTGCCCTTTCAAAGGAACCATCCCAGCATTTGCCTGAAACGATTTAGGGAAATCACGGAAAACCTAAATCAGGATGGCTGGAGACGGGATTGAACGTCTGTACAGTCAACTTTCGACACGGACAATTTGCCTGTTTCACAGGGGAACGAAGATGTGGCGGCGGTTCACTCACGTAAACAACGTCGCGTTGGGCCGCGACGCTCGCAGCGAAAACAGCAACCGCAGAAACAGGTTCGTTCCGCACTTCCTTCTCGTCCACGTTGTTTCGCACAGCATGACGGGGCCACGTGTCCGAAACGTTGGGCCACATGTAATTCGTGTAGGAAAAAAGGCCACATTGCTTCTGTATGTCGGTCCCCTAAAGTTCCTGTCGACAAGGACGAGGCATCGGACACGGATGTTAACTGTGTGCTTTCTCAAACAAATAAGTTGTTTGTTACTGTTAGTGTTCTGGATAAAGACATTCGCATGCAAGTGGACACTGGCTCTGCAGTAACTCTCATTAATTCTCGCACGTATTTGGAGTTGGGCTCCCCTCCCTTGTCTCCAGTTACGCGAAATCTGAGAACTTATAATAAACAGAAAATTCCTATCGTTGGCCAGTTCGATGCTTCCACTGCCTACAAGTCTGTTGTTAGGCCCCTCACGTTTTATGTGGTGGATCATGCGGGCACTGAAAACCTGTTCGGTTATGATTCTTTCCAGTTGTTCGGGTTCTCCGTTGATGATGATGAGCACCTCATCTCTGAGGATATTCCGTATCAACAGCTGGATGGATTGTGTTCTGAATTTCCGTCCGTGTTCTCTGCTGGTCTGGGTCGTGCCAAGGATTTTAAAGCCCACATTACTCTTAAACCTACAGCTCGCCCTAATTTTTTCCGGGCACGCCCTATTCCGGTGGCGTTGCGTGCACCTGTCGAGGTTGGGATAGACAGGTTAACAGCTTCAGGGATTCTCCTTCCTGTTACCTCCAGCGAATGGGCATCGCCAATCGTGGTGGTTTCTAAACCCAACGGGAGTCTGCGATTGTGTGACGATTTTAAAGCCACTGTCAACGCTCAGAGCCTCACTGACACTTATCCTCTTCCCCGTCCTGAGGAGTTATTTACCAAGCTCACTGGGGGCCAGCTCTTTTCCAAACTTGACTTATCGGAGGCGTACCATCAGTTGCCGTTGGATGCTTCTTCCAAGGAATTTCTCGTAATCAACACTCCTTGTGGGTTGTATCAGTACCAGCGATTACCATTTGGCGTCGTTAGCGTGCCGGCCATTTTTCAGCGGTTTTTGGAACAGCTCACGGCTTCCGTTCCCGGCTGCATCAACTATCTGGATGACATTGTTGTTACGGGGGCCTCCACTGAGGAGAACCTTCGCAATTTGCGTTCACTGTTTCGGGTTTTGCATTCGGCTGGGTTGAAGTGCAATCTGGACAAGTCACAGTTCGTCCAACCCTCCATTGTATATCTTGGTTTCCACTTGTCCCGTGAGGGTATACGTCTTCTACGTCAGCACGTTGCGGCCATTAACCCTCTACTCCGGCCGTCTACGGTCAAAGAACTTCAGGCGTTTCTAGGCAAGATTGCTTATTATCACAAATTCAATCCATCCGCAGCGGCGGTAGCTCATCCTCTGATCAGCTGTTACGCAAAAACGTCCCTTTCTGTTGGTCCGACGAGTGTGAGCAGGCTTTTGTCCGCCTGAAGGCTCATTTGCAGTCGGCGCCTTGTCTTGCCACATTCTGTCCGTGTCAGCACTTGGTTCTGGCGACTGACGCATCACAGTATGGCCTACGGGCTGTTCTCGCCCATCGGTATGAGGATGGGTCGGAACGACCCATCACCTATGCTTCCAAGACCCTCAACGATGCACAACGGCGTTACTCAAATCGAAAAGGAGGCGCTCGCTATCATTATGCTCTATAAAAGTTCAGCGCTTTTTTTTTTTATGGTTCTAAGATTCACCTCATCACCGACCACAAGCCGCTAGTCTCTCTCTGTTCAGCCCATCGGCAACGCTTCCGGATAAGGCAGCTCACCGCCTGCAACGTTGGGCCTTATACTTTTCTCGTTTTCACTATGAGATTCACTATCGCCCCACGGCCCAGCACACCAACGCTGATGCATTGTCGTGATTGCCGATGGGCCCCGACCCGGTTTTCGATCGTGATGAACTACTCTGTTTCCACATTGATGAGGAAGAACGTCGTGCGGTCGAGGGTTTTCCACTTACAGGTTCGCAGGTCAGGTCAGGTACTGCGCAGGACCCGGTCCTGCGTCAGGTGATCGGTTTTGTTCAACGGGGTTGGCCGGACAGGACCAAAGGCCGGGCATCGGATCCCCTTCGCAACTACCATGCCTTGCACCTTCATCTGTTCGTGATGGTAGTGGTGTTCTGGCCACGGATGGCGCATCTCCACGGGTCGTGGTGCTAGCCTCTCTTCGCAAAGATGTTCTCAAACTATTGCATGAAGGCCATTGGGGGATTTCTCGGACTAAGTCCCTGGCCCGCAGGCACGTTTATTGGCCCGGTATTGATTTGGACATCGCCCACACGATTGCTGCATGTGGTCAGTGTGCTCAACGACTGGCTGCACCTCGTACAATGCCCTCTCCGTGGCCTGATCCGGCGCAGCCATGGGAACGGGTGCACGCTGGCTTTGCCAGCCCCTTCCTCGGTACTTATTGGCTACTGTTGATCGACGCCGTCTCGAAGTTTCCATTTGTTGTTCGGTATCCGTCACCCACCACTGCGGCGACAACACTGGCTTTGACCAAAATCTTTGCGCTAGAAGGTCTTCCATCCACGATCGTCACGGACAATGGCCCTCAGTTCTCTTCGCAGACCTTCCGTGATTTTTGTACTGGACAAGGGATTCGTCATGTTACAGCACCGCCCTTCCATCCACAATCGAATGGGGAGGTCGAGCGCCTTGTCCGCACTTTCAAAAGCCAGATGAAAAAATTCCTTAGTGATTTTTCCACAGATGACGCTCTGCTGCAATTTCTGAGTTCTTATCGCTTCACGCCTCTGCTGAACTCTTGCACGGCCGCCAACCGCGCACTCTACTGCGCCTGCTTCACCCTGTCAGGCCTTGTGCTGTGTCCCCTAGTGCGGGAAAATACTCGGTGGGTGCCGACGTGTGGGCACGAGGGTACGGATCTCGCCCTAAATGGATTCCAGGGGTGGTCAAGGCTCTTCGCGGCCACTGGCTTTGTGAAATATGTACGGACGACGGCACGGTTGTTCGCCATTACGACCAGATGCGCCCACGAGTGGTGGGCACGCCGGTGCCACCGCCCCTTCCTTCGCCTCCACCAGCCCGAGAAGCCAGTCCTGTAGCTGCTGCCGATCTACCGTACGTGTTTATGCAGCCGACATCTCTCCCGCTTCCGAATACGCCGCCTTCTCCGGGACCCATCTCGCTGGAGCACACCCCCAGGTCCACGACACCTACGGATGCTGCTCCGGAGTTTTCACCCATCATCTCGTCCAGGAGGCACGTTCCACGGACGAGCTTCCGTCCTGGACATTTTCGACCATACTCTCGTGTCTCTCCGTGGGATGTTCTCGGGGCCTCACAAGAGGCCACGGATGTCTCCTCACTGTCCATGTCTCCAAGGGAGTGAGTGTTTTTTTTTTTCAAGGGGAGAAAAGTGTTGTGACAGTGCCACGACATTTAACAGTGCCGCCATGACAGCACGCGCAAATGGTGATAGAGGCGCTCCGCAACTCGGCTGAGCGTGGGAGCGCCACCTAGCTACGAACGGCGCTGGCCGCGTATCACGGCACGGCACGGCAGTCGAATGAGAGATACTGAGTTGTTGTCATGTAACCAGCTATTGTTTCCAAGTGAGTGTGTTTGAATATCCACGCAATTATTGGCGATTAAAGCTTATAACAACAACTTTATGCGAAATGGAAATAGTAGCTATAGTTTTGAGGAAAATATGATCCTCCTGTTAATAATTTACCAATGGAGATTTTAGCTTTTAGTGTGACTAATATGCCCCACGTCTATGCCCGGCATATTTTTAGACAATGAATGTTACATTTGTACATGTAACATGACATCATGTAAGAGCTATGAATCAGCTGGTACTACAAGACTTTCAAATATAAGCTGTAAATGAGGCTATCTTCCACAAAACAGTAGCTAATACTTTCTTTCTGCATTGACTTTTACAGTAATTTAGATTCCTCATACAGGCAATCTAAAGTAGGTCCCCCTCCCTCAGACAACACCTGTAGATTCCAACATCGGTACTGTCATATATTGTTGAAATAACTGTACTGGCTATGGTATATAAAATTTGTAACTGGTTCTAATGTACCATTTGTTACTTAGTATTGCTTGCACCTTGTCCCGCACCTTTCACAGAGTTGGAGTGCTGACTATCTGATTTGGCCGGAGGCTCTTCCTGCCGCCACCCCGTAACCCCCCCCCCCCCCCCGCCCACCCAGGACACAATCAGTGTACCCCAGCTGTCTGCATCTAGTGTAAATCATGAATGAGTGCAAACACGTTTCAAATGTCTGCGTGTCTTAACTGAGGTGGGTCGTGGGGACCAGTCTGGTTTACACCTAGAGGGATGTGGAAAACCTCCTAAAAACCACATCCAGGCTCGCTGGCACACCAGCCCTCATCGTTAATCCGTTGGGCAGATTCGATCTGGGGCTGGTGCGTCTACCTGAGCCCAGGAAGCAGCGCATTAGCACTCTCTGCTAACCTGGCGGGTCATACCATTTGTTACTACATCAGTATTATTTCATTTTCTACACTGACTGGCACACCTCATTAAGAAGCCCAACATAATTTTCTGTAGATGGACTTTGCACTGTAGTTTCTAATATTACATGCAGCATGTCTTATGATGTAAGAGTTTCGATCCTCTACTTTTAATAAGATAGCACAAGTGAGAATAACAAATATATGTCAGTGAATATTGCACCAATAGCTTACCTGATATCATTGGTCACCCACAGATCAGACTCAACATCTTTGGTCATGCCACAACAGTTGTGCCTATACTATGATGTGGCAGCTTCCCAGTTTTGTCAGCTAAGGGACCTAATCACGTACACTATTGTATTGTCTGTGCCACAAACACACAGAAATATGATGCCTACCTGTCCACATGTACCAGTGATATATCAGAATGTGAAATGAAGCTGGAAGTTTATAGCAGGTAAGTATCTTGGATTAGGAAGTATATGTATTTGCAAGAGCTTGTAGAGAATTGACAGATAAACCAACGTCACCATTTTTTAATGTATTACAGGTGCTTTAAAATCACCCACGGTTGAACTTAGTCAGTTTCAAAGATGATAAGAACACAGACTACCGTATTTACTCGAATCTAAGCCGCACTTTTTTTCCGGTTTTCGTAATCCAAAAAACCGCCTGCGGCTTAGAATCGAGTGCAAAGCAAGCAGAAGTTATGAAAAATGTCGGTACATGCCGCCACAACTAACTTCTGCCGCCGAATATATGTAGCGCTACGCTGGCATATTTTGTAGGCACAAGGATAAATACTGGCGCCAAAATCTCAGCGTCAGTAAATAAATTTAAAAAAAAAAGTGGAAGACGAGCTTTTTTTTCTCCGCCGCGAGTTTCGTCCACTGCATTTTCATACATTATCCAACGAAGTAAATACAAATTCCGTATTGTTCATCTTCGAATGTAGCACAATTTCAGTGTACTACGAAAATCTGACTGGCAAGACTGTTTGGGATGTTTGTCAATATGGCCAACTCTACGTTCTGAATTTTTTCCTATCTGTGAGAAGAGATGGTTGCTAATAGGAACCTGATGAAATTTGAACCATATACAGTATTCTCTTCACCATAAGAATTATACGAATATAAACATTTTGCCATGTATTCTTTCGTGTTTGCTGCTATCTCATTTAAAAACTGTCTGCCTAATAAACTACGAAACTGGAGTGAGACAACAGCAAACGCGGAAGAATATACGTATCGTGTCATGTTTATATTCGTATTATTCTTATGCCTAATAGTGATACAGTCAGAAATGAAGCACGGAAAGTGACTAGATTTTTAAATCTAAAGTGACTAATTTCTGTGCAGAATTTGATGTAATAAAGAAGCGACCGCAAAGATTTTCAAACGGAGAAAAATTTTCGCCTAACTTTCGTTCAGAACATGTTCTATCATACGCAGTCTATTATTTGATTCTTGTTGATCATTATCAAAGAAAGCAGCAGTGTAAGTAACAACAAATTGCGGTCTCTTGCCATTGTTTCGCTAATGAGACGATTCCTCTTTTTTTTTTAATTGTACGCGGCGGTAGCGCGCACAAAAGCAAGCCGAGCCGCGAGCCGCGACAGGCCGTAAACACGCACTATCAGAATGCGACTAACAATGCATGACACAGTGCAGTAATGCATTTTCAGCTTAAGAGTGACGCAAACACCTACAACAAAGAAAACGGCAATTATCAGATCAAAGCAAAATAAGCAATCGATTCAAACTAGACGAAGCACGTGAAAAAGGAAGGGCACCCGTATAAATACGGACGGAGCGCCTGACGCATAGCAATGGCTACGTGGTAAAGCTTAACTGCTAAGCTTAGACTCGAACCAAACTACTGTAGCTGTATCGTCATTCATTCGATCTAAATTGTGTCTCATATTACAATGGACAAACTTTGTTTCGATTTGGAGGTGCGGCCTAAGACTTTTCTCTCCCCTTGAATTTCGAGTCTCAAATTTCAGGTGCGGCTTAGATTCGGGAAATTTTTTTTTCCTTTATTTCGAGTCTCATTTTTCAGGTGCGGCTTAGATTCGAGTGCGGCTTAGATTCGAGTAAATACGGTACTTGGACCACGTTTCCATTCTCTGATCACATTGAGACTGTGGGGACTGTGTGTAGCTTATCTGATTTCTGTAACTTTTGAAGACTGCTGTAAATGTATTTTAATATCTGATCACTATTTAAACATGTGATGTTGCTTAGTACATGATAGGAATTTTGTGAAAAAGGTCATTCCAAAGACTTCTAAGAATCAGCATGTACTTATTACAGAACAACTGCAGTTTTATGTAACAACCAGTATAATCATTGATATGTCAGAATCAGTACTGCAAAATAAAAAGCAAATTTCCATGATTTTTCTGTTACTTTTTTAGACAGTCCCTTCTCTGGTTGGGACAAACAGTTGTGAGAGGTACAAATCTCTGTTCGTTTGAGAAAATGGAGCAGTATTTTGTAAAATCTACATGAAAAATACACAGTATAAAATATACAGGTGTTTGTGAGTTAGTTAAATGCTGTCTATTACAAACCATACTCAATTCCCCCCATTATGGCTAACATGGGAATAAGTATTGAAAGGAGTAATGATACAGTAGACCTTACAAGGAATCACAAGAAGCTAAAAAGTTGAATATTTCAATATTTACAGGCACTGGATTACTCAAGTGCACGACATCATCCCAAATCTAACATTTGCCGTCTATTCAGCAGGAATGGTGAATAAATTCAAAAGTATCGGCACTGGTGCAACTAGACTCTCACCTTTGATTTCTTCTAGATTGCATAAGCAGTGTAACTGGAGTAATAAGAATGGCAACACTGTTGACGGAGCGACAACACTTTACCCTCCACCTCCCGTAACAACCAGAGGTAGCAGCACAGTGGATGAAGAGAGAGGGAGGGAGGGGGAGAGAGAGAGAGAGAGAGAGAGAGAGAGAGAGAGAGAGAGAGAGAGAGAGAGAGAGAGAGAGAGAGAGAGAGGGGGGGGGCAATACTGACCCTACGACTTATCTCGTAAGATAAGTTAAGGAAAGGCAAACCTACATTTCTAGCATTTTTACACTTAGAGAAAGCTTTTGACAATGTTGACTGGAATACTCATTCAAATCCTGAAGGTGGCCGTGGTAAAATACAGGGAGCGAAAGGCTATTTACAATTTGTACAGAAACCAGATGGCAGTTATAAGAGTCTAAGGGCATGAAAGGGAAGTAGTGGTTGGGAAGGGAGTGAGACAGGGTTGCAACCTATCCCCAATGTTATTCAATCTGTATATTGAGCAAGCAGTAAAGGAAAGAAAAGAAAAATTCGGAGTAGGTATTAAAATCCATGGAGAAGATATAAAAACTTTAAGGTTCACAGATGACATTGTAATTCTGTCAGAGACAGCAAAGGACCTGGAAGAGCAGCTGAACGGAATGGACAGTGTCTTGAAAGGATGATTTAAGATTAACGTCAACAAAAGCGAAACAAGGATAATGGAGTTTAGTCGAATAAAATCAGGTGATGCTGAGGGAATTAGACTAGGAAACTTGACACTAAGTGGTAGATGAGTTTTGCTATTTGCGGAGCAAAATAATTGACAATGGTCAAAATAGAGAGGATATAAAATGTAGACTGGCAATGGCAAGGGAAGTGTTTCTGAAGAAGAGAAATTTGTTAACATCGATACAGATTTAAGTGTCAGGAAGTCTTTTTTCCTGAAAATATTCGTATGGAGTGTAGCCATGTACGGAGGTGAAACATGGACAATAAATAGTTTAGACAAAAAGAGAATAGAAGCCTACGAAATGTGGTGCTACAGAAGAATGCTCAAGATTAGGTGGGTATATCACGTAACTAATGAGGAGGTACTGAATAGAATTGGGGAGAAGAGAAATTTGTGGCACAACCTGACTAGAAGAAGGGATCGGTTGGTAGGACACCTTCTGAGGCATCACAGGATCACTAATTTAGTATTGGAGGGAAGCATGGAGGGTAAAAATCGCAGAAGGATGTAGGTTGCAGTAGTTACTCAGAGATGACGACGGTTGCGTAGGATAGAGCAGTATGGAGAGCTGCATCAAACCAGTCTCTGGACTGAAGACTGCGGCAACAACAACAACAACACTTTGAAAGAATAGAAGTAAGTATTTGGAAATACAGACCACTCAGTGCTTTAGTAGTTAGTTACTAGAACTATGCACTGCATATGTCCAATGGTATATTATTTCAGCTTACATATGTAATGTGTATGTAGGACAAAAGCTAATACTTACATATCTTTCATCAAGTGCATTAAGTTTCTTTTCAGCATCAAGTAGAACAACACGGAGGAAGTCTCTGTCGCAACGAAGTGAGCTACCAGCCGAAATGATTTCCTTCAGTGAACGGCAGACTATATCACTAGTCTGTCTCGTAACTTGAAGCTTTGCCCATTCTCTTACAACTTCTATGTCTGCTGAATCTGATAATGCGTGCTGAAAATGGACAGAACATTTACATTGCAAAAAATTCAAGTATATAATTACAAATTGATTTGCTTTCTTTCCAGCTACCGTGCTAAATATCTGACAGCTGCAACATCCCTGGTATAAGGACAGCTGTCACTGCCCACAAAACAGTCAATCGACAACCTTATCAGTAGTATTAGTCAAACAATATTATTGCACCTTAGGGCGACGGCACTGTAGTCAGCTTATCACGAGATCTCACCGTGATATTTTGTGAGGACATGCTGAACCACTTGACAGTATATGCACAACTGTCTTAAAGCAATTCACAGTGTGATGCACTTTCCTTAATCACAACTCTAGTTGTTTACTGTAACACCACTGCACGTTTCCGGTAATGCCTACAGGAGGTCAAGTGGAACAATTTCGTGGTCAGGTAGCACAATCCTGTAAAACTACGGTAATTTTAAAAGCTCGCCAGTTACGGTGCCGACCTAAAATATATCGATACTAAATATTACCGACTCTTGTTCTCAAAACTTAATCCACACGCACTACAATCAATCCTGTCGGAGGAACATCCACAACTGAGAATTATACCAGAGGCTGAAAATACTGCAACAGTTGCAAGGTCATTTTATTTAACACACGACCACTTTTTCAGGTGTCGTACTGAAAATAGGAAGTTATAGGAGATAATTTTTACAAGCAGCAAACATAAAAATCCATAAATTTGAAAACATTTATAAATTGTTGGTTGGGCCAGGTGCTGTGAAACCTAAGTCAATGCCAAAGTAACACAAGACAGTACTACGGAAGACTGTCCGGGTAAAGAAATATGCACAGAATACCAGAACACTTACACTCGGTGCAGTGACTCCGAGAGCCACAGTGGCGAGTACAAGATGCCGTGTGCTACCAACGAGTGCACAGCTCGGAGTAGAGCAGGCACGAAGGAGGAAGCAAACTGGTAAACCAGAGTGGCAAAAGTACTGCCATCTATTGGCGGGAAGAAGAACGCGAGACCACTAGCCCGGCCATTCTCAATCTGAATTGGTGATTTACATTAAAAAACATTACACAAAAAATGTTAACAGTGCATTACGCACGGTAAATAAAGATGTCGACCGAGGCAGCACAGAACTGTAGTAAAACTGAGTGGAAGCTGTGACATAAAATTTATGTAACGTATTACCTGCGCCCATCGGAAGCACACCACGTCTTCTACTCGTCCGACACGGCCCTCGGGGTCACAGTACCGAGCGTAAGTGTTCCGGTATTATTTACACATTTCTTTACCCGGGCAGTCTTCCGTAGTGCTGCCCGACGTCACTTTGGCACCGATTTACGTTTCGCGGCACCTAGCCCGACCGCCAGTTTTTAAATTTATGGATTTTTTGTTTTCTTTGTGCGTTTTCCGAGTGTAAAAATTATTTCCAGTCTCTTACTGTTTCCAGTACGACAACTGAAGATGGGCATATTAATAGCTCAAAACTGGTCGTGTGTTAAATAAAAGACTCTTACAACTGTAGCAGTATTTTCAACCACTGGCCACACGCATTAGTCACGACTGACAGTAATAATTGTTCAGTGACACGTTTTTATTATTTTGTACACGATTTCTCCCGTGAATTGGTGCCGACTCAGAAGAGCAGTACACATTAATTATTAATAATACAGGGTTAGCCAAAAGTCTTAACACTTGAAAATTCAATACTTCGCAAAATAACATAGGTAGTGATGTAAAAATTTACACATGCTTGAAATGACATAGGGTTTTATTGAAACCAAAAAGTGTGCAAAATAACCAACAGATAGCACTTTGTACGATACAAAAGCAATAATTAGGTTGCTAGGCAAGCTTTCAGAGGCAGAGGCTGCTCCTATAGGCAGAAGAGCTGAAGGGGAAGGAAGAGAGGCGAAGGAAAAGGACTGGAGAGGTCCAGGAAAAGGCACAGATTTGGGGAAAATCACCCAGAACTGCGTGTCAGGGAAGACTTGACGGACGGGATGGAAAGGAAAGATGCTGTGTTCCATCTGTGTTCTGCCACCGGTTGACGAGTAAATCTTATCTATTCAATTACATTCCATTATCAAAAATTGTTTTCATTGTTATAAAAGCAATACTTAGCACAACAATCAATTTTCAGTAAAGATTATCTTTATAACAAGCACTCAAGATTAATCACATACAGTTTATGTTCCTCACCTATATCTACAGTAGTGATATAGGCTGAGGCAGAAACATCAACTTACACGATGTACAGGCAGGATTAATCCCATTTCACTCACTGCCAAGGCACTATTCCAATATTGGAGAGCCTCTGCAATACTGACGCGAGTTTAGAAGTGGAATAGCAATGGGCTGAGGTGTGAACTGGAATTTGTATATGGGAGGGAGATTACAAGAGTATTCACTGCAGCTCTGGTAGCAGCGGCAACTTTGGCATAACATCAGCATGTCTGTGTAGTGAGCAGGAAACCCAGGATTCCAATTTCAGTACAGTACAAATTTTAGTTCATTGCTTTAGCCTGCAGCATTACTGTAAATGCTCAACATGTCCGCTGCTCATCAACAATACCTGTGGTTGATGGACTGTGTCGTGAACAGCCCTGTACAGCATATCAGTAGGCACGACGAGAAATTGCCATCTGATTGTACCACAGCAAGTTACGAGGGCAGTTTGAGAAGTTCTCAGAACGAAATAGAAAAAAAAAGTACTTACATCACTGAAATGTTTGTTATTTTTCAGTGTAGTCTCCTTGTAGGTTAATGCACTGGGTCCAACGATGTTCCATTGCCTTGATCCCATCTCAAAAATGAGTTTCCTACAGGCCTGCAAAACAGTTGCCAATTCCGGCCATCAATTCTTCATTTAAAGTGAAGCTTCATCCACCAAGAAAAAGTTTGTTTTTGTAAGATATGGAAGTCCAGTGGAGCTACATCAGGTGAATAAGGCAGGTGTGGCAACAATTAATGCCTTAGTTTGTGTAATTTTGCCATGGTGATGGTACATGTGTGCGGATGCGCATTGTCTTGAGGGAAGATCACTTTCTTCCTTGCTAACTTTCCTCCTTGGTCTTTTTGTTGCAATTTGTCCAGGATGTTAGCATAGTATTCTTCAGTAACTTTTTGCCCAGTGGGGAGATAATCTGCAAGTACAAACAGGATCCCTTTTGCTTCCCAGAACACTAATGCCATGACCTGAAGGAGTTGCCTTTGCTTTCTTCGGTGGCGGAGAATCGGCACGTTTCCACTGCTTTGACTGCTGTTTCTGTCTCTGGGGTATAGTAGTGCACCCAAGTTTCATCTGCGGTCACAAACCGGTGAAAAAATCCTGTTCGTTTCTCTTAAAACAGGCCAAACATTGTTCTGATATGTCCATTCTCGTGCGTTTTTGATCCAGCGTCAAGAGTCACGGCACCCATCTTGCAGATAATTCTTTCATTTCTAATTCTTCAGTTAAAATACGATATGCCCTTTCAGATGACATCTGGCAAGCGTGAGCAATTTCACACGCTTTCAATCCTCTGTGACCAATTTGTGTGCTTTTGCAATTACTTCTGCAGTAATGACGTCTCGGCTGACCACTGCGCGGATCATCTAAGCACTCCTGACCGAATGTAAATTCATTTGTCCACTTGGCAACTGTTGTATATGAAGAAGCAGAGTCCTCCAGTGTATTCTGGAAATCGGCATCAATGCCTTTGCTTTCATACCTTTCTGTACAAAGTACTTAATAACTGCTCGAATCTCAATTTTTTCCTCTTCGCAAATTACTTTGCAGGAACAACAACAGAGCCACATTACCACAACAGTTTTTTCCCCAAGAGTACTTATGTGGCACGTGTTTACAGGCAACAGTCCAATGAATATATGTGATATGTGTTGTAATAGTGCTGAACTCTTGTGGTGATTCCGAAACTTTTCAATCCTCCCTTGTATTATGAGTTGTCATCTTGCATTGAAAGCGTAGCTTGGCATGGAGCCATGAGGAGAGCAGATTTTGTTTCTCACACACTCTGGCTACTGGGCCGTGCGAGCCATGTCCTTGACTAAAGCTGCATGCAATACATTCCTCATACCCTCTACGAATCTAAGTAGTACTAGTAAATATTAATCTATTTTATACTTTGTATACCAAATTCTTTTGATAACACAACCATAGTGCTAAATTTTCAAATCAATAACTTCCACACTTCTGGAGATACAAACTTTTATTTAAAACAAACAGTAACGGTGCTGGCATTGTGAAACTGAATTACGGACCGTAAAGTATTCATCTTTTGTATGAACTGAAACTACAGCCAAGGATGGATGGGAGGGATGGGAGGTAGGGAGAATGGCATACATAAGCTGAGAATGTGATATTTCATTAGAACTACGCAAATGTATGCACGAGAAAGTTTGTGCAATACGGGAATTTGCAACTTATGTCCGAGTCAGCTTGATTTTGTACATGGCAGAAACGCAGCCAGAAGGGGTGTTGAGTATAAAGTTTGTTAATTATTTGTTTTGTGGAAAGGGATCATATTTTGTTTTCATTAAATTTTATTTAGTTGCCACCATAAACTGCAATCTGAATGCAACCGAGTTTGCACAGGCCAAACTGAAACGACAATTCAGAGAACAAAATGTTATGAGGGATATCTCTGCTGAGAAGGGGGAGGGGGGGGGGGGGGTGATTTGGGGGAAGGCACCAAATAGCAAGGTCATCAGTCTCATCGGATTAGGAAAGGATGGGGAATGAAGTCGGCCATGCCCTTTCAAAGAAACCACCTCGGTATTTGCCTGAAGCGATTTAGGGAAATCTTGGAAAACCTAAATCAGGATGGCTGGACACAGGATAGAATCATCATCCTCCCAAATGCGAGTCCACATTGCAAACCACTATGCTACCTCGGATATCTCTGCCGGAAACATGTCAAATCTCGCAAATGCTGCCTATCAGTATATCACCAGTGAGGGTGGGAACCTTACTGTTGAAAATTTGAGAGCTGGAGGAAGATTACTGGAGGCGCATCAGTGTGATGAAAATTGCCGTTGACAACACTGTCATTAACACGTGTCCATCCAGCACCACCAAATCTGTCCACTAGCATGGACACAACCATGGACAACTGCAGTGGAAGCAACTAGTTTTGTAAGATTTTAGTTCTACCTACACATTCCTCATTGTTTTTGGAAGTAATACTTATATTGTAGTAATAACTGTTTTCAATTACTCAAACATTAAGGTGATGCTTATTCCATTTCTTTTATAAGCTGCAGCTGTAAGCTGGCTGTCCTATGAGAAGGAGGTGGGGCTTGTCACAACAGCCAATGTGCTACGAGCCGAATGCGAGCCGAATGCGAGCCTCTACTCCCAGCATTCTACAACCGGCAGCCAAGTGAAAGTTTGCGATCAGTAATTGCCTTGGTGTATAAATGCAATTTGTTTTATTTGCTGGGGATACGATCAGGTCTGGTATTATAATCTCCACAAAAAATTGCGACGATCTAGTTCACTTACATGCAATGAAGTCAAGTCATAAAACAGATGCAGGAGTATCACATTCATACTGATAGAACATGTTGTTGAAGTATGCTCTTTTCCTATGAGATTGACAATACATTTCCTATTTCAAAGAACTGCATCTGTAGTGGGATGAATGGAATAATGTGTTGTATATACTGAAGTATTCATTTCAAGACTCTAAACACATTTCTTCTGTTTATAAACAATTTGTTTCTTGTCTGGGAGAAAGTATTAAATTTTGGGGAAAAAAAGCAGTTTCCTAAGATTTAAGATAAATTTAAGGGTTGGGAAGTCTTTCCTTCTTTCCTGCAGATAATCATATGGTGTGTAGCATTGTGCAGACATGTAATATGGTTTGGACAAGAAGGAAGATTATATGGGCAGATCAAATAACTAATGAACTAAATTGGAGAAACAAGAAATTTATGGCACAACTTGGCTAAAATACCAGATCAGTTGGTAGAACACATCCTGAGGCACGAAGGGATTGTCAATTTTCTAACGGAGGGAAGTGCCAGGGGTAAAAACTGTAGGAGAGAACAAGGGATGACTACAATAAGCAGGTTCAAACGGATGGAGGCCGCATCAGTTATTTAGAAATGAAGATGCTTTCATGTGATAGGCAGCTGTGGAGAGCTGCATCAAACGTATCTTTTGATTAGAGACCACAACCATAACAGCACAAACATTTAAGTAATTTTTTCAGATTTTCAGTGACAGGGTGATAACATGCTCTGTTAATATGACAACTGTCCACATTTCTTTGGGTACTATTCACAAAAAGTAATGAATCTGGGAAGTCTCTTAGTACTTACCATAGTATTCTGCACCAGACTTTCAGTGGCCAGTTCAATATTAGATTCATTCTCTTTCAACTGCTTTTCCAGGGCTACGTTATGAACTTCTGCCTCAATCAGTTCAGCATACAATCCTACATCTGGCGTCGGTTCAGGTGGTGCCGAGATGCGAGACTCCGCGAGTTTTGCAATCACCACCTCCTGTTCTGCTATAAATTTTTCGACCACAGAAGGAGTTTCTGATGGTGAAGACTGCTGCTCCTAGTAACAGAGGGTGTAGTATTATTGTACCGTATTTACTCGAATCTAAGCCGCACCTGAAAAATGAGACTCGAAATAAAGGGAAAAAAATTTCCCGAATCTAAGCCGCACATGAAATTTGAGACTAAATTCAAGGGGAGAGAAAAGTTTTAGGCCGCACCTCCAAATCGAAACAAAGTTGGTCCATTGTAATATGAGACACAATTTAGGTCAAACGAATGACGATACAGCTACAGTAGTTTGGTTCGAGTCGTAAACTTAGCAGTTAAGCTTTACCACTTAGCCATTGCTATGCGTCAGGCACTCCGTCCGTATTTATACGGGTACCCTTCCTTTTTCATGTGCTTCGTCTGGTATGAATCGATTGCTTATTTTGCTTTGATCTGATAAGTGCCGTTTTCTTTGTTATAGGTGTTTGCGTCACTCTTAAGATGAAAATGCATTACTGCACTGTGTCATGCATTGTTTGTCGCATTATTTAAAAAAAAGAGAGAGAGAGAGAGAGAGAGAGAGAGAGGGGAATCATCTCATTAGCGAAACAATGGCTAGAGACTGCTATTTGTTGTTACTTACACAGCTGCTTTCTTTGATAATGTTCAGCAAGAATCAAATAATAGACTCCGTATGATAGAACATGTTCTGAACGAGAGTTAGGCGAAAATTTTTCTCTGTTTGAAAATCTTTGTGGCCGCTTCTTTATTACATCAAATTCTGCACAGAAATTAGAGTCATCTTAGATTTAAAAATCTAGTCACTTGCCGTGCTTCATTTCTGACTATCACTATTAGACATAAGAATAATACGAATATAAACACGACACGATACGTATATTCTTCAGCGTTTGCTGTTGTCTCACTCTAGTTTCGTAGTTTTAGGCAGACAGGACTTAAATGAGATAGCAGCAAACACGAAAGAATACATGGCAAAATGTTTATATTCGTACTATTCTTATGGTGAAGAGAATACTGTATGTGATTCAAATTTCATCAGGTTCCTATTAGCAACCATCTCTTCTCACAGATAGGAAAAAATTCAGAACGTAGAGTTGGCCATATTGACAAACATCCCAAACAGTCTTGCCAGTCAGATTTTCGTAGTATACTGAAATTGTGCTACATTCGAAGATGAACAATACGGAATTTGTATTTACTTTGTTGGATAATGTATGAAAATGCAGTGGTCGAAACTCGCGGCGGAGAAAAAAAGCTCGTCTTCCACTATTTTTTTTTATTTATTTACTGACGCAGAGGTTTTGGCGCCAGTATTTATCTTTGTGCCTACAAAGCATGCCTGCAAAGCGCTACATATATTCGACGGCAGAAGTTAGTTGTGGCGGCACGTACCAACATTTTTCATAACCTCCGCTTGCTTTGTACTCGATTCTAAGCCGCAGGCGGTTTTTCGGATTACGAAAACCAGAAAAAAAGTGCGGCTTAGATTCGAGTAAATACGGTAATTTCACAGGATTATTAGTACGACAAGAGAGAATTTTCTTCTTATGTTACCAGTTGCACGTTTCACTTATATATAACAATGTACCAACAGAACTACGAGGGCCCTTTTACACGAGCGGTCGCCATAACTTCGGCTATCTTAACACACTTCCTGTCCAACCAAAACTCCCAGCTTGTCACACATTACTGCTATAGCAGTTGAAATTTCAGTAATATTGATAGTTCTGATGTGAATGCCATAAATGCAATGTTACCTGTGTTCTGCCTCAGTTAATTTGTAGTTAAATTAGGAATGAGTTGAAAGAGTATAAGAACCATAATACAATTACCTGAGATCCCCTTTTGCTTTGCTAAGGTTAGCTTACCTTCTTCACAAAACATTGTAATATTGATTGAATATTGCAGCAGGAAACACTTCTTTTACTACATTTCTGTCCATAAACATTAACATTGTTCACATTAAATGACCAGTCTTTCCAATTTATGGGCTAGACACAATGTATCTTCTGCTTTCCTTTTTTGTTACGAGCTTCGGGGTTCTCTGGGGCAGTGCTGGCTCTGAGAAGTGGTGAATCTCCACAGAGCTGTATTGTGGTAACCAGTTGCTTGTGGAAACAAGATGTCCATCCTCCCGATTTCATGCACATTTAAACAAATTCTCTACTCCTCACTTATTACCCACTTAGCAAAATTCCTATGTGCTGATGACGATCAGTCACTGGAAACATAGCAGTTGTATAAGTACTGTATGTCACTGGAATTTGGCTGCAATAATTACACATCTGTTTGAAACTGACTGACAATATTTCATTCAAAATAATCTCTATTGCTGTTTATACATTTCTCCCACCTCTCCAGCAGATGCAAATAGATGATAATAGGACGAAGCCAAGTCTGAAAACTAAGCAGCATGCCCTAGTATTTCTCAACTGAATGCCTGGGTGATTTCCCTGACCCATTTTGCTGTGAGATGGGGTGTTATCACGGAGCAATACGACTTTTCTTTTTCCCTATTTTGGTCATTTTTTACTTAATTCTCGAATTAAATAGATCATTTATTGTTGGCAGTGATCAATGTGATTGGCTTCACCAGATTTTAGCAGCTCATAATAGATGACATTCTTCTGGTCCTACCAAACAGAGTATCGTCTTTTTCCAAAGCAATTTGGTCTTACACTGGATGTCTATGGTTTGCCTGGATTCACATTTGATTTACAACACTTAGTATTCTCAAAATTATCCATTTTTCATCACCTGTCGCTATTTGATGGAGAAACGACTTTCTTTTTATCTGGTGAGTAGTATTTCCCAAGTGGTCTTTTGATCTGCTTTCCGTATTTCATTCAGTTCATGCTGAACCAATTTTCCCACTTTCTGCATCTTTCGCATAGCTTTCAACCAAAAAGAAATGGCTTTTTGAGTTCCATTCAATTGTTCTGGGGGTTCCTGTTGAGTTTGAGTATCACTGCCCATCATCCTCACCCACTCCCCATTATCTTCAAAACCTGCAATTGGTTGTCTTCCAAGTTTTTCGGTCGTTTCCCACGCTCGTTTCTCACATCAAAAAAATGAATCTTGTCCGTAACTCTTAGTTTGTAAGCAAAAAACTTGACAAGTTTACAGGTTTGAAACAGATACCGATGTACGGAACGTGGATTCGTGTGCACTGACATTCGTCATCAGCCGTTTCAGGAAGCAGATGGAGCTGCAGACGCGGTCTCACAGGCCCTACACTGATGACTAACACTATCTATAGGGGAATTCCTGTTTCATACTTCTACACCTGGTACAGGTAGTAAGTTATCACTTTTATGAAGTGATATGTTATAATAAGAAAAACATCATTAGCTTTGTCCAGTTACACTGAACTATTTTACTGACAATCTGGCATTGACTCATAAATAGTCATGTCTATGCATGGGGAGGAAACAACATTTTGGGGCACTGCTTTTTAAGACAACTGCTACACAACTGATTATTTTAACACAAAAAATTACAGTTGTCCTTATCCTACAGATTGTCTTCAACACCGTAGTGGTTTACTAGACGCGGTCCTGTTTGAGGTGGGATGCCGTTTTCTTCCTAGCGAGTCGAGGTGTGTTACACTTCGACGCACTCCGTACCACTGCACAACTGGTATTTTTCCACATTAAGAGACAGTTGTCCAGAGGAGAAAGAGACAGTACGTGAAATGAAGGAAACATCAAGACTAAATGGGGATCTGTCCCATATCTTTGCATGTGAAGCAAGGAACTTACCCACAGAGCCACACCACTTGTGTGTCTAAACAAGCATTTCTCTCTTACAACTTAAATAGCATTCTCTCAGAAAATTCTCCCCGTGACAGAACTCAAAATACCAGTACAGAATGCACTAGCTCTTGCTCCACATCCACTGGCTTGCTCGAATGACTGCATGCTCCACCTGCTGCAGCCTATCCTCGACTTTCTCACTGCCTTATATTGTTTATCTGTTCTTAGTCTAGACAGCACAGAGTGAATTATTTATAGTAGTAGTAGTAGTAGTAGTAGTAGTAGTAGTAGTGGTAGTAGTAGTAGTAGTAGTTGTTGTTGTTGTTGGTTGTTGTCTTCAGTCCTGATACTGGTTTGATGCAGCTCTCCATGCTACTCTATCCTGTGCAAGCAGCTTCATCTCCCAGTACGTACTGCAACCTACATCCCTATGAATCTGCTAAGTGTATTCATCTCTTGGTCTCCCTCTAAGATTTTTACCCTTCATGCTGCCCTCCAACGCTAAATTTATGGTCCCCTGATGCCTCAGAACATGTCCTACAACCGGTCCCCCCTCCTTGTCAAGTTGTGCCACAAACTCCTCTTCTCCGCAATTCTATTCAGTATCTCCTCATTAGTTGTGTGATCTACCCGTCTAATTATCAGCATTCTTCTGTAGCACCACATTTCGAAAGCTTCTATTCTCTTCTTGTCCAAACTATTTATCATCCACGTTTCACTTCCATACACAGCTACACTCCATACAAATACTTTCAGAAACGACTTCCTGACATTTAAATCTATACTTGATGTTAACAAATTTCTCTTCTTCAGAAACGCTTTCCTTCCCATTGCCAGTCTACATGTTATATCCCCTCTACTTCGACCATCATCGGTTATTTTGCTCCCCAAATAGCAAAATTCCTTTACTACTTTGTGTGTCTTACTTCCTAATCTAATACCCTCAGCATCAACTGATTTAATTCGACTACATTCCATAATCCTCGTTTTGCTTTTATTGATGTTCATCTTATATCCTCCCTTCAAGACACCGCCCATTCCGTTCAACTGCTCTTGCTGTCTGACAGAATTACAATGTCATCGGCGAACCTCAAAGTTTTTAATTCTTCTCCATGGATTTTAATACCTACTCCGAATTTTTCTTTTGTTTCCTTTACAGCTTGCTCAATATACAGATTGAATAGCATCAGGGAGAGGCTACAACCCTGTCTCACTCCCTTCCCAACCACTGCTTCCCTTTCATGTCCCTCGACTCATAACTGCCATCTGATTTCTGTACAAATTGTAAATAGCCTTTCGCTCCCTGTATTTCACCCCTGCCGCCTTCAGAATTTGAAAGAGAGTATTCCAGTCAACATTGTCAAAAGCTTTCTCTAAGTCTACAAATGCTAGAAACATAGGTTTGCCTTTCCTTAATCTAGCTTCTAAGATAAGTCATAGCGTCAGTATCGCCTCACGTGTTCCGATATTTCTACGGAAACCAAACTGATCTTCCCCGAGGTCGGCTTCTACTAGTTTTTTCATTCATCTGTAAAGAATTCACGTTAGTATTTTGCAGCTGTGACTTATTAAACTGATAGTTCGGTAATTTTCACATTTGTCAACACCTGGAAAAAACTTGGTTCAGTTTTGGCCACCAGGTGTAAATCTGGCACTGTACCTTGTACGACAGTATGGCATCCGTGCTGTATTGACGAGGTGCTTTTTTTGTAACTGACTGTGCAGTACATTCCCCAGATGTTGCTAGTGCTTGGGCTGTGTCACGAAAATTTTCTATCCCATGGTCAACAGTACGGAAAGTTTTGAGTTTTATTTTACACTAGTATCTGCACAACATCCAGACAGTGCAGTGACTGGAATCTGAATCAGCAGCAACATTCTGAATTTGCTCTTCGGTTTCTGGCACAGATCAAATTTTATGACATGTGGCCTGACATCATTTGAAGCAATGAGGCACATTTTACACTACAGGGTGCAGTGAATGCACAGCACAGCCGAATTTGGGGTACTGCTAAACCTTGTGTTATACTCAAGAGCCATTGTCCTTCCTGTATGAAATCGTGTAATGTGCATTCGTGAGTACCTATACAGTGACAAATTCATATTATCGAGATGTCCTCTTACAGCACGATTCCTGCTTTGGAAGACAACTCTGTGGAAGCCACTGTTTTCATGCAAGATGGAGCAACATCTCGTGTTGCTCGCCCGATGAAAGATCTGCTTAATGCAACCTTCCGTGATCGTTTTATGTCTAGAGATTTTCTAGATGCATGGCCTTCGAGATATGAAACCACATGACTTGGTTCTGGGAAGATCTAAAATAATGTGTTTACCTGGGACACATTTGGTCTCTACGTTCTCTGAAGGCCAGTAAACAGAAATACGTTGCTCAGATTTTACCAGAACTGCTGCGGCCAACTGTCGATCGCATCATTTCACAGACACAGCATCTCTATGTCTCTGGTGCTTGTATTGAATGAATTGTGTAACAGATTAAAAATAAAAACAACACTATGACTTTCTTGCTTGTTTGACCTTTTCTGCCCATGTCCCATTCCTAATCCATTACATATGGGTACATTTCTATACATCTTTCTAACATTAACACTAGAGATGGGGGATCCGCTCTTGAACTAATTCATGGAGTTCAATCTTTCAAAGGAGTGAACAATCAGTGATTCAGAAAAAAAGAACGGTAGCTCCAAACGTTTCCCACGGCAGAGAGAGAGAGAGAGAGAGAGAGAGAGAGAGAGAGAGAGAGAGAGAGAGAGAGAGAGAGAGAGAGAGAGAGAGAGAGAGACGGAGCATATCAGCAGCGCCTCTGCTGGTCACAGCACACTGCATGCCACACAACACAGCCAGCGCCGGCCTCTGACCTGCTTCTACCTTGGTTGCCTGCATTGTGCAGTGCCCCATTGGATTTTGTGTTTCACATACGCCGTGCCGTCTCTGTGCGTCGTCTGCCGTGTGCACTGTGCAGTGTCTGGCGCAGCTTAACTTCGCATCGCACTCTGTCGGCGATCGTTTCAGTCGCACGTCCTGCCCTCTGGGCAGTTGATGCGAGCAACATGACAGAGAGCCACCTAGCGGATAACATAGGAACTACTTGCAAAAACCTGCTCGCAAGGGAACGGACGATTTGTCTCTGAGCGGCTGAGTTCACCGCTCCCCCCCCCCCCCCCCCCCCCCCCCCCTCGGAACTCGCCCGCTCAACGCTCACCCCACCGTCTCGACTCTAGCCAGAGCGTCGAGCAAAGCGACTCAGGTGTCACTCTGGTCTCTGCGGTCTCAGCTCACGCAGTAATACAGCTCGCGGCTCGACCTGCTCGACTCAGCGCCTCTGCATCCGAGTTCGTCCCCACTGGATATTGTTCTTCGTAGTAATACCGCTATGTATATTACATTATTATGTTATGTATACATCAACTGTTTTTATTTTATTTTTATTTGTTTAAACTGATTAGATTAGGTTCCTGATGACTCCTTACTATAGGATTTTTATTATGGACACTCGAATTTACGCTTTAATTACGAGCGAACCGATAAACGTATCGCAAAATGTGATACACCAATATTTTCCTTGTTTTATTCTGCGTAAGGCTATATGCAGCACTTTCGTTTTACAGTCAAATTTACATATTTTTTTCTTATTCTGGTACGGATTCTGCGATTTTAGGTGTCTTCGAAAGGAAACGTTCACTTTAAAAATATATGGCTTGCGATGTATTTGTATGAGGTTAATGAAATTTTAATACATTATAGCCAAATATATTGTTAATGTAAATCTCAAGTTACAACATTTTCCGATCACCCAAAGAACCACGATAGTGCAAAATAAATCAATAATCAAAAACTTTGTCATATCGTGGAAATTTCAATAAACAATACAAAATTCTTACTCATTATCTGTGTTACTTCAAAATAGGATCAAATAAGATCAAAATACAGGTATAGTACTGGAATAAACCAAGTTTAAAGGGCAATGTGCCTTCCATTTATTTTCTATTGTAAATGAGTGGTGAGTCATGAAAAAGAGCTAATTCATTTCAGGGAGTGAACAGTTCTGATCCAATCTCTGGAAAGAACAGTTTTGCCCATCTCTAATTAACACCACCACATTTGCGTCTGGTGGCCAAAATTTGAACTAATTTTTCCCACGCATAAATCATTCCACCTGAACATGTCTACAAAGTTTCACTGTCATATGATGATCGCAGCCTACACTGGACCTCTGTAGATAGCTGCAGTTCCTCTCCTCTTGTGCTCTCAAATGGAGGTAGGGGCAAAAAACTGTTTCCGTACAAGCCCTGATTAATCTCCTCTTAGTGGCCCTTACACAAGATGTATATTGGTGGGCAGTAGGGTCATTCTCCCATTTCTCACAAATTCCAGTTCTATAATTTTTCTCAGTTGTGATTTCCTGAAAGAATGCCTCCTTGCCTCCAGGTATTGCAATCTGAGTTCACAGAACATTTGCGTAATACTTGTCTGTTAATGGACCGATGTCAAAGAATAGCTATGTAAGGTTCTACCTGTATATGAAAGCTCTCTGCAATGCTGCCTACAGTAGGATCAGGTTGTATAAAAAAATGGAGAATGATACTTTCTAAGTCGAGATGAGAAGTGGCTTCCTCTGCAACACCACTCAAGTGGTTTTCGCACACAGCTTGAGAGGGAAACACTATGCCAACTTTCTGAGGAGGATTTTTCCTGTTTTTTAGGAATAGTATCATAATGGAATTGCTCTATGAATCTAGAAGATATGAGAGGGGGGGAGGGGGGACAGATTTCTTTTATGAAAGTACCTTTGCTGGCACACTGAACGTGCAAATAACTTAATGAATGCAGCAAGGTAACACCCTCAACAATCAAATACATACAATTATATTAACAACAAAATAAATGCTATAGTAGACCTCTTCACTTACCTGCTTAGCATTCTTGCTGTACGATGCGATGCAATTACTGTCACACATTAGCTTCATGCCATTCTCAAGCTGCTGAGATGCTGCTTTCACAGTCAAAGTTAGGTTATTCAGCTCACGAATTTCATGTAGCAAACTTGAAGCTTTTTGATCTGAAATAAAACAGGTGTCTAATACGAGTAACTGAAAGCTGTAATACTACAAGTCCTACAACGACCACACTTCCTCCTAGACCAGGATCATCTACCCCAAGACTCTACACTCTACATGCATCAATCATGCGTCACTCGTGTTGTGAATGAAATATGCTGTTGAAGGAATAGAGAGAAATGCTCTTTAACTTAGTTGCTGAACAATTGCAGGAGGAAGCAAAATTTCTTTTACACATGACAATGTTACTGGCAAATGGAGACTAAGGGAAACATTCTTGGCAGGGTAAGTTGATAATTGCAGGAAAGAGGGAATAACTAAGTTTATAACAAACAGCATCAGTATTGTATGATGTTATTTAATAATACTAGCATAGAAAGATAATGATAACAGAACATTTCAAACATGACCTAGGTGAAAATAATGGATGTTAATCTACACAATAAGAACTGGGCTGTCATGTTCTTTTAGAAGACCTCAAACATTCCTTGAGTGTTCAAACAAATTTCGGGCTTGCAGCTGGTCGTCGTCCAATACCTCGCACGATATTTCAGCTAGACACCTGCCAGTCATCTTCAGGTGCGCCGTCGCAAACTGGCGAAAACGTCCTCCGTTCCACAATATACATAGCGTACTGTAACTATTCTGCACATGCGCCGAAAACTTGATAGATGAACCACACTGCCCGCCGGCAGCGCCCTCCCTGGTGGAATAGTGGAACTCAGTCGCCCTCTGCATTGCTGTTTGCCACGGCCGTTGACGCACTCTGTCTTCGATTTGAGCAATCGTGGAGATGATGGGATTCCGTGCGCTGTCCAACTGGTGGCCACTGTCACAGTTTAACAGATTTTCCGCCAGTTGTATTTCTACGGATTCTTTAATAATGGAGTCCCAGAAAGACGATGCTGTGAACAAAATCATTGTTTTCTCATACTCCATTGAATGTCCAATAGAAATACAACGTTCAGCAATAGCGGACTTGCTTGGCTGCAAAAGGCGGGTGTAACGTTGATGTTCAGTGCAGCGTTCTTTCACGGTGTGTGTGGTTTGACCTATGTAAGCCATACCACATTGGCACGGTATCTTGTAAATTCCGGCCTTTCGTAGTAACAGACTGTCTGTAACTGATCCCACAAGGTCCGCAATTTTCGATGGTGGGCGGAAAACCACTTTTACCTGAAATTTTCGGAGGATTCTTTCTATTTTAAACGAAGTGTTGCCAACGAAAGGAAGAAAAGCTAAAGATTGTTCCGGCTTGTTCTCCTCTTTATTCACTTCCTGCTTCTTAGTTTTAACTGTTAGTGCCCTGTTAATCTGCCGGATGGGATATCCATTTTCACTGAATACTGTCTTTAGATGGGCGAGTTCTTGAGGTAAGCTATCTAGATCTGAGACAGTATGAGCTCTATGAACAAGTGTTTTAAGCAAACTCATGGTTTGCGATGGGTGATGGCAACTCGATGCTTGCAGGTACAAATCAGTACGAGTGGGATTCCGGTAAACTGAATGCCCTAGAGAACCGTCATTCTTCCTTCGAACCAGGGCATCCAAGAAAGGCAAACAACAATATTTCTCTATTTCCATGGTGAACCGGTTGTTGCTATAAATGGAGTTGAGGTGATGTAGAAACTCCATTAATTTATCTTCTCCATGAGGCCACACTATGAAAGTGTCATCCACATACCACCAAAATACTGTTGGTTTCAGAGTAGCTGATTCAAGGGCTCTCTTCAAAATCCTCCATAAAAAGGTTGGCCACGAAAGAGACAGGAGGCTACCCATGGCGACACCATCAGTCTGTTCAAAATAATCTTGATTAAACATAAAATAATTTGCGGAAAGAGTGTGCCTGAACAAAGCAGTGATATCAACAGGAAACATGTTACCAGTGTCAAAGAATCTGCAAGAGAAACTTTTGTAAAAAGTGAGACCACATAAAAACTTACTAGAAGGTCTACACTGCTAAGATGAAGAGCCCCCAGTCTACTGATAAAATATGTGACGTGAGCACTTGCCTACGAAAGGTCTCAGTAAGGAAGTGAGATGTTTAGCTAAATCATATGTAGGAGCTCCAATGTTGCTCACTATTGGACACAGAGGAAGACCCTCTTTATGAATCTTTGGAAGGCCATACAGTCTCGGAGGTATACAACCATGTGGTCTTAACCTCTTGATGGTCTCTTGCGGTAAGGAGGAGGAATTTAATAGTGCTGAAGTTTTCCATTGCACACGTCCTGTAGGATCGTAATCAATCCTCCTATAGGTAGAGTCACTTAGCAGACCATACATCTAGTCTTTGTACACACCACAAGGTAACAGGGCACTAACAATAAAGAATCCTCCGAAAATTTCAGGTAAAAGTGGTTTTCCGCCCACCATCGAAGATTGCGGACCTTGTGGGATCAGTTAAGGGCAGTCTGTTACTACGAAAGGCCGGAATTTACAAGATACCGTGCCAATGTGGTATGGCTTACATAGGTGAAACCACACGCACCGTGAAAGAATGCTGCACTGAACATCAACGTTACACCCGCCTTTTGCAGCCAAGCAAGTTCGCTATTGCTGAACATTGTATTTCTATTGGACATTCAATGGAGTATGAGAAAACAATGATTTTGTCCACAGCAACATCTTTCTGGGACTCCATTATTAAAGAATCTGTAGAAATACAACTGGTGGAAAATCTGTTAAACCGTGACAGCGGCTACCAGCTGGACAGTGCACAGTATCCCATCATCTCCACGATTTGCTCAAATCGAAGACGACAGTGAGTCGACGGCCGTGGCAAACGGCAACGCAGAGGGCGACTGAGTTCCACTGTTCCACCAGGGAGGACGCTGCCGGCGGGCAGTGTGGTTCATCTATCAAGTTTTCGACGTATGCGCAGAACAGTTACAGTACGCTATGTATATTGTGGAACGGAGGACATTTTCGCCAGTTTGCGACGGCTCACCTGAAGATGACCGGCAGGGGCCCAGTTGAAATATCGTGCGAAGTATTGAATGACGACCGGCTGCAAGCCCGAGATTTGTTTGAACAGTCAATTCGCCAGGAAAATTTTAAAATTCACATTCCTTGAGTACTCACCTTTCTTCATCCACATATTCTGTTCTCTCCAACTGCAGTTCTTGGTGATGTCTCTCTAATCTCTTCTCACCTTTTTTCCAATATAACCAAACACTAGACTGTCTCACTAGAGGAATTCATAGTTTTGAGCACTGGGACATTTGTCTGACTAACATCTATCTAAAGTTACTTTTTTTTTTTTTTTGTTGTAGTTTTAGGGCGCAAAACTTCTATGGTCATTAGCACCCAGCCCGTGACTTAAGACAGTAAAAAACCGAAATTTAAAACCAGCAGCAATGGGAACAAAGTCAGAAAATTGGAGAAACTAAAAATAGAAGACAGCTTAAAAATCCACTACAGAAAGGGGGTGATTGTCCCCAAAAAAGCTTCAAATGACTGACGTCATTTCACTGTCACCAATAAACTGTAGAACGCGGTCGGCGGAGCGCGTGTCATCTACTAAAATCGACGATAGATCAGGCGATAGCTGTAGACGGGAGCGTAACGGATTAAAATAGGGGCATTCAATTAAAAGGTGTCTTACCGTCCACAGCTGAGAGCAGTGGGGACAGAGTGGGGGAGGATCGCCGCTTAAAAGATGTCGATGGCTAAAACGACAATGCCCTATCCGGAGTCTAGCTAAAATTACCTCCTCCCGACGACGCGTTCGGGAGGAAGAGGTCCAAGCGCAAGGAAGGGCTTTCACTTCCCGCAATTTATTACAGGGAAGTGCCGACCAATGGGCATGCCATAAATGAGCAACATGGCGACATAAATCGTTCCGAAGATCGGTGAAGGGAAGCGACTGAATAGCTGGCCGAGGAAGAGAGACTGCGGCCTTGGCCGCTATATCGGCCGCCTCATTCCCACAGATACCAGCGTGTCCCGGGAGCCAGAGGAACGCCACCGAGACGCCCCTCAGGTGAAGCAAGCGCAGACAGTCCTGAATCCGGTGGACCAGAGGGTGCACAGGGTAAAGAGCTTGGAGACTGAGGAGAGAGCTGAGAGAATCTGTACTGTATCCGCTGATGGCGGCGGATGTAGTGGACAGCCTGGAGAACAGCGTAAAGCTCCGCAGTATAAACCGAACACTGGTCGGGAAGCCGAAAGCGATTTGGGGTGTCGCCAACAATATAGGCACTCCCTACACCTAACGATGTTTTCGAGCCGTCGGTGTAAATAAATGTGGCGTCCGTCATTTCTGCACATAGAGCAGCAAATGCCCGACGATAAACAAGTGTAGGGGTACCATCTTTGGGAAATTGACAAAGGTCACGGAGCAGGCAGATCCGGGGACGGAGCCAAGGTGGTGCTGTACCCCAAGTTGTCAGGAAGGTTTTAGGAAAGCGGAAGGAAAGAGAATGGAGCAGTTGACGGAAGCGGACTCCCGGGGGTAGTAGGGAGGAGGGGCGGCCTGCATACCCTACATCAAAGGAGGCGTCGAAAAAAAGGTCGTGGGCTGGATTAGCAGGCATGGAAGACAGACGGCTAGCATAACGACTCAGGAGGACTGCTCGCCGATTGGACAGCGGAGGTTCAGCAGTCTCAGCATAAAGGCTTTCCACAGGGCTAGTGTAAAAAGCTCCAGACACTAAACGTAATCCACGGTGGTGGAGAGAGTCGAGACGCCGAAGAATAGACGGCCGAGCAGAGGAGTAGACTATGCTTCCATAATCCAATTTCGAGCGCACTAAGGCGCGATAGAGGCGGAGAAGGACCACTCGGTCCGCTCCCCAGGAGGTACCATTCAGGACACGGAGGGTGTTAAGCGATCGCAGACAGCGAGCCGAAAGATAGGAAACGTGGGAGGACCAGCATAGTTTTCTGTCAAACATAAGACCCAAGAATTTAGCGACGTCTGAAAACGGAAGGCTGACAGGACCTAGATGTAAGGAGGGCGGAAGAAACTCCGTACGTCGCCAAAAATTGACACAAATGGTCTTACTGGGTGAAAAACGGAAGCCAGTTTCGATGCTCCACGAGTGGAGGCGATCGAGACATCCTTGAAGACGTCGTTCAAGAAGGCTGGTCCGTTGAGAGCTGTAGAAGATCGCAAAATCGTCCACAAAGAGGGAGCCCGAGACATCAGGAGGGAGACAATCCATAATTGGATTTATGGCGATGGCAAACAGTACAACACTCAGCACGGATCCCTGGGGTACCCCGTTTTCTTGGGAGAAAGTACGGGAGAGAGTAGTGTTCACCCGCACCCGAAAAGTGCGCTCTGCCATAAATTCGCGAAGAAAAAGGGGCAGCCGGCCTCGAAAGCCCCAAGAGAACAGTGTGCGGAGGATGCCTGTCCTCCAACAGGTATCGTATGCTCTCTCCAGATCAAAAAATATTGCTACCGTTTGGCGTTGCCGGAGAAAATTGTTCATGATATAAGTGGAGAGAGCGACAAGATGGTCAACTGCAGAACGATGCTTCCGAAATCCGCATTGGGCTGGTGTTAAAAGACTGCGGGATTCCAGCCACTAAGCTAAACGGTAATTCACCATACGCTCCAAAACCTTACAGACGCTACTCGTGAGAGAAATGGGGCGATAGCTAGAGGGGAGATGTTTGTCCTTTCCAGGTTTCGGAACGGGAACGACAATAGCTTCCCGCCACCGTCTGGGAAAGGTGCTGTCGGTCCAAATTCGATTATAAAGGCGAAGGAGGTAACGCAGACTATGGGTGGATAAATGCAGCAACATTTGGACATGGATACCATCCGGTCCTGGGGCGGAGGAGCGAGAAGATGAGAGGGCATGTTGGAGTTCCCGCATGGAGAAAACAGTATTGTAGCTTTCGTGATTTTGGGAGGAGAAAGCAAGAGGTCGCACTTCCGCTGCACGTTTCTTCGGGAGAAACGCTGGCGGGTAATTTGAAGAGCTCGAAATCTCAGCAAAGTGCTGACCCAACGAGTTAGAAATTGCGACGGGGTCCACTAAGGTATCATGCGCGACAGTGAGCCCAGAAACCGGGGAGAAACTAGGCGCGCCTGAGAACCGTCGAAGCCGACTCCAAACTTCCGAGGAGGGAGTGAAGGTGTTAAATGAGCTAATAAAGAATTTCCAGCTTGCCTTCTTGCTATCGCGGATGACGCGACGGCATCGCGCACGGAGCTGCTTATAGCGGATACAGTTGGCCAAAGTAGGATGGTGACGGAAAATGCGAAGAGCACGTCGCCGCTCACGTATTGCGTCACGGCATGCCTCGTTCCACCAAGGAACTGGGGGGCGCCGGGGCAATTCGGAGGTGTGTGGTATTGAACGTTCCGCAGCTGTAAGGATAACGTCGGTAATGTGTGTGACCTCATCGTCGACACTGGGAAAGCGACGGTCATCGAATGTCGCGAGAGACGAAAAAAGTGTCCAATCGGCTTGGGCAAACTTCCAGCGTCGCGGGCGCATATATGGCAGTTGAGGCTGCAGTCTGAGGACACATGGAAAGTGGTCACTCGAGTGTGTATCATCAAGGGCGAACCATTCGAAGCGCCGAGCTAGCGGAACAGTACCGACCGCAAGGTCCAAATGAGATAAGGTTGTCGTGGAGGCAGACAAAAATGTGGGGACCCCAGTGTTGAGGCAAACTAGATCCGCTTGGTGGAAGACGTCTAGCAATAGGGAGCCACGTGGACAAGGGTGTGGAGATCCCCAAAGCGGGTGGTGGGCATTGAAGTCCCCAACCAGCAAATAGGGGGGTGGAAGCTGACCAAGAAGATGAAGGAGATCAGCTCGTGCCATTGGTGTGGACGATGGAATGTATACAGTACAAAGAGAGAACGTGTATCCGGAAAGTGAAAGACGGACGGCGACAGCTTGGAAGGAAGTGTTTAAGGGGATTGGGTGATAATGGGGAGTATCATGGAGAAGAATCATGAGTCCTCCATGGGCTGGAGAGCCTTCAACAGACGGGAGATCATATCGGACGGACTGAAAATGAGGGAGAACAAAGCGGTCATGGGGACGCAGCTTTGTTTCCTGAAGACAGAAGATGACCGGCGAGTAGGAGCGTAAGAGGACCGACAATTCATCCCGATTGGCTCGAATGCCGCGGATATTCCAGTGGATAATGGACATGGGGTGAAAAGAGAATGGAGGAATGTGACCAAAGTCGCTGTCAACTCAAAGACTGCTCGGAGCTAGCAACCGACAGCATGGAATGGCATTCAGCCGAAGGCAGAAGATCCTGATCCATAAGTTGGTCAGGAGCAGTCCCTGCCACCAGCGATCGGCCGGTTGACCGGCCGCCAGCAGTGCGCCTCGGCGACACAGAAGATGGCCGAGGGCGATTTCCGCCAGGTGGTGCTGTAGAGGGGGCACGCCTTGGCGGAGAAGGAGAGGAACTGGGTTTCTTTGTAGCCCTCTTGGAAGAATGTTGTTTAGATGAAGGAGGAACCGATGGTTGTGAAGCTGCGGTACGTAAAAACTCTTCAAGAGTATGCTCTTTTTTCGAAGACTTGGCGTCCGACTTTTGGGCTCGAGATGTAGCAGAACCCGACGAAGGGTGAGCCACAGAGTGGGCAGGCGAAAGTGGTGAGGTTGAACGAGCGATCTTTGCGCTGGCCGATCTGACGACCGTGGTACTAAAGGTGAGGTCGCAAGTCTGCGTGGCCGCCTCCTTTGTTGGCTGAGGAGAAGCAAGGACAGTGCTGTATTTTCCTGTCTGAGGCACGGTGGGCTGTCGACTGGCGAATAATTTTCGAGCAGCAAAGGTCGACACCTTTTCCTTCACTCTTATTTCCTGGATGAGCTTTTCGTCCTTAAAAACGGGGCAATCTCGAGAGGAAGCAGCGTGGTCACCCATACAGTTGATGCAGCGAGGGGATGGAGGTGGACAAGCACCCTCATGGGCATCCTTGCCACACGCAACACATTTGGCTGGATTGGAACAGGACTGGCTGGTGTGATTGAACCGCTGACATCGATAGCAACGCGTAGGGTTTGGGACGTAAGGGCGAACGGAAATTATCTCATAGCCAGCTTTGATTTTCGATGGGAGTTGAACTGTGTCAAATGTCAAGAAGACAGTGCGGGTTGGAATGATGTTCGTGTCAACCCGTTTCATTACTCTATGAACTGCCGTTACGCCCTGGTCAGACAGATAGTGCTGAATTTCTTCGTCAGACAATCCATCGAGGGAGCGTGTATAAACGAATCCACGCGAGGAATTTAAGGTTCGGTGCGGTTCCACCCGGACAGGAAAGGTGTGGAGCAGAGAAGTACGCAGCAATTTTTGTGCCTGGAGGGCACTGTGTGTTTCTAACAACAGGGTGCCATTCTGTAATCTGGAACAAGACTTTACAGGACCTGCAATTGCGTCGACACCTTTCTGAATAATGAAAGGGTTGACCGTGGAGAAGTCGTGACCTTCATCAGTCCGAGAAACAACAAGGAACTGTGGCAACGATGGAAGAATCGTCTGTGGCTGAGACTCAGTATACTTACGTTTGTGAGCAGACATAGTGGAAGGTGAGGAAACCATTGCGGAAGAATCCCCCATGATTACTGGCGTCTCCGATGGCGCGCTCCTCCCTTGTGGGGGCCCTCTCTGAGGGCACTCCCGCCTTAGGTGATTGTTCACACCTCAGGTCACACCTCCCGACAAACGTCCGGAGGGACCAATCGGCATTTTCGGAAGGTATCAGCTCGGGTAATCACCCCTCCCTGGGCCTGGCCGTTACCAGGGGGTACGTACGTGTCCTACCTGTCTACCCGGGGCGGGGAATTATGCGTTACCCCGTCACCGGCTACGCACGAAGGGCGTGGGTCGGCCTTCAGACACGCACAGGGAGGAAGAAAGAGAAAGGGAAAGGAAAGAAGAGAGGTCTCAAACGCTGCAGCGGAGAAAAGGGAAAGAGAAGAGGTAAGGAAAAAGGGAAGGACAAAGGAAGGAAGAAGACATAAAAGCAAGAAAGGCGAAGAATGCAGTACATTTACGAGCGTCCGTCTCCGGACGTAGGCACAAACCATACTCCCAGATGGGGAGAAAGGGAAGGAAAGAGCCAGAGGTGAGGGGAGGAGGGGCGAAGATAGGGATGGGGAAGGATGCGGAATGGGAAGGTATGCAGCCCGGAAAGGAAGGAAGGCCACATTAGCTCGGGGTCCCGTGCTCGCTACGCACGTATCCACAAAAGAGTTGTGGACCCCCTGGGGGGAATTTTTATGCAGTGTTTCATGTTTTTCATTGTCCTGAAAACTAATGTCTTGGTACGGTCCTATTAAACAACCAGCTCCATATTACTAACAGAAGACTTACAGTTACAATCAGAATAAGACACCGCTGCATCACCATTTTGTTACCAACTTCTGAATATTACTCTTTCATAGAGTGCTAAATATTTAGGCAGTGTTTGAACAATTTTATGAGCCAGTACAAATGTAAGCTTCAACTATACAGGGTGGTCCATTGATCATGACTGGGCCAAATATCTCTCGAAATAAGCATCAAACAAAAGAACTACAACGAACGAAACTTGTCTAGCTTGAAGGGGGAAACCAGATGGCGCTATGGTTGGCCCGCTAGACGGCACTACCATAGGTAAAATAGATATCAACTGCATTTTTTAAAATAGGAACCCCCACTTTTTATTACATATTTGTGTAGTACGTAAAGAAATATGAATGTTTTAGTTGGACCACTTTGTGATAGATGGTGCTGTAATAGTCACAAACATATGGCTCAATTTTAGACGAACAGTTAGTAACCGGTAGGTTTTTTATATTAAAATACAGAACGTAGGTACATTTGAACATTTTATTTCAGTTGCTCGAATGTGATAGATGTACCTTTGTGAACTTATTTCTGAGAATGCATGCTGTTACAGCATGATTACCTGTAAATGCCACATTAATGCAATAAATGCTCAAAATCATGTCAGTCAACCTCAATGCATTTGGCAATACCTGTAACAACATTCCTCTCAACAGCAAGTAGTTCGCCTTCCGTAATGTTCGCATATGCATTGACAATGCACTGACGCATGTTGTCAGGCGTTGTCGGTGGATCACGATAGCAAATATCCTACAACTTTCCCCACAGACATAAATCCGGAGACGTCAGATCTGGTGAACGTGCGGGCCACGGTATGGTGCTTCGACGGCCAATCCACCTGTCATGAAATATGCTATTCAATACCGCTTCAACCGCACGCCAGCTATGTGCCGGACATCCATCATGTTGGAAGTACATTGCCATTCTGTCATGCAGATAAACATTTTGTAGTAACATCGGTAGAACATTACGTAGGAAATCAGCATACATTGCGCCATTCAGATTGCCATCGATAAAATGGGGGCCAATTATCCTTGCTCCCATAATGCCACACCATACATTAACCCGCCAAGGTCACTGATGTACCACTTTTCAGAGCCACTGTGGATTTTCCGTTGCCCAATAGTGCACATTATGCCGGTTTACGTTACCAATGTTGGTGAATGACGCTTCGTCGTAAAATAGAACACGTGCAAAAATCTGTCATCATCCCGTAATTTCTCTTGTGCCCAGTGGCAGAGCTGTATACGACGTTCAAAGTCGTTGCCATGTAATTCCTGGTGCACAGAAATATGGTACGGGTGCAATTGATGTTGATGTAGCATTCTCAACACAGATGTTTTTGAGCTTCCCAATTCTCGCTCAATTTGTCTGCTACCCGATTCTCGCTCAATTTGTCTGCTACTGATGTGCAGATTAGCCACAACAGCAGCTACAACACCTACTTGGGCATCATCATTTGTTGCAGGTCGTGGTTGACGTTTCACATGTGGCTGAACACTGTTTCCTTAAATAAGGTAACTATCTGGCGAATGGTCTGGACACTTGGATGATGTCGTCCAGGATACTGAGCAGCATACATAGCACACGCCCATTGGGCATTTTGATCACAATAGCCATACGTCAACACGATATCAACCTTTTCCGCAATTTGTGAACAGTCCATTTTAACACAGGTAATGCATCCCGAAGCAAATACCATTCGCACTGGCGGAAAGTTACGTGATACCACGTACTTATACGTTTGTGACTATTACAGCGCCATCTATTACAAAGCGAAAAAAGTGGTCCAACTAAAACATTCATATTTCTGTACATACTACATGAATATGTAATAAAAAATGGGGGTTCCTATTTAAAAAAACACAGTTGATATCTGTTTGATCTATGGCAGCGCCATCTAGCGAGCCAACCATAGTGCCGTCTGGTTTCCCCTTTCAAGCTAAACAAGTTTCGTTCTTTGTAGTTTTTTCGTTTGACGCTCATTTCATGAGATATTTGGCCTAGTCACGATCAATGGACAACCCTGTATACACCTTTTCATTCACATAATACTGAATAATTTCCTTACTTTCAAGCTGTTAGCCCATCACGCAATGTCAACCAAGAAATAGTGAAATCACAATGTGTAGATTGCCGAGTGACTGTTTTTACCTTCAAAATATGGCAGTTATAATGCTTTTACGGGATCAAAGGCTGTGTCTACGAAATTGCAGACTAGGCCAATACAAAAATGACAGATTACATTTCCTGAGGACAAGCTGACATTGTCACCTTTAATTCCCATGGCAAACAGACATTACCTGCTGTGTCATGCTGTGGGGAAAAGGGGAGGGGGTGGGGGGTGGGGTGGGGAGAAGACTCAGCACCATAGCCAACTGTGTGATTGTCTTTGGCACTCCTCACAAAAGTGATACTGTTTGCCTCAATGACACCTTGGAGGTGGGACTTAATTGGGCATTATATTCCGCCTGTTACTCTGCCTTTTCATTTGGCATTAGTCAAGTTTTTTCAAAGCTTTCATTTCACCAGTCAAACAGTCCTGACACTTTCTTTGGCTGTGTGCACTGCATAACCTTGACAACAATGTCACTGACAAAGTGGCTACATACAGACAAGACTTCTACCAGAACTTACAGAAAGCCCATCCTTGTCATTACTTCTGAATAATCACATCTCCCTGGAGAAATGTAGGACCATATGAGGCAATACTGATCCTGCCATTTATCTTAGAAGATTGGTTAAAGAAAGGCAAATCAGTGTTTATAGCATTTGTAGATTTACATAAATTCTTTTGACAAATTTGACTGGAATACACTATTTGAAATACTGAAAGTTGTATAATTAAAAAAGGGAGCAAAAGACTATTTACAACTTTTATAAAAACCAGAATGCAGCTGTGAGTCTGAGGACACGAAAGGGAAGCAGTGATCAAGAATGGAGTGAATCAGGTTTGTAGCCTATCCCCAATGCTATTCAATAGGTAGACTGAACAAGCAGTGGAGGACAACAGAAAAATTTGGCAAAGGAATCAAAATGCAAGGAGAACAATTCAAAAATTTGACATTTGCAAGCAACACTAATTTTGTCACACATTAAAGGTCTCTGAAGAATGGTTGATCACAATGAATGTGTCTAAAAGGAGTTGTAAAATGAAGACAAAAAGTGAAACAATGATGCATTCCTGGAGCAAAGAACTATCTAGATGTTGACATGAAATCACATCTGCTACAGTGCTGCGGATCTGAGAGCAACTGTATAACTCCTATCATCTCATCGAATTGATCACGGTAGAGAAGATAGTTCAAGTATAATACACTGAAAAGGAAACATCTTTGAAATGAGTATATTTATTATGCATGTATGTTTTATTACCAATGTACTACTAGTTCCTTTATGGTTGATCACAACAAATTGTGAAATGTTAGTTACATGTTCTTTACTGATGACCTTCAGTCAGTCAGTCAGTCAGTCAGTCAGTCTCTCTCTCTCTCTCTCTCTCTCTCTCTCTCTCTCTCTCTCTCTCTCTCTCTCTCTCTCTCAACCCCCCCCCCCCCCCCCTCCCCGCTCTCTCTTCAACATCATGCAACATGTGGGAATGCATAACACTGGAAATTCCTGGATGGAATAATGCATATATGTGGATGTGAAACCTTCCAAAAAGATTTTCAGATGATGTCATGTGGCTCTGCTTCTAAGAAAGATATTGGATGATTGCAAAGATGCCTATAATCTTCTGACAGAGTAGCAGCACATCATTTACACTACAGTAAAGGAAAAACTTCTAGCAACCATCAAAGTAGTATTTAAGCAGTCTGTCCTTTTAATGGTGCCCATGTCTATATACTTTTAGCAATTCCTTTGCCTGAATTCTCAGACATTTGTCTCCAACTTTAGCACTTTCTGTAGCACACTCTCAAAAACAGTTTATGACACCATTTGAATGATCACTACTGGGACTGAATTTCAGCAGTATGGTGGTATAAATATTGAAACACTACGAGTAATAGTAATATTAACAATAATTAAAATCAACTATTGCATATTACAAGGCATTAACTAACCAACATTGGAAAAGACGTACGTTTTTCTTTGATCTCTCTTTTAAGAGATTCTATCCTCTCCTTTTGTGCTAATTCCTTTGCTTTCTTTTCCTGGACTTCCATTTTTAATGCTTTGTATTCTCTTAGCAATGCTAACCTTTCTTCTTCCTTTGACTGCAAGAAATAAAATGCAGCATTATTAATAATTAGTTGTTATTTTTGTGGGTTTGACTTCAATGTAATGACAACTGGACTGATAGACCAGTTTCAGTCATCAGATAGCTGTTTATGGAAGACAGACATACTATATAAATATTTTCAATAAATTTAGTAAACTGTGTCAGTGCTGAGAAATATGGAAAACAATCAACATGCAAAAAAGCTCAAGGTGATGACTCATCATACAATTTCAGAGATTTCCAGGTTGAAATTACAAATTTTCCAGAAGTAATTTTTTGTTGTATGTGAGAGCAAGTTTTATTTATCTAACTTCCATGGCTGCTAATTAAACACTTTTAGTTGCCACTCGATTTAATGGTGGTTATTACACGTTGAGCTAGCATTGTAAACAAGTTTGCTAAGAAATATGAATACAGGGTGTACATCACGTCCGGGAACACTTTCAATTATTTATTGCACAAGAACCAAACACTGTACAGATATCATACATATGTCATTTTGAAGACAAACTGAAAGTCTCTCTCCCTCTCCCCCCCCCCCCCCCCCCCCCACATATACAGCCATAGTGTAGTTTGGCAATTTGCCAATAGTCAGTGCTAGCCAAAACACGCCGTGTTACAGAAGGGGACAGCTGCTTCATGAAATGGCTTCCCCAATCGCCAAATCACACTGTGAGACTTTTTTTTCTATGGGGACAAATTAATGATCTGGTGTACGTACTGCTTCTACCACTCAACGTAGAAGAGCTCCGGGATAATACAAGAAGTGACTGCCACACTGGTACGGGCATGGCAAGAATTCTATTACCATATTGACATCTGCCGAGTCACTCACGGTTTGCATACTCAATGCTTGCAAAAAAACACACCTTTCAGAATTTCTCTTCAAAATGCAATATGCATGACATCTGTACAATATTTAGTTCGTGTGCAATAAATAATTTAAAGTGTTCCTGGACTTTATGTACACCCAGTATAATGTTCAATATGAATAGCATGTTCAATATTAATACTCTGTAACAACAGGAATATGTAATAATTTACTATATATTTTATTTATACTGAGGAAAGTTATTAGAACACAGTATGAAGGAAAGGTAAGTAGCTCACAACAAATTTACTAATGAATTTTTATTGTTCTACAGTACAAAAAATACTCGCCTCAGTATTCAAAAATAGTGTCAGCCAAAACCAAAAGCATGTCACATCAACTTTAAACTGATTTGGAAGTAGTATTTGAAACAAAATGGTTGAGAATGTCACAATGAAAGACTATTGATTCAAAAGGCTCTAAGCACTATGCGACTTAACTTCTGAGGTCATCAGTCACCTAGAACTTAGAACTAATTGAACCTAACTAACCTAAGGACATCCTACACATCCATGCCCGAGACAGGATTCGAACCTGTGACTGTAGCGGTTGCCCGACGCCAGACTGTAGCGCCTAGAACCGCACGGCCACTCCGGCCGGCGAAAGACTATTCCAAGAAATATTTGAATGAAGGTAATTCAGACATAATATGGCACCACATTTGCTTACAAATTTTACTGAAGATAAATGAAATTAAAAAGTACTATGTTACTCTCAATAACCTCCTTCACTGGTCAGTGCACTTCTTAGCCTATGTGTTCATACATCTGAAGCAATTCCCTTAAGTCATCAGTGAATTACCCCAACTAATACCACTTTCTGTAGCTCGAGCACAAGTAATTTGGCGAGTTTAGAATAGGTGCATTTCACCACTTCACTGACCCATGCACACTGGTGTGCAGTGCTACAGAGGGGGAGAAGAGAAGTGGGCAGAGGCAGATGGAGGACAGCAATTAGGGAAGATCGAGGCCTGGAGGTTATGGGAGAGTGTTCCAACTAGTGCAGCTATGATTAAAACAATTACAGAATAACCATTTGACATAATAATTTACTAATATATAAGAAACTATCAGCCTTGATAGCGGTAATGAAACCAATCTTTACCTAGGTTTCAGCCCAAATAATTGACCTGTCTTCAGAATATATACCTGAATCTATAATTTGTCTAAGAGGGCATGTCTTATTTCTAGACCATGCCCTCTTAGACAAATTATAGATTCAGGTGCATCTTCTGAAGAAGCCTCAATTATTTGGGCTGAAACCTAGGTAAAGGTTTGTTTCATTACCACAATCGAGGCTGATAGTTTCTTATATATTAGATTATCACAATTGCTGACTGTGCTGCTATGTTGAAAGTACATAATAATTTACATTTGATGCCGTTACATAGTTACTAGTTTTTTTAGACCACTTATGTTAGTAAACCACAATGTGTGCTCCCTCGGTAGCTTGGAGAATGTTGAGGTGGTATTCACATTCCCACCAGGTGTTTCGTAACATGTATTCTGTCACGGTATCCACAGCAACTTGTATCCTAGCCTTCAGTTCATCAATGTCAGCAACTGGTGTGACGAAGACTGTCCTCGATATAGCCCCAGAAAAAAAGGTGAAGGGGCGTAATATCTGGAGAGCAGGGTGGCCAGGGTGTTGGACCGTTCTTTGCAAGCCACCGATCCGGAAATGTTTCATCCAGGAAATCACGCACCATCAAAGCCCAATGGGGGGTGCTCCATCTTGCTGGAAAAGTATCCACGGTCTATATTCTTCTAACTGTGTGGCAATGAACTGTTGCCAAACATGGAAGTAAATGTTAGCGGTAATGGATTTTTGCGTGATGAAAAACAGACCAAAAACCTTGTTATGCATGAGGCCACACCAAACATTCATTTTTTCACTGTTTCACAGTAACTGTACAGTAGCATGTAGAGACTCTGAACCCCTTGTATGGACATTATGCCTCTTGACCATTCCACTGACACGAAAGGTGGATACATCAGTAAAGAATATGCGATTTAAGTAATCATTAGCACCATCAATCCTGTTTAGAATCTCAGCTGCAAATTCAGCATGTGTCAGCAAATCATTCGGTTGCAAGGCCTGCAAAATTTGCACTTTGTAAGCACACAACCTAAGCCTTTCATGAAGAATCTTCACCACACTTGCTTGCGATATTTGAAGTTCACAAGGAGCTCGACGAGTCGATTTAGACGGACTCTGTCGAAATGATTGTCTAACACTATCAACAGTTGCATCACTTACACAAGGCCTGCCACTTCGAGGACGATCTTCAACACTGCCCGTTTCGTTAAACTTTGCATACCTCGCTTTACCGATTTAAAGTCAGGAGGGCTGCGTCCATAAGAAGCCCGAAATTTACGCCGAACACCGACTGGTGATTTCGTTTTGTGAAAAGAAAGCACACACTGCTCTTTCACCTGCTCTGATGCCATTTCTCCAGCAATTAACGTGACCTAACAGACCGCATTGGTGTTGTGGAGCACTAGCACCATCTACTGGTCGCAACAACTAGTAACACTAGCCTATGTAACAGCATCAAATATAACTTATTATGACAAATGGTTATTCTGTTATAATTTTTTATGATCAGGGCAAGACTTTGTGCTCACCCTGTATTTCTTCTGTAACCCAACATTTCTTTACAGTCACTTTCGTTGCCTTTATGTCTGTCTGTTCAACTTAAGTGACTGCCCTTTTTTGAAAAGTTCATTCCTCTTCAACTGAACTGCCTACTGTGAATTTTTTGTCACAGCATCTACAGCCTTAGATAACCTCTAACACATCTCGCCCATCCTCAGTGCTTCAGTATCCAACTCCTTCCACTTTGATTCTTCCAGAAGATTATCTTACACTTCTCTCTACTCTTCATTACTCAATCGTGATCCGAGTATCTGCATCTGGGTATGCCTTAAAACCCAATATCCGATTTTGGAATCTCTTCTTACGATCCAAGTGCATCTCCTCCTCTAATAAATCATTAACAGTATATTCGCTATTACCAGCTGAAATTTGTTGCAGACAGAGCTATTGAAATAATAGTCTGCTCACTCAGAACATGGCATACAGACTGTTATGAAAAATACCCAATCACTGAGACATGTAACATTTCACTGCCACACCGAACACTGAAGTGGAACCGAGGCTTGCAGCAGAAAGTGACTGATTACAATCTGGCAACAACCCAAGATTCTTGGATTTCCCAAATCTTAACCACACCATTATGGCTCACCTATATTACCATCGAGGGAGTACATGCAGGTTATGTAATTAACATAAGAACAATGAACAACTGGAACCAACTGAATGAAGCATTGCAGTTGTACAGACACCGAGTTCATCTTCGGGAATAGTTTGCTCTGTCCTGTCGCCCAGATTTTGGCTTTTTGTCATTTTCCTAAATCACTTCAGGCAAATACCAGATATGTGCCTTCAACAAGACCACAGCTAACCAACTGTCCTAGCCTCATAAAACATTCTGTGTGCATGTGTACTGGAGCTACTTGTATTCATAGTGTTATGGTGAGACATCTTACACCATCATGACAATTTCTGGGTTAAATAAGCACATACATAAAAAGAGAATAAGATAGATCTGGTCTGATGCTATCTGCTCAAGTAGTCTATGAATGATAAAGTACAGATGAAAATCACAGCTGTATCAGTAACGGTAACGCTAATGCAAAAAGAATGGATAGGAAGATCTGTTACGACTAGACCTCTAACAATATATAACAGCAAATAATCACCACAGAGACTTTTTTAAAATAGTGCAAACTTACATTTTTTTCATCAGATTCAGACTTCTTTTTCATTTCACTCATAGCCACACGTCTCCGTATCATCTTCACCTCCTCTTCTGGACGGATGCGCATCATCATCTCTTCTATGATTGGTCGTATTTGTGGATTACACACACTGGATAGTACAACATGCTATTACGATTGGTTTGCCGTGTTAAAAATAAAAGTTAATAGTCAAAGAAATAATATAAATACAAAAGTTACAAGACATCAGAAAATATCAGGGTATTTACAAATATTTAGCAAATTACACAGCACAGTAGTGTCACCTAGTGAAATGCACAGTTACCACTGTTTTAAAGTTTTTCATTTGTTACTGTTAGAAAAAACAGCTCAGAAACAGACGAACAACTAGAATGACAACAGCACAACCAGTGTTCGGCTGTAGTGAACTGTTTAAATACAAACAAATATGAACCTAGACTATACTAGATGCCAGTCTTACAACAACCTTTACTTAGCATTCACTTTCATTGCTTTCATCAACTCGACCAAGTTATCACCTTTCACCCTAAACTAGACTTCAGGCTACTGCTACAGAACTGTGTCATCACAACCAATCAACCCCACTTCAGCACGACACCAGTTGTATCGTACTCATTCTAGCAGCTCACCAGAAACTGGCTAAGGTTTTTCAGCTTGCATTTAAGGAAACTTGCGAAAAATGGAAATTGTGTGTGAGAGATTTGTTATACGACTTTACAATTTTTGTAATGGCCAAAATCAACAACCGTGCCTCAAATCCTATTGTTCAACTTTTGATAATCACCTTCACAGATGGCTGTTTACAATTCATCACAAACACGATTCTGTGAGAAGTAAATTATGTTAAGATGAGATCCGAAAGGACTGGCACACGACTTATTGTGATACATCCCAAGGCACGATGAGACTGCAATGTATTTGATTTTGCATTAACATCTAGCTATGAAAAAGATCTGTTCCCAACAAATGCCACAAAACTTAAGTGTCAATTACTGTAAGGAAATGCTTAAAAAATTCTATCAACGGGAAGCAAGATGTCGATACAAAATCCTAACAGGAGACAAAACTGTCATATTCCAGAAACTAAGTAATGATCACTTGTTTGTGTGTCCGAGTCAAAGTGAGACCGAAAGAGGTTTACGATAATTACTGAAGTAGAAAAAATAAATTAGAAACTAGAATGCAGATTACCATGGCTGGCTGATCATGAGAATAGAAAGGAGAAGCAAACCACTCTGTATTACATTAAAACCACCACCCTAAAAGCCGTACAGTGGAGGACACAGAGGGACAAAGGACATACCCTAAAACTCATATCAAATGATAAAACACACCCTCACAAATAGAACATAGAACTAGAGCTACTGTTGGAGCATTGTCGCCTAACACCGAAGGTAGGGTGCTGGGAAATTTAAAAGTCCGCCACAGAGCAGCAAAAAGTGGGCAGTCCAGCAAGAGGTGGACAACTGTAATTTGGAAGCCACACCGATATTGAGGTGGGTCCTCATGACGGAGGAGGTAACTAGGTGTGAGCCACGTACGGCCGATACGGAGTCGACAAAGAACAACTGATTCTATGCAAGAGGCCCGCAGGGAAGACTTCCACATATTCGCAGTCTCCTTAATGACACACAGTTTGTTGTGCATACTGTTATGTCACTCCGTCTCCCAAAGCTGAAAAACCTTGCGACATAAGACAGAACGCAGGGCAGTTTCATTAGAGATATCCATCTCCAGGGGAGGTTTCCGCATAGCCTGTCAACAAGTTCGTTACCTGTGATTTCAACGTGTCCTGGGGTCCACACAAACACCACTGAACAAGTGGACCGTTCCCAGGCAGACGTGGCCTCCTGCATGTTTGCTACTAAAGGATGGTGAGGGTAGCACTGGTCGGTAGCTCGTAAGCTGCTCAGGGAGTCAGAACAGAGGAAACTGCTTACCAGAACAGGAACGAATGTACTAAAGTGGATGAGATATGGCCACCAGCTCTGCAGTAAATACACTGCAGCTGGCAGGCAAGGAATGCTGTTCAATATGGTCTCTGAACATAGGCGAAGCTAACATTACCATCAGCCATCGAGTAAACAACTTCAGAGTCCCAGTACACGTCAAGAATTGAGAGGAAGCGACAGCGGAGAGCGTCGGTGTTAAAATGGTCCTTAGGGCCGTGCAAAAGGTCCAGACAACGTTTCGGCTGAGGTATACACTGTGGAGGTGTACGTGAATGGACCTCAAGCAGAGATGGTAAAGAGAAGGACTCCAGTTCAGAGAGAAGGGATCACACGCGAACCGAAATCGTGAGCCGTAATGTTGGCCGCTGATGCGGGAGGTAAACTGCTGCATGCGGGAAAAGAAGACAGTAATTCAGATGCTCAGAGGAGCTACGAATGTGTGCAACAAAACTGTCAAGCAGTTGTGCACATCAGATCCACAATCGAGGGACTCCGGCCTCCACCAGGACACTGGTCACACGACTCTTTCTAAAAGCTCCTGTCGCTAGGCAAATGCCACAGTGGTGCACTGGGTTGACTAAATGCAATGCTGAGGGCACCACCGAGCCGTAAACCGGACTCCCATAGTGAAGGCAGGATTGAACAAGGGCTCTGTAGAGCTGCAGCAGCGTAGAGCGATCTGCACCCTAGTTGGTGTTGCTCAGGCAGCGGAGGGCACTGAGATGCTGCCAGCACTTCTGCTTACGCTGACTAAGTCAATTGAGCTTCTGGATGTCCTAAGAATCACTATATCCCCACTACAGTGAGTGGATCATCAACAAGAAAGTTCAGGTTCCGGACGAATGGTACGACGCTGACAGAAGTGCACGACACACAACTTTGCGGCAAAAAACTGGAAGCTGTGGGCTAGCGCCCATGACTGTGCCTTGTGAATGGCATCCTGCAGGTGCTGCTCAGCAACACCAGTACTGGAGGAGCAGTACAAAATGTAGAAGCCATCTGCATACAGAGAAGGGGAGACCGACAGCCCTACAGCTGCTGCTAAGCCGTTGATTGGCACTACAAAATTGAGATACACACAATACGGAGCCCCGAGGAATGCCATTCTCCTGAATATGAGGGAGGGGGGGGCGGATTATGGGAGGCACCAACCTGGACACAGAGTACGGAGCTAGAGGAAGTTTTGGATAAGTGGAGACCCTGACATGGAGCTAGTAGGCCATGTGACTCCATCTCCCAACTCAACAACCAACACACAATATGTTCCAGCAGCTTATAAAGAACGTCGGTAGGGCCGATGGGCCGATTACTATCCGCATCAAGGGGTTTTTTACTGGGTTTGAGCAGTGGAACGACAGTGTTCTCCCGCCTTGCGATGAAAAGAGGCCATCACACCAGATCTAGTTGAAGATGATGAGGAAATGGCACTTGTAGTCAGAAGAGAGATCATCTGAATGTGGATCCAATCCGGCCCACGAGCTGTGCCGGGTCAATGTGCAAGTGCGCTGAGGAGCTCCCACTCCATAAATGGAGCGTTAAAGGGTTCACTGTGGCGTGTAGTGAATGAGAGGACTTTACTTTCCACTCACCGTTTCAGGGTGCAAAAGGCTGGGGTGTAGTTCTCCAACGCAGAGGTTCAAACATAGTGCTCGGCATTCGCATTTGCGTCGGTACAGAGCACGCCATTGACGGTAACACCAGGGATACCTGTTGGGGTCTGGTACCCAAAAAGACATCTGATCTCTGTCCAGACATGGGAAGGTGACATATGGCACCCAATGGTCGACACTTACCTCTACCAACACTCCTGTTTCCGTCGTTTTACAAGCTGGCATACACGGGTACGGAGCCGCTTAAAGGCTATCAGATACTGTAAAGAGTGCCGCTCATGTCACTGTAGAGCTTGCCAACTAACTGCCTCAGTAATTTCCGGCGACCACCAAGGGACTGTTTCTCGCCCGGGGGGGGGGGGGGGGGGGGGGGGCACACTAAAGAGCGAGGGATCACCTGTTCAACCGTCACATCGATGTTACCATGTCAGGGAGAGTTTAAGTTAAAGTTCCCCAATCCACCTTGTTTAAAGCCCATCTGGGCAGGCATCTGTGGGCCTGACGCAGGGGCAGTGACAGGAAGATGGGGAAGTGGTCACTACCACACAGGTCGTCACGTGATCTCCAGTGGATAGATGGGAAACGTCCTGGGCTGCGAATTGATAAATCAATTCGCAAGTAACTAACCACACTCAAATATGTGGCGGGCCCAGTATTTAGGAGGCAGAGATCGAATTGCGTCAGTAAAGTTTCAACAGCTCTGCCTCGGCCAGTAACCACGGTGCCACCCCACAAGGGGTTATGGGCGTTAAAATCTCCCAAAAGTAGGAAAGGTTTAGGGAGTTGATAAATCAGTGCATCTAATACATTCAGGGGTACTGCACCATCTGGAGAGAGATATACGTTGCAGACAGTTATTGCCAGTGTCATCCATATTCTGACAGCCACAGCTTCAAGAGGGGTTTGAAGGCACACATTTTCACTACAGACCGAGTTTACGACATAAATGTGAACTCCACCCGACACTATTATAATAGCTACGGTTCATGTAATATCCCTTATAGTTGCAGAGGGCAGGGGTCTGCATTGCCGGGAACCAGGTTTCCTGGAGGGCAATGCAGAAAGCAGGTGTAAAGCTTAACAGTTGCCATAGCTCAGCCAGGCAGTGCAAAAAACTGCCGCAATTCCACTGGAGGATGACATCAGCGTGCGACTGGGAAGGCTTGGAACGTTCAATGAGGCAGTTTATGCTTCAGGGTCACCTGCTGCCACCGACTTTTTGCCTGAGCAGTCTATATCCATTGTGTGTGAGGGTCCAGCAGAGCTTTTAGGAAGCAGTGGTGTGGGCACCACCACAAGTTCCTTGTTCTTGGGGGTCTTCTTTTCTGATTTCTCGCACTGTTCCTTGGGTTTCCCTGGCTGGGAGGACTTCACTGATTTAGTCTCTGGGACTGAGGATGAGTGTGAAGCCCTACAACCAGCTGCTTTTGGGCTCTTCAGCCACTGGCAGGTGTCACCTTTCCCACTAGCAGAAACCTGGAAGAAAGTGACCAAAGGGACCCCTTCCTGGTGAGAGGAGCCGAAGAGGCCTTACGCTTCTCTGGCTCAGAAGTGGAGACTGAAATCCCTGATGGTTGGGGAGGGAGGACGGGGGGGGGGGGTTGTTGCACCCGAAGTAGGTGGTGCGGGAGCACGGGCACCTCCCGGCCGCAGCAAAGGCCACCTGGCATGATGGCCATTGCCGGGAGTCCTGATGCCCCAGGGTGAGTGGCATCTACTCCTTGGCACACGTGGGGAGTTAACGGTGGAGGCATCAACCGACAGGGTACATGGCAGCCCCACCACAACGGACATGCTACAGTGCTGGATATGAGGTGCAAAGAATTCCATGGTCATCATCGGTGCAGAAAACTACACTGCATAGTGGGTGGAGGAAAACAATCACAAAGGTGTCCTCACCCAAGAGATGGAGGATGAGTGGGACTGCAATGCCAGAACAAGGAAGTTGGCTATATATCTCGATGCACGATGGACACGAAGCACCATGTAAGGTGCCCTTACCCAACTGGCTTGCTCGTCAGGAAAATTTTGAAAAATGGAGGTCAAACCCTACAGAGGACCATCACAAAGGTCAAAAAGCATGAGACTCCTTTTAGTTGCCTCTTATGACAGGCAGTAATACCTTTGACCTATTCTAGCCCCCGGACCTGCAAGGGGGCACACACTATTCATAATAAATTATTCTTATGTTATACCATTTTCTGCTGTTGTTGGTATTACCATATACTCATCTGACCAAAAATCTTTGTCTTTTTCATTTCCCTTCACTCACCACTACTACTATAATTAGATTGAGCCTCTGCATTTCCCTTTTCAGTATTTTCTAGCTTCCATGCCACATTTGAACTTCTGAAATTCAATGGCCAAACTCTTAGAATGTTATCCTTTCATTGATTATTGAAACTTTTTCTCACGGTCACCTTCCCCTACGGCAATCCCCTCGCAGAGATTGGAACAGGGGACTAGTCCAGAATCTTTTGCCAATGGAGAGGTCATCATGACACACTCACTTACAGGCCACATGTCCTGAGGATACAAGTTATGTGCCTCTAATGCAGTGGTTTCCTTTGCCTTCTGCATCCTCATGCTGTTTATCTTTGCTGATTTTTCTGCCTTTAAGGGCAGTTACCCACCCCAGTTGCTCTGATTGGTTGGTTGGTTTGGGGGATTAAAGGGACCAGACTGCTATGGTCATCGGTCCCTTTTTCCAAAGACAAAGAACACCCACAGAGAATAAAAACGAGGAACAAAAGAGATCACAGACGATACAGGACAAGAGAAACTGAAACAAAGACAAGACAAAACGAACTAAAAGCACACAGAGTGTGACGGTGGTTGGCCGACCAGAGAAATAAAAAAGGAAAAGCCAACCACTGGAAACACATTAAAAAATCAGTTTAAAACCGGAGGCCAAAGGCCAGAATCAACACAAAACAATAAGATAAAAACAGAAACACTCAGAGTAAAGAATAAAAACCCCCTGCCCGAATAAAACGTAAAACTAAGTCAGCCATAGCCGGGTCATCTGTTAAAAGGGCAGGGAGCGAGGCAGGCAGTGCGAACGACTGCCTGAGCGCAGCTAAAAACGGACACTCCAATAAAACATGAACCACGGATAAAACGGAGCCGCAGCGACATAGAGGCGCATCCTCACGGCGCAATAAGTGGCCGTGGGTAAGCCGAGTGTGCCCAATGCGCAGCCGGCAGAGGACAACAGACTCCTTGCGAGAAACCCGCAAGGAGGAGCGCCACACACCGGTAGCCCCCTTGATGGCCCGAAGTTTGTTGCGTGAAGGCAGGGCGCGCCATTCAGTGTCCCAAAGGTCCAGAATTTTGCGGCGTAGGAACGCCCGCAAATCGGTCTCCGGGAGGCCAACGTCCAGAGGTGGTGCACTAGTCGCCTCTTTCGCCAGCCGGTCAACATTCTCGTTGCCGGGGATCCCAACATGGCCTGGGGTCCACACGAAGACCGCAGAGCGGCCGCAACGCGCAAGAGTATGCAGGGACTCATGGATAGCCATCACCAGACGGGAACGAGGAAAACACTGGTCGAGTGCTCGTAAACTGCTCAGGGAATCGCTACAGATAACGAACGACTCACCTGAGCAGGAGCGGATATACTCTAGGGCTCGAAAGATGGCGACCAGCTCAGCAGTGTAAACGCTGCAGCCAGCCGGCAAAGAACGTTGTTCGGAATGGTTCCCTAGAGTGAGCGCATACCCGACTCGACCAGCAACCATCGAGCCGTCGGTGTAAACAATGCCAGAGCCCTGATACGTGGCCAGGATGGAATAAAAGCGGCGGCGGAAGGCCTCTGGAGGGACTAAGTCCTTCGAGCCCTGTGCCAAGTCTAGCCGAAGGCAAGGGCGAGGAACGCACCACGGGGGTGTACGCAGAAGTGCCCGGAAAGGAGGTGGAACAGGGACAAGCCCAAGCCCGGAGAGAAGCTCCTTGACGCGTATGGCGATCGGACAACCCGACCGGGGCCGACGTTCCGGCAGACGGACGACTGACTGCGGGAACAGGAGACGATAGGTAGGATGCCCGGGCGAGCTTAGAACATGGGCAGCATAAGCGGCCAGCAAACGTTGGCGCCGGAACCGCAGTGGAGGGACACCTGCCTCCACGAGTAAGCTGTCCACAGGGCTGGTGCGGAAAGCACCAGTGGCAAGGCGTATCCCGCTGTGGAGGATTGGGTCCAGCACCCGCAACGCAGACGGGGATGCTGAGCCATATGCCAGGCACCCATAATCCAGACGGGACTGGATTAACGCCTGGTAGAGCCGTAACAGGGTAGAGCGGTCGGCTCCCCAGCGGGTGTGGCTCAAGCATCGCAGAGCGTTTAGATGCCGCCAACACGTCTGTTTAAGCTGCTGGATATGAGGCAGCCAAGTCAACCGGGCATCAAAAACCACCCCCAAAAACCTGTGGGTCTCCACCACAGCAAGGAGTTCGTCGGCAAGATAAAGCCGCGGCTCAGGATGGACTGTTCGGCGCCGGCAGAAATGTATAACGCGGGTCTTGGCTGCCGAAAACTGAAACCCATGCGCTACAGCCCAAGACTGCGCCTTACGGATAGCGCCCTGTAGCTGACGTTCAACAGCTGCAATGCCAGTAGAGCTGTAATAAAGGCAGAAGTCGTCAGCATACAGGGAAGCGGAGACAGAATTTCCCACGGCCGCAGCAAGCCCGTTAATGGCTATTAAAAACAGACAGACACTTAAAACAGAGCCCTGTGGCACACCGTTCTCCTGGACGTGGGAGGAACTATACGAGGCCGCGACTTGCACGCGGAAGGTACGACACGACAGAAAATTGCGGATAAAAATCGGCAGAGGACCCCGAAGACCCCATCCATGGAGCGTAGAAAGAATGTGATGACGCCACGTCGTATCGTACGCCTTCCGCATGTCGAAAAAGACAGCGACCAGGTGCTGACGGCGGGAAAAGGCAGTACGGATGGCCGACTCCAGGCTCACCAGATTGTCGGCGGCGGAGCGGCCTTTACGGAACCCACCCTGAGATGGAGCCAGAAGGCCTCGAGACTCCAGTACCCAATGCAAGCGCCGGCTCACCATCCGTTCAAGCAACTTGCAAAGAACGTTGGTGAGGCTAATGGGACGGTAGCTGTCCACCTCCAGAGGGTGCTTTCCAGGTTTCAAAACGGGGATGACAATGCCTTCCCGCCATTGCGACGGAAACTCCCCCTCGACCCAAAGACGGTTGTAAAGATCGAGAAGGCGCCGCTGGCAGTCCACTGAAAGGTGTTTCAGCATCTGACAGTGGATGCCATCTGGCCCAGGAGCGGTATCAGGGCAAGCAGCGAGGGCACTGCGAAATTCCCACTCACTAAATGGAGCATTGTAAGATTCTGGGTGGTTGGTGCGAAACGAAAGGCTCCGACGTTCCATCCGCTCTTTAATGGAGCGGAAGGCCTGGGGGTAATTCGCAGAAGCGGAACTCATAGCAAAATGCTCTGCTAAGCGATTGGCAATGACGTCGGAGTCAGTACAAACTGCTCCATTCAGTGAGAGCGCAGGGACGCTGGCAGGTGGCCGATAGCCGTAGACGCGTCGAATCTTGGCCCAGACCTGCGAAGGAGTGACATGGAGGCCAATGGTGGACACATACCGCTCCCAGCACTCCTTCTTGCCTTGGCGGATAAGGAGGCGGGCCCGCGCACGCAGCCGTTTGAAGGCGATAAGGTGGTCGAGGGAGGGGTGTCGCTTGTGACGCTGGAGCGCCCGCCGGCGATCTTTAATCGCTTCAGCGATCTCAGGCGACCACCAAGGCACAGCCTTCCGCCGAGGGGACCCACAGGAATGGGGAATGGCAGATTCGGCGGCAGTAACGATGCCGGTGGTGACCGATTGAACCACCGCATCAATGTCATCGGTAGAGAGAGGCTCAAAAGCGGCAGTGGAGGAGAACAAGTCCCAGTCAGCCTTATTCATAGCCCATCTGCTAGGGTGCCCAGAAGAGGGGCGCTGTGGTAGTGACAAAAAGATCGGAAAATGGTCACTACCACACAGGTCGTCATGCACACTCCATTGGACAGACGGTAAGAGGCTATGGCTACAGATTGAAAGGTCAATGGCGGAGTAGGTGCCATGCGCCACACTGAAGTGTGTGAAGGCACCATCATTTAACAGCGAGAGATCGAGCTGCGACAATAAATGCTCAATGATGGCGCCTCGACGTGTTGCCACTGACCCCCCCCACAGAGGGTTATGAGCGTTGAAGTCGCCCAATAGCAAGAAAGGTGGCGGCAATTGGGCGACCAGTGCAGCCAGGACATGCTGCGAGACATCACCATCCGGTGGAATGTAAAGACTGCAGACGGTAACAGCCTGTGGCGTCCACACGCGTACAGCGACAGCCTCTAAAGGCGTCTGGAGAGGGACAGACTCGCTGTGCAGAGTGTGAAGGACATAAATGCAGACGCCACCAGACACCCTTTCATAAGCTGCTCGGTTCTTGTAATAACCCCGATAGCCACGGAGGGCGGGGGTTCGCATCGCCGGAAACCAAGTTTCCTGCAGAGCAATGCAGAAGAAAGGGCGAAGGCTGAGAAGTTGGCGGAGCGCAGCTAGATGGTGGAAGAAACCGCTGCAGTTCCACTGGAGGATGGTATTAGCCATGGATGGGAAAGGCGTGAAGGGACTGGGGAGGCAGATTACGCCTCCGGGGCCCCTGCTGCTACTGAGTCACCACCTGGACAACAGCTATCTACTGCATCCGAGGGACTGGCGAGATCCATGTCCTCAGCGGACGCCAGGATCTCCACCTCATCCTCGGACGCAGAGGGAGAAGGTTGCGGTGGGACAGGTGCCACCGCAATTTCAGGATGCTTGGGAGCCTTTTTCTTTGACTGCTTTGCGCGCTGAGCCTTAGGTGGTTCTGGCTGGGAGGGCCTCACTGGGTCAGTCTCTGGGACTGAAGACGACCGTGACGCCCTGCGACCAGCGACCGGTGATTGTTTGACAACCTTGCGGGTGTCCACTTTGGCACTGGGCAAAGCCTGGGATGGGAGGGCCCCAAGGGACCCCTTCCGAGCGAGAGGAGCCGAAGAAGGCTCACGCTTCTCCGGCTGTGAAGGGGGAACAGATGTCCCCGGTGGTTGGGGTGGTGTTGCTCCTGAAGGAGATGGAGCAGGAGCAACAGGGAGTGAAGTGCCCCCCACAACCAAGGGGGCCGGTGAATGCTGACCGAGCTGAGATCGAACTGGTGTTGCAGCAGCGGCATAACTAGTTGGCATTGGCACAGGATGTAGCCGCTCAAATTTCCGCCTTGCCTCGGTGTAGGACAGGCGGTCCAGGGTCTTATATTCCATTATCTTCCTTTCCTTCTGAAAGATCCTACAGTCCGGCGAGCAGGGGGAATGGTGTTCTCCGCAGTTAACACAGATAGGAGGCGGGGCACATGGAGTATCAGGATGCGAAGGACGTCCACAATCCCGACACGTGATGCTGGAAGTACAGCGAGATGACATGTGCCCGAACTTCCAGCATTTAAAACACCGCATCGGAGGAGGGATATATGGCTTCACATCACAACGGTAAACCATCACCTTAACCTTTTCGGGTAAGACATCACCCTCAAAGGCCAAGATGAAGGCACCGGTGGCTACCTGATTATCCCTCGGACCCCGATGGACGCGCCGGACGAAGTGAACACCTCGTCGTTCGAGGTTGGCGCGTAATTCATCGTCGGACTGCAGAAGAAGATCCCTGTGGAATATTATACCCTGGACCATGTTCAGACTCTTATGCGGCGTGATGTTAACTGAAACATCCCCCAACTTGTCACAATTGAGCAACCTCCGTGACTGGGCAGAGGATGCCGTTTTGATGAGCACAGAACCAGAGCGCATCTTGGACAAGCCCTCCACCTCCCCGAACTTGTCCTCTAAATGCTCCACAAAAAACTGGGGCTTGGTTGACATAAACGATTCCCCATCAACTCGCGTACACACAAGGAACCGGGGTGAATAGTCTCCACTGCCTTCTTTTGCCATACGTTCCTCCCATGGAGTGGCCAGGGAGGGAAATGATCGTGGATCGTATTTCCTGCCGTTGAGGTTAGACCTCGATCGCTTAGAGACTGCTGGTGGTGGCCCACCAGCGAGAGATGATGTACCACGCTTCATTGCGGGTCATCCGCCCTGATGCCACCTACTCCGACCAAGGGCCCTCCCCACGGGCGCCACCCAGCCACAGCAAAGGCCACCTGGCAGGATGGCCATTGCCGGGAGTCCCGATGCCCCGGGGCGATGGGCATCTACTCCTTGGCATACGTGGGGAGTTAACGGCGCAGGCATCAGTAGAGCGATCCCTGTGTTGTCAGGGGGCTACAACCAAGAGGGTACATGGCGGCCCCACCACAACGGACTGGCTACCGTGCTGGATCTTAGGTGCAAAAAATGGCCAAGGTCGTCGTCGCAGTTAAAAGAAACGCTGCAGAGTGCAGTGTGGTAATCGCCCAAAAGATCGAAAACGAGCGGGACACCATTGCAACGACGAGAAAGACGGCTAAAGGTCTAATTGCACGACGGATACAGTGCACCATGTAAGGCGCCCTTCCCCAATTGGCTCGCTCTTCGGAATAATTTAGAAAGATGGAGGTCAAACCCGAGAGGGGACCATCACATAAGGCCGAAACATGTGAGACTCCTTTTAGTCGCCTCTTACGACAGGCAGGAATACCGCGGGCCTATTCTAACCCCCGAACCCGCAGGGGGACCAGTTGCTCTGAACCTCTGTCCACTCCTCATCCTTTTGAGAAGGCCGACCATTGAAAGAATGAGGGTGGCTTGTTATACCGGAAGTCTTTGGCTGACAATCACGATTATTAATCAAATTTAAGTGGTGGCATGTTTCGAACCTGGGACCATGGACAGTTTGATTAGTACTCACAGGTACTACCCCTAGACCACAAGTGCACCACATATGTCCCATCATTAAGCAGACATGCCATCTTGCTATTGCAATGACAAATGATTACATGTATTGTCATGTTAAAGCTTCAACATAGAGATTCTCATGCAACAATCTGGAAGTGACAATACAGGAAATAAATTTCCTGTACAAGTCCATGATCATTGTGAATATTCCACAAATAAAAACATCAGCATCACTTAATATATTTATTTATAATGCTATTTCAGCTAATTCCATCATAAAAACTAACTCAAATTAAAACAACAGAATTGCATGTCCATTACAAAAAATGGTAGAAAGTAGTTGAAGGTTTCGTGACAGACTGCTGGCACACAAACAGACTACTGCTGGCACACAAACAGACTACTGCTGGCACACAAACAGACTACTGCTGGCACACAAACAGACTACTGCTGGCACACAAACAGACTACTGCTGGCACACAAACAGACTACTGCTGGCACACAAACAGACTACTGCTGGCACACAAACAGACTACTGCTGGCACACAAACAGACTACTGCTGGCACACAAACAGACTACTGCTGGCACACAGACTGCTCGGTTTGGTGTAGTTATTTCCGGTGCAGTTCTCTCGTTACTATCTGCAACAGTCATTCACTGCTGCAAGGGAATCCAGGGTCTGTTCACCTTTAAGCTTTCTTCTTTCTTGTTGAAGCTAGTGTCATGTTGCGTATTTCTATGGCGTCTCTGAACAAGGTGGTGTGATAGCTCATCTCTACACAAGTAACTTCTGTGTCAGCAAATTTTACTATGTGGCTGGTCTCATGCTCTGCCAGACAAATTTCTGCACCTGCCCCAACCTGCAATGCCGCTTATTTTACGTGGTCCTGGTGTTCATTGATCATCCTGTCATTCCAATACAAACTTTTCCACATAGTACGCATTGTGTGTGACTGAGCACAGTAAAATTCATCAAAATGGAAGTTACTGCTGTAGACAAAAGCTATCACACCTGCTTCATCAGAGCAGCTACAGAAATACACAAACACGGCACTAACAAGAATGAGAAACACCTCAAGGTGAATGGATCCTGAATTCCCATGCTGCAGAACGACTGCTGCACATAGCAAGCTAAGAACCACACCGGAATTGACTATGGAAAGAGGCCCTTGGACATCAGCACACAAGGTACATAAAATCTACGGCTGCGAGCTCAACTCCACTACACTCCGCCACCAGCAATGGAGGATGAAGCTTTGACAATGCCAGCCACTTTTACTGGTAAAACATCAGAAAAATTATGAATCCTACATCAGCTGAAGAACCAAAAACAAAAGCCAGACAGACAGCACGTCATAAAATATCATGCTACAAGGATGATATATTAGATGTTACAAATTTTTACACTACTGGCCATTAAAATTGTTACACCAAGATGAAATGCAGATGATAAACAGGTATTCATTGGACAGATATATTATACTACAACTGACATGTGATTACATTTTCAAGCAGTTTGGGTGCATAGATTCTGAGAAATCAGTACCCAGAACAACCACCTCAGGCCACAATAACAGCCTTGATACACCTGGGCACTGAGTCAAACAGAGCTTGAAAGGGGTGTACTGGTACAGCTGCCCATGCAGCTTCAACATGATACCATAGTTCATCACGAGCAGTGACTGGCGTATTGTGAAGAGCCAGTTGCTCGGCCACCATTGACCACACATTTTCAGTTGGCGAGAGATCTGGAGAATGTGCTGGCCAGGGCAGCAGTTGAACATTTTCTGTATCCAGAAAGGTCCGTACAGGACCTGCAACATGTGGTCATGCATTACCCTGCTGAAATGTAAGGTTTCACAGGGATCGAATGAAGGGTAGAGCCACAGGTCTTAACACATCTGAAATGTAACTTCCACTGTTCAAAGTGCCGTCAATGCGCACAAGAGGTGACCGAGACGTGTAACCAATGGCACCCCATACAATCACGCCGGGTGATATGCCAGTATGGCAATGACAAATGTGCGTTCACCACGATGTCGTCACACACGGATGCGACCATCATGATGCTGTAAACAGAATCTGGATTCATCCGAAAAAATAACATTTTGCCATTCGTGCACAAAGGTTCGTCGTCAAGTACACCAACGCAGGCGCTCCTGTCTGTGATGCAGCGTCAAGGGTAACCGCAGCCACGGTCTCCGAGCTGATAGTCCGTGCTGCTGCACACGTCGTCGAACTGCTCGTGCAGATGGTTGTTGTCTTGAAAACGTCTTCATCTGTTAACTGAGGGATCGAGATGTGGCTGTACGATCCGTTACAGCCATGCGGATAAAATGCGTGTCATCTCGGCTGCTAGTGATATGAGGCCGATGGGATCCAGCACGGCGTTCCTTATTACCCTCCTGAACTCACCGATTCCATATTCTGTCAACAGTCATTGGATGTCGACAAACGCGAGCAGCAATGTCGCGCTACGATGAACTGCAATCGCGATAGCCTACAATACGACCTTTATCAAAGTCGGAAATGTGATGGTACGCATTTCCCCTCTTTACACGCGGCATCACAACAACGTTTCACCAGGCAACGCCGGTCAACTGTTGTGTATGAGAAATCTGTTGGAAACTTTCCTCATGTCAGCACGTTGTAGGTGTCACCACTGGTGACAACCTTGTGTGAATGCTCTGAGAAGCTAATCATTTGCGTATCACAGCATCTTCTTCCTCCCCCCAATGAACCATGGACCTTGCCATTGGTGGGGAGTCTTGCGTGCCTCAGCGATACAGATGGCCGTACCGTAGGTACAACCACAACGGAGGGGTATCTTTTGAGAGGCCAGACAAACGTGTGGTTCCTGAAGAGACAGCAGCCTTTTCAGTAGTTGCAGGGGCAACAGTCTGGATGATTGACTGATCTGGCGTTTTAACACTAACCAAAACAGCCTTGCTGTGCTGGTACTGCGAACAGTTGAAAGCAAGGGGAAACTACAGCCATAATATTTTCCGAGGGCATGCAGCTTTACTGTATGGTTAAATGATGAAGACGTCTTTTTGGGTAAAATATTCCGCAGGTAAAATAGTCCCCCATTCGGATCTCCGGGTGGGGACTACTCAAGAGGATGTCGTTATCAGGAGAAAGAAAACTGGCGTTCTATGGATCGGAGTGTGGAATGTCCGATCCCTTAATTGGGCAGGTAGGTTAGAAAATTTAAAAAGGGAAATGGATAGGTTAAAGTTAGATAGTGGGAATTAGTGAAGTTCGGTGTCAGGAGGAACAAGACTTTTGGTCAGGCGAATACAGGGTTATGAATACAAAATCAAATAGGGGCAATGCAGGAGTAGGATCAATAATGAATAAAAAAATAGGAATGTGGGTAAGCTACTACAAACAGCATAGTGAACGCATTATTGTGGCCGAGAGACACGAAGCCCACGCCTAGTACAGTAATACAAGTTTATATGCCGAATAGCTCTGCAGATGACTAAGAAATTGAAGAAATGAATGACGAAATAAAAGAAATTATTCAGATAGTGAAGGGAGACGAAAATTTAATAGTCATGGGAGACTGGAATTCGTCAGTAGGAAAAGGGAGAGAAGGAAACTTAGTACGTGAATATGGACTGGGGTTAAGAAATGAAAGAGGAAGCCGCCTGGTAGAATTTTGCACAGAGCACAACTTAATCATAGCTAACACTTGGTTCAAGAATCATAAACGAAGATTGTATACACGGAAAAAGCCTGGAGATACTGACAGGTTTCAGATCGATTATATAATGGTAAGACAGAGATTTAGGAACGAAGTTTTAAATTTTAAGACATTTCCAGGGGCAGATGTGGACTCTGACCACAATCTCTTGGTTATGAACTGTAGATTGAAACTGAAGAAACTGCAAAAAGGTGGGAATTTAAGGAGATGGGACCTGGATAAACTGAAAGAACCAGAGGTTGTACAGAGTTTCAGGGAGAGTGTAAGGGAGCAACTGACAGGAATGGGGGAAAGAAATACAGTAGAAGAAGAATGGGTAGCTTTGAGGGATGAAGTAGTGAAGGCAGCAGAGGATCAAGCAAGTAAAAAGACGAGGGCTAGTAGAAATCCTTGGGTAACAGAAGAAATATTGAATTTAATTGATGAAAGGAGAATATAAAAACACAGTAAATGAAGCAAGCAAAAGGGAGTACAAACGTCTAAAAAATGAGATCGACAGGAAGTGCAAAATGGCTAAGCGGGGATAGCTAGTGGACAAATGTAAGGATGTAGAGGCTTATCTCACTAGGGGTAAGCTAGATACTGCCTACAGGAAAATTAAAGAGACCTTTGGAGAAAAGAGAGCCACTTGTATGAATATCAAGAGCTCAGATGGGAACCCAGTTGTAAGCAAAGAAGGGAAAGCAGAAAGGTGGAAGGAGTATATAGAGTGTCTATACAAGGGTGATATTTTTTAGGACAATATTATAGAAATGGAAGAAGATGAAGATGAAATGGGAGATACGATACTGCGTGAAGAGTTTGACAGAGCACTGAAAGACCTGAGTCGCAACAAAGCTCCGGGAGTAGACAACATTCCATTAGAACTATTGCCAGCCTTGGGAGAACCAGTCCTGACAAAACTCTACCATCTGGTGAGCAAGATGTATGAGACAGGCGAAACACCCTCAAACTTCAAGAAGAATATAATAATTCCAATCCCAAAGAAAGCAGGTGTTGACAGATGTGAAAATTACCGAACTATTAGTTTAATAAGTCACGGCTGCAAAATACTAACGCAAATTCTTTACAGACGAATGGAAAAACTAGTAGAAGCCGAACTCGGGGAAGATCTGTTTGGATTCTGTAGAAATATTGGAACACATGAGGCAATACTGACCCTACAACTTATCTTAGAAGCTAGATTAAGGAAAGGCAAACCTACGTTTCTAGCATTTGTAGACTTAGAGAAAGCTATGGATAATGTTGATTGGAATACTCTCTTTCAAATTCTGAAGGTGGCAGAGGTAAAATATAGGGAGCGAAAGGCTATTTACAATTTGTATAGAAACCAAATGGCAGATATAAGAGTTGAGGGGCACGAAAGGGAAGCAGTGGTTGGGAATGGAGTGAGACAGGGTTGTAGCCTCTCCCTAATGTTATTCAATCTGTATATTGAGCAAGCAGTGAAGGAAACGAAAGAAAAATTCGGAGTAGGTATTAAAATCCATGGAGAAGAAATAAAAACTGAGGTTCGCCGATGACATTGTAATTCTGCCAGAGACAGCAAAGGACTTGGAAGAGCAGTTGAACAGAATGGATAGTGTCTTGAAAGGACGATATAAGATGAACATCACAAAAGGAAAACAAGGATAATGGAATGTAGTCTAAGTCGGGTGATGCTGAGGGAATTAGATTAGGAAGTAAGACACTTAAAGTAGTAAAGGAGTTTTGATACTTGGGGAGCAAAATAACTTATGATGGTCGAAGTAGAGAGGATATAAAATGTTGACTGGCAATGGCAAGGAAAGCATTTCTGCAGAAGAGAAATTTGTTAACATCGAGTATAGATTTAAGTGTCAGGAAGTTGTTTCTGAAAGTATTTGTATGGAGTGCAGCCATGTATGGAAGTGAAACATGGACGATAAATAGTTTAGACAAGAAGAGAATAGAAGCTTTTGAAATGTCGTGCTACAGAAGAATGCTGAGTATTAGATGGGTAGATCACATAACTAATGAGGAGGTGTTGAATAGAATTGGGGAGAAGGGGAGTTTGTGGCACAACTTGACTAGAAGAAGGGATCGGTTGGTAGGATATGTTCTGAGGCATCGAGGGATCACCAATTTAGTATTGGAGGGCAGCGTGGAGGGTAAAAATCAGAGGGAGACCAAGAGATGAATACACGAAGCAGATTCAGAGGGATGTAGGTTGCAGTGAGTACTGGGAGATGAAGAAGCTTGCACAGGATATAGTAGCATGGAGAGCTGCATCAAACTAGTCTCAGGACTGAAGACCACAACAACAACAGCAGCATCTTCTTCCTGTCAGTTAAATTTCACGTCTGTAGCACATCATCTTCATGGTGAAGCAATTTTAATGGCCAGTAGTATAAAAACCTGATTCAACAAACCTTACAACTTGCAAAAGTCAACATCAAAAACAAATGTCTAATCAGGGGACTATCTTGGCTCATAAAATGAAATAAATATATTAAGTTCCAGCTAACACCCCAATTAGGCATATATTTTTGATGCTGAACTGAACCTTGTTTTACAAATGGTTCAAATGGCTCTAAGCACTATGGGACTTAACATCTGAGGAGGTCATCAGTCCCCTAGACTTAGAACTACTTAAACCTAACTAACCTAAGGACATCACACACATCCATGCTCGAGGCAGGATTCGAACCTGCGACCCTAGCAGTCGCGCAGTTCCGGACTCCGCGCCTAGAACCGCGAGACCACCACGGCCGGCGAACCTTGTTTTACAAATTCTAAGGTTTGGTGCATTAGCTTTTTACAATTATTTAACTTTTAATTATTTACCTTTTGTACCTTGATACTGAGTAATGAACACTTGTCATTCTTTATGCGCATATAGTCTTAATTGCAGATCTGATGGTGGCAGAAGCCAAAAAGTATTATAAAGGAAGAAATGTTAAGCAGCCAAGACTGTTTTATTCACAAAAATCTGTAAGTGCAGCAGATAACCCTGAACATATCAAATTAATAGTTTAACTAAAAAGAAACAAATTACCTCCACTGCCTTACAATAACAAGAAACATGTTTTTTACTGAAAGCATTTATACTTTTTTATGATGATATAATAGTTTCAAACAGGACTCAGCTTCAACTTCATACAGCATCTGACCCAATTATCTTTCAGTTAGAATGAGCAATCTTATCTACTGCTGCGTACTCAGCTAAAAAACTCATATCACTCACATATCACAAATGGCATTGTATATTTTACTTTATATGTAGTTAGTCATGAAAAATACTGTGATCTACAACCATGTTTTATCACACTCGTGGGTGAAAGTTATGAGGTACCACCTCCCCCCCCCCCCCCCTTATGTTTTTGTAGTTAATACACAGGACGTGTACACAATGTATTAAAGTACTCTAAAGCCTGCTCATTACCTAAAGCAGGTTTTCTGAATTTATCACACTGTTTAAGTTTTCATGGCAAAACTTACGATAAACAGGGCACAGTATTTTAAATATGGCACAAACATTGGGCTATGCTACATAGCCACCTGCACAAATACCTATATTTAGCTTTCAGCTTTGTTGGCTACATCAACTCTTAACCAGATTAACACCTTGCGACAAACCGAGACCTCTTGCTACACTATTACACTGTGCTGATTTTTTGGTTTGGGGTTGGGGTATGTACTCTATCATGCACTAACCCACTAGGGATATATATAAAATTGCAAACAAATTTCATACAGTGAACATCTCATCAGCAATAAATAAATTCATCCAACATATTCAGCACCAAGAAACCAACAGGTCTGTTTCAGTCTTTATTTTCATTCTGCAGCCAGTTCTGGCTCAAAGAGATATCACAAAAAATAAAGCTGATTAGAATATGTACATAATTCTGTCTTATTATGAGAAAGTACATATAAGCAACAAATGGAATTATGAGATGTACAGAAACACAAAGTGTAAGTTGAGATTGCAGAATGTTTATCAAGAACAAGATTTTTTTAGGGATGTATGCTGATCCAAAGGTAATAGGAAATTATCAATTTAGGAAATACGGAAGCGTCCGATCCCGCCCATCTGCTTTGACCCATGACGTCACCAATATGACTGAAACGACTATAAACCAAGATTCCAATACGGCGCGTATAAAGTCGTTACATACACATTATGAAGACGAAAATACATCGAAAAAACAAACACACACATGTTCCACAAAAAGCCTAATGACACTAATGGGGCAAGTGCGGGAAATTGGGGTTTTTGGGTGCGGACAAACTAAATATAAGCAAATTTAGAGACCCACCCACATACAATACCACGCAAAACAACGAAAAAACTGACATCACAAAACTCCCCAATATCATCTGGAATCGGACACTTCCCTTGACCTATATAGCCCAAAAACTACTTCTCATACCAATACCAACATTCACAGCCACACATTTCAATAGAACACTTCCTTCGACCCCAACACACACTACCAACATAAAAATAAAAACTTACCACAAAAAAGTTCCGGCACCACAAACTAGGTTAACCACCACACACACACACACACACACACACACACACACACACACACACACACACACACACACACACACACACACCAACGAAAAAAATACTCGACCAAAACAAAGACCTGATCCACCCACACCTCAACCCCCCAACCAACCCAACCTCGCCCCTCACCCCAAAATAAAAGACCCAATTAAAAAACCAACTGCAACATAAAAAAATCTCAATCACACAACTCAACAAAAACTTCAAAATAGATCCTCCACAACTAAAACACAAACCAACACAATTCCCCTCCCCTCCCCCCTCACAAACACTAACACCATCCACCCCACACTGAGCCGCAGCCACCCACCCACCCACCTACCTACCTACCTACCCAAACCACCCTAACCAACTACTTTAGGCCTATACATTTTACTAACAGCCCTTTAAAAAACCTGAAAAACACAATAGCCCTCAGGGACACTTTTGCCAACAGTACTCATCTAAATGAGACTGAAGGTTGGAAGAGCACCTCTTCTCCTCCTCCCCCCCCCCCCACAAGAACTGACTTAATTGAATCCCCTCTCACCCAACCCACTGTATGAAGAAAATGCATCTGAAACTACTGTGGACCCCAGTTCTATGTACCCCTCAATTAACCCCACTAATTCCACCTTAGACCTCCCTTCCACAACCCTAAAAACACATTCGGAACACCCACCCCCTGGAACAACAGCCCCCCACACCCAGAGACCAGCCACAGACTTACCCCTCCCATACTTCCTTTTCCTAAACTGCGACTCGTCCACCTCCACATCAACCCCATGCCGCCCCTCTCCCCCAAGCTAACCCCTGTACTTAATAAACTCTGAACACACTTCACGGCAAAAAGAAAACCAATCAAGCACACTCCTCTCACTCACAAAAGTCTCATGCGCGCAAAAACTGTGTGAGGATCTATAACAAAAATAATAAGTCACCAGTACAACCTCGCGATTGCCCAACCTACAGTTCTCGAACCAGGAACCACGCCGTATGGAACGCCAAATGTCATCCTTTCGACAGCGCCACATTTAACCATCCCTGGTCCGAGATACCAGAACTTTAGCCAACTTCATTTCTTCGCTACAAATAGAGCACTTGACAACCCTGGCAATTAAACCAAACAGCTGCAAAAACTATCAGTTCCAAAGCAGTGTTTCCCATCATTTCCCTCAGATGCGCACTATTAATTTTATCCGTCATATCTATTCCTGAACAAAAACAACAACCAATTAATTTACTCAAATTACCACAAGACCTACAGTGAACAACACTAAATTAACCTTCACACAAAATCACTAAATCGTTAACTCACTGAAACGAATTCCACTACAAACACAGCCAACACTAACAATTCTGTATAATGAGCAAGAGCAAACTGAGCCCATTACATCACACAAACGAAAGCCCAGAACATACCACCAGAGGGCACAACAAACCACAACACGACAACATCTACAAACACACCACACTCGCAAACCAAACTCCACACCGTCATGACGTGACTCACCACAACACCCTTACGTCATGGGTCAAAGCCGACGTGTGGGATCAATTTACAGTCCTCTGAAGCAACTAACATCAGTATGCTATGCAGTTTCAGTAATAATAATTCAAGTGAGCAGTAGCTTACACATTAAAACAGATATTGGATTATCAATTCTGTCTTTATTTATGGAAAATATTCCAGGAAACAAATGTACTGAATATAGTAACATCTAAGCTGCAGTAAGAGGCTATAGACATTACAACAAAGTGGAAAGAGGACTCACTGTACTGAATTGTTTATACACGAAGGAATCTTTACTGTTCCAAGTGAATAGTTTGCAAACAATGTCCTACATAAAGAGATGGACAAGCACCAAAGAAATAAGTCTTTACATGAACATGGAAACAGATGCAGCCACCAGTTACACCTCAGCAGGAAAGAAAATAAAATCTTGTGCTGTATAACAAAATAGAGTTATGCAATTAAGTGATTTAAGACAAACATGAAATATACACTCAAAATTATTCATTAAATAGCAGTTTTGAAACTTCTGGATTACCTGAAATATGTAAATTATATAGACAACTGTACTATTATAACTACTATAACTGAGGGGCTTTTGCAATACATTCAATTGAATAGTGAAAATGCTGTACAAACATGTAACAGAGCAAATATTTCAGACCTATTTATGTAACTGTGTGTACTTGGGCACATATTTGTGACATACATACAACTTACATTGTCTACACGTGGATAAAAATACAGTAGTCTAGAATAGTCAACCATCAGGTTCCCAATTCAGAAGACATCTGAATTCTCGGGTCTGCTCAGGCCAAATTCAAAACTTTGTTTGGTACAGTCAACATTACTTCACTCCTAAATCCAAGAAAGCTCTACAAATTAGGAGAAATAGTTAAGAAAAAATTTTAACCATGCTAGAAACAAGATTGCAAAGTGAGAATGCCACCACGTAGCACAGATTTTGGAAATTACAGACTATTCAAAAAGCAAAAAAGGCAAAATAACACCAATAAATATACCCCATGTGGTAGATTGTATGAACAGTTTCATAAGACATTCAGAGATCCATAATCAAAGTGAAGAACAAAATTAATGACAATTTACTTTGAATGTGCAAATAAAATTTAAACAGTAATTAATGTTAATCAGCCAAGGGGAGGGGGAACAGAAAAGTAAACATGCGATGGGGGGTGATAGAAAAATTAATCTCTAAAATTCCACAAAATCATGGGAAAATTTTGACAGTATTTTAATGATCAGTTAGTGCAAGAGAAAATGCAAGGAAATAATTTGTGACTTCCTTGCGCACAAATGGAACAAACAAAATGGATACTTTCTTAACTGTGTAGAAATTGTAACCACAAAACTGTCAACACATTTCAAACAAAACAAAAAACACCTGACAAGAATTTAGGCGAAATCCGTACTGATCATATCACAATCTCATAGCCACATCACAAGGGGATTTTAAATATGTAGAAGTACACAAATGTCCAGATATTTACAGATCACTACCTAACCACAGTGAAACTAAATTTAAAGCCTCAAAAGTTCAGCAAACAGATACAGGTAATACCGAACATGATACTGATTAACTCCAAGCAATGCTATTAGCAAATGAACTCAAAACACAAGCACAAAACTCCAAAGAAATCTCAACAGAAACTTATCGAAACTACATAAACTCAAATTCCTCTACAAAGATGGAAAGAGACATCCATGGTGGAACAGACTGCGCAAGCAGTAAAATCTTGACAAAGAGCATTCAAATCATCAAATAATAAATTGAAAAAAAAAGTGCCAAGCAATTCCAAGCAGCTTGAAAATTGAACAAAACGACATTATGAGACGTCATCTTCAGGCTTATAAAAAACAAGGGTTCTTATATGAAACACTTAAAACAAATCTAAATGGATACCAGCCCCAAAAACTGTTTCATGAAAGAAAGTGCACACTTGGCACATAACCAAGAAATAGAAAATTTAAAAAACTTCCAAACTGCCCTAAACCCAAAGAAAGATTTCTATCAGAAATTCTAAAAACCAATTCAGATTCACAAGCATCAAATGAAGGTGAAATTGCTGAACAAGAGGTTAAAAATAAGCATTTCTGAATTCAAATTCGGTGAACATCAGGAAAATTCCAGACCAAACGGATCTTGCCTGAAACAAATTTTAGCTATGAAACTAATTCTCACATCAAAACATTTATAATACGAAAGTATCTTTATAGATTTTAAGAAAGCTTATGAGAAAAAGTAATCCGAAAGTGGCGAAAACTGAAATTACAGTTTAAAATTGATGAACCAATCAAATTCAAGAGTGATTCTCAACCCAAATATATATGTTAAACTATTCAGAGACAGCTTTCTGGCTAACAAGTGACATCCGTGACAAAAAAAATGCATATCAAAATACACAAAACTGAGGCACGACAATACAGCCACAAAACAAGTCTATCTATATGGGACTGAAGGCACTGAAGAAATCCAATGTGAAAAACGAAAATAACATTTTCAGTTTGAAATCGCATTTACGAATGAAAATACTGTACATAGAAATTGAACGGGCAGAAATTGCGCTTCAGGGTACTCTTCCTGGCACAAAAATCCAATGAGACCATTACAGTTTGATGCTATGAGCGCAAAAAGGAGCTATTCTGTAAGACAACGTAATACAAACAATAAGAAAAGGTAAAACTAAACCATAAAATGGCCCTAGTTGTACATGGCGTGGTCAAGTAGGTCCCAAACGTGATAATTATTATATTACAGTAGGTTTTCGTTACAATAATGAAATGAAGTATTCAGCAGTAATCCAGCGAGAAAATAGCACTATGGTTACAGGTGGCTGTCAGGAAAAGCGGATTTAATTGAATAGTTCAAACCTTCGCAATGTTTCATCATCTGGTGGAGGAAGACCAAGCCCTGCTCTCCAATTGACGACTTTTCTATCCAACTCTGTTGTCACTAGCTCACTGGATGTCACGCCGATTTCCCCTTTCAACTCGCGCAGTCGCGCACTCTTTCAAACGTCAACAGTGTACAATTCGATTATCGACACTTGTTGTCGATTACATCAAGGTCGATTAAAAGTTAGCCGAAAAAATAGGCCTTTCAAAAATTGTAATACACCACCCTCGTTTTAAGTTAAATGAGGAATTAATCGCGATTAAAGTTAACTGAGGTTTTAGACTCGTTTACCTTGAATTCATCGCAGTTTTTTCCTTTATTGTCTTGGGCTGTAAATCCACGAGGAATTATACGTAGCTATTTCAACTGGCACCGATATCTCATTGGTTGGCGGTAAGAGCCAATGAGACGTAGCTGCTTGTAGGTAGATCTATGAACGCTTCGTATGATTTTCGCGGGACCTCTGTCACCATATGAATGCTGATTGTGTCTGTTAGGCTTCCCATTTCGAATGACTGATCGGAAGTAATATGTTTTCAGTCCGCGCGAATTTGGATATTACAGCTGCTTCGTAAGTTTAAAAGATAATTGCATAGCGTTGGTTTGTGATTGTGTATTTTGTTGGGTTGTACGTGTTTTGAAAGAGAAGCTCGTGATACGTAATTGTAGTCAAGAGGGAATGAGCTAACGCCTTTTAAGTGTATTGTTGGGTAAATAGCTCCGGTTTTTAGTTTGGGAACAAGTGAAGGATTAGAGGTTTTTGGATATGTATGCCTATTAACGCATTCGAACCAAAAACTACGTATTGGACCGCAGTATGAATATACGGATATTTGCTAGAATGTAAATATAACTGCGGAAAGCGCCCTATATTAAAGACTGTGTCACGACACATTCTTTGCAGTCTCATGTGTAAATTAAACCAGTTTTATTAGGATTCCTTGAAAACTTTAGAATTTGTGCATACGGTGCATATTTGAATGCAAATAAACGATACTAAACGAGAACCTGCGGTGTTCACGTGTGGAATGACAGATACTCAAATGAAACATGGTGACAAAAATAAAATTGCAATTTTAAAACCCCACAGAAAGTAAAATGCTTTTAGTAACTCCACTGCATTATTTGAGTATTATAATTATGCACAACACTGGTAGATTATTCTAAATTCGTTTTATACTGGTAATGTTTTGGTGATCATATTTGATCTAAAATTTTACATATTCAAGGACGTGGGGGACAATGATATTAATCACATTACAGCTTCAGCCCTTCGTTTCTGATTTCAGTGATCATCAGCTTGAAAACGTTCCATCCGATTTGTTTCAACTGTCAATAAAATTCACTTATTTTATCAAAAATTTTAATTTTGCGTGGAAAAATTGTTTTGTGTGTGTAGACTGTAGCGACTTGTTAGGTGTCACTTAATACCTTGGATTCTATTTGCTCCAGTCGGAAATCTCAGCAAAATATGCGAACTGTCTGTTGAAATGCACCACAGCTAAACGTCAGTTCACTTGCCGTTTTTGTACAGTGCTATGTACGCAATTAACGTGCAATTCTAGCCAGTTTAATTTTGCATTTCTGCCAAACTTACGAGCAAAACACGATGTAGAATGAAAACGAGTTGCTAAGTCGAAATGAGTTTATTAAATGCCGAAATTCAGATATCCTTGATATGCAAACTGCCCAATAACATCTCCCGGTGGCATATACACACAAATAACAACTCAAAATTCCACAGAAGACGCTTCACAAATAATACGTAAACCACTTATAGTACAATAAAAAGAGTCTTTTATTTAGTTGCATTAGACGAATCACATCCCAAGAACCTTAAAATGACTTACTGGTGCCATAAACATACCTTAGGATCATACAGTAAGTTAAACCCTGTGTGTGAAATTCCTTGGCATTTAGCTAGATAGCAAAATTAGTCAAAACAGATTAAATAACAAAGCTCAGATCACTGTTTTTGTACCTACCTAATTTCTGACTGTTCACTTGAAGACAGAGTGCTGGCTTATTTTCATAGTTTCAGCCACTTTTACCCTAAACAGTTATCCTTTGGGGCAGTGCAGCTACAAAAACGAATTAAGTATTCGTTCAGTTATTTACTACATTGTGTAGATCCCATCAAGAACCAACTTTGTGGATGCTGGAGTGAGACATTGTGTACATTAACAGAAGATAAGCAAATAATAGAAAAATCTGTATGACATATTAACAATAAATTAGTGCAAACGGTGAAAAATCCAGGTTGAAATGTAACGATATTGTGAAAAGGATAGTTCTTAATCACTATACAGCAGAGGTTCCAAGTCACAGATAGGCACAACAAAAAGAAAACAAGCTTTTGGCCAACAAAGCCTTTGTCAAAAAAAGACACATGAACACAACCACAGTCCCTCACAGCTGAAGCCAGTAGTCTGGCTTCAGCTGTCAGAGACAAAGTCCTTGTTGGCCAGAAGCTCATTTTGGGACAGTCTTTTTGTTGTGCTTATCTGTAACTCAACATCTCCGCTATATGGTGAGTTGTAACTAACCTTTTCACAATACTGTTACAATAAATTAGTGCCATTCACACTTAACTACTGAACGGAAAACTGTGCCCAGTAGCTGAGAAAAGCACCGATCACACAGGGTAGCAGAATGATCCACCAAACTACTGTTCAGTAGCCTTGACATCCTTTTGTTGTAGAATCTTGGAACATATTGTGAGCTCAAATGTAATGAGAGATCTCAAACAGAATGACACACTCCATGCCAACCAGCATGAACTCCAAAAACATCAAACTTGTGAAACCCAGCTCACACTATCCTTACATGATGTCCTGAAAGCCATAGATCGAGGCAGTCAGGGAGATGCAGTATTTTTTGATTTACAGAAAGTATTTCACTGAATAAAACACCTGTGCGTATTGTCAGAACTATGATTGTGTGGAATATTGAGAGAAATTTGTGAATGGGTAGTGGATTTCTTTACCTCGGATGGAGAGTCCTTGATGCAGAAGTAATTTCAGATGAGCGCCAGGGAAGTGTGTGGGGATCTTTGCTGTTGATCTTGTGTATTAATGATCTTGCAGACAATATTAATAGCAACCTCAGAATCTTTTCAGATGATGCTGTTACCTATAATGAAGTACTGTCTGAAAATAATTAAATACAAATATTCAGTCATATCTTGATAAGGTTTCAAAGTGATGCAGATTAGCAACTTGCTTGAAGTCTTCAGAAAAGTAAAATTGTCCACTTTCACAAAATGAAAGAACCATGGTATCAAACGGTCTCAGTTGGAATCTGTCAACTTGACATTTACTTGGCTGCAGGCCAACTCTTTGTAGGAATGTGTAATGGATCACTTTGGTTCAGCTGTAGGCAAAGCTGGTGGCAGACTGTGGTTCGCTGATAGAATATTAGGGAGATGTGGTCAGTCTACAAGAGCGATTCCTTAAAAATCACTCATCTGACCTATGCGAGACTATTGCTCAAGTTAGTGTGATGCATGCAAAATAGGACTAATGGGGGACATTGAACATATTCAGAAGAGGACAGCATGAATGGTCAGAGGTTTGTTCGACTTCTCAGTGTGTCACAGAGATACCAAAGAAACTGAACTGGCAGACACTTGAAGATATATGTAGATTGTCCCTAGAAAACTTACTACAAAATTTCAAGAACCAGCTCTAAATGATGGATCTAGGAATATACAGCACCTCCTGTAGGGATTGTGAGGGTAAAATTAGAGTAATTACAGTCTGCACAGACACATTTCAACAGAATTTTTTTCTGCATCTCTATATGTAAGTGGAATGGGAAGGAGCCCTAATAAAATGATGGGTGCAGTGGGACATTCCCTACCATGCTGTTCAGTGGTTTGCAGAGTATGGTTGTAAGTAGCAGCTAAATCGAACCAAGTAAGGAATAAAGCTGCTACTTTGAAAAACTTTTTATCAAACAGCTTTTACACACAACATAATATTTCAACAATGGAAAATCTAGGATGGAAAAATTAGAGTATCATGAAAAGGATGGATTGCTGGTGTTGAGTTGTAGACAGACAAACAATTAGACTGGTTTCTTTTTTAAGAGAAAATGGTTTCCTACATGTGTAAATATTCAGCCATGGTTGCAGTTGTCACGAAGCCTCACAACAGCTGCTACTTGCCATATAGCTAACATACCTTTTAAATCTTTGAGTCTAGATATTCAGTTAATTTGTAGAAAGAATGACTAATGAGAAGGGGTTTTAAGTTTTCTTCTGAACTGGTTGTGATTACCCATTTTTTGCTTTGTCTGATGGGAAGTAGAATACTTTTGCACCAGGTAGAATACATTTGCATGGGGGGAGGGGGAGAAAAAACAGTTCAGCTTCAATTTATTTTTGTCAGCAACATTGTAAATATATTGGGAAGTAACTGCAAGAATTTAGGTTTTTAAAAAGGCATCTGCAAGATGAGCAGTTTTCTACTTAACATGCTATTCTTACTGGTCATTTCTTTAGGTACACTCTCCAGAAGATAATTCCAGAAGGCAATGAGGAGTGAAAACATGTGAAACAAACCACCACAATGAGAGATACTCCTAGCAAAACATGCAGAACTGACCATTTAGATTTGTTTATCAATATGTTGTCTCCAGTTTAACTTGTTTTCCAACAGGACTCCAAGGCATTTCACACAGGGAATTGAATGAAGGAAAAAAGTTCTAAATTTTATAAACTCCCTCTTGATTGTCAAGTCTTAAGGAGTCCAGTTAGAAGCCCAAAGCCACTGAACTTGAAGTGCCTTAGCAAATGATGTTTTGAAACTGACAGATCTAGGCTAGTTATCTGTTTGGCCCCAACAATACGGGAATATTAAGATGATAGTTGTTCTTACGTGTAAGGGGAATAGATAGGCACCAGGTATTTATTGAATCACGCTGATATGGAGGCTCTTTGTTGATAGATTCCTCTTTCATTGAAGAGGCATTCATCCATGGTAAGGTATACTGTGTAGATGTAGTCATTACCAAATCAGTTGGCATAAAATAATGCATTGTCCATCTTATGGCTGGCTGTTCCAGAATGAACAACATAAAAGGAAACCATTTTGGAGGTTGACGATCACATGATCATCTTCCCTTCACACTTCTCACAGGATATCTACTATTCTATGTTGATTACATTATAGCTATGTCTAGTTGGCTCATTGTCATATTCTCAGGCAAGGGGACCCATCGTATTGCCATTGTGAAGCCCCTTGTTGGTGCCCCACATTATGCTAGTGCCCCCAACTTCACTGCCCTGTGATGAACACTGGTGCTTCACAATTCTGGTCTCGGTAGGTGATGTCCAAGCTGTGGACATGGTTTTTAAACTTTAGAGAGAGTTTTTGTATTCATTTAAAGCGTGTCACCATGGTCTCATCTTATTTTTCCCCATTCTGTGATGCGAGCATTCTGCCACTATTCTGCAATGAATAAAGAGCTGTTATCAGATGAGGAAGTAGACATTCAGCTACAAACTAGGTGCATGAGAGGAGGAGGGGAGGTGGAGCAGTTGTGACTCTGGCTGCTTCAGATCGCCTACCTCTCCTATTTCATTGCAGTTCCTTACTTTTTGATGTTTATTTTCCTCCTCCTGTTTTTCACCTGGCTCCCTGTCTCAGGTGACGCCACAAAGATAAAGAGTAAATTGGCAGTCTCTACTTTCCTTCTTCCAGAAAGTTTTTGCCGTAGATTATTAAAGAAATTAATGGGAGGTGATGACCTCAATGTTTAGTCCCTTTCAAACTCCTCAAAAATTCGACAATACTATGGGAAGGATAGATTGCTACTCACCATGTAAAAGAGATGTCGAATGGCAGACGTGCGACAAAAAAGACTGCTGCACATGGTGAACTTGCAGCCAAAAGGCCTCCATTTAATCTAGCGAACATACGTGCATTCGTGCAAGTGCAACTAACACACAAGTGACCACTGTCTCTGGCCACTGAGTTTAGTCTTAGTCATAGCTTTGCCCTCATGCCAAGAGTTGTCATGTGCTCAGTTATTGGCTGTGCAAACCAACTGTGTGCTTGAATACATTGTCAGGTGCTTATCTACGTGGGTTCAAAAGTTGTGCTTCCTATAGTTCAATTCGCATGAGTAATTTGTTCCATTCACGGGATTCTGTTACCCAGTTGTTACAAAGTCATCATTGGTGTTTGTAGTACCTGTAATGACCGTGTGGAGTAGCGGCGTTGTCATGCCTGCTGCAAATACTAAAACCTTCAAGAGGGATTCTGATTCAACAACATTGCAACCAGAGATGGGTAATAGGTGTGTGGATACAATGTGAAAACAGCATGGACAATGTGTTGGAAGCATTCTTCCCAATTACTGAAAACACGTATGCCATGTGAAATAGAAAATTAAAATGATATTTTGTGTCAGGTCAGTTCTGTAGTGCTAAAAATAAATGGTGACGAGAGAAACACAATGTGCATAAAGTGTAAATGTGTCTACCCAGATTATAGTGGAACAAAAAGGACTACAAGATGGTGACCAATTTCTATGTCTCAACAACCGGAAATACGGAAGCGTCCGATCCCACCTGTCTGCTTTGACCGATGACGTCACAAATCTGGCGGAAACGACCATAAACGACAATTCCAATATGGTGCATATAAAGTCGTTACATACACATTATGAAGATGAAAATACATCGAAACACATACACACACATGTTCCACAAGAAGCCTAATGACACTAATGGTACAAATGCGGGAAATTGGGGGTTTTTGGGTGGGGTCAAACTAAATATAAACAAATTTAGACACTCACTCCCATACAAAACCACGCAAAATGACGAAAAAAATCGACGTCACAAAACTCCCCAAATACCACTAAACACAATACCATCTGGAATCGGATACTTCCCTCGAGCTATATAGCTCAAAAGCAGCTCCCAACCCCATAAGTTAGGATCGAACACTTCTCTTTACCTTGTTGTTGTTGTGGTCTTCAGTCCTGAGACTGGTTTGATGCAGCTCTCCTTGCTACCCTATCCTGTGCAAGCTTCTTCATCTCCCAGTACTTACTGCAACCCACATCCTTGTTAATCTGCTTAGTGTATTCATCTCTTGGTCTCCCTCTATGATTTTTACCCTCCACGCTGCTCTCCAATGCTAAATTGGTTATCCCTTGATGCCTCAGACCATGTCCTACTAACCGGTCTCTTCTTTTTGTCAAGTTGTGCCACTTACACCTCTTCTCCCCAATTCTATTCAATACCTCCTCATTAGTTATGTGATCTACCCATCTAATCTTCAGCATTCTTCTGTAGCACCACATTTCGAAAGCTTCTATTCTCTTCTTGTCCAAACTATTCATCGTCCATGTTTCACTTCCATACAAGGCTACATTCCATACAAATACTTTCAGAAGCGACTTCCTGACACTTAAATCTATACTCGATGTTAACAAATTTCTCTTCTTCAGAAACGCTTTCCTTGCCGTTGCCAGCCTACATTTTATATCTTCTCTACTTCGACCATCATCAGTTATTTTGCTCCCCAAATAGGAAAACTCGTTTACTACTTTAAGTGTCTCATTTCCTAATCTAATTCCCTCAGCATCACCCGACTTAATTAGACTACATTCCATTATTCTCGTTTCGCTTTTGTTGATGTTCATCTTATACCCTCCTTTCAAAACACTGTGCATTCCGTTCAACTGCTCTTCCAAATCCTTTGCTGTCTCTGATAGAATTACAATGTCATCGGCGAACCTCAAAGTTTTTATTTCTTCTCCATGGATTTTAATACCTACTCCAAATTTTTCTTTTGTTTCCTTTACTGCTTGCTCAATATACAGATTGAACAACATCGGGGAGAGGCTACAACCCTGGCTCACTCCCTTCCCAACCACTGCTTCCCTTTCATGCCCCTCGACTCTTATAACTGCCATCTGGTTTCTGCACAAATTGTAAAAGCCTTTTGCTCCCTGTATTTTACCCCAGCCACCTTTAGAATTTGAAAGAGAGTATTCCAGCCAACATTGTCAAAAGCTTTCTCTAAGTCTACAATGCTTGAAACGTAGGTTTACCTTTCCTTAATCTTTCTTCTAAGATAAGTCGTAAGGTCAGTATTGCCTCACGTTTCCAATATTTCTACGGAATCCAAACTGATCTTCCCCAAGGTCGACTTCTACCAGTTTTTCCATTCGTCTGTAAAGAATTCGCGTTAGTATTTTGCAGCTGTGACTTACTAAACTGTTAGTTCGGTAATTTTCACATCTGTCAACACCTGCTTTCTTTGGGATTGGAGTTATTATATTCTTCTTGAAGTCTGAGGGTATTTCACCTGTCTCATACATCTTGCTCACCAGATGGTAGAGTTTTGTCAGGACTGCCTCTCCCAAGGCCATCAGTAGTTCTAATGGAATGTTGTCTACTCCCGAGGCCTTGTTTCGACTCAGGTCTTTCAGTGCTCTGTCAGACTCTTCACGCAGTATTGTATCTCCCATTTCATCTTCATCTACATCCTCTTCCATAACATTGTCCCCAAGTACATCGCCCTTGTATAGACCCACTATATACTCCTTCCACCTTTCTGCTTTCCCTTCTTTGCTTAGAACTGGATTTCCATCTGAGCTCTTGATATTCATACAAGTGGTTCTCTTTTCTCCAAAGGTCTCTTTAATTTTCCTGTAGGCAGTATCTATCTTACCCCTAGTGAGATAAGCCTGTACATCCTCACATTTGTCCTCTAGCCGTCCCTGCTTAGCCATTTTGAGACGTCTGTATTCCTTTTTGCCTGCTTCATTTACTGCATTTTTATGTTTTCTCCTTTCATCAATTAAGTTCAATATTTCTTCTGTTACCCAAGGAGTTCTACTAGCCCTCGTCTTTTTACTTACTTGATCTTCTGCTGCCTTCACTACTTCATCCCTCAGAGCTACCCATTCTTCTTCTACTGTATTTCTTTCCCCCATTCCTGTCAATTGTTCCCTTATGCTCTCCCTGAAACTCTGGACAACCTCTGGTTCTTTCAGTTTATCCAGGTCCCATCTCCTTAAATTCCCACCATTTTGCAGTTTCTTCAATTTTAATCTCCAGTTCATTACCAATAGATTGCGTTCAGAGTCCACATCTGCCCCTGGAAATGTCTTACAATTTAAAACCTGGGTCCTAAATCGCTGTCTTACCATTATATAATCTATCTGATACCTTCTAGTATCTCCAGGATTCTTCCATGTATGCAACCTTCTTTCATGATTCTTGAACCAAGTGTTAACTATAATTAAGTTATGCTCTGTGCAAAACTCTACCAGGTGGCTTCCTCTTTCATTTCTTATCCCCAATCCGTATTCACCTACTATGTTTCCTTCTCTCCCTTTTCCTACTCTCGAATTCCAGTCACCCATGACTATTAAATTTTCGTCTCCCTTCACTACCTGAATAATTTCTTTTATTTCATCATACATTTCTTCAATTTCTTCATCATCTGCAGAGCTAGTTGGCTTATAAACTTGTACTACTGTAGTATGCATGGGCTTCGTATCTATCTTGGCCACAATAATGTGTTCACTGTGCTGTTTGTAGTAGCTTACCCGCACTCCTATTTTTTTTTATTCATTATTAAACCTACTCCTGCACTACCCCTATTTGATTTTGTGTTTACAACCCTGTATTCACCTGACCAAAACTCTTGTTCCTCCTGCCACCGAACTTCACTAAATCCCACTATATCTAACTTTAACCTATCCATTTCCCTTTTTAAATTTTCTAATCTACCTGCCCGGTTAAGGGATCTGACATTCCATGCTCCGATCCGTAGAACTCCAGTTTTCTTTTTCCTGATAACGACGTCCTCCTGAGTAGTCTCCGCCCGGAGATCCGAATGGGGGACTATTTTACCTGTGGAATATTTTACCCAAGAGGACGCCATCATCATTTATCCATACAGTAAAGCTGCATGCCCTCGGGAAAAATTACGACCGTAGTTTCCCCTTGCTTTCAGCCGTTCGCAGCCCCAGCACACTAAGGCCGTTTTGGTTCATGTTGCAAGGCCAGGTCAGTCAATCATCCAGACTGTTGCCCCTGCAACTACTGAAAAGGCTGCTGCTCCTCTTCAGGAACCACACGTTTGTCTGGCCTCTCAACAGATACCCCTCCATTGTGGTTGCACCTACGGTACGGCCATCTGTATCGCTGAGGCACGGAAGCCTCCCCACCAAAGGCAAGGTCCGTGGTTCCTCTCACTCACACACACACACACACACACACACACACACACACACACACACACACACACACACACACACACACACCTACGAAAAAATACTCAACCAAAAGAAAAACTCGACCCACCCACACCTCAACCCCCTCCAACCAACCCAACCTCCCCCCTCAACCCAAAATAAAAATCTCACAAACAAAAACCAAATGCAACATAAAAAAATCTCAATCACACACTACAACTCAACAAAAACTTCAGCAAAATAGATCCTCCACAACTAAAACACGAACACACACACTCTTCCCCCCCCCCCCCCCCCCCCACCCTCACAAACACTCTAACACAAAATAAACCACCCACCCCACCCTGAGCTGCAGCCAGCCAGTCACCCACCCACCCACCCACCCACCTACCTACCCAGACCACCCTAACCAACTACTTTCGGCCTATACATTTTACTCACAGCCCTTAAGAAAACCCGAACAACACAATAGCCCTCAGGGATACTCTTCTGCCAACAGTACTCATCTAAATGAGACTGAAGGTTAGAACAGCGCCTCTTCCCCCTCCCAAGAACTGCCTTAACCACCCCCCACATCCCCTCTATTGTATTGGTAGAAGCCCCCATCTCATAATTCTTGAACTCTAAGCTATGATTCACTACTAAACGATGAAATCCCCTCTCACCCAACCCCCTATATGAAGAAAAAGCATCAGAAACTACTGTGGACCCTGGCTCTATATATTCCTCAATTAACCCTACTAATTCAGCCTTAGACCTCCCTTCCACAACCCTAAAAACACATTCGGAACACCCACCCCCTGGAACAACAGCCCCCCACACCCAGAGACTAGCCACAGACTTACCTCTCCCATACTTCCTTTTCCTAAACTGCGACTCGTCCACCTCCACAACAACCCCATGCCCCCCCCCCCTCTCCCCCCCCCCCAGCTTACCCCTGTACTTAGTAAACTCTGAACACACTTCACAACAAAAAGAAAACCAATCAAGCACACTCCTCTCACTCACACCAGTCTCATGCATGCAAAAACTGTGTGGGGATCTATAACAAAAGTAATAAGTAACCAGTACTATCTCGCACATGCCCAACCTAGACTTCTCGAACCAGGTACCGCGCCGTATGGAACGCCAAATGTCGTCTTTCCTACAGCGCCAAATATAACCGACCCTGGTCTGAGAGGCCGGAACTTTAGCCAACTTCATTTCTTCACGGAAAACACTGCATTTGACCACCTTGGCAATTAAGCCAAAAAGCTGCAGAAACTTAATGAGCTCTAAAGGGGTGTTCCCCATCATAGCCCTCAAACAGGAACTATTAATCTTATCTGTCATATCCATTCCTGATCAAAAAACAACAACCGATTAAATTTAATAAAAATACCACACGACGTACAGCGATCACCACTAAATTAATCTTCACACAAAACCACAAAATCATTAACCACTGAAACGAATTCCACTTCAAACACACTCGAACAATACTTGACACTGAGCAACAGCTAACTGAGCCCAAAACACCAAACAAATGAAAACCCTGAACATACCACCAGAGGGCACAACAAACCACAACACGATGACATCTACAAACACGCCACACCAAACTCCGTGCCGTCATGACGTCACACACCATAACACCCTTATGTCACGGGTCAAAACCGACGCGTGGGATCGGACGCTTCTGTTGACCCCAACAACCTTATCTGTTATAATGGGGACATAGATGTGGACAACAGCAGCAGAATTGGGAGAGCTTCTACAATCTTCCAACATATATTCAAAGGGTGTGTCCACAAAGCTTTGGTCGTACTATTATCATCCTTCCGATGGCCATATATGCATGTTAGATGTGGAAAATATCAGTAAAATTGATACACAAGCTCAATGTTTTATACCAACAATTCTTCAGGAAAGTTCTGAAGGTCAGTTATCACCACCACATTTCAAATGAAGAAGTGCTGAGAAGTGGTCTATCCAGCCTGCACAAAGTCATTGCCGAAAGAAGGCTGAAGCTTGTGGGGCATGTTCTCTGCATGAAAGATGGAACAACCCCAAATCAACATTTCTGTTGAAATAAACAGATGGATACAGCAAGATCTTGTAGCACAAAGAAATAAACTTCTGCAAAGGATCATCAGTGCATGGACATGACCTGGGAGGAAGCTGAAAACCTGGCAGCTGATGGTTCACTGGAGGATTCTTGCTGCCTTATTTGGTACTGAGCATTGGAGGAACTAACTGTAAGTCAGTGGGTGTTACCTATAACAGCTACTAAATGAAAAGGCACTAAAAGGTTAAGAAGTAACAAGCTAGTAGTCAAGTAATTCTGTACAGTCTTTGTGAGGTATTTCAGGGCAAGAGCCCAGGTCAGTGGAAGACAAGTTGCATCGCTATGATGCCCATCTGATCACAACTGAACCGTTTGTCCGAAAATTAAATTTCAGTTGTTTGCCAGTCTTCCTCTCCAGACATCATGTATTGTGACTTATTGCTGTGTTTTAAATGAAGATGCCTTTGAAAAAACCCATTTTGAAAGGAGAGTAGACAAAGTGCAATATGATGATTGATAGCACTAGATCATAATAGAAGAAATTTCTTTGAGGTGTTTTAAGCATTGGAAGGTTTGATGGGTCAATGCTTTGATGTGATAGGATTCTACTCTTAGGATTGCAACCCCATCACATACACCATATATTTTTCCTACCCAAAATATTAGGTTGGAAGCATGGATTCTGAAAACATGATAATGTGAAACCCAACTAGCACTTTTCTCACATGACATACGGGAAGCTATATATCAAGGCAGTCAGGTGGACGCATTATTTCTTGATTTCCGGAAAGCATTTGACTCGGTACAATACCTTTGCTTATCATCAAAAGTTCGATCAGATGTGTTATTGAGTGAAATTTGTGACTGGATTGAAGACTTGTTGATAGTAAGGACACAGTAGTTTATCTTGGATGGAGTCATTGTCAGATGTGGAAGTAACTTAAGGTGTGCCCCAGGCAAGTGTGTCAAGACCCTTTCTGTTCATGTTGTATGTTAATGACCTTCCAATATTACATTTTAAGCACTGTTCTCCTTTGTAATTTCATGCATAAATGCAATGTTTGATTATAAACTTATTAATGAGAAAATTATTTTTTAAAAATTACTTGACACATTATTTCTTTACTTTGTTTCTCGTGGAATACAATATATAGAAGTAGTATAAGTATTGCGTGTGAGTGTGAGTGTTTTGTATCTCAGGAGAAGGCCATTTTGCGTAAAGCTAGTGTCTAGCAGTCTTTTTGTTGTGTCTGTCTGTGACTCAATGTCTCCTCCAAGTGGCGAGTAGCAATCTATTCTTTTCATAATTTATGTAAAATCTTTGAAATGCTAATGAAACAAACATATAGTGGAAGCATTGGCATATCAACTGTTTGTATTTTTCAGAATTATTCTCCTTGACTCTGTAGATAATTTCCAAAACCCACAGTCCTGTAAAATGTACTATGAAAGTGAAAGTGCACGTACTTCACTCTGTCTTTCTGTTTGTGTGTCAGCTTCATAATGGTTGAAAAATAAAAGTGCAATCTTTATTTTATCCAGCATTTGTAACACCATATTCAGTTACACATTGTATTCAATAAATTGCATCCTGCAAATGAGTATTTAGGGATATGGAGTGAGTCAAGTTGTGTATTAGCAAGCAAAAGAGTCATTGCAGGCAACTTCTGTGAAATATACTAACCACAAATTACAACTGTCACATTGTTAGTTATGGGAATTGCTTCTAGATTATTTTGTAATGTGTTATAAATAATGGTATTATGTATGTAAAGTTGTCCTCAAACTGAAGGTTGGTTTGGACACTACAGTAGTTTAGTAGCAGGGTTCTTGTAATTTTTCACATGAACTGATGATCACTTGGTAATTTACAGAAAAGTATTAGGGCCACTGTAGTGCTGAACCCCAGACCTTTGGATTTGTAGCCAGAGAGCCACCAAGTCAGCTAATAGCTGTGTCTTAGAAGACACTTTACCTTTCATTATTTCTCACATCAGGGTGTCTCTATTGATTTCAAATAGCGATACTGGCTGTCTGTATACTGAAAAGTTGAAATCTTGTTAGGCATGTACTGAAACTTACTGTTGAATCTTAATACTCAGTAAGCGATAAGATGATCTTGTATTTAATTTTTGAAAAGCTAGAGATTTCAAGTCTCCTCTCTGGTGTTTGCTGGCAGCTTGTTACTTTTGCACAAGAATATAAAACTACATTCTGAAACTGTAACATTTTCAATTTTAGTACTATGGTTTTAAATTTCACTGTTCATCTTAAGTTTGATGTTCATTTCTCATCAGACTAATGTTTTTGTAACAATTGTAAATGATTATTACCTTCATCTCAGACTTGGTCATGCTTAGCCCACAGTTTTCTTGTTAGAGCAATGAGAATGCATATATACAAACCACAGTCTGAAAATTCAGGTGTGCCGTGTTTCAATTATGGGTTATGACTGGCTGTATTGCAAGGTGGGGTAGTGCAATATGTCTATAATCCTGCCAAAACAATGAGACTGGAAGTAATCTGCCCAAATAGTTAAGAAACATATTCAGTCTCTCAGTAATATGAAGAAGAGAGAAGGCTGCCCACCACATGTAGGAGACATTGAGTCAGTCTATCTCTCTCTCTCTCTCTCTCTCTCTCTCTCTCTCTCTCTCTCTCTCTCTCTCTCTCTCTCTCTCTCTCTCTCTCTCTCTCTTCTCACACACACACACACACACACACACACACACACACACACACACACACACACACACACACACACACGAAATGGAAAACAGGTAAGCTTTCAGTAAAACTACAATGAAATTTTTGCTAAAAGATAAGCAGTCTTTTCATTGTGTCTGTCTGCAACTCAATGCCTCCTCTTATTCGATGAGTAGCAATCTATCATTTTTCATATTGTTGTTGTTCTGTACTGAACTCGCATTATTTCTTCCTGTGTCACCAAAAGACTATTTCCATATGCTTTCCTAATGTCCCGTTATTTCCTGCCCCCTTATTGTCCTGTATGTCTTTCCCCTCCCAGCAGGGCCAGTCCTTCACTATTCTACACACACACACACACACACACACACACACACACACACACACACACACACACACACACACACACACACACACACACACACACACACACATCTCTTCCAAGGCATCCACTTTGTACCAAAAAACACCAAGATTTCTCAAACTAAAAACAAAAAAAAAATATTTCTTTTTATTCCACACATTTTCAGTATTGGTACTCCCCCTATGGAAAGTCTGTTTGATTAAGGCAGTGCTTGACATCAACACACAGAAAAAAAGCAAATAATGAAATCTTACTTATTGTGCATGTACAATGAGGTGACAAGTCATGGGATAACAATGTGCACATATATAGATGGTGGTAGTATTGTGTACACAAGGTATGAGAGGGCAGTGCATTGGCGGGGCTGTAAATTGTACTCGGGTGAGTCATGTGAAAAAGTTTCCAGCATGGTTGTGGCTGCACAGTGGGAATTAAGTCTCTGAATGTGGAGTGGTAGTTGAAGCTAGACTAATGTGACATTCCATTTAAGAAATCATTAGGGAATTCAATATTCCGTGATCTTCAGTGTCAAAAGTGTGCCGAAAATAGCAAATTTCAGGCATTACTTCTCACCATGAGTGAAGTGGTGGCCAGTGACCTTCACTTGATGACAGAGAGGTGGCATTTGTGTAGAGTTGTCAGTGTTAACAGACAAGCAACAGTGCATGCAATGACCATAGAATTCGATGTGGAACATATGATGAACGTATCCATTAGGACAGTCCAACGAAATTTGTGTTAATGAGCTATGGCAGCAGATAACTGTTGCAAGTGCCTCTGCTAACAGCATAACATCATCTGCAGTAATTCTCCTGGCTTGTGACCATATTGCATGGACACTAGATGACTTGGAAACTATGGCCTGTTCAGATGAGTTTAGATTTCAGATAATGTGGGCTTTGTTTACATGAAATGGACCAGGTTCTGTGGTCCAACCGTACCAATCATTGACAGGAAATGGTTATGTTCAGCAGCTTGGAGACCATTTGCAGCCATTCATGGATTTCAACTTCCCAAACAATTGTGGAAGGTCACAGTTCTTTGCTGTTGGTTTGAAGAACATTCTGGACAATTTGCACGAATTATTGGGCCACCAGATTCCCCGACATAAATCCCATCAAACATTTATAGGACATAAATGAGAGGTTAGTTTGTGCACAAAATCCTGCACCAGTAACACTATTTGCAGTTATGGATGGCTATAGAGACACCATGGCTCAATATTTCTGCACGGGACATCCATTGAGTCCGTGCCACATCGAGTTTCTGCACTACGCCAAGCAGAAGAAAGTCCAACATGATAGTAGGAGGTATCCCAAGACTTCTGTCACCTCACTATGCTGTATAGTAAGAAGAATACACAATTTTGTTTGTATGTGGTTGTGGAGTATACAGGATGTGAAACGTACACAAAGCTGCCAACTGTAGCCGCAACAATGGCTCCACCCAGGCTGAGCATTGGGTTGAACTGAGATTTGACTTTAGGTATGGGTAATTCGTTCTATTCTAAAACCGTGTACCGGATCAAGACATGAACTGAGGACCTTTGATTTTTCCGTGGCAAGTGCTCTACTGACTGAGCTACCCAAAAATACGCCTCTGTGAAGTTTGGAAGGTAGAAGACCAGATAATTATGGAAGTAAGACTTTGAGGGCTGTTCACGAGTCGTGCTTGGCGACCTCAGCCGGTAGAGTATGGGCCCAAAGAAGGCAAAGGTCCACACTTCAACTTTTGGTCCAGCACACACATTTAGTATGTCAGGAAGTTTCATATCAGTCCACACTCCACCACAAAGCAAAAATTTCATTCTGGCATTCTATTCTGCTTCAGCCTTATGGCAGAGTTCATCAGTCATAGCAGCTGTTGGTTGTTGGCGTGCCAGTCTCTCAGCAAATGGCCAGGTGTTTTCAGTTGGTCAAAGTTCTGGAAAACATATTGGCCAGAGCAGTAGCAGAACAATCACTGTATCTAGGTGGGTAGGTCAGGACAGCAATGGTGACATGTGATATTAAGTTGCCTCGTTCACAGATTGTCACAGTGACTTCGGAGACTCATCTCGGCTAAGCCACTTGCCAGAAATGCAAATTATGCTGTCTGTATTAATATCTGTTGGAACCAGAAGTGATTGTGTTGAGGTGTTATATCATGTTTTATGTAATGTAATATACCCGTGTATAAATTTCTGTTTGCCATTATAGAATTATTCATACCTAGATCGGACTAGCTGTGCAGTCTTCGTTACTGTGGACTTTATTTCCTTCTGCAACTTCTGTGCTGGAAGTTGAACAGATCTCTTACAAATCTCAAATTTCCAATAAATAATGTAGAAACGTTCTTTGTTAATATGAATACATTGATCTATTAATTACAACAGTCAAACATGTCATACATTCCTTTATGACCAAGGAGCAGTATCATTAGATTTGCTCAATACAATTACGTATGATAGTAATTGACCTTTATTCTCTCTTGGATGACAGCTAACTGAACGATCTCAAAGACTCTCCAGATATTGGGGACATCATCACGACTGTCACAGACGTCCTCCTCCTGTGGATTGTACCATATCTCCAAGGTAGGAGCAGACAATGCAAAACCAACAGGTACTATGAAGCTTAGTAAGATTCCTGTTGTCATCCTGACTAGCAGATATGCTGTGTCCATTCAACTTAAACACACAGAAAGAAAACAAATTTCCAAACAGCATGCTATACTAACTCATTACTTAAATTTTTGTTGTTGCAATCATCATTCGTTGGTTTGGTAAATGTTGTGCAACACCTCTGCTTGTTAAAGTGATATGTTACCTTAGAACTTGTGAACTTGGTAGTGCCCCCATATCATCACACTAGGTGCTGGGCTCATATGACAATGTTTATACTCAGAGCTACCCCACATGATTACATCCATCACAATAGTGTATGCAGAGCTGGGACTCATCTAAACAGAATTTGTCTTGTCAGTATTAAATACAATGTTTTTGTTGCGCACACTGCTGTGGTTGTGCCTCTTTCCACCGGTGTTCTTCTCACTGCCACTGTATTAGTGGATGTCACCACAGTGACAAACATACTGACAGTAGATAGTGCTCCAGACTTCGTCCCACTGACCATGTGGATACTCGTGTTACTGCAAAGTAGCCAGTTTCTTGCCATCTCTCAGGTTTTATCGGTGTGACAGATTGTGTTCTTCCAGTTATTTTGCTGAGTTGTTTCCATTTTATGTACAACATGTTGATTACTAGCCCAACTGTCTTCCTAAAGTGCTGCAAAGTTTGCTGCTGTGTGTACTCGATGCATGCACTCCGAAAGACTTGACTTATTATTGGTGTCGTGCTGCTATTTCTAGCTGAGTTGGATTCCAGACACCTACTTTGCCCTTTGATGTGCTTGTTTTTCAGAGCTCAAGCTGAAATTCCATGAAATGCAGATTCTGTGTCCCAGCTCTGGTGAATATAATGGCCAGAGAGAACAAAATGAGTGCAGGGCCTCAAGCCTTGTTGAAAATCAAGCCTTTGTCCTTGTTTGTTAGGTTTTCTAACATACTTATTGCAGTTGGCTCCTTAATTATGCTGTCCCAGAAACCTGATATTTCCACTACAAGGCTGTTCACATTATATTTCATTTCATAATTATATTCGAGGCAGTACTTAGCGATAGCTGGTTTGCCTGGTTGTTACAGTCGGATGTGTCACTGATGTGCTTTCACCTCTCCTCGAATGTCCCAATAGTCTGCCCCCACGTAAGACGGGCTATGTTCTAATGGCATTTGATATACGCCAGACTTTTGGAGACATAATTTGTAAACAGTTATAGTGAATGTTACATAGTGCAGGTCTTCACAGTGGAGATAGTGGTGAAACCACAAAAAATGACAAACTGTGAAAAAAACAATTATAATAAGAAATACAAAAACATGGGAAAACGATAGCATTTTGTAACAAGGACAAAAATAAAGCCCCACTGATGATGTTGGAACTTCAGTGAAACATGTCTGGAAGATAGAGGAAAAAATAAAATTGTTTTGCTCGAGGTGGACCCTCTCCAAAATCAAATCTATTTGTAAGCAAAGGTGGACAGAAGAGCTTCAACCTCAAGGTGACATATTGTCTTTAACACTGTAAAGACTACTTTTTATCTTAGTTGAAAGGAGTGAAATGCACTGTGTGCCATATTTCTATAGGAGTCTACTGATCTTTTTGAATATTTGGCCAGCATTAGATATGTAAGCAGTTGTTTGCTTCTCTTCTTCCTTCTCAGACTTAATCTTTTTCTCATTCATTCTTGATTTTGACAATCTGAGTACCCACTCCTTTGGAGCATTGCTTGTAATTCTTCAATGATGCTCTCCTTGTCTGAAAGTATTGACCAGATTTTGTAGCAACAAATTTTTGTTAGCTGATGATGACTTGAGGCATGGAGATAGGTCAGTGCATATAGGTTTGCCTTATGCATTGTGACAAAGGTGTCAACGTGTTCTCATATCATGTCAAGGAAAGGTAGCTAGTTCTCTTTTCAAAGTTGCATCATGGGTTTTATGTTACAAAGAGTTTACGTGTTCCAGGAGCTAAAGTTTTTCTGCTTGATGTGACCAAAAGACAAGTGCCGTCCATGTGCCAATAGAAACATGTTTCAGCTTGGAGGATTTTAGTACCTTTGTTTAATTGGGTTCCATGAATAGGTTTGCCATCAGGGGTTTGGTCATCATATTTTCCTTTGAATAGGAAATAAGTTGACTTCAGAAAACACACAAAACTTTCTGTGATACAATCTTCAATGTTTTCCATGATTAGTTCCAAGGTGTCAAAGTGGAACCTGGTCAAGAGGGCAATACCACTGAAACTGACCATAATATCAATATTCCGCTTCCGCAGTTGCCTTGGGGGAGAGGGGGGGGGGGGGGGGGGGGAGGAGGACTCAGCACAACACACCATTAACCAACCACACTTGGAAAGCCTGAGAGATCACCTCACTTCATTCAACAGGGAGTAAACATTTCACAATGCATATCAGTTGGAGAAGCTGTGCCAGGTGAAAGGTAGACTTCTCAGTACACAGATCTATTCGACAAGGTGTCAGGATGAAAAAGCCGTACCTACATCTGCATACATCGAACATCACATTAACACACCAGCCTTGCAAACTTGGCCCTAGTAAGAGAGAGAATTCATGAAATCCGAAGAATGCCAGAGATCACTTAAAAAAATTCTTCATCTCCATCTTTACATGTCAGCTACACACTCTGGAATTCTTGGGAATGGGGTGACAATATGGCCTTGTCACAAACAGAATCAGTGCAGTTGAAAATTACTTCGCACCAGAAAACAAAATTCAATCATTAGCACAAAAAGCCAAGACAAGGTACAGGGAAACATACTGTCATTAATCTCACCGACAATCATGTAGATGAGAATACAGTGAAGATCCTTGCTAAAGGGCTCGATTTCATACACGCTCCAAAAATTATACCAGTAGTAGATTACATCAGCTCCATGGAATATGTTGCAGCTTCTCTACCACCGGAAGCAGAAGAGGTGGTTTGTTGTAAAACCTTTAGAGCACTTATCACAGTGCCTATACTAAGATCCAGCATCTCCAAGGAAGAGCAAGCAACACTGAGAAATCTGCAAGGGGACAAGGAAATTATAGTCCTACCTGCCAATAAGGCGATCCTACAATCCTAATGTCACAAGGACTACAATAAGATTTTTCACCTTTTCAATTATGTAGCATACAGACAAATAAATGTCGACCCTACAAGTAAAATCAAAAGGAAGTCTGACCCTTCTCAATGACTCAAGGCTCGTCATGCAACATGATTAAGGCTCTCAGAATACGCTGAAGCCAGACAGTTGTTTCACAGACGTTTTTATGCACATTGTGACATCAGTTTATCTCCTGTTCTTCGGTAACTATTATGAACAAACTAATGATGTGGTAGTGGGTAGTCCATTATTCAGTACCAGCCTATGCAAAGACCCTAATTTCGCTAATTTGTTTCTGTTGGTATATGATACATTTATGGGGTGTTAGCACTTGGAACAGAAGAGCTGAAGAGTTACTGGAACATTTAAACTCTGTCCATCATAATACAAAATTTGTGATGGAACTGAGAGAGAGATCAAGCTACCTTTCATTGATGTGTTAGTTATGAGAAGAATCACAATGGATCTCTAGGTCACACCAAGCGAGGTGGCACAGTGGCTAGCACACTGGACTCGCATTCGGGAGGACGACAGTTCAATCCCGCGTCCGGCCATCCTGATTTAGGTTTTCTGTGATTTCCCTAAATCACTCCAGGCAAATGCCGGGATGGTTCCGTTGAAAGGGCACGGCCGACTTCCTTCTCCTTCCTTCCCTAATCCGATGAGACCGATGACCTTGCTGTTTGGTCTCTTCCCCCAAACCAACCAACCCTAGGTCACAGTGTATGTAGAAAGTCTACGTATACTGACATTTATCTCCAAGAATAAAGCCATTGCCATCCATCACAAAGGAATTTGATGCTAAAGAATGGTTCATGTGTAGTGGTTCCGTCTGCTTTGTTTCTTCATTTGTTGTCCTCGGTGATGACGTACTGCATTGCTACACTGGCTGAAAAATGAGTTGTGGATTCCGACACTGACTACTGTAAACAATGTAGCCGACAGGTGCACAGTTGCGCTTCACAGTACTTTAATTTCACTGTTCACAACCCGCTAATAATACAGTTATTTGCCCAGTGCACAGTCTTTTTAATAGTTTGCAGGCAGAACTTCAAATACTGCTACAATAGTTTACTGTTGAACATCTCGAGCAGTAAAAACCTAACCACAAAGTTCACAGTTCTTGAAGAATAGCAAGGTACATATGGAGCAGACACTGTCATTGGTTTGACACGTGGCCTAATTGTTTAACACTTATTCCACAGTTAAGTTGAAGTATTGTTGTTGTTCTAACCAACACAGATTTCTCATCTGAAATTCGGACGTGGACTGGCTGACTGACTCATGACCAAAAAGTGGGCCGTTGTATATCATCAGAATAGTAGGCCCTGAAACTACACATTGTTCAATGTTTAATCTACAGAAATTACAATTAAAACTTAACTCATTAAATTAACTGAATACATCAAAAAATTGGTTCTTTTTAACAGTTTCTTCTACTACAAGATGTAGGCCGAATTATTTGTTTAAATCATGAAATTAACAAATATAAGTACACAAACAATACTTTGGACAAAACTGTTAATTACTTTGAAATTAATTAAAGGCTGGCTTTGCTAACATGTTTTTGAATAGAGCCAAATAGATACTTTAAGATTACTAGTATTTTATCTTCCAAATCTTTACAATTATTACAGAATTTATATTTGTTTATATGTCAACAGTAGAATTTAAGTTAAGAAACAATTACTGATTTCACCCTATAATGAAAGATACTAACTAATAATAGTCAAAATAAATTAGAAAGTCAATTACACATGTAAAACTAAGCACAAAATTAGATCTGGTGTTATATTCTTTAAAACTGAGGGCCAACCTTTCTGTATTATGAAAATACAGATTATACTCATGTATGTTATTGGTAATTAGTTCAAAAATGAAAAAAACAAATTCAAGTAGACAGATGGCAAAATAAGAGGGGAATTAAAAATATCCCATCTTGCTTTGTCACACTTGGAGCTCAAACACTTTCAGACAAGAAGACCCTTGCTGAAAAATTTAAAACACTTATGAATAATGTTCTGAAGGAATGGGTACTCATTATCATATGAAATCAAAATAAAGAATATGTGAGATAGAGGTTGAGACTGAGAAAGAAGAACAGGAACTAAGAATTGCTTGTCTGGCTTACGCTGACCAAATATCTTGAAAGATTGGTGGAGTCCAGTGAGAACATGGTATCTGTTGTATTTCACTCCTTTCAACTAAGATAGAAAGCACTTTTGTAATATTAAAGATGATTTAGGCCTCTGTAAGTCTGTTGTGTACCACAAGGCTGACTATCATAACAATCAAAGAGAGATGTGAGTAACATCAGTGATATACTAGACCAACACAACCAAGCGAATTGATGTTGCCAAGTATAGCAGAACCCCACTATCCACATCCTACAGGACCAGAAGCATGGTCAGACCACAAAAAGGCTGGATTATCAGAACAACACTTTTATTGACCCACATCATCATAATACAGTACAGCACAACTTCAATGTTCAACTGGAAATACTATATGAAATATTGTTCCATATTAAAACAGTAACAAAATGAAAACATTCACACAATCAAAAATCTTACAAAAAAGTGTAATGTTTAGTGGTGCGTGTATTGTAAAATATGTCTGTATCGTACAGTAATATATTGTCTCTGTGAATGGCAGCTGAACATCGGTTCATACCTTTTTACAGTACTGCATTAACATGCAATTGATTTACACTTAACTCTTCAAAATACGAGAAATCTACAATTACATCTACACCTATACCTGTACTCTGCAAACCATCATGAAGTGCTTATTAGGATTTCTTCCCATTTCATTCACGTATGGTGTGTGGAAGGAATGATTGTTTGAATGCCTCTTTGCACACTGTAATTTTTTTAATCTCACCCTCACAATCCATATGTGTGTGATACATAGCGAATTGAAGTTTATTCCTAGAGTAATAATTAAAGCTGGTTCTTGAAACTTTGTTAGTAGATTTTCTCAGGATAGTTCACATTTATCTTCAGCAATCTGCTAGTTCAATTTCTTCAGCAACACTGTAGCACTCTCCCACACTGGTGCTCTTTCTTGCTGCCTTACTCTGTATGTGTTCAATATCCCCTTTTAGCCCTCTTTAGTACAGGTCCTACACACTTGTGCAATACTCCAGAACTGGTCACACGAGTCATTTGTAAACAATATCCTTTATAGACTGATTGCACTTCCCCAGTATTCTACCAACAAACCGAAATCTGTTTTACCCTCAACTGAGACCTTGTGAGCATTCCATTTCATATCACCACAAAGTGTTACATCCAGGTATTTGTATGAGTTGGCTGATTCCAACAGTGACTCATTGATACTACAGTTGTAGGATACTATGTTTGTTTTTTCTTCTTGTAAAGTGCACAATTTTTTGTTTCTGAACATTGAGAGCAAGTTGCCAATCTTTGCACCACTTTGAAATCTCATGAAGATTCGACTGAATATCTATGCAGCTTCATTCAGCACAGATAATTGCGTCATCTATAAAAAGTCTTAATATTGTGTGAAAGTTCATTGATAGACATCATGAACAGCAAGAGTCCCAGCAACTTCCCTGGGGCATGCCTGATGTTGTTTCTACATCTGATAATGACTCTGTGTGCAAGATAGCATGCTGTGTCTTCCCTGCCTAAAAGTTCCAGTCCAGCCACAAATTTCACTTAATACCTCGTATGATCGTACTTTTGACAGTAAGTGTAGGTATGGTACTGAGTTAAACACTTACCAGAAATCAAGAAATAATGCATCTACCTGACAGTCTGATCCAAATCTTTCAGTATGTTATGTGAGAAAAGTGCAAGTTGGGCTTCACATGATTGACTCTTTGGACTCCATACTGGTTGGCATTGAGGAGGTTATTCTGTTCAAGATACCTCGTTATGTTGGAGCTCAGAATAAGTTCTAAGATTCTACAACAAATTGATGTCGAGGATATTGGACGGTAGTTTTGTGGATCACTTCTTCTAGCCTCATTGTAGATGGGTTTGACCTGTGCTTTTCTCCCTGAACTGGGCAAGGTTTTTTGTTTGAAGGGTCTACAAGAGAGTATAGCTGAAAGAGGGGCTATGTTGGCCACAAATTCAGTATAGAACCTGACAGAGATTCCATCGGGTCCTACAGTTTTGTTCAATTTTAAGGATTTCTTCCCTTTCTCAACACCACTGACACTACCACTGAACACTGACTTCATTTATCTTTCCAATGGTAAGAGGATTAAAAACAGGGCAATTCTCCTGGGTTTTCCTTCGTAAAGGAACATTTGAAAATAGTTAGGCATTTCAGCTTTTGCTTTGCTACTCTGAATTTCAGTTCCTGTTTCATTCATTAGGGTTTGGACACTAACTTTGGGGCCACTAACAGCCTTTACATAGGACCGTAATTTCTTAGGGTTTTATGAAAAATCGTTTGACACAGTTCAGCTATGGTAGTCATTGAAGACTTAAACCATTGTCCTCTTGACAGCCAAACCTGCTTCATTCAGCAGCTCTGTATCTATAAACCCAATGCTGTTTTTGTGGGGGAACGCTGGGCGATGCCTAACCCTAAACTTTTTCGTCAACAAAGTAATTTTTTTACGATATTGAGAACTTGGAAGAGTGCCAAAGATTTATTTCACAGGCGTAAATTTTTTATTTCATTTTTTCGTGTTGGTAATTGCAATAGGAATGATACCAGTGCAGTTTTTGGTGGGAAAAGCGATGCCATTGACTGTTTCAATCAGAAAACTTACAAACTATTTTACTTGTTCTGCGTCTAAAAAACCAAAAACTGTCAATAATTCGTGTGCGAGTGAAAAGCTAGGAAGTTCATCAGTGGATGACGAAAGTGAAACTGTAAACCTGAGCATTGAACCTACGTGGAAAATGCAGTGAACGAACTAGTGCATGATAGAAAATTAAATGATCGTCCAGAGTGTTGGACTTTGGAACAAGTCCGATACCATTTTTTTGTAGTTCGACATGTTGATGACGTCACGGCTAAAAGCAGACGAGTGGTATCCCATGCTTCAGTTACAAGTAATTTTTGCTGCATTATATCCAATGTCGGAGTACCCTCAAACTTTTTTTTTAGAAAAAAAGCACTGTATAAACCTATGCTTTGTTTTTACAGCTATTATTCAGTTATCTCTGTTTCTTTAGAAGTTTCTTTAGAATGACTGACAAGGGAACCTCCCCATCGCACGCCCCCTCAGATTTAGTTATAAGTTGGCACAGTGGATAGGCCTTGAAAAACTGAACACAGATCAATCGAGGAAACAGGAAGAAGTTGTATGGAACTATGAAAAAATAAGCAAAATATACAAACTGAGTAGTCCATGTCCAAGATAGGCAACATCAAGGATAGTGTGAGCTCAGGAGTCCCGTGGTCCTGTGGTTAACGTGAGCAGCTGCGGATAGAGAGGTCCTCGGTTCAAGTCTTCCCTCGAGTGAAAAGTTTACTTTCTATATTTTCGCAAAGTTATGATCTGTCCGTTCATTCATTGACGTCTATGTTCACTGTAATAAGTTTAGTGTCTGTGTTTTGCGACCGCACCGCAAAACCATTTTCGCAAAGTTATGATCTGTCCGTTCATTCATTGACATCTCTGTTCACTGTAATAAGTTCGCACTGCAAAACTGTGCGATTAGTAGACGAAAGGACGTGCGTCTCCAATGGGAACCCGATATTTTCTATACGACACTTGTGACGGCATGTGCGTCACATGACAGGAATATGTTATCGACCCACCTAACTTGTACACTTGGCGAATGGGTAAAAAGATTCTTCTACCTTGCCCAATTTAGGTTTTTTTGTGGATGTGATAATCGCTCTCAAAAAAAGTGATGAAAACATAAGAGTTTGTCACATAAACTGAAAATAAAAAATTAAACTTTCAATTCAATGGGAGACTTGAACCGAGGACCTCTCGTTCCGCAGCTGCTCGTGCTAACCACGGGACCAGGGCGCTCCTGAGCTCACATTGTCCTAAATGTTGCCTATCTTGCGCACGGACTACTCAGTTTGTATATTTAACTTATTTTTTTCATAGTTCCACACAACTTCTCCCTGTTTTCTCAATTGATCTGTGTTCAGTTTTTCAAGGCCTATCCACTGTGCCAACTTATAACTAAATCTGAGGGGGGTGCAATTGGGAGGTTCCCTTTTGAGTACCAAGGAGAGTCTCTCTCATTATGAAATGTTCTACTAGGTACATATCTAACCAGTCCACGGTCAATTATTCTTTTTAAACTTGAGCCGCGCTCATGCCCTGTGCTGAAAGTTTCAAGTTCCTCACTAAGATATGATACTACTGATTTCTTATCTATTTTATTGAACACACATATATCTTTCCTTTTTTTAGTAGTCCTTTGTACTTAGGTAATCATTGTTGCCACAACTGTGTCATGGTCACTGACACTGGTTTCCACGTGGGCATCCTCGAAGAGGTCAGGTCTATTTGTTACCAATATTTCTAAATATTTACAACGTGAGTAGAGTTCTGAACTATCTGTTCTAGGCAGGTTTCAGTAATGTTTCACAGGATGTTTTATCACACAGATCACTAACAAAACTGTAATTTTCCCAATCGATTAGCGGGTTATTAAGGTCTCCACCAACGATTACATTATGGCCGAGGAACTTACGTGCAAATGAACTGAGGTTCTCTCCAAAGTTTTCAGTTACATCAGGAGATGAGTCAGTTGGATGATAGAAGGCTCAAATTGTCATTTTATGCCCACACCTGATACTGAGTCTTGCCCAAACAGTGTCAGATGCAGCTTCAATTTCTATCTCAGTGGATTTGAGTTTCTTGTCTGCTGCAACAAATTGCATTTGCCTTTCCTTTTGATATACACTTAGATTTTCCACAAAAATCTCACTACTATCAATTTCAGGTTTCGAGCAGATTTCTGTACGTAGTGTTACGAGAGCTTCACTGATTTTCGTAAGCAATTTGAACTCTGCCACTTTTTAGTGAATGCTTCAGCAGTTAACCGTTAGGATTTTAATGCTCTCATCTGTGAGAGGCCTTTCTTTCAACCTTACACTGATACTTCTGAGTCTTGTACAGCTATTGTTATCTGGATTGGATGGAGAGTCACTTAATCTAAAAAAAAAACCTTGTGTACACCCCACACAGTCAGCTACCAGGGTAGCAGCATCTGATGTGGAGGCCTAGTGCACACCTTAGACCTGCTGACATGTTTAGAGGGACCCTGCAGTTCTCTAAGGCACAAGTCCAGGGAGTTGCAGCCTAGCTTGCCACAGTATCTTTGAAGTTGCTGGTTCAGTCCTTCCATTCAGCTCAGAACCAAAGTGCCACGATCAGTTTTTGGGACAATGCTGCAAATTTTGAGCTTTATTGAAATTCCTTGCGCATAGCTGGTCTTCTCAACTTTCTCTGCCAGTCACTCGATTGACCCGAGTATGACCTCGGACACCAGATAACGGCTATCATTTATTTGAACGTGTACCACATTCTGCAATTGTTTGCACTCAGTTTCCTTAATGGCTACCAGAATAGCCTCTTCAACATGTTGAATGATGCCCTTAGATGTACCAGAATGAGTGCATGTGGTGTTCTTTCCTGCCTACTGTTGCCATTTCCCTAAGGGTTACCACAATTCGTCTTATGTATGGACTGCTGATGATAATATATCTCTACCTTTTTGCATTTGCTTCCTTTTGGCACTGTACAAAACTGATGAAACGTGTTCCACTGGCTCATGCTCAGTTTCACTTTCGGTAAAAGACAGCACCTCAGACTTGTCGGCTAGGGGGATCGATACAACACCCTGAGTCCTCCCTCACCATCCACCTTGTACAGGATGCCTAGCTCTACCATTGAAATGCCACTCGCAGTCAAGTGGATGAGTAATACTTCTTGCAGAGGACACAGGATCCACAGAAGTGGATATTACTTCAGGTAGCTTTGGTACTGGTACCACAGATACACAACTCTCAAGAGATCTTCCAGCACAATGACTCACAGCAGCTGTTAATTGTTTGACTGTAATCATGGACATTACCAGCTGCTAATGAATGTCAACCAGTTCATTCTTTGAGAGCAGCACTCAAAGTGGGGCTGCATTTTAGCTGGTGAGATGTGTTACAGGACAGTGAACAAATAAACACTGTAAAAACAGTTGTTCTGGTCTAAAGGAGGACAAAAAAGCCTGTAATGTCCGTTTGCTTAGGAGACGACAGCTTTGATTTTGCTGCTATATTCTACCATTTCCTAATCCACAAAATGTCTGTTGTGGTAGACCTAGAACTTTGTTCGGTGTATTAAAGGGCCATATCAAATGCATTTGTAGCAATGATACCCAAGCCATAGGTTCATTGTCTTCATCATTATCACTGGTTGTTCAAGTTACAGTGTCAGAGTTGGTAGTCAGTTAATTCTGCTTCTGTTGCGCAGTCAGCATCAGCTATACTGATAGTCACTTACGACACTGGGCCCAATGTTTGCTTGTTAAGATAGCAACACATGTTTACATTTAGTTGGTGCCATAATTTAGTTTTACACACTTTAATATGAAAGAAGTATATTATCACTGATTTATAAAAAAATGTGTGGACAGTAACTAGCTAGAAAAAAGTTAATTCATACTAAAAGTGTTGGAACTATCGCACATAGCAGCTGTCAACTGTCTATAGATCCATATTGCAGACAATTAGCCATCACCAAGTCCAGTACTGACTGTAGCAGTGGCCTGTGTAGGTGAACAAACACTGGAAATGGGATAGTCAGACTAAGTGGTTAGTTGGACCATCCGAGATTAGATTAACGAGATTCTACTGTACCACCAAGAATATAATCATGAAATGAAATGCTATAAGACTAGTCTTGTGGTGGGTTTCTGAGACTGCATAATTAAAGAGTCTATTGAAATGGCATCAGGAAACCTAATATATAGGGATGGAGGTTTCAGCCTGCTACGTAGTCAACATGTTAAATAAGGCTTGGGGTCTGACACTTGGTTAAAGATCTTGCTGGCCATCACATCCACCAGAGCTGGGAAACACAGAGAATTTATTTTACAGAATGTAACTGTTGTCTGAAAACCAAGGGCATCACACGTCATAGTTTATATTGGGAATCGTACTTGTCTATAAAGAGCAGCATGAGACCAACAATAGTTCAGTCTGGTTAGGATCCAGGCAGTAAGTATACATGTCAGCAAAATTGCAGGCTTGTTCAGTTGTCAGAAAATTGTGCAGAAAATGTTAACAACTTACAGAATAACTGGTAGCATGCCATTAAGTCTATTTCTCAATGCAATGAATGTGATGTGGTTATAAAATACTGTCCGATGAACAGTATGTGTCCTCTTGGATGTTAGTTATGTGGTACTCTTGGTATGGTGCTCCTTGGTGAATATGGTCCTCAAGAACCCACTGATTGCAATTGTAGGAGTCATGGGATCCCAGGCAGTATGAGTAGCAAAATCTTTGGATGATAAACAATAGTCACAGTAGGCCACAGTCATGTTGCTTTGGTGAATTTTGTTTTATGTGTGTTAGTTGTGATCTATGGCTTACTTGCCTAGTATTTCATCTCCATTGCTGTGAACGTCAACAGAGGCTATAAAGAATCAGGTGGCAGCTTAAAACTAGAACAAGATCAGCAAGCCCAACTGTTTATACATATCTGTGCAGTGGTTGGATTGAGACATCAACAGACTGCTGCCTCAGATTGTGAATCCACGTATGTTTTGGAGCTTTTAGTTGGGAAAAGTTGGCACGAGGAACCCTAGTGATTGTCATCTGGGAAATAAGGCTACATCAGCAGATCCAGATTACCCACTGGGGTGAGGCAACCACCAAATTCATTTCTCTAATATTGTGGATTTGTCAAGACCCAGTCATTACTACGTGGGAATTTACAGAGGCCATCAAAATTCTAAATCACAAAAATAACTTGAATAGATAAGGAAGATTGGATTTAGACCAGTTGTACTCCTTACTGCTAAACTCTTCCCCATTACAATTTCCACAACCCAGCTCGGCATGAATTCACAATCTCAGGTAATACTTTTCACAAACTGACAGTTACATGGATAAATATAAACATTTTGGTTTACAGAACTTAAATAAGTTTGAAACAGCTGTCCAAGCCTTTATTGCTTCTGATATGCCTCCAACTTCAGGAGGTGAAACATTACTCGGGTGTATGCTTTAAATCACAGCCTAATGTGCATAAAATAAAATTCACCAAAGACATAAACACCAGCCTTGAAATCCTTCCTTGTATCATCCTGTTGCTTTTAAATTAAGGCACATGCTGGTAAACATTTCTCTTTCTTATAGAGATATAACACCATCTTTCAGGAAACAGTCAACATCCAAATGAATGAGAAATCCTCAGCATAGAAGATCAGCAATGTAGTTGTTGTACCCATCTAAAAATAAACAATAAAATCCACAATTCCACAATTAATGAGCATAGTTTTCATGCAGGACTGTATGTGCATGCACAAAGGTATGCACAAACACCTGACATAAGTTTGGAGACTGCATTGACTATCCTTATCAAGAGCTCACTTAAAACAACAAAGCAGGATTCTCATGTTGTTTCCAATACTGATTTATGATAGGCTTTGCAATTTGGTAAACCATAATTCACATACTTTTATGTAAGATTCTAATGCTTGCACTTGTAACCTCTGGAACTACTGTTAAAACCGTCTATAATTTGAGACAGTTAGTGTGCTTTTCTGCTTGGTTACTTTCTCTGTGAGGCTGCTGTCATCATTATTGCTAACAATTATAACTTTTATTATTTCATGGCATTATAATAAAACTGTATTTTTTCCTTTGTGTATCTGTATATTAAAACAGTTAACTTGGTTTACAATCTGTTACAGTACGAGTGCTAAGGAGTGTGATTCATTCAAGGTTCTGAAGGAGTGTGCACGGAATATAGACTAAAAAATAGTACACTTAGAGAGAGCGCTGCTTTGCCCTAACCTCTTTGGAGATCCCCTGAAGGCTACAGCATCAGAGGAATTTGTAGACCAGCGCATTGAGGAGGTTATTGATATCAAGGTATCATTTTAACAGTTACAAAGTTACAAATATAGTGTTGCTTATGTCATTCTTTCACAACTGTGTATGCAGTTAAAAATAATGAACAGTAAGCTGATAGAAATCATGGATATTTGTTTTAAGAGGCTGGGATGAAAATAATACATGACAGATACATACATCCCAGGTTTCAGTGCTAGTGATGTGTCAGGTAATGAGTCATTTTAGAAGTTGTTTTATTCCTCACATTGTGAATGTGGTTGTTATTCTTGAGTGACCATAAACATGAGCAAGACTTGGATGCCCTTAAGAAGTACTGAAGATTTAAGAGAAACAGTCAACTACAGCTGACAATTTTCCAAGACTATGTAGGCATATCACCACAGTTTGCTATCAGTGCTGGTGGTATACGTAACATGTCGGCTGCCACAAGGCCGCTGGTGACCTCAACAGAGTCTTAGGCCTTTGGGTGCCTGTAGCAAAGCCTAATGCCCGAGGCTATGGCCCTGGCCTGGCTTGACCTGGTGATGAAACATCCAACAATATGAATGTGACAGTCAGTATTAACACTTGCCTTGGTATGGCTCATATAAATGAAATGAACTGGTATGCTAGTAATGAGATTTGCAACAATTATATGTCAAGGAAAGGGTTGAAAAAACAGTAAATTATTTCCTATATTGTCTGCATCACCGCAGTTTCTGTGATTCGTGAACACGGGAACCCGAATCCCTGTGGTAAATCTTTTTTATGTACTTTGGAGTCTAGCACTGGCTATCCTCTCCTTGGGAGCTTACAACTCTTGGGGGTATGTGTGTGGGGAGCACACAGGAAAGGAAGGAAAATGCCCTTCATCTTTGACTTGATACATAGGATGGCTTCCAAACTGACAACCTGGGTTTTCTCTGATTGATGCTACTTACAGAAACTTCCCAACACTTTATCAGCTAATGTGCTAGGAGCCCAAAACCTGGCATGGTAACCATTCCACTGTAGGGGAACTGTGAGGAACCTGTACAGTTTTAGCCCCATAATGATGAAGGGAAAGCATTTTTGGTGCCCAAGCTACAAACTCCTCATGTAAGCCAAGGAGTATGTGCCTGCTTGTTTACTTTAGGGTGCAGGGACACCAAGCAATGGTTTCCTTGCAGGGTAGTAGCTGCAGTGGTGAAAAACTGTGATGAAATCCCCATTACAGTCACCTTTCATAAGAACAACATGATCCAGAATGTCATAAAGACCTCATGTAATGTGTAGTAACCAAGTAGCACACAAAACTGATCCAAGAAATAAGAATATGGCTTTTATTCATAAACCTCTGGACAATAATGGAAATAAGCCTCTCATGACTTCACATGTAACAAGACAAAAGAATTATACAGAGGTGCAACACGAGTGATACACAGAACAACTGATGCAAACGGTACAAACTAAAAGAACGTAGTGAGAGTGAGTCAGCATTGTTCCGAATGTATATAAATGTGAGTTGCCAGTAGGTGGTGTGGCAGAGACCGTGCCGTGTGCACACTTCCTACAGGTAGCCTCTAGTGCCCAGCCTGCACTGATACAGTTGCCAATTTATTTAAGTACACGTGTGCAGCGACACTACAGTTGGCGCACTCGTGTGATCACGTGCAATAGTAGCAGGATAAGCACACCTCCGCCTCGTGTGAAGTGGGCACCTAGGTGACAGAGGAGATGCCCTCGACTTGACGAGAGACACGTGCATCGAATGCAGAGCGGCAGTAGCTGATGGCAGAAGTGGGATGACGTGCCAGGTGGGGCCCGGTGCACAGGGTTGGAATATGCGGAGACGCGAGTGTGTCTGAGGATGGTAGGCCTGTGCGTCACGCAACAACAGCACCGGGCTGGAGAGTGCCATTGCCATCTTTGCATTGTCATCGGGAGGCATGTCCCAGTGCAGAGAAGATGGGGCTGGACTCACCAGTGATTATGGCTGAGGTGATGATGACGAGGGGGCTGGTGGAGGCGGCCCGACTGGAACAGCAGGCTATGACGATGGACCCGAGACCAGTGATTGACCAGCACCCAGTGCTGCACATGGAGAAGGATAGGGGTACCTGCACAAGAGGCAATGATGGGCTCGAGGCAGAGAGTGGCACAATTAGCTGTGGTGATGAGTGCCCCACCTGCGAATCAGTAGCATCTGGTGGCGAGCTGAGGCGCAACTGGTCAAAGCAGTGCATCACCAGCATGTCGGTCATGCGGATGTCACGAAGGTAGTATCCCTGGTGGCAGTCAGCTGTGGCTGGTATCAACTTGGGCTGGCGATCGCAGCACGAAATGGCCAGACGAACGTGACCTTGGCAGCTGCAGTGCTGGTCGCAGAAGGTGGAGGAGTGTCTGAGGCTGCGAGTCATGAAGCAACTCTGCTGGGTCGTTCCCCCCCCCCCCCCCCCCCCCCCCCACTCTCGCACCATGGCTCCAGTGGTGGGAAGCGATAGATACTAGATGCTCATAAAACAGAGAATGGCATTGTCTGGCGAAGAATTGACAACGACCATTTTCATTTTGGACTTGAATGTATGCACTAGTCATTCTGCCTCCTCTACTGATTGGGGGTGGTATGGCGGAGCCATAACATGATGAGTACCGTGAAGGAAACAAAACAGTTGAAAGGTGTGAGAAGTGAATTGGGGCCCATTATGGGAAACTAAGATACAAGGCAACCCATCGGTAGAAAAAGGCCTCAAAAGCATACGGGTTGTGACCTCAGCCAATGTCGACACACACCAGAGAATGTAAAGAAACTGGGAAAATGCATCCACAACCGAGAGCCTATAGGAATTGAAGAAGGGATGTGCAAAGTGTACGTGAATGCACTCCTGTAGCTGGCACAATGTGGGCCAGGGGGACAGAGATGCCCTGGGGTTGTCTTGTCAGGCACACTGCTCACAAGCCACAACAAAACAGACAATTTTGCTTTCAATCCCTGACCAAGAAACATGCCTCCTAGCTAACAGATTAGTACACAAAACTCCCCACTGGCCCTGGTGGAGAAGGGGTAGAACCTCTCATCACAATGCGGCAGAATGACTGCTCTGGGAGAGATGTTTCCCATGGACAACAGCAAAACACCGCCAAAAACAGAGAGGCAGTACTGTAAGGAAAAATAGTTGCACAGGGGGTCCAAAGACTGGTAGTTCAGCCCTGTCGAACAAACCGAACCACCTGGCAGAGAATGGGGTTGACGGTAACACCGATTGATATGCACGAGCTTGTATTTGGGAAACCCTCGACCGCAGCCTACGTTTCAGTATCGAGATGGAAGCAAAGCAATTACTCGAGATGGTCAGGTTCGGAAGCCACAGGAAGGTGGGATAAGGCATTCACATTGGCACGTCTAGACTCGGTCGAAAATGGATTTAGTAATTGAGACAAGAACATTGCCCAGAATTGTAGATGGTGTGCTGCCTTGTCAGGCAAGGAAGTGTGATGGTTAAACAAGAAAACCCAGGGGTTATGGTATGCAGTAAGGTGAAACTTGAAGCCATACAAAAAACATAAAATGTCTGGGGAGCATAGACCACGGCAAGAGCCTCTTTTTCCATCTGAGAGTAATGCCGCTGGGCTGGAGTGAGAGATTTGGAGGTGAAAGGAACAGGTTGTTCAGGGCTTGTTGGCATATGGGTGCACTGGGACTGTGCCGAGGCCTTACTGTGAGGCATCAGTCACAGAGACCGTGTTTTGGTCCGGCGAGTACCCGCAGTGAAACAAAAATTATTAGAAAGCAAAATGGACTCGGCAGTAATTCCAGGCGGAATGACGTCAATTCTGCAACAACTTGATGTCTATTTGAGAAAACCATTTAAGGACAAACTTAAATGCATGCACACGGACTGGCTTTTGAAAAATGACATACAAGTGACACCAGCAGGATGTATAAAACGTGCAGGTTTTGTTGTAAGTGTGCCGTCGAAGTGGTGATGCGTGAAATGTTTTCCAAATCGGACGCTTAAAAAATGTTCGATATCCAATGCGCTAGGTGTTATGGAGTATTATGCTCTTTACAAAGAACTGAGCAGCAAGCACTCGAGTGAAAGTGGTTCAGAATTATCTAATTGATATTTTAAACGTTTCATAACGTTTTTATTATAAATCTAAAAAAATTTTATTTTATATTTCCACTTTTAATTTCTAAGTAATTTTCATTCTTATTTTGTAACTTTTGCTTTTCATACATTTGAAGTCCTCACGAAAATAGTGCTATGAAATGCCGATTGGTAAGCCTGTGTTAAGTTTTGTCAATATGGCCAACGCTATGTCTCGGATGTTTTCCTACCGGTGACAAGAGACGGTTCCTGTGAATCCTGAATCGGTATGCTCTTTGTCATAATATGAATGTAAACAGTGCACCGTGCATACTTTCGAGTTAGCTCTTACCTCATTTAAATCCTGTTTGCCTAACAAACTCGAGTGAGGCAACAGCAAAGAATGTGCATCTCGTGTACTGTGTACATTCGTACTCTTACGCTGAATAGTAAGACAGACAGAAATGAAGCATAGCTTGTTGCATTGTATCTATAGTTTTCACCCAGCAACCACAGTGCACTGTTCATTCTGATCATGTTATTATCACACAATACTTTGGGGCATGGCAAACTTTGCTCAAATGTCTGCATCTGACAACTACCTCTAAGTCTTCAGTGTACTTAAGACAGGTAGGGGATAAGAACCTGGCCTTCACTGCTAAAGGTAAAGCAGGAGATAGGCCTCAGCTCCTGGGTAAGGTAATGAAGAAACTTCAGTCAGTCCACAAAAAGAGACTGCTTAACAAAACACTTCTGTGTCCTACAGAATATTGCTGGAGTGTGTGGGGTCCATAACAGATGGAACTACCAGGGGATACTGAACATCCATTAAAAAGGGCAGGTTTGTTTTACTCATAGGAAAGTATCACAGAAATAATGAATAATCTGAACTAGCAGATGTTTAAAGATGTACATTAGTTATCACGCAAAACTGTACTTACAAAGTTTCAAGAACCAGTATTACCTTAAGTGAAAAATCTAGAAATATTCTTCGGCCCCATACACAGCAGTTCCTCAAAGGCAAGCTTACACCAATTACAGTGCACACACAGGCATTTAAGCAGTCATTTTTCCTGTGTGCCATACACGACTGGAGCAATAAGGAACTCTAACATGTCCCACAATATTAAGTATCCGCTGCCATACATTTCACAATGGTGTACAAGAAAACGTGAAATGATTTTCTTTTGTGTCTATATGATAATCTATTGTAACGGTAATCTTTGAACAGTATACCTCTCAGAGCTAGTCAATTTCATTCTGTTGTCTGTGTTAGTATTTGTTCATTACAATGTGAAAGTTCGAGGATGTCCAGTTAAGGTAGTTGCCATTCCTTGTTGATATACCATGATATAGTCTTTATTTGGAACTCTGTACTTCTGTTTAAAGCTGTGAGGATACGTACTGTATAGTTAGTGAAAATTGGAATGGATTGGCATAATTTCTAATTCTTGGATGTACCTCAAAATTTTCCCAGTTTTCAGTAGCTGATGATGTTATAACTAATTTACAAGTCCTTTCTTTTAAGGAAAACCTCAAAAAAGTGATTGAAGAAACAAAAAATAGCCTAGAAGCTCAGAAAAAATTCAATGAATGGTTGTCTGCAACAAAGAATTCACTGATCCAGCAAGTAGAGGAGATAGAAAGCCACTTACAGAAATATGGCTATAAACCTTCACAAAAGAACTCCAGAGATTTGTATCCTTTTGACACTCCAAAGATATGTGAGTATTTATATGTGTGGTTCTGAAATATCAACATATAAGTACAACACCAAGTGAATATGGGTAGCTAGTATAAAACTTGTTGTTGGTTAGCATGATTACCTTAATGTTTAGATTACCCTGTAGTTTATTCTTGTTTTATTCATTCTCTTACAGTTATTTTATACATTAACCATTTTCATACTGGTCATCTTCTAAAAAAACTTAATGTGAAAATATTGTGACAGCATTTTACTGGCAATGCTAGGAATTGTCCTCAAATGCTACTCAAAAGTGACATAGTATTTCATCTGGATACCATATTAAAGCCAAAATAGTGTAAGGTGTAACATCTTACTGGTTTAAGTTTGGTTATTATTAAGAATAACTTGGTTTTATTAAAATTCATTGTAAATTTGTCATGATAATTTGTGATTAATTTATATGCAAACAGTGCATGTTTTAAAGCATTTTTCATTACTTAATTGAACAGAATATGGAAATTAACCACCAACAGAATATTTTGTCATGCAGAATAGTCCCAAGTGCCTGTAGTTTTTCCATTCCATGCCTGCAAATATCTACTGGTTTGATGTTACAGATGTTGTAAAGCAAAGTATGAAATCCAGAATGAGATTTTCACTCTGCAGCGGAGTGTGCGCTGATATGAAACTTCCTGGCAGATTAAAACTGTGTGCCCGACCGAGACTCGAACTCGGGACCTTTGCCTTTCGCGGGCAAGTGCTCTACCATCTGAGCTACCGAAGCACGACTCACGCCCGGTACTCACAGCTTTACTTCTGCGAGTACCTCGTCTCCTACCTTCCAAAGCTGTGAGTACCGGGCGTGAGTCGTGCTTCGGTAGCTCAGATGGTAGAGCACTTGCGCGCGAAAGGCAAAGGTCCCGAGCTCGAGTCTCGGTCGGGCACACAGTTTTAATCTGCCAGGAAGTTTCATATCAGCGCACACTCCGCTGCGGAGTGAAAATCTCATTCTGGAAACAAGGGAATTTTTATGGACAACAATGCACCATGTTTCTGGGTACAATTGTTCACGATTGTTTTGAAGAACATTCTCGATAGTTCAAGCAAATGATTTGGCCACCCACCAAACATTTATGGGACATTATCAAGACATCAGTTCGTGTACAAAATCCTGCACCAACAACACTTTCACAATTATGGGAGGCTGTAGAGGCAGCATGACTCAGTATTTCTGCAGGGGCTTCCAATGAGTGGTTGAGTCTATGCCAAGTCAAGTTGCTGCACTATGCCAGGCAAAAGATGGTCCGACACAATATTAGAAGGTATGCCATGACTTGTCATCTCAGGGTATACAGTCCCTGCTGGTTACATGCCCAAAGGTACAGCTGCTGCCTCTGTTACTGCTACAATGGGAGCCAAGGTGCAAGTTAGTAGCCAGAGACATCCAGTGAAGACATCCTGTAAAGAAAATTGGAATACAGAAAAGTGTCAACAGTTGCTCTTATTGTGAGCTAACACCGTTAAGTTTTCTCCAAAATGAGTTTAACTTACTTTGTTGTTGTGGTCTTCAGTCCTGAAACTGGTTTGATGCAGCTCTCCATGCCACTCTATCCTGTGCAAGCTTCATCATCTCCCAGTACCTACTACAACATACATCCTTCTGAATCTGTTTAGTGTATTCATCTCTTGGTCTCCCCTATGATTATTACCCTCCACGCTGCCCTCCAATACTAAATTGGTGATCCCTTGATGCCTCAGAACATGTCCTACCAACTGATCCCTTTTTCTAGTCAAGTTGTGCCACAAATTTCTCTTCTCCCCAATCCTATTCAATACCTCCTCATTAGTTATATGATCTACCCATCTAATCTTCATCATTCTTCTGTAGCACCACATTTCGAAAGCTTCTATCAAATACTTTAAGAAACGACTTCCTGTCACTTAAATCTATACTTGATGTTAACAAATTTCTCTTCCTCAGAAACACTTTCCTTGCCATTGCCAGTCTACATTTTATATCCTCTCTACTTCGACCATCATCAGGTATTTTGCTCCCCAAATAGCAAAACTCCTTTACTGCTTTAAGTGTCTCATTTCCTAATCTAATTCCCTCTCACATCTTGCTCACAAGATGGTAGAGTTTTGTCAGGACTGGCTCTCCTAAGGCGTCAGTAGTTCTAATGGAATGTTGTCTACTCCCAGGCCTTATTTCGACTCTGGTCTTTTAGTGCTCTGTCAAACTCTTCACGCAGTATCGTATCTCCCATTTCATCTTCATCTACATCCTCTTCCATTTCCATAATATTGTCCTCAAGTACATTGTCCTTGTATAGACCCTCTGTATACTCCTTCCATTTTCTGCTTTCCCTTCTTTGCTTAGAACTGGGTTTCCATCTGAGCCCTTGATATTTATACAAGTGGTTCTCTTTTCTCCAAAGGTCTCTTTAATTTTCCTGTAGGCAGTATCTATGTTATCCCTAGTGAGATAACCCTCTACATCCTTACATTTGTCCTCTAGCCATCAATGCTTAACCATTTGCACTTCCTGTCGATCTCATTTTTGAGACGTTTGTATTCCTTTTCGCCTCCTTCATTTACTTCATTTTTATATTTTCTCCTTTCATCAATTAAATTCAATAATTCTTCTGTTACCCAAGGATTTCTACTAGCCCTCGTCTTTTTACCTACTAGATCCTCTGTTGCCTTCACTACTTCATCTCTCAAAGCTACCCATTCTTCTTCTACTGTATTTATTTCCCCAATTCTTGTCAATTGTTCCCTTATGCTCTCCCTGAAACTCTGTACAACCTCTGGTTTTGTCAGTTTATCCAGGTCCCATCTCCTTAAATTCCCACCTTTTTGCTGTGTCTTCAGTTTTAATCTACAGGTCATAACCCATAGATTGTGGTCAGAGTCCACATCTGCCTCTGGAAATATCTTACAATTTAAAACCTGGTTCCTAAATCTCTGTCTTACCATTATATAATCTATCTGATACCTGTCAGTATCTCCAGGATTCTTTCATGTATACAACCTTCTCTCATGATTCTTGAACCAAGTGTTAGCTATGATTAAGTTATGCTCTGTGCAAAATTCTACCAGGCGGCTTCCTCTTTCATTTCTTATCTCCAACCCATATTCACCTACTACGTTTCCTTCTCTCCCTTTTCCTACACTCGAATTCCAGTCACCCATGACTATTAAATTTTCGTCTCCCTTCACTATCTGAATAATTTCTTTTATTTCATCATACATTTCTTCAATTTCTTCATCATCTGCAAAGCTAGTTGGCATATAAACTTGTACTACTGTAGTAGGCATGGGCTTTGTGTCTATCTTGGCCACAATAATGCATTCACTACGCTGTTTGTAGTAGCTTACCCGCACTCCTATATTTTTATTCATTATTAAACCTACTCCTGCATTACCCCTATTTGATTTTGTATTTATAACCCTGTATTCGCCTGACCAAAAGTCTTGTTCCTCCTGCCAGTGAATTTCACCAATTCCTACTATATCTAACTTTAACCTATCCATTTCCCTTTTTAAATTTTCTAACCTACCTGCTCGATTAAGGGATCTGACATTCCACACTCCGATCCGTAGAACTTATATATGAAGTATGAAATGTGCAGGCAGCAGCAGCCGGCAGAGGTAGACGCAGGAACAGGGAAGTAATCGATTTTGTGAGTGAGTTCCTAAACAGAAACAAATTGTATAATTAAATGTGTTTGCTTTTATAACAACAATACAATCAATTATTGACAAAATTATTTAATTGGATGTATAAAAATTCCACTCACCAAGCGGTGGCAGAACACACACATGAAAGACAGTTGTAATTGGCAAGCTTTCGTAGCCAGTGACTCCTTCTTCAGGCAGAATGGTTGAAGGGGAAGGAAGCCTTTCCTTCTCATCCTGTACAGTAAGTCTCTCCTGACTCACGGTTGTAGTTGACTTTTCTGAAATCTACCCCTTTTCCTAAACCTCTCCAGTCCTTTTCCTTTACCCCTCTTCCTTCCCCTTCAACCCCTCTGCCTGAAGGAGGAGCCACTGGCTCTGAAGGCTTGCCAGTTACAACCGTCTTTTATGTGTGTGTTCTGCCGCCACTTGGTGGGTAGATTTTTTATGTATCAAATTAAATAATATTTGTGTGCTTTGATAGTTTAGTGTCTGGAGTTTCTGCATGTTCATTTAATATCTAATAGGTACAGTTATTGCATTTTCGTTCGCATCGTAAAGTAAACCAATCTTGTGAAATGTTACAGGTCCCATATAAGGAGCGAATTATTTAGTCTCACTTGAGTGCTTCACTAGTTCGGTTTTTTAATCTCTGCATATTAATCTATTTTATTGCACACACTTCTTGCTTTAGTGTAGTTTTCCACAGTCCTTCATATGGATACGTTGTGTGTGGATGTGAGCCGAGTTGGTGACACTTGGCTCTCAGCTTCAGGCTGTAATGGCTTTAGTTACACAGCTTGAAGATGCAATGGATGGCATCACTGTTGTGGGCCGGCCTTGAGGCTCCAATGGATATTCAGCACATCCGCGTCCTCCAACCGATAGTCTCCGGTGGCCAGCCTTTACTGCTCACACTGAGGTTGACCCCTCCGACCCCTCATCCACGGTCGAGTGGGAGGTCTCTTTGGGGTGTGACAGGCAGCGAAAGACTTCCAGGGGGCTGCACATAGGCCCTCCCTGGTTAGTCTGACAAGCTGGTTCCATTTGCTGTCTGTGGCTGACACTGTTGCTCAGCCAGAAGGAGTCACCTGTTCTGTTTGAGGAAACCTCTTTGCCTGCTAGATCCGGGCAGTCACAGAGGGTGGGATTATTGGTAGTTGGGAGCTCCAATGTTAGGCGCTTTATGGGGCCTGTTAGGGACATGGCTGCCAAGAAGGGGAAGGAAGCCAGTATGCACTCCATGTGCATACTGGATGGAGTCATTCCAGATGTGGAATGCATCCTTCCGGATGCCATGAAGAGCACATTGTGCAGCCAAATGCAAGTGGTGACTCATGTCGGTACCAATGATGTGTGTTGCTTTGGATCGGAAGAGATTCTCTCTGGTTTTGAGTAGCTAACAGAAGTGGTATAGGCTACCAGTCTTGGTTGCGAGTTGAAAATAGAGCTCACCATTTGCAGCATAACTGACAGGACTGATTGTGGACCTTTGGTACAGAGCCGAGTGGAGGGTCTGAATCAGAGGCTCAGGTGGTTCTGTGACAGTGTAGGCTGCAGATTCCTCGACTGGTGCCATAAGGTGGTTGGGTTTCAGGGTCCGCTGAACAGGTCAGAAGTCCACTACATGCAGAGGCTGTGTTGCATTGAATGGGCAGTTTTTTAGGTTAGAGGGTCTCTGAGAAAACCAAGAAGAGCTGTAGTCACAAAGGGTGCAGGCCGAACACAGGAAGAACGTAGATACAGGAGCCATCGGTATTGTGTTGGCAAGGTACCAGAGCTTCAAGTGCTAGTAGAAAGCACTGATGCTCAAATCATTATAGGCACTGAAAGTTGGCTAAAGCCATAGGTAAGTTCAGCCAAAATTTTTGTGAAGAACCTAATGGTGTTCTAAAAGGATAGGCTTAACACAGTTGGCGGTGACATGGTTGTTGCTGTTAGAAGTAACTTAGCTTATCGCAAAATTGAAGTAGATAGTTCCTGTGAGTTAATATGAGCAGAGGTTATTCTTGCAAGCGGAATAAAATAATAATTGGATCCTTTTACTGATCTCCCAATTCGGATGATGCAATTGCTGAAAGGTTCAAAGAAAACTTGAGTTTTATTTCAAACAAGTACGAAACTCGTACAGTTACAGTTCATCATGTCTTTAATTTACCCCCACTATATTGGCGAAAATGTGTGTTTAATTCCCGTGGTACACATAAAACATCACCAGAAATTGTGCTAAATTCATTCTCTGAAAATTATTTCAAGCAGTTAGTACATGAGCCCATGCGAACCATAAACAGTTGTGAAGACACACTTGACCTCTTAGCAACGAATAATCCTGATCTAAAACGAGCATCAGAACAGGTACTGGGATTAGTGAACACAGGGTTGTCTTAGCGAGATTGAATATTGTAAGCTGCAATTCCTCCAAAAATAAATGAAAAATATACCTATTCACAAAAGCAGATAAAAATTCACTTGACGCCTTCCTGGGAGACAATCTCCACTCCTTCCAAATTAACAATGTAAGTGCAGAACAGATGTGGCATGAATTCAAAGAAATAGTATCGGCAGCAGTTGAAAGATTTATGCGAAATAAATTAACAAACAATGGAGCTAACCCTCCTTGGTACACAAAACCAGTTAGAATTGTTGTAGAAACAATGGGGAAAAAAACATGACAAATTTAAATGGAACGTTGTCTCGAAACCTGGCAGAAAATCCAAAGAGGTTCTGCTTGTATGCGAAGTATGCTTGCTGCAGGACACAAGCAATGCCTTCTCTACGCGATAGTAATGGAAATACTTTTGACGACAGTGCTGCTTGGATGGAACGTATAGGAAATGTTGTGGAGAAGGCTAACCAAAGATTGTGTTTTATGGCAGGACACTTAGCAAATGTAACAGACCTCTAAAGAAACTGCCTACACTACACTTGTCCACTCCCTTTTAGAATAGTGCTGTGTGGTGTGAGATCCTTACCAGATAGGACTGACGGAATGCATCTAGGAAGTTCAAAGAAGGGCAGCACGTTTTGTATTATTGCAAAATAGGGGAGAGAGAGTCACAGACATGATACAGAATTTTGGGTGGACATCATTAAAACAAAGGTGATATCTTCTCACGAAATTTCAGTCACCAACTTTATCCTCTGAATGCTAAAATATTTTGTTGACACCCACCTACATAGGAAGAAACGATCGCCAAAATAAAATAAGGGAAATCAGAGCTCTCACTGATAGATACAGATGTTCATTTTCTTTTGCGCACTGTACGAGAATGGAATAATAGAGAATTATTGTGGAGGTGCTTCAATGAATCCTCTGCCAGCCAGTTAATTGTGATTTGCAGAGTATCGATGTCGATCTTTTATAAGAGTTGGCTTAAAAGTGTAACCAGCAACAATCAGATTGTCTCAGGGAAACAGTCAAAACGAACGCCAAAGGTAACTGGCTTCAAACATCTAAATATGATGTCACAATGTGCCATGCAATTTCATACGAAAATGTATGCTCCCGTAAAACTTTCAGTACTGTCCAAATTGTGCACCTTTTCCCTTTGGACACACAAGTACGATCAGCTCAACATACGGTATACTAAAAATAACTTTGTGGCTGACATTTCTGCATGTTGAGTGTTAGCACGAAGTGACAGCCAGTTACAGTTCTTTGTCAAGTTCCATTTGCTCAATCTGTTGCCTTTTCTGTAGATTCACGCAGAGTCTTGTTGTCAATGTGGCTCTCAGCACATAGCTAACACTGACCCCTCCCATCCTGTCTTGTCTCAACTCATTGACTCCCCTCGTCCCTGCCCTCTTCTCGCCTCCACTGCCCTGCCCTCTTCTCGCCTCCACTGCCCTGCCCTCTTCTCGCCTCCACTGCCCTGCCCTCTTCTCGCCTCCACTGCCCTGCCCTCTTCTCGCCTCCACTGCCCTGCCCTCTTCTCGCCTCCACTGCCCTGCCCTCTTCTCGCCTCCACTGCCCTGCCCTCTTCTCGCCTCCACTGCCCTGCCCTCTTCTCGCCTCCACTGCCCTGCCCTCTTCTCGCCTCCACTGCCCTGCCCTCTTCTCGCCTCCACTGCCCTGCCCTCTTCTCGCCTCCACTGCCCTGCCCTCTTCTCGCCTCCACTGCCCTGCCCTCTTCTCGCCTCCACTGCCCTGCCCTCTTCTCGCCTCCACTGCCCTGCCCTCTTCTCGCCTCCACTGCCCTGCCCTCTTCTCGCCTCCACTGCCCTGCCCTCTTCTCGCCTCCACTGCCCTGCCCTCTTCTCGCCTCCACTGCCCTGCCCTCTTCTCGCCTCCACTGCCCTGCCCTCTTCTCGCCTCCACTGCCCTGCCCTCTTCTCGCCTCCACTGCCCTGCCCTCTTCTCGCCTCCACTGCCCTGCCCTCTTCTCGCCTCCACTGCCCTGCCATCTTCTCGCCTCCACTGCCCTGCCCTCTTCTCGCCTCCACTGCCCTGCCCTCTTCTCGCCTCCACTGCCCTGCCCTCTTCTCGCCTCCACTGCCCTGCCCTCTTCTCGCCTCCACTGCCCTGCCCTCTGCTCGCCTCCACTGCCCTGCCCTCTGCTCGCCTCCACTGCCCTGCCCCCTGCTCGCCTCCACTGCCCTGCCCCCTGCTCGCCTCCACTGCCCTGCCCTCTGCTCGCCTCCACTGCCCTGCCCTCTGCTCGCCTCCACTGCCCTGCCCTCTGCTCGCCTCCACTGCCCTGCCCTCTGCTCGCCTCCACTGCCCTGCCCTCTGCTCGCCTCCACTGCCCTGCCCTCTGCTCGCCTCCACTGCCCTGCCCTCTGCTCGCCTCCACTGCCCTGCCCTCTGCTCGCCTCCACTGCCCTGCCCTCTGCTCGCCTCCACTGCCCTGCCCTCTGCTCGCCTCCACTGCCCTGCCCTCTGCTCGCCTCCACTGCCCTGCCCTCTGCTCGCCTCCACTGCCCTGCCCTCTGCTCGCCTCCACTGCCCTGCCCTCTGCTCGCCTCCACTGCCCTGCCCTCTGCTCGCCTCCACTGCCCTGCCCTCTGCTCGCCTCCACTGCCCTGCCCTCTGCTCGCCTCCACTGCCCTGCCCTCTGCTCGCCTCCACTGCCCTGCCCTCTGCTCGCCTCCACTGCCCTGCCCTCTGCTCGCCTCCACTGCCCTGCCCTCTTCTCGCCTCCACTGCCCTGCCCTCTTCTCGCCTCCACTGCCCTGCCCTCTTCTCGCCTCCACTGCCCTGCCCTCTTCTCGCCTCCACTGCCCTGCCCTCTGCTCGCCTCCACTGCCCTGCCCTCTGCTCGCCTCCACTGCCCTGCCCTCTGCTCGCCTCCACTGCCCTGCCCTCTGCTCGCCTCCACTGCCCTGCCCTCTGCTCGCCTCCACTGCCCTGCCCTCTGCTCGCCTCCACTGCCCTGCCCTCTGCTCGCCTCCACTGCCCTGCCCTCTTCTCGCCTCCACTGCCCTGCCCTCTTCTCGCCTCCACTGCCCTGCCCTCTGCTCGCCTCCACTGCCCTGCCCTCTGCTCGCCTCCACTGCCCTGCCCTCTGCTCGCCTCCACTGCCCTGCCCTCTGCTCGCCTCCACTGCCCTGCCCTCTGCTCGCCTCCACTGCCCTGCCCTCTGCTCGCCTCCACTGCCCTGCCCTCTGCTCGCCTCCACTGCCCTGCCCTCTGCTCGCCTCCACTGCCCTGCCCTCTGCTCGCCTCCACTGCCCTGCCCTCTGCTCGCCTCCACTGCCCTGCCCTCTGCTCGCCTCCACTGCCCTGCCCTCTGCTCGCCTCCACTGCCCTGCCCTCTGCTCGCCTCCACTGCCCTGCCCTCTGCTCGCCTCCACTGCCCTGCCCTCTGCTCGCCTCCACTGCCCTGCCCTCTGCTCGCCTCCACTGCCCTGCCCTCTGCTCGCCTCCACTGCCCTGCCCTCTGCTCGCCTCCACTGCCCTGCCCTCTGCTCGCCTCCACTGCCCTGCCCTCTGCTCGCCTCCACTGCCCTGCCCTCTGCTCGCCTCCACTGCCCTGCCCTCTGCTCGCCTCCAGTTCACTCCACTCCCTTGATCACCATTCTGACAGTCATGAAGTTAACTGTATTCAAACTATATTAAAGCAATATATTTTCTGGCCAAAACAAATTGGGTTTCAGAGAAAAAATTATGATTTAGTACTGTGGTACATGTAGTACAAACTTACTTTCACTGATTCATTGAATCTCTCTTTTTTTCTTGTAATTGCATGAAAAGATAGTTTTTATCAGTTTATGTGCAGTTTCCTGTTCAATTAATGTAACATGTTTCCTCGTTCTTGACAACTTAACACCTTAACATTTCTTCATACTACCTTATGGAGAAGGAGAAGAAGAATCCTGTGATGGAAGCAAGAAAATCACTGATGATAGTTGTAAATCTCATGAGGATGAGGGAACGAAGGACTTTGAAGAACTGAATCTAAGCCCTAAGGATTCGAACCTGCGACTGCAGCAGCAGCACGGCTCCGGACTGGAGCGCCTAGAACCGCATGCCCCATTAGAATACAGTGTTATTGTGAGTGTGGGCTCTGGATGTCAACAGTGAAGGGTAAATCTTTGGATTATTTCACAAATAATTGTGGTAAAAGACTTGAGCACCATGTATTTTTTGAAGAGTTAGTTTCAGAATGTATATAGTGGTTTACACCACATGTTTTCCTAGTTAATAGTCAGTTCCTACGCCCAGTAAATCTGTTTCATAGCTGCAGTGGAAGAGTTATTTTTGAGGGGAAACACCTAAAGGAGCATGCAGATAAGAAGACAGTCAGCCAGGTATCTCTTGGTATCCCCCTACAATTTTTACCCTCCACGCTGCCCTCCAATACTAAATTGGTGATCCCTTGATGCCTCAGAACATGTCCTACCAACCGATCCCTTCTTCTGGTCAAGTTGTGCCACAAACTTCTCTTCTCCCCGATCCTATTCAATACTTCCTCATTAGTTATGTGATCTACCCATCTAATCTTCAGCATTCTTCTGTAGCACCACATTTCGAAAACTTCTATTCTCTTCTTGTCCAAACTATTTACCGTCCATGTTTCACTTCCATACATGGCTACACTCCATACAAATACTTTCAGAAATGACTTCCTGACACTTAAATCTATACTCGATGTTAACAAATTTCTCTTCTTCAGAAACGCTTTCCTTGCCATTGCCAGTCTACATTTTATATCCTCTCTACTTCGACCATCATCAGTTATTTTGCTCCCCAAATACCAAAACTCCTTTACTACTTTAAGTGTCTCATTTCCTAATCTAATTCCCTCAACATCACCCGACTTAATTAGACTACATTCAATTATCCTCGTTTTGCTTTTGTTGATGTTCATCTTATATCGTCCTTTCAAGACACTATCCGTTCCGTTGAACTGCTCTTGCAAGTCCTTTGCTGTCTCTGACAGAATTACAGTGTCATCGGCGAACCTCAACATTTTTATTTCTTCTCCATGGATTTTAATACCTACTCCGAATTTTTCTTTTGTTTCCTTTACTGCTTGCTCAATATACAGATTGAATAACATTGGGGAGAGGCTACAACCCTGTCTTACTCCCTTCTTAACCACTGCTTCCCTTTCATGCCCCTCGACTCTTATAACTGCCATCTGGTTTCTGTACAAATTGTAAATAGCCTTTCGCTCCCTGTATTTTACCCCTGCCACCTTTAGAATTTGAAAGAGAGTATTCCAGTCAACATTGTCAAAAGCTTTCTCTAAGTCTACAAATGCTAGAAACGTAGGTTTGCCTTTCCTTAATCTTTCTTCTAAGATAAGTCGTAAGGTCAGTATTGCCTCACGTGTTCCAACATTTCTACGGAATCCAAACTGATCTTCCCCGAGGTCGGCTTCTACCAGTTTTTCCATTCGTCTGTAAAGAATTCGTGTTAGTGTTTTGCAGCTGTGGCTTATTAAACTGATTGTTCGGTAATTTTCACATCTATCAACACCTGCTTTCTTCGGGATTGGAATTATTATATTCTTCTTGAAGTCTGAGGGTATTTCGCCTGTTTCATACATCTTGCTCACCAGATGGTAGAGTTTTGTCAGGACTGGCTCTCCCAAGGCCGTCAGTAGTTCCAATGGCATGTTGTCTACTCCGGGGGCCTTGTTTCGATTCAGGTCTTTCAGTGCTCTGTCAAACTCTTCACGCAGTATCGTATCTCCCATTTCATCTTCATCTACATCCTCTTCCATTTCCATAATATTGTCCTCAAGTTCATCGCCCTTGTATAGACCCTCTATATACTCCTTCCACCTTTCTGCTTTCCCTTCTTTGCTTAGAACTGAGTTTCCATCTGAGCTCTTGATATTCATACAAGTGGTTCTCTTATCTCCAAAGGTCTCTTTAATTTCCCTGTAGGCAGTATCTATCTTACCCCTAGTGAGATAAGCCTCTACATCCTTACATTTGTCCTCTAGCCATCCCTGCTTAGCCATTTTGCACTTCCTGTTGATCTCATTTTTGAGACGTTTGTATTCCTTTTTGCCTGCTTCACTTACTGCATTTTTATATTTTCTTCTTTCATCAATTAAATTCAATATTTCTTCTGTTACCCAAGGATTTCTACTAGCCCTCGTCTTTTTACCTACTTGATCCTCTGCTGCCTTCACTACTTAATCCCTCAAAGCTACCCATTCTTCTTCTACTGTATTTCTTTCCCCCATTCCTTTCAGTTATTCCCTTAAGCTCTCCCTGAAACTCTGTACAACCTCTGGTTCTTTCAGTTTATCCAGGTCCCATCTCCTTAAATTCCCATCTTTTTGCAGTTTCTTCAGTTTTAATCTACAGGTCATAACCAATAGATCGTGGTCAGAGTCCACATCTGCCCCTGGAAATGTCTTAAAATTTAAAACCTGGTTCCTAAATCTGTCTTACCATTATATAATCTATCTGATACCTTTTAGTATCTCCAGGGTTCTTCCATGAATACAACCTTCTATCATGATTCTTAAACCAAGTGTTAGCTATGATTAACTTGTGCTCTGTGGAAAATTCTACCAGGCGGCTTCCTCTTTCATTTCTTAGCCCCAATCCATATTCACCTACTATGTTTCCTTCTCTCCCTTTTCCTACACTCGAATTCCAGTCACCCATGACTATTAAATTTTCGTCTCCCTTCACTATCTGAATAATTTCTTTTATTTCATCATACATTTCTTCATCGTCTGCAGAGCTAGTTGGCATATAAACTTGTACTACTGTAGTAGGTGTGGGCTTCGTATCTATCTTGGCCACAATAATGTGTTCACTATGCTGTTTGTAGTAGCTTACCCACATTCCTATTTTCCTATTCATTATTAAAGCTACTCCTGCATTACCCCTATTTATAATAATAATAATAATAATAATAATAATAATAATAATAATAATAATAATAATAATAATAATAATAATAATAATAATAATATTCCAGTCATTAGATGGTAAATTGATAATTATTTATGTATTCCATCTGTCAAGTTGATTGTTAAATGTAGCAGTGCCTTCCTTACCATATGAGAAAATGTGAATAAACAAGCTAATTATTTTAAATTAATTCTTGATGAGCGATTAAGCAAATTTAATTTACATAAGTGAATTGTCCACTTAATAGACTGGTGTAGCCATTTAGATGTTCAGTACATCATTGTACCATCTCTTTAATATCTTGTGTCAATACTAGTCATTTTAGCAATTTTTATCTCAAATTTGCTTATAGTATTGCCTAATATTTGTTTGTAAATCACTTGTCAAAGCTCTACTTGTAAAGAATTCACAGTTCGTTGGTGTTTGCTATGTTTTTTTTTAAAAAATGTTAGTACACTCTGGACATTAATAATGTTGTATTTTCAGTACAGTTACTAAAATTATTTAGTATCCCATATCATGGCTTGCAATGTTCTGCTTGTCTTTATAATATGTATGTATTGATTTACACTTGTGTCCCCATGTTACATATTATTTTGTTCCCGATCTTATATAAAAACAAAACAGTGATTTATATACTTATTAATCTATTTTTGTATATTTATTGTCTATTTCTGTCAGAAACAGGCATCCTTGTGGATGCTTTCTGTGTTATCCAGTGGTGGTGTAAGTTGTAAGTAGTTCTACTATCATTTAGAATGAAATAAAATACTGTTTGACGTGTACAGCTGTTTTAATCCATCTCCCTCTGAATATGTGTCACTTTCAACTTGTTTCATGTCAGGCAGTGTTTGTTAATTTGATGTGGCATCGGGAAGCAACCTCAAAATGTGAAACACTTACAGTATTTTTGTCCATAAAGTTCAGGAGAAGGCTGTGTGGGGTAATTACTGTCATCAGATCCACAACACTGAAGTAGTTGTATTTGTGTGGTTATACCCAACATTAAAATAATTTTCCAGTAAGCAAAATTTCTTTTATGACAACATTCTGAAACAGAAATTTCTAGATATTCCCATGTCAGGACACTTAGCCATTCAGCAGGTCTTCCATAGTCTTTGTTAGGAACTAACTGTCTTAAGTAATACTGTGGCATTATTTTACATATAACTGCTAAATATAAAGAACATAGGTGGTGGGGTCTAACAGACAGCTCCCAGAAATGGCAGAAGTTTAGAAAGTTTGATTTTATCCCAAAACTCAAAAGGGCAAGTAAACCTGAAAAACATTATGTAAGAATTTCCTGATCATTTTGTTGTGGTTGTCATGGAGCAACAATTGGATCTACAGTGACAAGACACAGAAGCTGTGATGTGGTAAATAAACGGATGCTCATGTTGAGGCTAGGCTAGGTACCACATTGGTATAGGATTCTCTCTCTCTCTCTCTCTCTCTCTCTCTCTCTCTCTCTCTCTCTCTCTCTCTCTCTCTCTCTCCAGGGAAGTGCAGCATAATATTTCTGAAGCTCTGAGCTGTATGTGGAATTGTGTGGCTATTGGAAACGGAGCACGAGGTGCCTATGATCTACTTCATGGATTCCTTGCTCGATATTGGAAAACAGGAAGGTATAAACTCCCATTCTTAATGCTGCCTTCACTGTCCTGTCTCTGAAAGTAAATGTTTCACAGGGAATCAGATCATTAGTGCAAGGATTATAGTCTCATTTACGCCAACACATGAACGCTAGAGTGAGAGACTGATTGCCATTTAACATTCACTGATCTGCAATTAGAAAGATCTATTGAATTTTTCAACATCAATGCTACAGGTAAATCAAACATACTGGTGCCAGTTTCAATTTTATTGATTCAAAGTACTTATTATACAAACAGGATGTTGAGAGAGATGACAAACGAAAGATTCAGTCGTCATTCAGTGTAAACAAAATCCTAATTCTACATGGGAGCTGTCTTAGGTGTTTGTGGTTTAGGCAATGTGCTATGCATAATTCAATTGCACAACAAACTACAGTGATGCTCATGGTGATCTGTAGTAATCTTCTGTCTCTTATCTTTTGAATACATCTATAAAATTTTATGCTGCAATTAAGTTTTTTTTCCCCCACAACCAGGGAACTGACACATGCCAGAAGTCTGATATCATATTGTCATAAAAGAACTGGAAGAGATTGTTTCTTTGATTATGGGGTACACAAACATTTGCTCTGAAATTTGGGTATGTCCTGTTGGTTACATTTAATCTTTTGAAAGCTATTACGCAGCTTACTGCATGCACTGGAAAGGCAGGGATGCCTTCCAGCATAATTGAAGGTTTGTCTCCATCCTTCAGGAGGTACACAGACATTCTTCTCTTTCCTCTCTTGAAATGAATATTCATTATCTATACCAAAAAATGTTACCAGTACACATCAAGTATACAGTTCTTGCACAGGGTGATAAGCATATAATACAATGTATAATTGTGCCGACTTCTGCATCCATCTAACATCGTCCTCACTTGTGAAATGTCAGATAACAGCCATATACTCATAAACATACGTGATAACTGACTCATTCGACATCCATCTCACTTGATTTGCATGAAATACTGGTTTTATTTAAATTTTAAATGGCTAATCACCACACGATAAGACCACAGGGTTACTTTGGAGTATCCATCACAGCTCGTAGATTGAAATAAGAATTTTAAAAAAGGTAAGTTACCAGTTCATTTTCATTACTCTTCTTTGGCATTGTATCTCTTCTCTGTAAATTTTGTCAAATTGTTCTTCTTTCAATAGCTTCCTGCCATCTTTAAGTAAAGCAAATGCAACTCATGTAAGGCATACCTCTTTCTTCAGTCTAAAATATCATAAATTGTTCTGATAGAATACTGTACACAATTATCACCACTTGGAAGACAGTCTGTTAATGTGACTTGTTTTTGCCGCATCTGTATAATTGCTAATAGAAAATTTTACGTTTGTACTTAATGGAAACAAAGTGAGGTGCCTTTTACTATTTTGTATATTCCATATTGTTCGACCATTTGTCATTTATGGGAGATAATCTTAATTCTGATGATATGTTTTTGCTTCATTATAGTGTCCTGGAAATCCCATCTATAATGAACTGAACAAATAAATGAACAGTTGAAAATTTTGATGTAAACTTGACTAGAAGTTGAACAGAATGGACAGTGTCTTGAAAGGATCATCAACAAAAGTAAAACAAGGATAATGGTATGTAGTCGAATTAAGTTGGGTGATGCTGATGGAATTAGATTAGGAAGTGAGACACTTAAAGTAGTAAAGCAATTTTGCTATTTGGGGAGAAAAGTAACTGATGATGGTCGAAGTAGAGAGGATATAAAATGTAGACCAGCAATGGCAAGGAAAGCATTTCTGAAGAAGAGAAATTTGTTAACATCGAGTATTGATTTATGTGTCAGGAAGTCGTTTCTGAATGTATTTGTATGGAGTGTAGCCATGTATGGAAGTGAAACATGGACGATAAATAGTTTGGACAAGAAGAGAATAGAAGCTTTCGAAATGTGGTGCTACAGAAGAATGCTGAAGATTAGATGGGTAAATCACATAACTAATGAGATGCTATTGAATAGAATTGGCGAGAAGAGGAGCTTGTGGCACAACTTCACTGGAAGAAGGGATCGGTTGGTAGGACATATTCTGAGGCATCAAGGGATCACCAATTTAGTACTGGAGGGCTGCGTGGAGGCTAAAAATTGTAGAGGGATCTCAAGAGATGAATACACTAAGCAGATTCAGAAGGATGTAGGCTGCAGTAGGTACTGGGAGATGAAGCTTGCACAGGATAGAGTAGTGTGGAGAGTTGCATCAAACCAGTCTCAGGACTGAAGACCACAACAACAAAATGAATGAGTAGTTTTAGATCTGTCTCTCCATCATCACAATATGTGGATGCTTCTGCCCTTCCTTTTTAGCTATACCCAACCTCTCTCTCTCTGCTCTGCGGAAAAGAAACTTTCAGGTCTAAATGCTTGGGAGAGTTTTGTTTCCCTGTTGGCAGTACTGTTTTTTTTTTTTACATTCTTGCTGGCTACAGTTTTTCTTCCACATTTTTAACAAAATTGTCAGGACATCATAAGTGTAACATATCTACACCTGTACAATGACTTGTGTACCACCAAAACTGATAATGGGCGTTCGTTATCTGTGTGGTCAGAGAGTGAAAAATGTACCTAAAATCAGAAGCATGCCATACTTGTTGCAGCGTTACTAATAATTTAAATAAGTTTTCATTCTTATGGGCCTTGTTTTGTCCTACACAGACACAGGATCGCATTTCATTATAACAAAGGAAAAAAGATGAAAATCGGCAATATACGTAAGTCAAGATCTTCATTTTGAATATTTGTGGTTTTGGAGTGTTAAAGGAGTGGCATGTCAACACGAGGTAAAGAAACGTAATGTGACTGCAGTGTAACGTGTATTTTTTACCCTAGGATGCATATACAGGGGCTCCGAGGCCCTTGTATGTCTTCATTTTTAAAAAAGTTCTGTAATTTTTTGTTTGATTTCAAACTGCTTTCCAGTACTCTTTCACTAACACTGTGACATTCCTCATATCAAGTCTGAACAAGATACCTTTTAAGTTTTTTGTATAATTCAATACGTTTACCCATACACCGTGAATGCATAAGCTGGGCTTCAGAAGCCCTCACACATTTATAAATGTTCTTTAGCCTATATTGTCTTCAAAATTTGTTTGGGAGCAGTTATTAATTCAACATTAACTGTAGTGTATTTCCAGCAACAGGAGTGCCAACAGCAGCAGTAGCTGTAGTAGTAATAGTATAACTAAAAAATAATAAACACTACTTTCACAGATTGGCAATGTCGGTGTATTATTGATCTTTTTGCTATCAAATGTTTTATTATTGCATAGTATTGTTATCCTGTGCTGCTCTTGTCAGCCTCATTGTTACTGTAGTTTGTTTGTTGCTGCAAGGCCCATATTGTTACAAGTATGACTTGTTTAGTGCTGCACAAGCTGCTGCTGGCCTTTTGCTATGGCTTCGACACGCAAAGAAAGAGAGTCAGTACTTGCAAATGCAGTTAGTTTTGAAAGTGTTGTGGCTCAGTGGTTTGAAGAAGATGATTCTTGCGAGGAAGGAAATATATTTGAAGATGCAAGTAGTGAAGAATCAGCCAATGAACCTGCAGATGTGAATATTGAGGCAAATGACAGTCCTTCCAATAATATTACTTCATCAGAGTCTGAAAATGAAGAACCACCACAAACAGGTATAGAAGACCACACATACATTAGTCGGAATGGAACGATTTGGAAATTAGATCCTCCTGCAACTTTTCGTACGCCTGTCCGTAATATCATAAAGAAGGCGCCTTGTCCAGCCCGTGGTTTGAAAACCTGTAAACCTAAGGATGCCTGGGACTATTTCATCTCCAAGGAAATACTAGAGGAAATCATCAACTGCACAAATATTGAAGACAGAAGTGTGGCTACTTTACGTGGTAAAATGTGGAAAAACGTTTCGCTTGCTGAAATGGAGTGTTTTCTTGGTCTTTTACTGCTGTCTGGTGTTGAGACGAGTTGGGATGTCCCTATTAGACAATTATTCTTGGATGAAAAGGCAAATCCTACATATAAGGTCATCATGTCAGTAAATAGATTCAAGGATATAAGGATAATGATTAGATTTGATGACAGGCGTACCCATGAAGCTTGATCTGCAGATGACAAACTTGCAGCTGTTCGCTATGTATGGAAACTATTTCTTGACAAGTGTAGAAATAGAATGATTCCCAATGATTCGCTCACAGTTGACGAGCAGCTAGTCCCATTCCGTGGAAGATGCAGCTTCACCCAGTATATGCCCTCTAAACCAGCCAAGTATGGCATAAAAATATTTTGGTTATGTGATGCTACATCTGCATATGCTTTGGACGAAATTGTTTACACGGGAAAGCCTCGTGATGACTGGGTGTTGTGTGCTGTCCTTAGGTTAGTTAGGTTTAAGTAGTTCTAAGTTCCAGGGGACTGATGACCATAGATGTTAAGTCCCATAGTGCTCAGAGCCATTTGAATTTTTTACACGGGAAGGAAGCCCCATGAACCTACTAAGAAAAATCTTGGATTGAATGTGATGAAAGATCTTGCTAAAAGCATTGAAGGATCATCAGAAAATATTACTGTTGACAACTTCTTTACTAGTGTGCAGCTGGCAGAAGAGATGCTTCAGAAGCAAATTACAGTGGTGGGAATAATCAAACAAAATAAACCAGAAATTTCTAATGAGATGAAACCATCTGCCTCAAGAGCGATTCATTCCTCTTTGTTTGCATTTAGAGGTGACATTACAATGGTGAGTTATGGTCCCAAAAAGAAAAAGTCTGTAGTTCTCATTAGCACAATGCATCACGACAGAAACACTGATGAAACTCATGCAAAAAAGAAACCAGATATAATAAAGTTCTATAACTCTACGAAGGGTGGAGTAGATCAAATGTACCAGAAGATTCGTTATTACACTTGCAAGAGTCAAACAAGAAGATGGCCATTTGCATTATGGATGAATATGATGGACGTCACAGCAATGAACAGTGAAATTTTATTTTCCGCCCAACATCTGACATACCATAGTGGAAGAAGTGATAAAAGGCGTTTGTTCCTAAGAGATTTAGCAGAGGAAATGGTAAGACCACTAATGGAACTTTGTATTCAGATTCCTAATCTTCCAAATAAAATCGTTAATGCCATGCAAAGATGTGGTGTTCAAAAAGATGTCATATTGCTGAATCAACTACCTGGTTCAGGAAAAAGAAGATCCAATTATTGTCCACATAATAAATGCAGGAAAACTGCTATGACATGCATTAAGTGTAAAACCAACATTTGTAAGGAACATAGTGGCGTTCTGTGCTTCTTATTTGTCACATGCTGAAAACTAAAAAAATTCCAATTTTATATGAACAATGAATAATAACTTTTTGTCAAAATATTGCCTATATACATAATATTGTGAATGAGTATGTTTTAATTGAAGAAATTGGTTGTAATAAATATTATAAAATGTAAACTGCAACTTATAAGAGAATTAATAAAATTATTTGTACAGGGTGTTTCAAAAATGACCGGTATATTTGAAACGGCAATACAAACTAAACGAGCAGCGATAGAAATACACCGTTTGTTGCAATATGCTTGGGACAACAGTACATTTTCAGGCAGACAAACTTTCGAAATTACAGTAGTTACAATTGTCAACAACAGATGGCGCTGCGGTCTGGGAACCTCTATAGTACGATATTTTCCACATATCCACCATGCGTAGCAATAATATGGCGTAGTCTCTGAATGAAATTACCCGAAACCTTTGACAACGTGTCTAGTGGAATGGCTTTACATGCAGATGAGATGTACTGCTTCAGCTGTTCAATTGTTTCTGGATTCTGGCGGTACACCTGGTCTTTCACGTGTCCCCACAGAAAGAAGTCACAGGGGTTCATGTCTGGCAAATAGGGAGGCCAATCCACGCCGCCTCCTGTATGTTTCGGATAGCCCAAAGCAATCACACGATCATCGAAATATTCATTCAGCAAATTAAAGACGTCGGCCTTGCGATGTGGCCGGGCACCATCTTGCATAAACCACGAGGTGTTCGCAGTGTCGTCTAAGGCAGTTTCTACCGCCACAAATTCACGAAGAATGTCCAGATAGCGAGATGCAGTAATCGTTTCGGATCTGAAAAATTGGCCAATGATTCCTTTGGAAGAAATGGCGGCCCAGACCAGTACTTTTTGAGGATGCAGGGATGATGGGACTGCAACATGGGGCTTTTCGGTTCCCCATGTGCGCCAGTTCTGTTTATTGACGAAGCCGTCCAGGTAAAAATAAGCTTCGTCAGTAAACCAAATGCTGCCCACATGCATATCGCCGTCATCAATCCTGTGCACTATATCGTTAGCGAATGTCTCTCGTGCAGCAATGGTAGCGGCACTGAGGGGTTGCCGCGTTTGAATTTTGTATGGATAGAGGTGTAAACTCTGGCGCATGAGATGATACGTGGACGTTGGCGTCATTTGGACCGCAGCTGCAACATGGTGAACGGAAACCCGAGGCCGCTGTTGGATCACCTGCTGCACTAGCTGCGTGTTGCCCTCTGTGGTTGCCGTACGCGGTCGCCCTACCTTTCCAGCACGTTCATCCATCACGTTCCCAGTCCGTTGAAATTTTTCAAACAGATCCTTTATTGTATCGCTTTTCGGTCCTTTGGTTACATTAAACCTCCGTTGAAAACTTCGTCATGTTGCAACAACACTGTGTTCTAGGCGGTGGAATTCCAACACCAGAAAAATCCTCTGTTCTAAAGAATAAACAATTTTGTCCACAGCACACTTGCACGTTGTGAACAGCACACGCTTACAGCAGAAAGACGACGTACAGAATGGCGCACCCACAGACTGCGTTGTCTTCTATATCTTTCACATCACTTGCAGCGCCATCTGTTGTTGAAAATTGTAACTACTGTAATTTCGAAAGTTTGTCCGCCTGAAAATGTACTGTTGTCTCAAGCATATTGCAACAAACGGTGTATTTCTATCGCTGCTCGTTTAGTTTTTATTGCCGTTTCAAATATACCGGTCATTTTTGAAACACCCTGTATATGTTGTATGTAAATGGATGTAACTAATAAAAATTCACTCTTAGACTTATTTTAAAAAAAATTAATAAAATGTTAATCAGGCCCACCAGATCCTGTTACTGTATCTTAGGAATCTTTCAATATGACAATAAATTTGACAGAAATAAATTTAACTCCAAAGAACGGTTATCTGAAAAGAGGAAAATTTTAAATTAGGGCAGGGCCTTGGAGGCCCTGCATATGCATTCATGTGTGTTTTTGGCACCATGCATCCTAGGGTTAAATCAGTCTATGCTACATCATTTTTTTGTAAAAGCAAAATTAAATTAATTGTCAGTTGTTAACAATGAAACATGCTTCTCAGTTGGCAATGGTAATAATAGTTTTATACAACACAATCATAAGCAATGACTAGAGACCAGATTGAATGCGATATAAAAATCTCTAAATACGTATGAAAATGTTTAAAATATGCTTGGAAAGTGTCAAACATGCGAGATCAACTAATAAAATAACATGGTACCGTCGGCGTTCGTATATACCATGAAGCTAAACCTGTGTATATGGATCGCAAGGAAGAACGTCGGCCACGCGAAATATCGGGACATATAGAATTGTGATTCATGATCTATATACCTTGTAGTAGAGGTTAAGCTGTGCACTTTTTCAGATAAGTTTTTAAAAAACTACAAAAAGAAAACGCACGTCGTGTTTCAAATGATATCCCTTCCATGCTAAGTGCTTCAGTTTGTAACCGCGTGACTACTACGGTTGCAGGTTCGAATCCTGCCTCGGGCATGCATGTGTGTGGTGTCCTTAGGTTAGTTAGGTTTAAGTAGTTGTAAGTTCTAGGGGACTGATGATCTCAGAAGTTAAGTCCCATAGTGCTCAGAGCCATTTGAACCTTCTATGCTATTGTTGACAGGAACAAGAGAATGCGATGAGAGTTAGTCGCTGCGATACAGCTGATGTGCACATATCCAACTTCGAGACATATCGCACTGGGGGGTAGGTATAAGCACTCTGAAATATTTTATTTCAAAACATCGTACAATCAGGAATTTTTCGAACAAGATTTACGTATAATTAATATTATCGGACCAAAGTATCGTTTACAAATTATTTTACATTTTGCTTCTATTGTATGCGTAAACGATCAGGTACTGTTAGATATATGCGGCAGGAAGATTGTGTCTTCGATCACTCAAAACATGCTTATAACCAGAAAAAGGTAACTGGGCAGTATTTGAAGTTGCGTGTTACGTTGACAGTTTATAGCGAAAGTTAACCTGTCTCATTAATGAAACTATCAATTTGGGACGAAGGTTTAAATACTGCGTTATCTTCCAAACATTTTTCAAATTTTCTATAAATTATCTCGGGAATACGTCCTTCAATGAGAATTTCACTAGACTAATTTTGTTCATTAACCGAATAGGTTCATTCAGCATCAAACCTCAAGTTCCAAGCTGTTTAATACCAGCAGGTATGTGGGGAAAAATGTGTGTTAATCATAGCAATGTTTTCTTTTTAATACTATAAATATTAAATGCTTCCTTGCACTGGAAAACTGCCAAAGTCTCTACACCATCAAAGTCGTTTACTACGCCTCTGATGGCCACGAAATAATGATTTTGAAACAACACAGCTTCGGCCGACGCACCCCAACGAGCTAGCATTAGTTCTGGAGGTAAAGGCAAGTTTGGTAGTTTTTCTTTGTAAGTCTTGATGTAAGGATGTGCGTTAAGGAAGGCATTCTTTGTGGATGAATGAAATTTATTTAAATTCCCAAACATGGAATGTTCTACTTCAGCAAGGCGATGTACTCCATGAGCAAAGCACGGCTCATGAATCAAGTTGGAATGAAATACTTGGAGGGCTTACTACTTTGATAATATAGGGAGCAGCATCTCAGAAAATCACAAACACCCTTTCATCTGCAGAAGACTCTGGAAATATTTTTGTTGTGGATTGGCAAGAGAGCCGACCCTGTTTTGAGAGGAAGTCGAAATGCACGCGTTTTAGCTCACGCAGGCTGGCGTAAGGTCTGGAACAGGTCAAGAAAATTAGACTAACAAAAAATGACGTAGCTGTGGAATACTTAACTTTAATCCACAAAGGGTAAACATCGCTCTTGACGGTACATGTGTTTCGAAGTTGGACCTAGCAGATGCGTACGTGCAAATACCGGTGGACCAAGAATCCCAGCGTGTGTTGGTGGTTAACACGCACTGTACTGATTCAAAAGACTGCCATTCGGGTGTGCATCCGCCCCTGCATTGTTTCAGCAATATCTACAAACTGTTTGTGCGTCGGTCCCTACTGCAGCGAACTATCTGGACGATATTGTGATCTCCGGCAAGACGGAAGAAGAACATTTAGCCAATCTCAGAACGTTATTTCAGGTCTTGCGACAAAATGGTCTTCGCTTGCGGAAGGACAAATGTGTGTTTTTTGCTCGTGAATTGCCATATCTGGGACATGTACTCAATGCCCACGGGATACATACCAGTCCAGAGCACCTCCGTGCCATACAAGACTTGCCTTCGCCGCAGAATTTGAAGCAGCTACAGAGTGTGCTGGGAAAAATCAATTATTATCATAAATATATCCCCCATGCCTCTTCCATTTCAGCTCCGCTTCATCGCTTACGCCGTAAAGGTGTTCCGTTCGTCTGGACGACGGAATGCGAACGCGCCTTTCGCCAGTTGAAATTGGCGTTGCTTTCTAATACTTGCCTTACGCCATTCGATCCCCAGAAACCCCTTTTGTTGATGGTGGATGCATCAGATTTCGGGATCGGTGCTGTGCTTGCGCACAAAGATGGTTCGCATGATCGCCCTATTGCCTTTGCGTCCAAGTTGCTGTCGTCTGCGCAAATAAATTATTCACAGATCGAGAAAGAAGCATTGGCTCTCGTATTTGGTGTTACTAAGTTTCATGATTTCTTGTATGGTCGTCACTTTACCATCATCACAGACCACAAACCTTTGACATCGCTTTTTCATCCGACTAACCCCGTACCTCCACGTACAGCGCAGAAATTCATTCGCTGGTCTATTTTCCTTTCGCAGTACCGCTACGATATCTTGTATCGGTCCACTGCTAATCACGGAAATGCTGATGTGTTGTCCCGTTTGCCTGTTGCTCAGGATAGAGCATTCGATTCGTCCGAACTTGCTTGCATGTTCATTGATTCGGAAACCGATGACGTGGTCGACTCGTTTCCGATTGATTTTCGTCGTGTAGCTACAGCCACAGCTGCTGACCCTGTCCTTGCTACCATTTTGCGTTTTGTTGCTACGCAATGGCCCTTGTCAAAGTCACGGATCGAGGATCCGTTGGTTCGCCGATTTTTTGCTCACAAGGAGAGACTTTTTGTACGACGCGGTGTTTTGCTGTTGCGTTCTGATAATGATCAGTCCAGGGTCGTGGTCCCACGTTCGTTACAGTCCTCTGTCTTACGGCTTCTCCACCAAGGACATTGGGGTATAGTGCGAACGAAACAACTTGCTCGTCAGCACTGTACTTGGTTCAGAATCGATGCTGCGATTACAAATATGTGCTCTTCTTGCATCGCGTGTGCCGAACAACAATCAGCACCACCGCGGAAATTCTTTACATGGCCAAAAGCCACTTCCCCTTGGCAGCGCTTACACATCGATTTTACTGGTCCCTTTTGGAATGCTCGATGGTTGGTTGTGGTAGATTCATTCAGTAATTTTCCTTTTGTTGTCCAGATGCCTTCCACGACGTCATCTGCCACCATCCAAGCGTTATCCGCTATCTTTTGCATTGTAGGTCTTCCACAGACTATTGTTTCCGACAATGGCCCACAATTCATGTCCGCAGAATTTCAGTCCTTCTGCAAGGCCAATGGTATTCAACATCTGACGTCCGTGCCGTTTTCGCCACAGTCAAACGGTGCCACTGAACGATTGGTCCGGACTTTCAAGTCCCAGATGTTGAAGTTGAAAGAGTCGCATTCTCGGGAGGACGCGTTATTGCTCTTTTTATCCTCGTATCGCTCTCAGCCCCGCGATGGTCGCTCGCCGGCTGAGTTGCTTCATGGTCGCCCTCATTGCACCTTGATGTCTTTGCTACATCCGCCGCATCAGGTTCCTGTGCAGCGGCAGACACCTGCTTTTGCCCCTGGCGACGATGTATACTATCGCAGCTATCGCGGTTCACGGCGTTGGCTCGCCGGGCGCATTCTTCGCTGCCTCGGCCGCGCGATATATCTGGTTTTGGGGCCTCTGGTGAGGTGCACCGGCATCTCAATCAGCTGCGCCTCAGTCGTCGCACGGGATCTGCCGCTCCCCGTCTGCTTTCAGCGACGGTGCCGTCCGGTCAGTGGCCTGGGGACCCATCTACTGGCTCGCCTCATCCCCAGGTGTTACCGACGCTGCCTTCCATTTTGCCCCATGGCGAAGCGCCACCGCCGCCGCCGCCGCCGCCGCCTGTTCTCCCGCCGGCGACGCCCGCAGTGGACACGTCGCTGCAACCGCCGGGCGTCTCCCTGGGTCACGCGCCACCGATCGCTTCCCTTGACCAGTTGTCCTCCGCCATGGAACTCTTGCCCGCTCCGGACCATAATTCGTCTTCGCCCGTCGGGTGCTCCAACCCAATGGAGGTGGACCCTTCGGCCCCTCCTTTCTCTCTAAGGGCGCATACATCGCATGTTGGCGTGCACCCTGGACTAGGTTTCCTGGCGTTTCCTAGCTCCCCTCGGACCGAATGGCCGGGTGCGGGTGGCACAGCCTCGCCTGTTGTTAGGCTTCCCACCTCGTCGCATACGTCAACATGGGGTCCTCCCCACGGCGGGCGGAAGCCTTATAATACAACCGTACGCCGATTTGAGGGGGAGGAATGTGGTGTCACCGCCAGACACCACACTTGCTAGGTGGTAGCCTTTAAATCGGCCGCGGGCCGCTAGTATACGACGGACCTGCGTGTCTGTCAGTGATTGCAGACCGAGCGCCGCCACACGGCAGGTCTAGAGAGACGTCCTAGCACTCGCCCTAGTTGTACAGCCGACTTTTCTAGCGAAGCTACACTGAAAAATACACTCTCATTTGCCGAGACGATAGTTAGTATAGCCTTCAGCTACGTCATTTGCTACGACCTAGCAAGGCGCCGTTACCAGTGTATATTGAGATTGCACTTATGTATCATCAAGAGCGATGTACAATAATTATGGAATAAAGTTAAGTATTACTTCAACTACGTACTTTAATTGCTACTATAATTTCCGTTAACTGTTCCAGACCTCAAGTCAGTCTGCGTGAGCTTGCACACATGCATTTCGGCCTCCTCTAGTAACACGTTGTTGGCTCTTCTGCCAACATCACAATATCGTCCAGATAGTTCGCTGCAGTAGGGACCGACGCACAAACAGTTTGTAGATAATGCTGAAACAATGCAGGGGTGGATGCACACCCGAATGGCAGTTGTTTGAATCGATACAAACCCAGATGCATGTTAACCACCAAAATGCGCTGAGATTCTTCGCCCACCGGTATTTGCAAGTACGCATCTGCTAGGTCCAACTTCGAAAAATATTTACCCAGACACAGTTTGTCAATAAGATCTTCCGGGCAGGGTAAAGTAAAAGTTGCAGTCACTAGTTGTGGAATCACTTTTGCCTTGAAGTCCACACAAAGTCTCAATTTTCTGGAAGATTTTTGCAAAATTACTAAGGGTGATGCCCAGAGAGAAGCCTGCACACGTTCAATTACACCTTGTGATTCCAAATAGTGTAACGTTTTTGCGAACTCATCACGCAATGCGTGGGGAACATGGCGCACTCTGAAAAATTTCGGTTGTGCGTTTACTTTCAGTTCGAAATGTGTTTTATAGTTCTCAGCGCAACCGAGGCCCGGTGCAAAAATGTCTGCAAATTCTTCACAGAGACGAGAAACACTGTCTGAAGGCACAGTCTGGTTCACTGATAGGACCTGATTTACTATAGACAATTTAAACAACTGAAATAAATCGAAACCAAACAAGTTCACTGCAGCGGAAGAACGAAGGTCGTAAAATGACACAAGTTTTGTTTGTCCCTTGTATGTTGCAAGAAGATTGCACTGTCCTAACACAGGGATATGCTGACCAGAATAGCTAGTAAGGTTAACATTTGCGGCACGCAACGGAGGTGTGCCCAGCAGTTTGTAAGTGTCTTGATTGAGCAGTGAAACTGCAGCCCTGGTATCGAGCTGGAATGGTATCACTTTGCCGTTAATGTCCAAGTCCACAAAAAGTTTAATGTCCTGCTGAAGACAAGAGCGACTGTCTCGTGCAACACTGGTACAGAATCACTTGCGACTTGACGGGAGTTCCTGCTATGTCGACGCACACTATTTGTGGGACGAACACAGTCACTGTTAGAGAGAGTGGCACTGGGCGGAGTGGCATGAACTATATGAATTTCCATGGGCGAACTATCGCGAGCCTGAGTATCCTTGGTTCGATTCCGATTCCAGCGCAAAGCAAAGGGCCTGGAATGGTTTTGAGCTTCCGAGCTGAGCTTTTTCTGGCAAACACTTTGAACATGTCCTTTTTTATTACAGAAAAAGCAAATAGCTTGGCGTGACGGGCATGTCTAGTAGCACATCGCGGGCATGATTTTAGCACTGCATTTGATTGCCGGCGTGGTACACGTGGCTGAGAGCCTCGCGGCTTTGGCGCGGACGGGCGCGAGGACTGTTTACTGTTCCATGCAGCTCGCCCGGCAGGCTGGTTAACTTGACACACGGGTGGCGAAGTTTCAAATGATTCCTGAGCAAAGTCAAGTAGTCCTGCTGATCCAATATATCCATCACTTGTTGAAGGGAGGGATTGACTAGTTTCAAAATCTATTCCCTTATACGAACATCAGAAATGCTCTGTGCAATTGCATCACGTACCATAGTATCTGAATAAGGGAGTCCACATTGACACTCAAAAGCACAATCCCTAGTAAGGCCTTGCAAGTTTGCAATCCACTCCCGATTAGTCTGACCTGCCGTACATTTTGTACAAAAGAAGGTATACCGTTTGGCAACTACATTGACTGATTCTTTGAAATATGCATCTAATGCAGACAAAATTTCGTCGTAGGACAGTGTTGCTACGTCACGTCAGGGAAATAATTTGACTATCACACGGTGCCTGGTGACCCCGACGGAAGGTAATAAAAAAGGCTGCCGCTCGTTACCTTGAATTCTGTAGGCGGCGAGATGGAATCCAAATTGGCGTGACCACTCCGTCCAGCTTTCCAGTGCAGCATCAAAAGGACGAAAAGGTGGTGCAACTGCATTTTATCTGGAGATTGTGGCGAAGCCATTACACAAGTAAATCAGGGCAGTATAGTTACGAACGCGAATTGGCCTCGTCGCCAAATGTTGTGGATTGGCAAGAGAGCCAACCCTGTTTTGAGAGGAAGCCAAAAAGCACACGTTTTAGCTCACACAGGCTGGCGTGAGGTCTGGAACAGGTTTAAGGAAAGTAGACTAGCAAAAAAGGACGTAGCTGTGGAATACTTAACTTAATCCACAAAGGGGAACATCGCTCTTGACGGTATATGTTTTACAGCATCAATAGTAACTGGTAATGGCATCTTGCTAGGTCGTAGCAAATGACGTAGCTGAAGGCTATGCTAACTATCGTCTCGGCAAATCAGAGCGTATTTTGTCAGTGAACCATCCCTAGCAAAGTGGGCTGTCAAACTGGGGCGAGTGCTAGGAAGTCTCTCTAGACCTGCCGTGTGGCGGCGCTCGGTCTGCAATCACTGATAGTGGCGACACGCGGGTCCGACGATACTAACGGACCGCGGCCGATTTAAAGCCTACCACCTAGCAAGTGTGGTGTCTGGCGGTGACACCACAATTTTTCTATTACCCTTATTCAAAAATCTGGTAATCGTAGGATGATTTTTTACTTTAAGTTCTTTGTACACCACTAAATACGGCCTGCAGGACTGGCCGTGCGGTTCTAGCCGCTACAGTCTGGAACCGAGCGACCGCTACGGTCGCAGGTTCGAATCCTGCGTCGGGCATAGATGTGTGTTAGTTAGTTTAATTAGTTCTAAGTTCTAGGCGACTGATGACCTCAGAAGTTAAGTCGCATAGTGCTCAGAGCCATTTGAACCACTAAATACGGAGAAACGGATCTTGTTTTAAAGCACCAATCACTAAATTTCCATTGTAGTGGCCACAAGTGTCAATATTTTCGTCAGCTGAAATCCGAATAATGTTGCCCTTGAGTTGATTGCCTATTTCTTTCAGGGCTCGTAGCCAAATGCCCAGTATCTAATTTTTACGCAATGTTGATTCATCTGGCTTATTTTGATTGAAGTAGTTGTTGTGGTCTTCAGTCCTGAGACTGGTTTGATGCAGCTCTCCATGCTACTCTATCCTGTGCAAGCTTCTTCATCTGCCAGTATCTACTGCAACCTACATCCTTCTGAATCTGCTTAGTGTATTCATCTCTTGGTCTCCCTCTACGATTTTTACCCTCCACACTGCCCTCCAATGCTAAATTTGTGATCCCTTGATGCCTCAAAACATGTCCTACCAACCGATCCCTTCTTCTAGTCAAGTTGTGCCACAAACTTCTCTTCTCCCCAATCCTATTCAATACCTCCTCATTAGTTACGTGATCTACCCACCTTATCTTCAGCATTCTTCTGTAGCACCACATTTCGAAAACTTCTATTCTCTTCTTGTCCAAACCAGTTATCGTCCATGTTTCACTTCCATACAGGGCTACACTCCACACAAATACTTTCAGAAACGACTTCCTGACACTTAAATCTATACTCGATGTTAACAAATTCCTCTTCTTGAGAAACACTTTCCTTGCCATTGCCAGTCTACATTTTATATCCTCTCTACTTCGACCATCATCGGTTATTTTACTCCCTAAATAGCAAAACTCCTTTACTACTTTAAGTGTCTCATTTCCTAATCTAATTCCCTCAGCATCACTCAACTTAATTTGACTACATTCCATTATCCTCGTTTTGCTTTTGTTGATGTTCATCTTATATCCTCCTTTCAAGACACTGTTGAAGTAGTATTGGAGCAGAACACTTTTGAGGAAGGGTCTGTAAGTTCGTGAAGAGGAGTTTTGTTCCAATGAATGCTGCACATAGATCCATGTTAAAGCAGTTTTTTTGGTTGGCTTTGGAGGTTAAATGCATGCTACTGCTTCTTGTCGCAGCGAAAAGTTGTCGTGGGACTTTCTTTTGCATTCCTCCGATATGAAGACTTGTCTTGTCGTGCTGGTCTGTTTGAAAAACTTTTTGCACGAAACGCTTTATTTGCAAACTCTACAATAAAAAACATTTCCGTGATATGTGCAAGGGTGACAGTTATTGAATTATATGAAGAAAAACGTAAATTGTTACAAACTACGGCATGCGCACATTATTCAACATGTAAACATCAGTACAGATATTCGGATTTAGATTATGACATTCGATATGCCTGCCGGCATTGGCGGTGATGTGCCGCAGACGAATAGCGAAATTCTGAACGACTCAGTGAAGTGTCGGAACATCAATGCTGTCGGTGACCTCCTGAATAGCTGTTTTCAGCTCAGTAATGGTTTTTGGGGTTGTTGGTGTACACCTTTCTTTAATATGCCCCCCAAAAATTGAGGTGCATGTGTTCAGATCCAGAGAATATTGCGGCTAATCGAGTCCCGTGCCATTTGCCTCTGCGCCCCCCAGAGCCAGAACGCGGTCCCCAAAGTGCTCTTCCAGGGCATCACTCACTCTCCTGATTCGATGGAATCGAGCTACGTCTCGCATTAAGTACGTGCATGTCGAAATCAGGGATACTTTGGGTAACAGGAATGAAATCATCTTCGAAAACCTTCACGTACCGTTCGTAAGTCACCGTGGCATTAAGAAACATCGCACCGATTTTCCGTGCCTGGACATTGCACACCATACAATCACCTAGTGAGGGTGAAGAGACTTACCTATAACGAAATGCGAATTCTCAGTCCCCCAAATGCGCCAGTTTAGCTTATTATTGAAACCACCCAAATGAAAGTGGGCTCGGTCGCTAAACCGACCATACAGCGCGTACCGATTACCGTCATGTACCGTGGTCAACGTGCAGTTTGAACGTCCTAACGCCGACCGTACAGAAGTTATGAGGATTTTATTTCATATCGTTCAATAATTTTCACGCTGTAAATGTTCCAGGATGGTCAGCTATCCACGAAACATTTCTTTTTTTTGGGTGGCACGGTGCATAATACGTTGTTGCGGTTTATCGCCCGCGATGCTGCTGCTATCGTTGGCCGGGATCGCGTGACTGACATACGAATATTGAACCGATGGGTTCAGGAATGGCACACTCGACCCCATGAAGGATGTTACTGGCTCCACGCGACTAGCGGACGTGAGAAAAGACACTGATCGGTCGTCCGTGTGGGATCGTACAGCCACGTCGTATACCTCGAATCAGGAAGCGGCCTTGCAACACGGCAAGTGTGCGCACGGACTGTGTGCTCAGCTCCGTGTGGGGGGAGGCACTAACTTTCACCACGGTGAAATTTGTTGCGCCCTCTCTTGCCACAGCCGCAGAGAGGAGCGCCGGCAGTGGTGTGCTCAAGTTAACACTGGACACAAGGGAGGCACCGTGGCGTCTTCTCAGTCAGCGTGCTATGTACAGCTTAAACTTTGTACAAATAAAAGAAACTAGACTGAAAACAATGAATGTGTGACTAACAACTTGCGTAATTTAATTTAATCGTTGCTGGCTTGTGCGTATGACAGGATGGGGATTAAGTGGGGGACGAATGGTAGGCGTATTGACTCTGCCTGCCCGTTCCTGTTCCACAATCTGTTCGCTAGCCAGTAGCCTCTCGGTTAGCGATGGGACTCAGCTGTAGTTCGCGCTCATCCTGTGAGATATCGAAACGAGATTGTGCAAGAACCCGCCCATCTAGATTTTTAGAACTAAAATATGCATCAAACCTCGTTTTCAGTTAAATGTGCAATTACCTGTGAAAAGGAGCCAGGTTTGCAAATATAAATGCAACATGCAAATGTATATAATCCGGTCTCTAGTAATGACTTATTCAGAATATTTCCATAGGAAATACGTTTCAGGTGCTGACTACCATACTGTTACATGCCTAGTATTAAATCTGTCTCGGGAACTACAGTCTTGGGAAGGAGGGACGTTAATGCCTTCGACAAAATTATTAAATGCTGAGAACTGCACCGACTTGAACATCATATTGCTGGTTTGATTTGTATCCAGTCGCTTTACAAAAACATCTTACCAGGAAATGTAGTCAAAGCAAGGAAAGTATTCAATCAGTATAAGTGAACACTGAGAACGTCGTGTGAAGTAAATAACTGACCATCGTGCAGAGGCCTCTAGAAACAACATAGAATTCTCTCTGTTGCAGTGATTAACACAACCTCACTACAAGGGGGAAAATATTCCTCCCTGCTAATCTAGTGTGTAGGTCAGCAAGTCCCCACCTTGGATAAATTGACAAACTTTAGATATCTATAAATTCAATACATCTTAAATGTACCTTATTTCCCTCTCTCCTCTTGTAATTTACCGTACTTGTAAAATTACAAGGATTAGCTTATCTTATAAGCTATATTCAATTACTGGAACTTTTTATCAGTTGTTACGGTATGTAACAATCCTCACTGTAAAAAGATTACAAGATTCTTATGAGACACAAGTAAGCGAAGCATTATTCTGTGATAAATATTACTGTGGGCATATGGACACCAAGCAATAGCAGATAAAGTGCGGCTATGTGATAAAACTGAGGAATTTGAAGCTTTTTCCCTGTTGATTTTAATAGACTGAAATTAGCTAGAGTAAGCATAAATACTTTTACATAAATGCAATATGCAACAACTGCTCTGACTGGAACTGTGGAACTCTACGAACTACACTGCTGCGCATTAAAATTGCTACACCACGACGATGACGTGCTACAGACGCGAAATTTAACCGACAGGAAAAATATAATGCGATATGCAAATGATTAGCTTTTCAGAGCATTCACACAAGGTTGGCGCCGCTGGTGACACCTACAACGTGCTGACATGAGGGGAGTTTCCAACCGATTTCTCATACACAAACAGCAGTAGCCAGCGTTGCCTGGTGAAACGTTGTTGTGATGCCTCGTGTAAGGAGGAGAAATGCGTACCATCACGTTTCCCACTTTGATAAAGGTCGGATTGTAGCCTATCGCGATTGCGGTTTACCGTATCGCGACATTGCTGCTCACGTTGGTCAAGATCCAAGCAGAATATGGAATCGGTGGGTTCAGGAGGGTAATACGGAACGCCGTGCTGGATTCCAACGGTCTCGTATCACTAGCACTCGAGATGACAGGCATCTTATCCGCATGGCTGTAACAGATCGTGCAGCCACGTCTCTATCTAGTCAACAGATGGGGACGATTGCAAGACGACCTGCACGAACAGTTCGACGACGGTTACAGCAGCACGGACTATCAGCTCGGAGACCATGGTGGCAGTTACCCTTGACACTGCATCACAGACAGGAGCGCCTGCGATGGTGTACTCAACGACGAGCCTGGGTGCACGAATGGCGAAACGTAATTTTTTGGGATGAATCCAGGTTCTGTTTACAGCATCATGATGGTCGCATCCGTGTTTGGCTACATCGTGGTGAACGCACATTCAAAGCGTGTATTCGTCATCTCCATAATGTCGTATCACCCGGCGTGATGGTATAGGGTGCCATTGGTTACACCTGCACTTTGAAAAGTGATCGTTACATTTCAGATGTGTTACGACCCGTGGCTCTACCCTTCATTCGATCCCTGCGAAACCCTACATTTCAGCAGGATAATGCACGACCGCATGTTGCAGGTCCTGTACGGTCCTTTCTGGATACAGAAAATGTTCGACTGCTGCCCTGGCCAGCACATTCTCCAGATCTCTCACCAATTGAAAACGTCTGGTCAATGGTGGACGAGCAACTGGCTCGTCACAATACGCCAGTCACTATTCTTGATGAACTGTGGTATCGTGTTGAAGCTGCATGGGCAGCTGTACCTGTACACGCCATCTAAGCTCTGTTTGACTCAATGCCCAGGCGTATCAAGGCCATAATTACGACCAGAAGTGGTTGTTCTGGGTACTGATTTCGCAGGATCTATGCACCCAAATTGCGTGCAAATGTAATCACATGTCAGTTCTAGTATAATATATTTGTCCAACGAATACCCGTTTGTCATCTGCATTTCTTCTTGGTGTAACAGTTTTAATGGCCAGTAGTGTATGAAGAGAACTGCATGTAATTTAGAGGATGTACTAAAGATCTTCATTGGCAACAGTAAAAATATTGGAATTTTTCATGCACTTCACACCAAAGAAATAAAATAAAATGATGGTAAAGAAAGGAAAAGACGCATTAATGGACGAATTCAGGTTATTTCGTGACAGTAGGTGTACCACAAACTGATGCAGTGAAACGGCTGAGTATTGGGCTGTACTATTCCTTCGTAAGAGTGGCAGAAATCAGAGGACTGATAATGTACAATAAAAATTGTGCTTTCGGGTTCTTTCCGTACTCACTGCATAAATCACCAGGAGTGGTTACAAACGACACTCAGTAAACGATGCAACACTCTTTTTCTCAAAGTAGGATGCGTTTGTCCATATACACTGTTGTTCCCTGCCTTTCAACGTCTACTTTCAATTCTATGGTTTTATGCTACTTTAATTCGGGAGCCAGCATATCGCCGTGGTACCACTCTACAGTGTTGCTCATTAAGTTATTGCAGGGGGCAGAAGGAAAAGAAAAGAAAAGGAACCAACGAAATCAGCTGCTTTGTAACTTTGTGCGGATTCAGTGGCAACGAGTGAAAATGTACGCTCGACCGGGATTTGAACCCGGGAAGCGCCGAGTGAGAGGCAGTTACGTTAACCTCTGCGCCATCCGGACACAGTGTTTATCACAAACGCGCCGACTGTCTCGGCATGCTCCCTGGCCGACTCACTTTCTCACCCAGTGCTATCTGCAGTCCTTGTCCATCGTGGTGGAGGTCGAATGAAATGTGTATCCACACTGAAGGTTGTCGATTCATTGCCCTTTGAGTTATATCAATGTGTGTTGTTCGTCCTTTCAGACATTTCTGAAAGAACAGACTCCAAGCATTCATAAAACATACTAGTGGTCTGCATTTCAGCCAAATTCTTGCTGCATCAGTAACTTCCCGCCCACTGTTGTACTGCTCTCCGTGGAGTCTATCCTTCAGTCGGTCAGAAGGTGTGAAATCCGGGCTGTAGTGCAGATGAGGGAGAACAGTCCACCGACTTTTGTGAACTACTCTCAGGTGCGCTGACTTAATGTGGCATTCCGTTGTCGTGTAGAAGGAGAAGTGTGTTCTCATTTTTGTGGCCACAAACACACTGTAATTGTTTCCTAAGAGCCTGACAGTAGACTATGGGCTGATTGATTGAGCCTGATGGAGGGCACCAAACAGAATAACCCCTCCACAGTCCCAGTGGACTGTAGCCACGATTTTACGACCTGAAAGAACTGTTTCGAACTACTACTTCAAAGGAGACCTCGTGTTGCCGTTTTGTTTCAGGCTCAAAGTGTTGATTGCATGTTCAGTTGTAGTTGGCAATTTTTAACAAGAAGTCGTCATTGTCAGCCTCATAACACGCAAGCAATTTGGACAGATGTTTCTTCTTCATCTTTTTATGCTCTTCATTTAGACTTTGAGGAACCCACCGGAAGCAAATCTTTGAATATACTATTTGGTGGACAACTGCGTCAGCGCTACCAACACAAATGTCAAGTTGCTCAGTTGTCATTTGTTTATCACCTCGAACGAGTGTAGTGACTCATTGCAACACGTCAGGCATCACAGCTGTGTGCAGCTGACCTGTGTGTGGGAGATTAGACAAATTTGCTTCTCCTTGTCCTGCTGGTAACTTACTGTACTTTTGTCCAATTCCTTATATCCGTAGACATTTTGTGAAACTGTGAATATTTGTGACTGCTGGGTTTTCCCCAAAAGAAATGCAATAAGTGCTTTTTGTTTGGAATGCTTCACAGCTACAATCTGCATCCACACGCATACTCCGCAAGCCACCATTCGGTGCATGGCGGAGGGTAGCTCGTACCACTCCTCGTCATATACTACTCCTCGTCATACCTTTCCCACTCCACTCGGAAATGGAGCAGGGGATAAATGACTGACTATATACTGTTGTAGTAGTCCTGTCGTGTACACAGTTCCGCGTAGTCAGCGCGTACACAACTTGCCCACTAGAGCGCGCCCCGCTAAGCACAACAGCGCAGGCGCAGCGCTCGTCCGTCTCTGCACTACGAGATGGTGCTGCCTTAGAGACGGACCAAATCCTGCTTCCGCCAATCCACGTATTAATATGTAACGCAGCCAATGAGATTGCTGCTAATGTAGAACCTTAGAACCTTTTCTCCTCGCAGATCAAACTCGCACAGTGATACCTGAACGCGTGAGGTATTATAACGAGTGTACAGACCTCCGATTAGTCAGTCTGCATTAGTCTGCATTTATCTGCACCTGTCTGTACCAGTCTACATTTGTCTGTACCAGTCTATAGGCAAGTTTCAGTCTGCGCCTAATAAGATTACCATATTCCTGTACATAGCCATGAAGATAAATGAATAGACACTTTGTCAAGTATCAGAGATATGTGAGAATAAGATTAACGTACCAAGAACAAAGGAACTTCAGATTGTCAATTGTAAACAGCATCCAGAATGAAGTTACGTAATGTCTACGCTTTTTATTATTTTAATAAATGTGTGTGAAAATTAATCAAGTTCTGTTTCAAGTTGGTCACCGTCAATCTGCAACTCTAAGCGTGCAAGTGGCATTTCTATCGTCTAACCTAACAGCAGAAGATAAACACGCCACGATAAGACCACGAGACATATTGCTGACACTCGCCTACTTCGTTAGAGCGACAAGTCAAATAATCTGATGGTGTGTGTACCGAAGGTCCTACAGTATGCACACCACAAGTCCTGGCTTCTCTCGGTTTACACGAGGTGTGGTGGCCATAGGATCGTTCTGCAGTCCGTCGCAAATGCCCGTTCTCTAAACTTACGCAATAGTGTTTGCCGAAAAAAATCTTGTTTCATCCGAGGATTCTCATTTAAGACGATCTACCAGGAATAAATCTAGCAGCACAACTCTGAATTGCTCAGACGTCTTCTTTTACTCTGACCGGGTTGGAATTCCAAACACTCGAACAGTGTTAGAGAATGGGTTGCACAAGTAATGTGTATGTGGTTTCCTTTATAAATGAGCTACGATGTCCCAGAATTTTCGCAGTAAAAAATAAATAAATCTACCCTTAGCTTTCTCTACGACCACTCTCACGTTCAATCTGTGTCGTATCAGTTTCCAATGCCTAGGTATTTAATCAACTTCGCCGTATCGAGCAGCACAACATTAAGGCCCATTTCACACAGGGACACTGGTGGCGGTCACCGACAGAGATACATCGGTCTTAACTGAACCATTGACGCCGGGACACTACATTACCTCACCGAGCCTCTGTGACGCAATAGTGACTCACCCTCACCACATGTGACAGACAAGGTCACTGTGTTCACAGCAGTCACCGCCGGACGTGCATTGGTTTGAATTGGAGTGTTTGCACTGGGACACAGATCACAGACACAGTGCTGCAGATTTGCCAACAGACGGCATTCATTTTTGAGACAGTGACGCGAAACTTTCATTGTACATTATACTGTACACATTGTAGCCACGAGTTTAGATCTGATTAACGTGGAACCGTAGACCTTGCCGTCGGTGGCGAGGCTTGCGTGCCTCAGCGACACGGATAGCCGTACCGTAGGTGCGACCACAACGGAGGGGTATCTGTTGAGAGGCCAGACAAACGTATGGTTCCTGAAGAGGGGCAGCAGCCTTTTCAGTAGTTGCAGGGGCAACAGTCTGGATGATTGACTGATCTGGCCTTGTAACATTAACCAAAACGGCCTTGCTGTGCTAGTACTGCGAACAGCTGAAAGCGAGGGGAAACTAAGGCCGTAATTTTTCCCGAGGGCATGCAGCTTTACTGTATGGCATGGAGAGCAGCATCAAACCAGTCTCAGGACTAAAGACCACAACAACAACATAACATGGAAGACTTTATAAGTGAAGTAGAAAGTCGTCCTGCTATTTGGAATGTCAAAAGCGATTACTGTAGAAACAAAGTGGTGAAAACGAATGCTTGGCAAGAAATTATAACGAAGTTCGTGCCTGATTTGAATGAGAAGAGCATGGATGAAAAAAAATTTGGTAAGTTGTATGTGCTTTTTTCAAATTTAATACTTTATTTTTCAGACCATAAAAGAGTAGCCAAATTTAATTGTTACATCTGTAGGCTGGAAGGGTAACATTGAAGCACATTTGCATCCCTCATCACTTTTCTTTTGCATTTACCAGTATTAAGTGTGCCTTTATGGTGCGATAAGAAGGGACAAAATGGATGAGCGTAGAAACAATGAACTCACCCCGACAGGGCGAATGAAGAAGAAATCTAAAAAAATACTTGTATTTCAAAATTTTCAGAACAAAAGTGTGCGCCTTATCGTCGTCTTAAGGCTCTCCGCTGTATGGTCCGAAAATTACAGTTAAAATACAATTGTCAATTCCTGAGATTTCCTCTTTCTCTTCTCCTAGCACTTGAGATGAAGTTTTCGACATTCGAAAATACTGAAAAAAATTCTTCTCATGTTTCCAGAATGAGATATTCACTCTGCAGCGGAGTTTGCACTGATACAAAACTTCCTGGCAGATTAAAACTGTGTGCCGGACCGAGACTCGAACTCGGGACCTTTGCCTTTCGGCAAAGGCAAAGGTCCCGAGTCCGAGTCTCGGTCTGACACACAGTTTTAATCTGCCAAGAAGTTTCTTCTCAATTTGTCTCAAATGAGTATAAAACAATATTTTCTCCAGCCGATCAGGTAGCAACGGATGTTAAGTGTAATGACACCAGTGATCCAGGAGTGTTCATCACAATTACCGTTGACTGTCACCAGTGTCCCAGTGTAAAACGGGGCTAATTATGTTTTCGAACGTTATGGGATTGTTTCTCCTACTCATCTGCATTAACTTACATTTTTCTACATTAATGCAAGCTGCCATTCGCTTAAACAATTAATGAAGTGCAGATGTCATCATCCTGAAGGCTGGTCTCAGTACCACAGTGCTTTATTAGGAGTTGTATTGGTGAATGTATCCCCCATTGAAGCATTCAGCCAGTTTAGGAAGGCCTACAGTTTAGTGTGGACCCCAGGCCACAGGGCAGCTTGACAGTTTTCTCCTTAACCAATCGTTGCTAGAGGTGAAAGAAACGATAGGATAATGAAGAAATCCCGAGACTGACCTCACGAGCTGCAGTCTCGTACTTACTCTGTGAGTCACGAACCTACACAGAGACCGTATATGGTAGCGTTTTTGTGTGTGTGGAAACGTCAGCCTGCAGAAAATACACGCAATTAGCAGAGCCAAATTCCTGTACGATTTTTTTGTTCGAGGAACAAGTTTCCTTCAAAGCTGTGTGTTTATAGGAATGACCTTTGGAAATTGTCTGTGAAAAGACCAGACAGCTGTGTTTTGATGTAAGTAGAGGCACATGCGGGCCTAATATACAGGATAGCACAGAGAAAAAGCAAAAATTTGACATAATTAGAAAAATGGAAGAACTTATAACTTTATTTGGTGCTCATATGTGTGTTCTGCAAGAGCGAAAACTTTGTTAGGCATCACTTTTTAAAAATCGTCGTTTCAAAGATTGGCTAAACGAAATTGCAGTTGTATATGTGGTGTCTGTTCTTTCGGAATTGTTCGAAAGAAGAGAGAAATTTCAATCCTGCAGCCATAACGAATGAAGACTCAAATGCCGTCCAGACACAGTGGTCATCGCAGCTGCACCGATTATCGTAGCACGCCACCCATCTCGCGCAATTTCTCCGAGGCAGATGGAAAACCGCCTAAAAACTATCCACGTACTGGCCGGTTCACCGGACCTCGACACAAATCCACCAGGCGGATTCGTGCTGGGGACCAGGTGCTCCTTCCCGCCTGGAAAGCCGTGCGTTAAACTGCACGGCCAACCGAACAGGCTTGTGTACATACCTTGCCTCCATCTTGTTCAAATCAATTTGTAGATGCTCCTACATCCTGGCACAAAGGCTGTCTTGTGAATGAATCTAGCATTATGATTGGCTCTTATCAAATTTACCCGCCGAATTACTGATGCCACCGGTGTGGAAGCACCGTCTGCCTTTTTTCCTTCTTTCTGCGGCCAAGGCTTTCAGTGGCAAAAAAAACTCCTCTACACACACCACCATATTGCACCAACAACTAAACACTGCAATGTGCCCTACATATCATCAAATACGAAAAGACTCCTAATCAATTACTCCGCTCTCCCACCAAGGACAGGTGCTCGAATATTAGAATGTGAAACCGATCTCTGACCCATCAATACGAGTGGTGTTTGAAAAGTTTGTGCAAAGATAAAAAGTACTTACATGTTTGGGGTAAACCTTTTTTATTTTTCGATACAGTTTCCGTTTATACTTACACACTTTGTCCAACACTGTTATAATTTGTTGATCCTTTCCAAATAATACAAATTGTCCAAGTCTACTAATAGTTGCTGCAATCACCACCTTGTTTGGATAAAATCTTTGTTCCACCAGCCATTGCTTCAAATTGGGGAACAAATAGTAGTCCGAGGGAGCCAAGTCTGGAGCAGAGGGGGAATGTGAAACGTGTTGAAATCCTATTTCCATTAATTTTGCGACCACAACTGCTGAGGTGTGTGCTGCTGCATTGTCGCGATGGAAAAGGACTTTTTTGTAGTCCAATCGCCGGCGTTTTTCTTGCATGTCGATATTCAAACTGTCCAATAACGATGAATAATATTCACCAGTAATAGTTTTACCCTTTTCCAGATAGTAGATGAGGATTATCCCTTACGAATCCAGAAAGACGCTCGCCATAACCTTACCGGTCGAAGGAATGGTCTTTGCCTTTTTTGGTGCAGATTCTCCCCTGGTAACCCGTTTATTAGGTTGTTGTTTCGTCTCAGAAGTATAGTAATGTATCCACGTTTCATCCACAGCGACGAAACGACGGTTAAGATCCTGCGGATTCTTCCTGAACAGCTGCAAACCATCCTTGCAACACTTCACACGATTCCGACTTTGGGCAAGTGTGAGCAATCGCAGAACCCAGCTTGCGGATAGCTTTCTCGTGTCCAAATGTTAATGCAAAATGTTTTGTACCCATTCATTAGAGATGCCCACAGCATTAGCAATCTCACGCACCTTAACTCTTCTGTCGTCCATCACCGTGTCACGGATTTTATCAATGATTTCTGGAGTTGTAACATCCACAGGGCGTGTAGAACATTCAGGATCACTTGTGCCCATAGGGCCACTCCGAAAATTTTAAAGCCACTTGTAAACTGTTCTAATCGAAGGCGCAGAGTCACTGTAATGTTTATCGAGCTTCTATTTAGTCTCCTGAGGCGTATTGCCTTTCTTAAAGTAATGATTAATCACCACACGAAATGCTTTTTCGTCCATTTTTTGACGATCACTCAACTTTCTCGATTCACACGAATGCCAAACACAAAGAAATAGACCAATATGGCTCGGTGTGCGTTCTTTCCAAAGATGCTACTAACTAATCGTGACCTCGATACGCGCCGTCGGTGCCATCTTTTGGACTTTGCACGGACTTTTCAAACACCCCTCGTATATCGCCGCATCGTACAAAGTCAGCCCTTTTACAACATTCGTACATAACAGCACGAATACAGACAGCACAGTAAGTATACTCACGGCACTGAGGCACCCACGCCCGACAGGTGGCCACAGCGCCTCGGCGGACCGAAGTCACTCTCAGAACTGTTCTACAAATCCGGGCTCGCTCCCCCTCGGCACAAATGCTTTACTGTTTCTGGTCCAGACCCGTTTGCTCGTTTGCTTTTCTACACCCATCTCCAGACTCTGGGATTACAAGAACACACGTATTTTCGCACAGTTCACCACAATATTATACCATTTCTCGCTACTTCTGCATACCGAGCACACAGCAGTAGCCTACCGATCGCTCACGCAACGTAATTCCGAAGATATAGACTGGAAATTATCTCTCTACAAATCCAAAACTTTAGCACTTATCGCATCTGCGAAGGAAGACCTTCGTGTGGGAAGCAGCCAGTACTCACAGGCGTCCACAAGAGGAAAACCTCACTGCAGACTTCTCTCGAATCTCTAGCAGTCATTATCTGCGACTTCAATAAACTGCAGATATAATACTGCCAATCGCGACGAGAAGTGCCACAGCTTTACTAGTCACTATAGCAGCGCGATCTAGGGCGTATTGTCACGGTCCGCACGGCTACCCCCGTCGGAGGTTCGAATCCTCCCTCGGGCATGGGTGTGTGTGTGTTGTCCATAGAGTAAGTTAAAGTTACACTACTGGCCATTAAAATTGCTGCACCACGAATATGACGTGTTACAGACGTGAAATTTAATCGACAGGAAGAAGATGCTGGGATACGCAAATGATTTGCTTTTCAGAGCATGCACACAAGGTTGGCGACACCTTCAACGTGCTGACACGAGGAAAGTTTCCAACCGATTTCTCTTACACAAACAGCAGTTGACCAGCGTTGCCTGGTGAAACGTTGTTGTGATGCCTCGTGTCAGGAGGAGAAATGCGTACCATCACGTTTCCGACTTTGATAAAGGTCGGATTGTAGAACTATCGCGATTGCCGTTTATCGTATCGCGACATTGCTGCTCGCGTCGGTCGAGATACAATGACTGTTAGCAGAATACGGAATCGGTGGGTTCAGGAGGGTAATACGGAACGCCGTGCTGCATCCCAACGGCCTCGTATCACAGCAGTCGAGATGACAGCCATCTTATCCGCATGGCTGTAACGGATGCTGCAGCCACGTCTCGATCCCTGAGTCAACAGATGGGGACGTTTGCAAGACAACAACCATCTGCATGAACAGTTCGACAACGTTTGCAGCAGCACGGACTATCAGCTCGGAAACCGTAGATGCGGTTACCCTTGACGCTGCATCACAGACAGGAGTGCCTGCGATGGTGTACTCGACGACGAACCTGGGTGCACGAATGGCAAAACGTCATTTTTTCGGATGAATCCAAGTTCAGCTTATAGCATCCTGATGGTCGCATCTGAGTTTGGCGACATCGCGGTGAACGCATATTGGAAGTGTGAATTCGTCATCGCCATACTGGCGTATCACCCGCCGTGACGGTATGGGGTGCCATTCCTTACATGTCTTGGTCACCTCTTGTTCGCAATGATGGCACTTTGAAAAGTGATCGTTACATTTCAGATGTGTTACGACCCGTGGCTCTGCCCTTCATTCGATCCCTACGAAACCCTGCGTTTCGTCAGGATAATGCACGACCGCATGTTGCAGGTCCTGTACGGGTCTTTCTGGATACAGAAAATGTTCGACTTGCTGCCCTGGCCAGCACATTCTCCAGATCCCTCACCAACTGAAAACATCTGGTCAATAGTGGCCGAGCAGCTGGCTCGTCACAATACGCCAGTCACTACTCTTGATGAACTGTGGTATCGTGTTGAAGCAGCATGGGCAGCTGTACCTGTACACGCCATCCAAGCTCTGTTTAACCCAATGCCCAGGCATATCAAGGCAGTTATTACGGCCAGAGGTGGTTGTTCTGGGTACTGATTTCTCAGCATCTATGCACTCAAGTTGCGTGAAAATGTAATCACATGTCAGTTCTAGTATAATATATTTTCCAATGAATACCCGTCAATCATCTGCATTTCTTCTTGGTGTAGCAATTTTAATGGCCAGTGGTGTAAATTAAGTAGTGTGTAAGCTTAGCGACCGATAACCTAAACAGTTTGGTCCCATAAGATCTTACCATAAATAAATAAATAGTCACTACACTCGTGAATTTGCACAAGGGGTTTAGATGTTAGAGGTAAATTTTCAGAAATAACAGGAAACTGTTTATTGTCTTACTAAAGCGAATACTGCTTTAAATTATTCCATGAATCGATACCTACAAATAATTTTCATAAAACTGTAATTAAAAAACAAGACTATGACCCTGTACCCTCGTAATGTTCAAATTTTGTTTTAAGAAGGCTGGATTTAAGTCGTTTTTCAAACTAATCTCATTTGTTCCTCTTTTGTAGAACATTTCTGCTATAAAGGATGTTTCCGTAAGAGCGTGCATAAATGTAATTGGACAAAGCGTAAAGTTATTCTTTCTTTTTTTTTTTTTTTTTTTTTTTTTTGCCAATGAATATGATATGCGTAATGTTTGTGTCACGCAAGTTTACTGTGGGACGTGTTGTAGAGTAAATGGCTTAATCTGCGAAACCAATACACAATGCCTTTAATGAAATCGGTCCCTCAGACTTTCACCCGCCGGCCTTTGTCGCCGAGCGGTTCTAGCCGCTTCAGTCTGGAACCGCGCGACTGCTACGGTCGCAGGTTGGAATCCTGCCTCGGGCATGGACGTGTGTGGTGTCCTTAGGCTAGTTAGGTTTAAGTAGTTCTAAGTTCTAGGGAACTGATGACCTCAGATGTAAAGTCCCATAGTGCTCAGAGCCATTTGAACCATTTTGCCATTTATCCAGTCTCGTGTGCACAGAGTTCTATGGCCCTGTGCGATAAACTGATAAAACTCCCTGTGCAAGTAAATAATGAAATAAATTTTAATTAGCTCTAGAGTCGCAAAGGATGTAATCTTGGTATTCTGTTTTCTCCACAGTTGGCATAGAAAATATTCAAACTTGGCACGGCAAAGTGGAATGCCGGCTATAAAACAGCTTCATACAATTAATATCTGTAGATTGGTTGATAAATGAATAACCTTGCAAATGTTCAGTGAAAATACTGGATATTGGCTCAGTGCTGTGCAATGACGCCCGCATTGAAGCTGTTACAAACATTAACACTTTTCTGATTCTGGCACATTAATATTTTTCTGACTCTGATTGAAAAATGATTTCTTCTAGAAAAATATTCATTAGATTTAAATAAACACGACATGGAATTGGATGAGGTACTGATAAGGGCATATGCTAAGACCGAATGCTTAAATTTGAAAATTTTATTCAAAACAAAGTTTCTCCTTCACAAATTCTGACATGAAACATTTTCCATTAACTTCAAAATCAGTGAACTTCTCTACTGTTCTACAATTCTCACTTATAGTCGTAATTAAAAACACTTCGATTGTTAAATGACATAAACTCTGACATTGTTTGACAAAATAGATTCCAAAATTTAACTTCTATCAGTGTTACAAAACACACAAAAATATTACAAATCGGCTATACCTAACCAACCTATACATTAAATCTGACGAAAAATACTTGGTTCCTACATTCAGGGATCAGCGCTGTAAAAATTATCGAAAGCCACATTTCGGTGCTGCATACGTAAAAACCAAATATACAAAATTTCATTACCTTGCAAATTAGTGCCCGTTGCTTTACCTTTCTGTTACAGAGTAAAGTCATTACTGTTCTATAATTGCCACAGGCAGTTCTCAGTATTTGGTAACTATCAGTATCACTTCAATTCCTGATAATCATACAGCCTCAGAAATTAAATAACACACTTTACTCTGTAAGTGGGCTGCTTCTGTGTTGGCAGCCCTGTGTAGCGCTTTGCATTGGATCTCTGACTGCGCTTTCTTTGTAAGAGACTCTGTGACTGGTCGGACTCGTAAGTTAATCGCCAGTAGTGTAGGGCAGTAGGAAGTTAGTTGCCAGCAGTGATGGAAGTACAGTTGGGCCATTGGAGGTGAACAGCCAGCAGTGATGGGTGTTAGATGTGAAAAGTTAGTACTGATGGGGGGGTAGAGGTCTGAAGTGTTGGCGCAGGCTAACGATCTGTACATGTTCGACGTGGAGATTGAATATTATTCATGATTATATATACTTTTGTACTAGATGTCAATGACGATTTATATTCGTGTCTGAACTGGATGTCACGTTATTAAGGTAAAAAAAAATACATTATTTGGTTTGCTACAAAATCTTTCCTTTTCTAACCACATGCCCATTAGTAGTTAGTGGCTTTAATAGTTAGAATCTTTTATTTAGCTGGCAGTACTGCCGCTCGCTGTATTGCAGTATGCATAATGAAGATTTTTGTGAGGTAAGTGCTTAATGAAGTGTATAGGTTATTGTTAAGATTTCTTTTTAATCAGGGCCATTCTTCTGAATTAATTATTTGAAGTCAGGTTGTAATTTTTTTGAGCAGTCAGGTTGCGCCGCGCTAGAATATTGATAAGAAAAATTACAGAGAAAGTAGGCTCAGTACGTTGAGTTTTACTCAGCTGTTTCAGAATCAAATAACGTAGAAGTTTCATCTTCTCAGTCATTCTGCAATTTAAGTACAGACACACTCATTTAAATAATGAAGTTTCAACACTTTTATAGAAATAACTACGACCCAACATTTACTGTGTAATGTCTCTTGCAGCGGTCTCTCCGCGATATTTTCAGAAATTTTATAAATTATATAGCTCAGTACATATCTCGAAATATCTCTTCTTATCTTACCGATTCCTAAACTTTAATATACGATGATTATCGATGCAAAGTAGTTTCAAGCCGTATTATTCCTTCGAGCGACCATTTACTCCATGGAATAGCTTCTCTGCTATCTATGTTTTCTCTTATGAAATGAATGATTCAGATCTTGCCGATTAGCCGTGAAAGAACGAAGATGTGTATGTATGTATTGTTGAGCTAGTCGCCATCTTGATGAGATTCTGTATGAGAAGGAATTTAATACATGAACTGAACTAAAGTAAGTGTGTTCGCGTATTATTTAACTGATTATTATTGACAGTGTCTGCTTACTACGCTGTGTTGCACGGGATCAGTGGGGAACGTCTGATTTACACTGCACAAACCTGCCGTTTTGTACGCTCAAGATATCCAGTTTGTTACTTTCAATAAATGGGCTAACACGGTCTTACCAGCAGATCTCCGGTCTTCCCCGTGTGATCACCGAAAGTTAATAATTATTACAAATGTTTTCAGGAGATCGACTGACAATGTTCGTCGCACCGAGACTTCGAAATTGCTTCACCGCCTTATGGAATTTAAGTTAAGCTCAATTTAATCAGGATAGAACAGTATTGAACTGTGGGAATGTGATAAGCCTGCTTTGTGACTGAAAATTTCCTTAATATACGCATGTTTTTTACTATCCTGATCAGTGAAGCTAAATCAGGCCGGCGTGAGAGAGGTTTTTAAATTTCAGATCCCACAAAATTATTAAAACTGGCTCTGTGTGAGAATAAACAATATCATTCGTCCATAGACCGACAACTAAATTCTCCCAGCTAGCGACTAGCTTTAAGCCTTACATCCAACCTGTAACAGAGAACAACGGCAACTTCTACAGCGCTCCGCGCGCCCCTACTTACATCTACATCTATGTGATTACTCTGCTATTCATAATAAAGTGCCTGGCAGAGGGTTCAATGAACCACCTTCAAGCTGTCTCTCTACCGTTCCACTCTCGAACGGCGCGCAGTAAAAACGAGAACTTAAATTTTTCTATGCGAGCCCTGATTTCTCTTATTTTATCGTGATGATCATTTCTCCCTATGTAGCTGGGTGCCAACAGAATGTTTTCGCAATCGGAAGAGAAACCGGTGATTGAAATTTCATGAGAAGATCCCGTCGCAATTCACGTATCATGTCTCTGGCACTATCTCCCCTATTTTGTGATGGTAAAAAACGAGCTGCCCTTCTTTGTACTTTTTCGATGTCATCCGTCAGTCCCAGCTGATGCGGATTCCACACCGCACTGCAATACTCCAGAATAAGGCGCACAAGCGTAGTGTAAGCGTCTCTTTAGTAGACCTGTTGCACCTTCTAAGTGTTCTGCCAATGAATCGTAATCTTTGGTTTGCTCTAACCACAATATTATCTATGTGATCGTTCCAATTTAGGTTATTTGTGATTGTAATCCCTAAGTATTTAGCTGAATTTACAGCCTTCAGATTTGTGTGACTTATCGTGTAATCGAAATTTATCTGATTTCTTTTAGTACTCACGTGAATAACTTCACACTTGTCTTTATTCAGGGTCGATTCTGACACTCAGGCAACATCTTTGGTTCATTGCTGTCAAAAATACAATCCCTTCTACGTATGACAATCGTTTCAGGTCATTCATCATTAATTATATTAAAAAATCGGTCTCCACGTACAAGTGGGGCAACGGCCTTGCCGCAGTGGCTACACCGGTTCCCGTGAGAGCACCGAAGTTAAGCGCTGTCGGGCGTGGCCGGCACTTGGATGGGTGACCATCCAGGCCGCCATGCGCTGTTGCCATTTTTCGGGGTGCTCTCAGTCTCGTGATCCCAACTGAGGAGCTACTCGACCGAATAGTAGCAGCTTCGGTCGAGAATACCATCATAAGGACCGGGAGAGCGGTGTGCTGACCCCACACCCCTATCCACATCCTCCCTTGAGGATGACACGACGGTCGGATGGTCCCGGTAGGCGACTTGTGGCCTGAAGACGGAGTGCCACGTACAAGCGGACCCCTCACAATAGACAATGCTCCACTGAACAATCTGAGGTAGGGAGATCGGTGAAGCCAGCTTAAGCAGATACGGAAGCAAACTTTGCTACCGCTTTGTCTAGAACTCCTGTTTTCCAGAATATTTACAGCTAACATGCGTACATGTGTACATGTACTGTGCTGTTTATTGATATGCACATTATTTCCTGCAAGGAAACAAGGAGGTCGAGCCTGACTACCAGCAAGTTATGATGCAGGTTTTGTTTACTTTACTTGCCCATAAGGTTTCTCTGTTGTATGGCATTTACATTGTCCTATGTCAGAACGTGCTATGAATCAACGAGAGACCCATTCATTGCTCCGTGCTATTCAGAGACGTAGGGTACACCGAGCGAGGTGGTACAGTGGCTAGAACACTGGACTCGCATTCGGGAGGAAGACGGTTCAATCCCGCGTCCGGCCATCCTGATTTAGGTTTTCCGTGATTTCCCTATATCGCTACAGGCGAATGCCGGGATGGTTCCTTTGAAAGGGCACGGCCGACTTCCTTCCCAATCCTTCCCTAATCTGATGAGACCGATGACCTGGCTGTTTGGTCTCTTCCCCCAAAACAACTCAACCCAGACGTACAGTACGATGGAGCAGTACCGGTACGGTTTCGCAAAACTCACTGATACGCACCTCGTGTATGGGTACGGGCGTTCCAATGCTCTCGCTACTGAAAGGCTGTACAGGGAACGATTTCCTAACAGGCATCATTCGTGACGACGAGTGTTCATTTTTCTCGATCGACGGATGCGGGAGACTGGTTCGTTGGAAAGAAGAAACGAGGGACCTGGCAACATGACGACCACTCGCACACCCGATTTTGAAGAAGAGGTCCTGGAACGTTTTGCAGCGCTCCCCCGTCGTATAGCACGTGAAATGGGAGCTGCACATATTAAACTGTGGCGAGTACTCTACAAAGAACAATTACACCCATATCACCTACAACGAGTTCATGCAATGGTTGTGACTAACTTCGCACCAAGGGTCGCATTGTGGCAATGGTTGCTCCAAGATGGATTGATCGACCAGATTTCCCCCATTTGGTCGTGATGGTATCTCGAACAGCAGGAATAACCTCGTATCGGATGAAGAAAACCCTCAAGCTGTAGTAGAGTCACGCCATCAGATACGTCTTGCTGTGAATATCTGGGCCGGCACTGTAGACGACAACCTCATTGGGTCACATCTTCCACTTGGCCCTCTGAATGGCCACCTGTACTTGACGATCGTGCAAAGAGTTCTACCTGAGTTGTTAAAGAACGTACCCTGGGTTGTTCGTGAGAGGATGTGGATACAACATGACGGTACACCGCCTCACTTCAGTGTGGATGGCCACAACCATCTCAGTGCTGTATTTCCTGGTCTATGAATTGGAAGAGGAGATCCTATTCCGTGGCCCACAAGGTCACCTTACTTGAATCCCTTTGATTATTTCCTATGGGGGTATCTAAAGTCACTTGCGTATGCGACCCCAGTGGATACGGAAATGGAATTAGTTGCCAGAATTGTAGCTGCCTGTGATGTGACTCGAAACACACCAGGAAAAATTTTGTCAGCGTCCGTCAGAATCTTGTTCCCCGATGTCATGCTTGCATTGAGGTTGATGGCAGTCAGTTTCAGCATATTTTGTAAGATACGGTACAAATGGTATGTTCACTGTGTCAGTAATAGTACTTGCAGTTAACTGTAACTAAAGCAAATAAAAAAGTGCACAGTAATGTGATGTTATTCCTATCATCTTGTTAAGCTGCCTTCTCCGACCCCAGGTTCCCTACCTCTATGTCCTGTTAAATTTTTGCACGCTATTACGAAAACACCCAGTACCGGGTGATCAAAAAGTCAGTATAAATTTGAAAACTGAATAAATCACGGAATAATGTAGATAGGGAGGCACAAATTGACACACATGCTTGGAATGACATGGGGTTTTATTAGAGCAAAAAAATACAGAAGTTCAAAAATGTCCAACAGATGGCGCTTCATCTGATCAGAATAGCAATGACTAGCATAACAAACCAAGACAAAGCAAAGATGATGTTCTTTACAGAAAATGCTCAATGTGTCCACCATCATTCCTCAACAATAGCAGCAGTCGAGGAATAATGTTGTGAACAGCACTGTAAAGCATGTCCGGAGTTATGGTGAGGCACTGACGTCGGATGTTGTCTTTCAGCATCCCTAGAGATGTAGGTCGATCACGATACACTTGCGACTTCAGGTAACCCCAAAGCCAATAATCGCACGGACTGAGGTCTGGGGACCTGGGAGGCCAAGAATGACGAAAGTGGCGGCTGAGCATACGATCATCACCAAACGACGCGCGCAAGAGATCTTTCGCGCGCCATCTGTCGGACATTTTGTGAAATTTGTTTTTTTGGGTTCTAATAAAACCCCATGTCATTCCAAGCATGTGTGTCAATTTTTACCTCTCTATCTACATTATTCCGTGGTTTATTAAGTTTTCAAATTTATACCGACTTTTTGATCACCCTGTATATCGATATATCGACACATTTTTCGATGTATGAGAGCCGACAGTGATACTGTGTAAATATCGATACATCGGGTTCCCGATATTTTTAAAAATACTAACAGTCCTGGTGATGATTAACGCATAGCATTCTCAGTGTTTTCAGGTCAATTGCGCAAATATTATCAATGTCGGGGAGCATCCAAGGAAAGGTACCAGGATTAGCTCACACACACATGGCTCTGAGCACTATGGGGCTTAACTTCTGAGGGCATTAGTCCCCTACAACTTAGAACTACTTAAACCTAACTAACCTAAGGACATCACACACATCCATGCCCGAGGCAGGATTCGAACCTGCGACCGTAGCAGCAGCGCGGTTCCAGACTGTAGCGCTGAGAGCCGCTCGGCCATATCGGCCGGCCCAGGGTTAGTATCGCTTCTTGAAGGTTATAATGGAGAGATAGTATTGGACACAGAAACCTGGTTGAAACCAGACGTTAATGACAACGAAATCCTAAGTTCACACTGGATGTTTATCGTAAGGATAGGTTAGTCGCCAATGGAGTGTTTATTGCAGAAACAAATTCGATAAAATCTAGCGAGGTTATCACGGACTCCGAATGTGGGTGAAATTAGTATCAAACAACGGTCGAAAATGGTGATCGGTTGCTTTTCTAGACCACCTGCGTCAGGATCTGTAGTTGTAGAGCGCTTCAGACAGAGCTTGTAGAATATCATTAGTAAATTTCCAGATCTTGCCGTTGTAATAGGGGTGACTTCAACTTGCCAGGTATAGATTGGGAGTGTTATGCCATCAAAGCTGGTGCCAGAGACTGGGAATCGTGTGGCATCGTTGTGGATGTCTTGTCCGAAAATTACCTCGAACAGATAGTTAGAAAACCAACTCGCGGTCCTATAACGAATGTTAAGAAAGGTAGGAAGATATATTTGCTCAGTAAGGGTGACAGGATACAAATATCAGAATATCTCAGCAGACAGCATCAAATATTCGGTGGTGAGGACGAAAATGTGGAGAACAAATGGAAAAAATTCAAAGGCGTCGTCCAATATGCCCTAGACAAGTATGTTCCGAGTAAGGTTTTAATGGATGGCAAAGACGGTTTAGTAGCCGTGTTAGAAAAGCGCTAAGTAAACAAAGAGCACTTCATCTTATATTCAAGAGAAGTAAAAACCTAGCTGACAAACAAAAGCTGAACGAAACGAAAATGAGCGATAGGAGAGCAATGAGAGCAGCGTTCAATGATTTCGAAAGTAAGACGTTGTCAGCCGACCTGATCAAAAACCCTGAGAGATTTTGTTTGTACGTAAAATCAGTAAGTGGGTCAAAATCATCTATTCATTCTCTCAGCGACCACACTGGCACCGAAACTGAAGATAACAGAGAGAAGGCCACAATACGGAATTCGGTCTTCCGAAGTTCTTTCACCGCGGAAGATCATAACACTCTCCCTCATTTGAATTGTCGTGCGAACGTCGAAATGGCAGATAATGAGATAACCCATCACGGAATGGAAAAGCAACTACAATCGCTTAGTAGCGAAAAGGCTTCGGGACCAGATGAGATACCTATAAGATTCTATACAGATTATGTGATGTTTGCTTCGTGATACATTACCCGTGTTAAAATGAACCGTTTACCAATTGTGGAAAAGGTCTATATCGTGTTGATGTACGGCTATTGTGATAAAAATGCCCAATGGGCGTGTGCTATGTATGCTGCTCGGTATCCTGGACGGCATCATCAAAGTGTCCGGACCGTACGCTGGATAATTACGTTATTTAAGGAAACAGGAAATGTTCGGACACATGTGAAACGCCAACCAGGACCTGCAACAAATGATGATGGCCAAGTAGGTGTTTTAGCTGCTGTCGCGGCTAATCCGCACATCAGCAGCAGACAAACTGCGCGAGAACAGGGAATCTCAAAAACGTCGGTGATGAGAATGCTACATCAACATCGATTGCACCCGTAACGTCGTGTACAGTTCTGCCACTGGGCACAAGAGAAATTACGGGACGATGGCAGATTTTTTGAACGCGTTCTATTTAGCGACGAAGCGTCATTCACCAACAGCGGTAACGTAAACCGGCATATCGTGCACTATTTGGCAACGGAAAATCCACGATGGCTGCAACTAGTGGAACATGAGCGACCTTGGCGGGTTAATGTATGGTGCGGCATTATGGGAGGAAGGATAATTGGTCCCCATTTTATCGATGGCAATCGACTGCAGGGACTTATCCCTCGCACGCTTCCCGTGAGACTCACATTCCCAACCGTCCACAATTCTACCTTATAGACATTTGCCCACCCATTCATTACTCGCGCACACTTTGGCGATTCCCGTAAGAGTTTGTCAGTTAGTCATCATTTATTCGAGGGAAAAGCTGCACGGTCATCAACAGTAACTGATCTTTCGAGAACAAGTTACTGTCTTCATATGTATAGTTAAAGGCTACTCAGCCATTGACCTACGTCTGTGCCAATGTGCACAGGTTGCCCAAACTCTTACGGGAATCGCCAAAGCGTGCGCGAGTAATGAGTGGGTGTTTTCCTCTAAAGTTAACTCAAACCATTCAGAAGTCAAAAAATAAACTATGGATTACACAAGGAAGAAAGATATCACATGGGACAAAAAGGAGACTGTATCTACTATCTAGGAACAACTCTGATGTTAGTACTGTAATGCATTACAAAGAATACTGCAAAATATTGAAGCAAGTAATACAGAAATCGAAGCAGCTTTATTATGAGAAAAAGATAATTACATCAGGGGAAAAAAATAAAAACTGTATGAGATACAGTGAAGACAGAGACTGATGGTGTCAAAAAGAAAGAGGAACAGATAGTTCTAAAAATAAATAAGACTATGGTAAAAGTGCATACAGTGTTGCAAACCTGTTAAACAAGTTCAAAAATGGTTCAAATGGCTCTGAGCACTATGGGACTCAACTGCTGTGGTCATCAGTCCCCTAGAACTTAGAACTAATTAAACCTAACTAACCTAAGGACATCACACACATCCGTGCCCGAGGCAGGATTCGAACCTGCGACCGTAGCAGCAGCGCGGCTCCGGACTGGAGCGCCTAGAACCGCACGACCACCGCGGCCGGCCTGTTAAACGAGTACTTCTTTTCTGTTAATTACAGCATGGGGTTATTAGATTCAGTGAACAATGCATTGGAGTATCTGAGACCGCTGGCCGAAGTGGCCGTGCGGTTAAAGGCGCTGCAGCCTGGAACCGCAAGACCGCTACGGTCGCAGTTTCGAATCCTGCCTCGGGCATGGATGTTTGTGATGTCCTTAGGTTAGTTAGGTTTAACTAGTTCTAAGTTCTAGGGGACTAATGACCTCAGCAGTTGAGTCCCATAGTGCTCAGAACCATTTGAACCATTTTTTATCTGAGACCAGTCTTTAAAAATAACTTAGTAAAATGGAAATGACACGTTTCCCAAAGTAGTAGTATCTATCTTAAAATCCTTAAAATCTAAGCATTCTAGTGGGTATGATAACATACCACCGAATTTAATCAAAGAGTGCTCATGTGAGTTGAGTTCTATCTTAATCAATCTCTTACCAGGGCAACATTTCCGGACTGGCTAAAATATGCTAAAGTTAAGCCTCTTTACAAGAAGGGGGATAAAGAAATACCATCAAATTATCGACCAATTTCACTTTTGCCGTCTTACTCAAAAATATTTGAAAAGGTTGTATTCAAGCATCTCCTTAAGCATCTGACTGCAAATAATATATTATATGTCACAGTTCAGGTTTCTTAAGGCTTCTATATCGAGAAAGCTTTAGAGGCTACTCGCATTTTCTCTGACCTGTCAAAAGCTTTTGACTGTGTGAACCACACCATTCTCTTAAGTAAATTAGAATATTTCGGTGTCACCAGCACAGCTGCAAAATGGTTTGAGTCTTACCTAACTAACAGGAAACAAAGGATGTCGCTGCAAAATACCTGTGCAGTAAGCAGTCAGTCTTCATCTGACTGGAAATTAATTGCGTGTGGTATACCTCAAGGTTCCATCTTGGGTCCATTGCTTTTCTTGTGTTCATTAATGACCTCTCATCTGTTACATTGCCAGATGCTAAGTTTGTTTTGTTTGCAGATGATACAAACATTGCAATAAGTATCAAGTCACGTACAGATTTAGAAACAGCTGCTAATCAAATATTCGCTTACACTAATAAATGGTTTAAAGCTACTTTGCTGTCATTAAACTTTGAAAAGACCCACTATATGCAGTTCAGAACCTGTAAGAGATTTCCTTCCAGCATGTGTATAACATATGAAGACATGCAGATCGAAGAGGTTGACAGTGTTAAATTTCTGGGGTTACAACTCGATAATAAATTGAGTTGGGAAGGGCATACCACAGAATTGCTTAAGTGGCTAAATAAGTCTGTATTAGCAGTGAGAATGATGTCAGATGTAGGAGATATACAGGGTGGTCCCTTGATAGTGGCGGGCAAAATATCTCACGAAATAAGAGTCAAACGAAAATACTACAAAGAACGAAAGTCGTCTACCTTGAAGGGGGAAACCAGACGGCGCTATGGTTGGCCCGCTAGACTGCGCTGCCATACGTCAAACGGATGTCAACTGTGTTTTTTTAAATAGGAATCCTCATTTTTATTACATGTTCGTGTAGTACGTAAATAAAGGTCGATATCATGTTGATGTATGGCTATTGTGATCAAAGTCCCCAACGGGCGTGTGCTATATATGCTGCTCGGTATCTTGAATGACATCATCCAAGTGTCCGGACCGTTCGCCGGATAGTTACGTTATTTAAGGAAACAGGAAGTGTTCAGCCATGTGTGAAACGTCAACCACGACCTGCAACAAATGATGATGCCCAAGTAGGTGTTTTAGCTGCTGTCGCGGCTAATCCGCACATCAGTAGCACACAAATTGCGAGAGAATCGGGAATCTCAAAAACGTCGGTGTTGAGAATGCTACATCAACATCGATTGCACCCGTATGATATTTCTATGCACCAGGAATTGCATGGCGACGATTTTGAACGTCGTGTACAGTTCTGCCACTGGGGACAAGATAAATTACGGGACGATGACATATTTTTTGCACGCGTTCTATTTAGCGACGAAGTGTCATTCACCAACATCGGTAATGTAAACAGGAATAATATTCACTATTGGGCAACGGAAAATCCACGATGGCTGCGACAAGTGGAACATCAGCGACCTTGGCGGGTTAATGTATGGTGCAGCGTTATGGGAGGAAGGATAATTGGCACCCATTTTATCTATGGCATTATATATGGTGCAATGTATGCCGATTTCCTACGTAATATTCTACCGATGTTTCTACAAGATGTTTCACTGCATGACAGAATGGCGATGTACTTCCAACATGATGGATGTCCGGCAGATAGCTCGCGTGCGGTTGAAGCGGTATTGAATAGCATATTTCACGACAGGTGGATTGGTCATTGAAGCACCATACCATGGACCGCACGTTCACCGGATCTGACATCCCCGGTTTTCTTTCTGTGGGGAAAGTTGAAGGATATTTGCTATCGTGACCCACAGACAACGCCTGGTAAGATGCGTCAGCGCATTGTCAATGCGTGTGCGAACATTACGGAAGGCGAACTACTCGCTGTTGAGAGGAATGTCATCACACGTATTGCCAAATGTATTCAGGTCGACGGATATCATTTTGAGCATTTATTGTATTAATGTGGTATTTACAGGTAATCACGCTGTAACAGCATGCGTTCTGAGAAATGATAAGTTCACAAAGATACATTGGAACAACCGAAATAAAATGTTCAAACGTATCTACGTGATCTATTTTAATTTAAAAAACCTACCTGTTACCAACTACTCGTCTAAAACTGTAAGCCATATCTTTGTGATCTTTAATTGGTAAACCGTCCATTTTAACACGGGTAATGTATCACGAAGCAAATACCATCCGCACTAGCGGAATGTTACGTGATACCACGTACTTGTACGTTTGTGACTCTTACAGCGCCATCTACCACAAAGCTAAAAATGTGGTCCAACTAAAACATTCGTATTTCTTTACGTACTGCACGAATATGTAATAAAAATGGGGGTTCCTATTTTAAAAAACGCAGTTAATACCCATTTGATCTATGGCAGCGCCATCTATCGGGCCAACCATAGCGCCATCTGGTTTCCCCCTTCAAGCTAGACGAGTTTCGTTGTTTTCAGTTTCTTCGTTTGACGCTTATTTCGTGAGATATTTTGCTCGATCACGATCAATGGACCACCCTGTATACAAAAATTGGCATACTTTGCTTATCTTCACTCTTTCATGTCATACAAGATCATATTCTGGGGTAACTCATCAGAGCAAAACTTTTTAGGGTGCAAAAGCCTGTAATAAGAGTCATTTGTGCTGCAAATTCAAGAACATCATGTAGAAACCTGTTCAAGGAACTTTGTATTCTAACCACTGCTTCTCAGTATACTTATTCCTTAATGAAATTTGTTACAAGTAGTACACCTCTATTTCCAGTCAATAGCTCAATACACAGAATCAATACAAGCAATAAGAACAATCTACATGAAGACCTAAAACCACTTATCTTGGTCCAAAGAAGGATCCAATATTCAGGAACACACATTGTCAGTAAACTGCCAGCAACCATTAAAATTTGGTTTCAGATAAAGTACCGTTTAAACAGAATTTGAAAGACTCCTTCTACTCTGCAGATGAATAACTTAACAGAGCCTGTTAGGTCAGCTTAAGTAAAAATGTCTGTTCGATATCCGTTTTGACAAGACTTTGTCACAACAATCAAGATTATGTATTTTGTGTATCATAAATTTATTAGTAGTGCATAATAATGTTTCATTCTGACAGCGTATTAATTCTGTAAATCTCTCCTGCTTCAGCTTACTGTAATGTATTCACCTATTTTGACAATCTCCTGACAAATGATCAGGGTAGTAAGTATTATATTCAAATGTTTTATGTTTTTTATGTTATATTTTCTGACATGTTCCACATCCACGAGAATCATCTAATTTTTTGGGTCTATTGAACGAAAACTGAATTTAATCTAATCCAACAGAGTTGAACTGAAACCTTTATTGGTCTGATGTATTGAGGGAAATATATGAGGCTGGTTAGGGAAAATTTAGGAGAAATCGGGGACAGAGGTAGTACAGGACTAAAAATATTCTATTCTGCAATGACTCTACAGAGGTTTAGGTTTCTGGTAATGTGTCTACGATTTGATAAATAGATTAGGTCTGACAAACGAATACAGGATAAATTGGCTCCTATACGAAATATCTTTGATTTATTCACAAAAAGTTGCATGAGGCGCTATTCTCTTAGAGAATATGTGACTGTTGGTGAAATGATTGTAGAATTTCGAGGACGATGTAGTTTTCGAATGTACATTCCTTCCAAACCTAGCAGATATGGAATGAAAGTGTTCAATACAGCTAGTGTAAGAACAGCCTACACCTCAGAATCTGATTGAGGACAGCTACAAAATGGACCTTATAAGCTGAGTAGCCATGCAACTGGCGTGAAAAGGTTGCGTACTCGTATTTCCAAAACATCAAGAAATGTAACCAGGGATCATTATTTTACGAGCTAGGAATTGTTCCCGTCACTTCTCAAAGACCATCAATCAAGTAGTGAAACAAACGAGAATTTATTCAACTCCAAAGCAAAACATCTATACAATCCAAACCAATGTCAAGCCTTTTTGTATTCCCAGTCATTAAAATTAGCAGAGAAAAGCACATTGGGTCTAAGAGATCCTTCAAAGCAAAGATGATACAAACGAACACAGTAGCAACGCAGGGCTACCAAACTGACGAATTCTTGATGCCTCAAAATTATCCTGTCAACTCATTTCCTCTTTCGGTCAAATTTTAGTCTGGATTTCTTTTCTCCTCAATAATATTCCGAACCCCCCCCCCCCTCTCCCCCGAGAACCATGGACCTTGCCGTTGGTGGGGAGGCTTGCGTGCCTCAGCGATACAGATAGCCGTACCGTAGATACAACCACAACGGAGGGGTATCTGTTGAGAGGCCAGACAAACATGTGGTTCCTGCAGAGGGGCAGCAGCCTTTCCAGTAGTTGCAGGGGCAACAGTTGGGATGATCTGGCCTTGTAACACTAACCAAAACAGCTTTGCTGTGCTGGTACTGAGAACGTCTGAAAGCAAGGGGAAACTACGGCCGTAATTTTTCCCGAGGGCATGCAGCTTTACAGTATGATTAAATGATAATGGCGTCCACTTGGGTAAAATATTCCGGAGGTAAAATAGTCTCCCATTCGGATCTCCAGGCGGGGACTACTCAGGAGGACGTCATTATCAAGAGAAAGAAAACTGGCGTTCCACGGATCGGAGCATGGAATGTCAGATCCCTTAATCGGGCAGGTAGATTAGAAAATTTAAAAAGGGAAATGGATAGGTTAAAGTTAGATATAGTGGGAATTAGCGAAGTTCTGTGGCAGGAGGAACAAGACTTTTGTTCAGGTAAATACAGGGTTATAAATACAAAATCAAATAGGGGTAATGCATGAGTAGGTTTAATAATGAATAAAAAAATAGGAATTCGGATAAGCTACTGGAAACAACATAGTGAACGCATTATTGTGGCCAAGATAGACACAAAGCCCACGCCTACAACAGTAGTACAAGTCTATATGCCAACTAGCTCTGCAGATGATGAAGAAATTGATGAAATGTATGATGAGATAAAAGAAATTATTCAGATAGTGAAGGGAGACGAAAATTTAATAGTCATGGGTGACTGGAATTCGGTAGTAGGAAAAGGAAGAGAAGGAAACGTAGTAGGTGAATATGGATTGGGGCTAAGAAATGAAAGAGGAAGCCGCCTGATAGAATTTTGCACAGAGCACAACTTAATCATAGCTAACACTTGGTTCAAGAATCATAAAAGAAGGTTGTATACATGGAAGAAGCCCGGAGATACTGAGAGGTTTCAGATAGATTACATAATGGTAAGACAGCGATTTAGGAACCAGGTTTTAAATTGTAAGACATTTCCAGTTGCAGACGTGGACTCTGACCACAATCTATTGGTTATGAACTGTAGATTAAAACTGAAAAAACTGCGAAAAGGTGGGAGTTTAAGGAGATGGGACCTGGATAAACTGACTAAACCAGAGGTTGCACAGAGTTTCAGGGAAAGCATAAGTGAACAATTGACAGGAATGGGGGAAAGAAATACAGTAGAAGAAGAATGGTAGCTTTGAGGGATGAAATAGTGAAGGCAGCAGAGGATCAAATAGGTAAAAAGACGAGGGCTGGTAGAAACCCTTGGGTAGCAGAAGAAATATTGAATTTAATTGAGGAAGGGAGAAAGTATAAAAATGCAGTAAATGAAGCAGGCAAAAAGGAATACAAACGTCTCAAAAATGATATCAACAGGAAGTGCAAAATGGCTAAGCAGGGATGGCTAGAGGACAAATGTAAGGATGTAGAGGCTTATCTCACTAGGGATAAGATAGATACTGCCTACAGGACAATTAAAGAGACCTCTGGAGAACAGAGAACCACTTGTATGAATATCAAGAGCTCAGATGGAAACCCAGTTCTAAGCAAAGAAGGGAAAGCAGAAAGGTGGAGGGAGTATATAGAGGGCCTATACAAGGGCAATGTACTTGAGGACAGTATTATGGAAATATAAGAGGATGTAGATGAAGATGAAATGGGAGATACAATACTGCGTGAAGAGTTTGACAGAGCACTGAAAGACCTGAGTCAAAACAAGGCCCCGGGAGTAGACAACATTCCATTAGAACTACTGACGGCCTTGGGAGAGCCAGTCCTGACAAAACTCTACCATCTGGTGAGCAAGATGTATGAGACAGGCGAAATTCCCTCAGACTTCAAGAAGAATATAATAATCCCGATCCCAAAGAAAGCAGGTGTTGACAGCTGTGAAAATTACCGAACTATCAGTTTAATAAGTCACAGCTGCAAAATACTAACACGTATTCTCTACAGACGAATGGAAAAACTGGTAGAAGCTGACCTCGGGGAAGATCAGTTTGGATTCCGTAGAAATGTTGGAACACGTGAGGCAATACTGACCCTACGACTTATCTTAGAAGCTAGATTAAGGAAAGGCAAACCTACGTTTCTAGCATTTGTAGACTTAGAGAAAGCTTTTGACAATGTTGACTGGAATACTCTGTTTCAAATTCTGAAGGTGGCAGGGGTAAACTACATGGAGCAAAAGGCCATTTACAATTTGTACAGAAACCAGATGGCAGTTATAAGAGTCGAGGGACATGAAAGGGAAGCAGTGGTTGGGAAGGGAGTGAGACAGGGCTGTAGCCTCTCCCTGATGTTATTCAGTCTGCATATTGCGCAAGCAGTGAAGGAAACAAAAGAAAAATTCGGAGTAGGTATTAAAATCAGTGGAGAAGAAATAAAAACTTTGAGGTTCGCCAATGACAAAGTAATTCTGTCAGAGACAGCAAAGGACTTGGAAGAGCAGTTCAACTGAATGGACAATGTCATGAAAGGAGGGTGTAAGATGAACATCAACAAAAGCCTAATGAGGATAATGGAATGTAGTCGAATTAAGTCAGGTGATGCTGAGGGAATTAGATTAGGAAATGAGACACTTAAAATAGTAAAGGAGTTTTGCTATTTGGGGAGCAAAATAACTGATGATGGTCGAAGTAGAGAGGATATAAAATGTAGGCTGGCAATGGCAAGGAAAGTGTTTCTGAAGAAGAGAAATTTGTTAACATCGAGTATTGACTTAAGTGTCAGGAAGTCGTTTCTGAAAATATTTGTATGGAGCGTAGCCATGTATGGAAGTGAAACGTGGACGATAAATAGTTTGGACAAGAAGAGAATAGAAGCTTTCGAAATGTGGTGCTACAGAAGAATGCTGAAGATTAGATGGGTAGATCACATAACTAATGAGGAGATATCGAATAGGATTGGGGAGAAGAGAAGTTTGTGGCACAACTTGACTAGAAGAAGGGATCGGTTGGTAGGACATATTCTGAGGCATCAAAGTATCACCAATTTAGTACTGGAGGGCAGCGTGAAGGGTAAAAATCGTAGAGGGAGACCAAGAGATGACTGCACTAAGCAGATTCAGAAGGATGTAGGGTGCAGTAGGTACTGGGAGATGAAGAAGCTTGCACAGGATAGAGTAGCATGGAGAGCTGCATCAAACCTGTTTCAGGACTGAAGACCACAACAACAACAACAATATTCTGAATGTAGCAAGAGTAAAATACTGGGAGGGAAAGGCTATCTGCAACTTGTAGGAAAACCAGACGGCAGTTATAATAGTCCAGGGACTTGAAAGAGAACCAGAGGTTGAAAAGGGAATGAGACAGGGATGTAACCTATCCCCGATGTTATTCAATCTGTACATTGACCAGGCAGTAAAAGTTTCTTGATTGCCGCAAGGCGTTCGATACAATTCCCCACAGTCGTTTAATGAATAAAGTAAGAGCATATGGACTATCAGACCAATTGTGTGATTGGATTGAAGAGTTCCTAGATAACAGAACGCAGCATGTCATTCTCAGTGGAGAGAAGTCTTCCGAAGTAAGAGTGATTTCAGGTGTGCCGCAGGGGAGTGACGTAGGACCGTTGCTATTCACAATATACATAAACGACCATGTGGATGACATCGGAAATTCACTGAGGCTTTTTGCGTATGATGTTGTGGTATATCGAGAGGTTGTAACAATGGAAAATTGTACTGAAATGCAGGAGGATCTGCAGCGAATTGACGCATGGTGTAGGGAATGGCAATTGAATCTCAATGTAGACAAGTGTAATGTGCTGCGAATACATAGAAAGAAAGATCCTTTATCATTTAGCTACAATATAGCAGGTCAGCAACTGGAAGCAGTTAATTCCATATATTATCTGGGAGTATGCATTAGGAGTGATTTAAAGTGGAATGGTCATATAAAGTTGATCGTCGGTAAAGCAAACGCCAGACTGAGACTCATTGGAATAATCCTAAGGAAATGCAATCCGAAAACAAAGGAAGTAGGTTACAGTACGCGTGTTCGCCCACTGCTTGAATGCTGCTCAGCAGTGTGGGATCCGTACCAGATATGGTTAATTGAAGAGACAGAGAATATCCAACGGAGAGCAGCGCGCTTTGTTACAGGATCATTTAGTAATCACGAAAGCGTTACGGAGATGATAGATAAACTCCAGTGGAAGACTCTGCAGGAGAGACGCTCAGTAACTCGGTATGGGCTTTTGTTGAAGTTTCGAGAACATACCTTCACTGAGGAATCAAGCAATATATTGCTCCCTCCTACGTATATCTCGCGAAGAGACCATAAGGATAAAATCAGAGAGATTAGAGCCCACGCAGAGGCATACCGACAATCCTTCTTTCCACGAACAATACGAGACGGGAATAGAAGGGAGAACCGATAGAGGTACTCAAGTTACCCTCCGCCACACACCTTGCGGAGTATGGATATAGATGTAGAAACCAAAGAAAAAATTAAGAGTAGAAGTTGGAGTTCAAGGAGAGGAAATAAAAGCTTTTTAGGTTTGCCAAAGACCTTGTAATTCTGTCAGACACAGCAGTAGACCTGGAAGAGCAGCTGAACGGAATGGACAGTGTCTTGAAAGGAGGATATAAGACAAACACCTACAACAGCAAAACAAGGATAATGGAACGTAGTCGAATCAAATCAGGTGAGGCTGAGCGAATTAGACTAGGGAAGGAGACACTTAAAGTAGTTATTTCGGGCAGCGAAATAACTGATGATGATCAAAGTAGAGAAGATATGAAATGTAGACCGCAAGAGCAAAAAAATAGTTTCTGAAGAAGAAAAATTTGTTAACATATATTTGTTACGAAGTCTTTTCTGAAGGCATCTGCATGGCGTGAAGCCATGGTGGGTATGAAACATGGATGGCAAACAAGTTAGACAAAAAGGGAATAGAAGCTTTTGACATGTGGTGCTACAGAAGAATGCTGAAGATTAGATGGGTAGATCGTGGAACTAATGAGTAGATACTGAATAGAATTGGGAAAACAAAAAATCAGTGCCACAACTTGACCAAAAGAAGGGATAGGTTGATAGAACACATTCTGAGACATCAAGGGGTCACCAGTTTAGTACTGGAAGAAAGTGTGGCGGGTAAAAATCCTTGAGCGACTCCAAGAGATGAATATAGTACGCAGATTCCCAAAGATGTAGGTTGCAGTAGTTACTCAGAGATGAGCCACAATATAGAGTAGCATGGACAGCTGCATCACACAACATTTCGGACTGAAGACCACAACTACGACAACAACGTTTCAGTATATCGTCATCAGTTATCCGATCTACCCACCTAATCTTCAGCTTTCTTCTGTGGCACCGAATATCTAAATCTTCCGTTATCTTCTTATCTAATCTTCCACACAATACTACACTCCAGACAAATACCATCATGAAGGCTTCCTTTAAATTTATGTTCGATATTAACAAATTTATCTTATTCGGAAATGCTTTCCTTGCTATTGTCTACATCTACATGGTTACTCTGCAATTCACACTCAAGTGCCTGGCAGAGGGTTCATCGAACCATTTTCATACTACATCTCTACCATCCCACACTCGAAAATGGCGCGTGGGAAAAAGGAACACCTAAATCTTTCCGTTCGAGCTCTGATTTCTCTTATATTATTATGATGATCATTTCTCCCTACGTAGGTGGGTGTCAACAAAATATTTTCGCATTCGAAAGAGAAAGTTGGTGACTGAAATTTCATAAACAGATTTCGCCCCCAAAGAAAACCGCCTTTGTTTCAGTGACGGCCACCCCAACTCGCGTATCGTATCAGAAATGGCTCTGAGCACTAAGGGACTTAACATCTATGGTCATCAGTCCCCTAGAACTTAGAATTACTTAAACCTAACTAACCTAAGGACAGCACACAACACCCAGTCATCACGAGGCAGAGAAAATCCCTGACCCCGCCGGGAATCGAACCCGGGAACCCGGGCGCGGGAAGCGAGAACGCTACCACACGACCACGAGCTGCGAACGCGTATCGTATCAGTGACACTCTCACCCCCACTGCGCGATAACACGAAACGAGCTGCCCTTCTTTGCACTTTTTCAATGTCCTCCGTCAATCCTACCTGGTAAGGATCCCACACCGCGCAACAGTATTCCAGCAGAGGACGGACAAGTGTAATGTAGGCTGTCTCTTTAGTGGGTTTGTCGCACCTTCTTAGTGTTCTGCCAACAAAGCGCAATTTTTGTTTCGCCTTCCCCACAATATTATCTATGTGATCCTTCCAATTTAAGTTGCTCGTAATTGTAATTCCTAGGTATTTAGTAGAACTGGCAGCCCTTAGATTTGTGCGATTTATCGTATACCCAAAATTTATCGGATTTCTTTTAGTACCCATGCGGATGACCTCGCACTTTTCTTTGTTTAGTGCCAATTGCCACTTTTCGCACCATACAGAAATTCTATCTAGATCATTTTGTAATTGGAATTGATCGTCTGATGATTTTACTGAACGGTAAATTACAGCGTCATCTGCAAACAATCCGAGGGGGCTGCTCAGATTATCAGCTAGATCATTTATGTAAATCAGGAACAGCAGAGGGCCTATGACTCTACCTTGCAGATATCAGTTCGGTTCTTCTCGATGATTTACCGCTCTGAGAGGAAATCACGAATCCAGTCACATAACTGAGACGATACTCCATATGCACGCAATTTGATTGATAGTCGCTTGCAGGGAACGGTATCAAAAGCCTATCGTGAAGCTGTATTTCATATCGTATGTATTTCAGTCATCATCAGTTACTGTGCTGTACTACTTCAGTGTCGCATTTTCTAATCTAATTCCCTCACCATCGCCTGATTTAATTCTATTGTAATAAATTACTCTTCTTTCAGTTTTGCTGTTATTCGAGATGCAATCTATTTCCTTCTACTACTCTACCAACTACTTTGCCGACTGTGACAGAATTAAAATGTCATCGGCAAACCTCTAAATTATTATTTAGTCTTCGCAAACTTTAATTTCCTTTCCGAATTCCTCTTTCGTGTCCGTCACTGCCTGCTCAGTGTATATGTTAAATAAAAGCAGTGAGAGTCTACAGTCTGGTCTCACTACCTCCGTTTACGGCTTCCCTTTCATATTCTTGGACTGTTTATAACTGCAGCCTGGTTTAATTTCGCCCGAGGAAGCGAAGAAAAAGCCCTTCGCAATCTGCAGCCATTCTCTTCTGTGGAGAGGAAGCTGAAACAAAACGTATAATTAAATTACGTCACTGTTTTGGCCTTTAGACCTATCAACTGAACTTGTGCAGCAGAAATTGGGCCCATAATGTTTCGTACATTAGTATATCACTGATTAGCTTACTACACTATTCCGAAGGTATGTGTAAGTGTAAATTTTTATCCTCATCAAATTATATTATCCGTAAAAGAAGATTTTACTAAGTAAAGATATTTTATCGACTACTAGCGGAGAAACCCGGCGTTCGCCAGCTGTTTACTGTAGCTATAGCTGTGCGTCAATGCCTGTGCAACGTGGCATCTCGCCTTGTGCTTAATATTTATGACCTCATATCTTCTGAAGTATGACTCATACAATGTTACAATTCTGTAGGTTGACCCAGAGTCATACGTCGATACCGTCTGCGAAATGTGTTGCTGATAAAGTTAGTAACAATCAAGAAATAAATTTAAACGTTATACACGATGCGGAATTTTTCACGCATCTCACTGTTTGTGGCGTCATATCTCTTGAACTACACAATTTTGCAGGTACATTCAGCGGTGTATGTGGATCCTGCCTGTGAAATGTGTCGTGAATACAATTATTAGTAAAGAAGTCATGTCTCAGGCATTACTTTTACTGCACGAACAACGGAAAAGTAGTGAGGCATACACCTTTTTCCTTTTGTCATTTTGCATGGGTTGTCAGGGAGAGAAAATTTCGTAAGGTTTTGCAAAAATTTGCAAAGTCTGTCGCATGTCGCTAAGTGTTCTCATTCTCAAATGCTGGGTGAATAAAATCTGAAGTTCGCCAGACTCTGTTTCACCCCCACCGCCACCCATTTGATAAATGGGTGATTCTCACCACAACAGCAATTGTCGCCTGACAGAAAGTTATATGTGTACCAATTTGGTTCAAATGTCTCTGAGCACTATGGGACTCAACTTCGGAGGTCATCAGTCCCCTTGAACCTAGAACTACTTAAACCTAACTAACGTAAGGACACCACACACATCCATGCCTGAGGCAGGATTCGAACCTGCGACCGCAGCAATCGCGCAGTTCCGGACTGAAGTGCCTAGAACCACTTGGGCACCGCGGTCGGCCACACACACAAACACACACACACACAAACACACACACACACACACACACACACACACACACACACACACACACACACATACACATATACATTTTTATAATATGCACATACACTGAAGAGACCAAGAAACTGGTACACCTGCCTAATATCGTGTGGGGCACCCGCGAGTACGCAGAAGTGCCGCAGCACGACGCGGCATGGACTCGACTAATGTCTGAAGTAGGAGGAGGGAACTGACACCATGAGTACTGAAGAGCTGTCCATAAATCCCTGCTGAACACCAAGTTACAAGGCACCCAGATATACTCAATAATGTTCATGACTGGAGAGTTTCGTCGCCAGCGGAAATGTTAAAACTCAGAAGAGTGTTCCTGGAGTCACTCTGTAGCAATTCTGCACGTGTGGGGTATCACATTGTCCTGCTGGAATTGCCCAAGTCCGTCGGAATGCACAATGGACACGAATGGATTCAGGTGATCAGACAGGATGCTTACGTACGTGTCACCTGTCAGAGTCGTGTCTAGACGTGTCAGGGGTCCCATACCACTCCAACTGCACGCGCCCCACACCATTACAGAGCCTCCACCAGCTCGAACAAACCCCTGCTCACACGCAGGGTCCACGAATTCATGAGATTGTCTCCATAGCCGTACACGTCCATCCTCTCGACACAATTTGAAACGACACTCGTCCGACCAGGCAACATGTTTACAGTCATAAACAGTCCAATGTCGGTGCTGACGGGCCCAGGCGAGGCCTAAAGCTTTGGGTCTTCGGCTCCGAAAGCCCATATCGATGATGTTTCGTCGAATGGTTCGGTCACTGACACTTGTTGATATCCTAGCTTTGAAATCTGCAGCAATTTGCAGGTGGGTTGCACTTCTCTCACGTTGAACGATTCTCTTCAGCCGCCGTTGGTCTCGTTCTTGCAGGATCTTTTTCCGGCCGCAGCGTTGTCAGAGGTATGATGTTTTACCGGATTCCTGATATTCACGGTACACTCGGGAAATGGTCGTACCGGAAAATCCCCACTTCATCGCTATCTCGCAGATGCTGTATCCCATCGCTCTTGTGCCGACTATAACACCACGTTCAAACTCACTGAAATCTTGATAACCTGCCTTTGTAGCATTAGTAACCATTCTAACAACTGCACCAGACACTTGTTGACTTATATAGGTGTTGCTGACCATAGCGCCGTGTTCTGCTGTTTACGTATCTCTGTATTTGAATACGCATGTCTATACCAGTTTCTTTGGCGCTTCATTGCATTTTTGCTCTACATTAATCGTATTTATTGAAAATATTTTCCTTCCGTTACTATAATGCACGAGTGCTTCGCAAATAGCTCTGCAGACCTATCTGAGATGTTGAGATGAGAAATAGGTACCCAAGACTTGCGTAACTGACTCCGTTTGGCAAGAACCGGACCCTAAGTGCAAGTTTTTGTTAAAGTGAAAGGGGGTAATATGGATTCGAAATTTTGTAATTTTTTTATGTTTATGGTACATGAAATTCATAAGTCAAACGTCAGTCACCCAAAGCAGTTCGATGAACTCTCAACAATTCTCGAGGAAATCGACTTTGAAGTTTATCAACCAAGTAGTGGAAGTCACTGGACTCATCAGCAGAAGCAGCATTTTCGTGAAGATGGCGAACAGTTGGATCGCCGAAATATCGAGTCAAGTTGATTTTAGGATCCGGCAGCAAACCCGAAGAGACTTTTGAGACTTATTACGCCGGGAAAGCCTACGTAATCATACAAAGCGGTAGATACATACAAGACATGAACAGTCACGGCGGAATTACACATTTTCTGTCATAACACGAGTAATAAAACAAGGTGGTTGCATTTCCTGGATGGAAATTGATATATAGGCGCTAATTGTCCTGTTGTATTATTGCACTGTTAGTACTTTGTCGTGCCTCCATTCTTCCTATTTTCCTAGAAAATTCTTTTCGGAGTGTGTCAGAACTCTCCAATACACTGAAAACAAGATATCCAACTTAGCGTTATTCTTTGCATTGTTTAAGCACTCGGATATCGATGGTAACGATCTGAGGGCGAAACCTGGGAGCGCGATTCTAAGCACTGTTGTGAGACGAGGTGTGTCTGCGAGAGGGGGAGTAGTAGTGTCTGCCGAGAGCTGGCAGGCAGAAGGTGTGTCGTGCTGCCCTCACGTCGGTTACGGCAGACCTTACCACTCTCAAGGCCTGGTTTCATTTATATTGCCAGGAGAGATTTAGATGACTTAACTACGAAGATCGAATTCGAGGTCAAATTCGCAAGCTTAGCACAAAAGCAATTGCAAGATTAGGCTCGTGATTGTTAATCCGAGTTCGCAATAACCCCATGTTTTGCTTGTCAGTGAAAGAAGTCTCCTTATCTTCGAAATAATAATCAATATTCTCCACATCTAATTAATAAACAGGGTGTATACGCGGACAAGGAAAAAGAATCCCGGATTTTTCCCGGATTTCCCAGTTAAAAATACACTTTCTCCTGGGTGAAAACACACTTTTTCCGTGTTAAGTGACAGTATATTTTCCCTCCGATCTACAAAACTTATCAGTCCTTTGAATGGTTATGGTTTTATACACGGGCGTTGAATTTTCCGGCACTTTAGAAAACGGAACTCAGGGAAAAAGACACGTTTTGGTATTATCTTTGATGTGCAGCAACATGTACACTGCGTATTTTCGTATTACGGACGTATACATTCGAATTCCGCCAAACGCCGCATGTTACTTTCCGAATCATTGAAATCGAGATTGCGATGTGCTTTTGCAAGCCAGTCATAGCTCATGTCACGTGATCTCGCCAGCCGCTGACAGCCAACGACAACACCATTGTTCAGTAGCACGAACACAAACAGTGATAGTTAATAGTTTAAATTAGTACACATAGTGTTGCTACAAGAAAAGAAAAGCTTTCACATATAATATTGGTCTTAAAGGTTAATAAGCTGCAAGATTAGCTAAGCTTTCACATATAATGTCGATCCTTTTTTGTGTGTGAAACTTCCTAGCAGATTAAAACTGTGTGCCTGACCGAGACTCGAACTCGGGACCTTTGCCTTTCGCGGGCACGTGCTCTACCATCTTTTTTTTTATTATTTATTTTTTGCTCTACCAACTTTTTTTTGCAGGTGCTCTACTGACTTTTTTTTAATTTTTTGCAGGTAAGAAGAAAACAAATAAAAAGCTCTTATGTATCAAAATAAAAGACGACGTTCTTCATGAAATAACACAATATCCTTTGAAAACGTAAAACATAAAAGGTAGCTATATTTCCGCAACGGCCTTCGTTTTTAATTCTTTTTGATTTTGATTTTTATTTTTCTTATTTTTTTTTTTGTTTACATAAATGAGTATACAGTCTCACCATCAGCAGCAACTCTTTTTTTTTTAGGCACAGGAGAAAGAAAACAAATAGGCTGCAGATAGAGAGCTATGTGTGAAAAGGATAAATATGTGTAAGGAGGAAAAAAAAACTTGGAAGAGGAGGAGAAAAGAGAAGTGAAATAAAATAGGAATACTTTCCGCGCCATGCTCCACTTTGGCGCGCCATCAGAACAAAATGCATTCTATCATTGACCATTGAAGGGGAACGTGGGATCGTCCAGTCTTGGCTGGCACGGTTCGTTGAGATTCCAGCTTTGAGGTGGGTTGGTGAAAATACTCTGTAAATAGTTCGCGAAAGTGGCCCGATAGTGTCGATGTCGGCGAAGGGTGTGGTGATAAGCTTGGAGGCGTGTCCAAAAGTCCGCCGAATCGACGGTGTCGTCCCGGAAGAGGTAGTTGAAAGCCATGCCACTGATCCATGTGATGGCATGCCACTTAGCCGATGGAAAGTAGGTTCAAATGGTTCAAATGGCTCTGAGCACTATGGGACTCAACATCTTAGGTCATAAGTCCCCTAGAACTTAGAACTACTTAAACCTAACTAACCTAAGGACATCACACACACCCATGCCCGAGGCAGGATTCGAACCTGCGACCGTAGCAGTCCCGCGGTTCCGGACTGCAGCGCCAGAACCGCTAGGCCACCGCGGCCGGCTGAAAGTAGGTCGTGTCGGGATGCATGATCGTGGTACGAGAAACGTGATGTGGTGGTACTCGGAGGTAGAAAGCCACAATCTTCTGTACGAGGGTCCAGACAGCTGCTGCTGGCCCACACTCAAAACGATGTAAATCTGTATCTTCGACATTGCACTTGAGGCACAGGGGTGAGTCCACCAGTGCGATGCGATGCAGTTTCTGTCTTGTAGTATACTTGCCGTTGACGAGAAGGTACCACATAGAGGTGGTCTCAGTGGTGAGATATGGCTGGTGGATCGTTTTCCAAACTGTAGGCCATGAAACCTGGGGGTGACGTGTTTCGACGGGGTTGCGGAGTGGAGACTTTCGGAGAAGGCGGTAGATGTCGCGGGTGGTCGTCTTCCTGGTCCTGGGGAGCTCGGTGAATATGTAGCTGTACTCCAAAAAGAAACGGCCGATATGTGACATCGGAGGTGGGATGTGTATCTGAGCTACCCAAGCACGACTCACGCTCCGTCCTCACTTCTGCGAGGTCCGGCGCACAGTTTTGATCTACCAGGAAGTTTCACATCAGAGCACACTCCGCTGCAGAGTGAAAATCTCATTCTGGTTCTTTGGGCGTGTTACACTTTAAGATATATCACACAAATGTGCCAGTAAAATTTTTAATAATGACATAAATGTCTGATCTTTAGGATTCGAAATTCTTATAAATGGCTCGGCATCAAAGAGTTGATTTTTGAATGAGAGTCAAACTCCCTGTGATTTAAGAAATTCGTGGTACACTCTCGCACATAATTCAACTTACGTAAAAGGATATTTACTTTGACAGTAACGCTTTTCAAACCACCATTCGAAATATTTTCCCGCGACCTGTTAGAAATAGGTTCGTTTCAGCAGTTGCCAGAGAGCACAGAAAACAAGATAACAGGCGACACCGCGCTTGCGCAGCTACCATGACGTAGGAAGCCCGTATGTACGTACGTGTAAAACATTGAAAGATCATACATTACGTCATAAAAGAAACAAGACATCAGAGGATACTCCAAGAGCATCGGAATTTTGTCAACCATACTAAAATATGCACATTTAAAATGCATACTTAAAATCGACATTCGTATGTCCAGATTCCCAATGAAGTAGACGTCGACCTGATATTAATCTTTTCAGTGTGATTTTCGGGATGTAAATTTTCTTGGAGCACCAGTACTGCATTACATCATGTTTGGTTCTTTATGATGGCATAACGCCATACGTGCTAGAAGATGAAAACGTGCACTTGAAATGCAGCGAACAGTTGAAACTAGACAGTACGGTGGAATTAAACATTTCGTTTCAAATACATTGACTGCCTCTGCGGAAAAGGTTAATAAAAGCCAAATTTCTTTAGCAAACAGACAAAAATAACTTGATTGTTCTGCAAGGCGATTAATGTTTGACTGTCAGAAATGGTGGAAAGAAAATAAAATCTGAAACTATTCACATATTTTAGCCTTCTGTAATTATGTGAATGTATTTTAATTCACTTGATAGCTCCTGGTCACAGATATCCGTTTTGTTTTCATTTGACGTGAGAGTAAACGAAGGGGAAACAGAAAAATCACTGAACGTAAACACGGGTCACGTGGAGACTACCCACTGTATCTCAGACTGCTCTGCGCAACAGCCCCGGATCTACAATATTTACTAACCGGTTCAATACTAAAAAAATAGCGATTTTTCAAAAATATGTTCATCTTGTAGCGCACATCTTTCTGAAAAGCCTGAAACATAAAACATATGTGTTCGAGGAAATGTAAAACATGCTGTTTGGTCTGAAGTGTGCCAAAGTGCAGTGCCACGCCTCTTCATACAGCGTTCTTCTATCGCACGTCACTGTATTTCGCTCTGTGATGTTGAAACGCGTATATTTTGTAAGGGATGCCATCAAACTATATTCAGGACAGTGGAGATTGAAATGTCCTGGTGCTTCTCCTGCTCCCAATCAACCGGTTTGACAGCCTGCCCCCCTTTAAAAAAAAAATTTTAAAAAAATCTCGCAATTAACAGCGAATGGGATTATTTGTAATCGGTAGAAGAAGAACTCTTCAGAAAAGTTCCACTCTTTATTGCCTATTTGCTAATAACTTGCTGTTTTGTGTGACATAAAGTTAAATACCGGATACATAAAACCAATAAAGACAAGAGACAAGCAAGAAAGTCACATTTCTTCAATCCTTAGCTCCGAGCATATTTTTCTCTCTAATCTTGCTACAGCTTTACATGGCGTGCTTTCCTTTCTGCGACAGTTCGTAAAACGTTTTGCTACATGAAAAATCGAAATTTCGTTATCTAATACTGAAGAAGCTGTTAATACAAATAATACCCAAGACTGGTGTGGTTTCTCGATCTGATTGCGTCTATTTTGTCACTGTCTGCTAGATAAAATAAAATAGGCCATTCTAATATTGCAGCAGTTTTGTAAAACACACCAAATAAACGAGACTGTTTTGGCACAAATGGTCATTTTTATAACACGACAGAATATAATTCACGAAGTACCAATATGAAATGCTTATTAGGCCTGCTACAAGCAAAAAGCTTTATGTTAGGAAATAGTTTCACATTTGATTCATACGCACCAGTTTCTCAAGCATGAGATCGGAAAGTAGTATTACGAAATTTTTTACATAAATTTGGAATCGTTTTATTCTTCCATAATTTGTGTGATGGCCCCGTTTCTTCTCCTTCTTCGTTTTAAGAGACAATCTTGTCATCACCAGTTCTGTAGCTATTCCTGCCATTGTCAAAATTTGTTGGTCGAGTCACTTCACTAACCATGCCAGAATCACCGGTTCAGTTATCCCGCAATCATTACTCCTCGGTTAGGCGTTGTTACGTGTTCGTACAACACGTGTTCGGCTGCTAGCCGGGGTCAGTCAACTGGTCTTTACTAGTGAAGCGATCTGGCCAAATTTTTCTATCAAAATTTCATTAGGTACACCGAGAAAATAATACGTAATTTTATTCTGTTATTCTTGTTAGTCGTTTGTTTCCATTCTGGTAGTCTGAATCTATGAATTTTGCTAGAAATTATAACAACGCTGATCAGTCGCAAACCCAATGAACCATATAGTCAGACAGCGATTGGCATTCATCCGTTCGGCTTTACTCCGCTCACCTCTTATAGCTCCGTCCCCTTTTGTCTGCGGAAAGTTTATTTCTAGATGCGACGAGGTTTCTCCTGACAGAGACATCACGCACACTATGCTCGCATTCAAAAATCATCTTATGATTCAAATTAAAATGTCTTCAAATATGTTGAAAAACCAACAGGGAAGCGTTTCAAAATCATATGAATAATCGATAGACAAACGTGCGCTGGATGCTAGACGCTTTGTGAAACAAGTTTTTTTCCTCAAGAGTATGAATTTGGCGCGACCTTTTCCCAGTAGCATCTAGCTAGCTAGCTGCTTGTTGCGACTGCTTGCACAGCCAACAGCCACATTCCTGTAGCTAGAAGCAGGAGAATCTACTGCTCAAACGCGACTCAACTTCGCATGCGCATGAGCCCGCTCGTAACTGCTAAAACGATTCTAATGTAAACAGTTGTGACTTCACGCTCATCGGAGGCAATTTGTTGTTATGAAGCATTGCATAGTCTTACTAAAGCCTTTGACACATTTTGCTGTTGGCACACGCTTGCTTGAGCACTTTGTGTCGTTGTTGTGTATGGCGCATTTCCTTTGCAATTTAAGTTATTTCCGTTTTTTCTCTCGTTTATGTTTTATTATTGAAGTTTTATTCTGCAGTAGCGGGATACAGTGATATTCTTTGTTAGAGTATCGGTTATTACCAGTCAAAATTACAAAAATTTAACAGAAAACTAAAACAATGAAAAATTCCCGGAATTCTAAAAATGTCCCGGGTTTTTCCTCGTTTTCTCCCGGACGAAAAAATTCCCGGGTTTTTCCCGGATCTCTCGTTTGTCCCGGGTCGTATACACCCTTACCAGGGTGTATACATGGACAAGAAAAAAAATTCCCGGATTTACCGCTTGAAAATAGGCCTACACTTTCTCCCGGGTGAAAATACTGTTTTTCCGTGTTAAGTGACAGTATACTTTTCCTCGTCACTGTAAAACTTATCAATCCTTTGAATGTTTATGGTTTTATACACCGACGTAGAATTTTCGAGCACTTTAGAAAACTAAACTCAGTGGGGACAGAAACACGTCTTCGAAAGATCTTTAATGTGCAGCAACATGTACGCTGCTTATTTTCGTGTTACGAAGGTATAAATTCGAATTCCACTGAACAACGCATGTTACTTTACAAAGCATAGAAATCGAGATTGTGACGCGCTTTTGTAAGCCAGTCATAGCTCATGTTACGTGATGTCGCCAGCTGATGACAGCATAGGACACGTGATGTAGTCAGCCAATAGCAAGATCACCCTTAAGAACTGCGAACACACAAATAAGAAAAGTTATTGGTTTAAATTAATATACATCGTGTTGCTACAAGAAAAACAAAGCTTTCATGTATAATACTGGTCTCTCAGATTAATACGCTGCAAGAGAAGCTAAAAAATGGTTCAAATGGCTCTCAGCACTATGGGACTTAACTTATAAGGTCATCAGTCCCCTAGAACTTAGAACTACGTAAACCTAACTAACCTAAGGACATCACACACATCCATGCCCGAGGCAGGATTCGAACCTGCGACCGTAGCGGTCGCGCGGTTCCAGATGTAGCGCCTAGAACCGCTCGGCCACCCTGGCCTCAGAGAAGCTATGCTTCCATATATAATGTTGATCTTTTTTGCGCGTATTACACTTTAAGATACATCACACAAACGTCCCAGTAAAATTTTTTATAACGACGTAAATGTCTGATCCTCTGGACTCGAAATTCTTCTAGATGGTCGTCCGCAAAGAGTTGATTTTTTTTTTTTTACCGAGCGAGGTGGCGCAGTGGTTAGACACTGAACTCGCATTCGGGAGGACGACGGTTCAATCCCGCGTCCGGCCATCCTGATTTAGGTTTTCCGTGATTTCCCCAAATCATTCCAGGCAAATGCCAGGATGGTTCCTCTGAAAGGGCACGGCCGACTTGCTTCCCTAATCCAATGAGACCGATGACCACTCTGTCTGGTCTCCTTCCCCAAAACAACCAACCAACCAACCAAGTTGATTTTTAAGTGAGAGTCAAACGCTCTGTGATTTAATAAATTCATCGCACAATCTCGCACAAAGTTCATCTTGCGAAAAAAGAAATTTACTTTGAAAGTAACGCTCTTCGAAACACCATTCGCAATGTTTGCCCGTGACCTGTTAGAAATAAGTTCGTTTCAGCAGTTGCCAGAGAGCACAAGGTAACAGGTGTTACTGCGCTTGCGCAGCTACGATGACGCAGGGAGCCTGCATGTTCGTACGTGTAGAACATTAAAAGATCTTGCATTACGTCACAAAAGAAACAAGACATCAGAGGATACTCCAAGAGCATCGGAATTTTGTCAACCATACTAAAATGCATAATTCGGTTTAAAGTGCACATTCGTATATCCAGAATCGGATGTACATTTTCTTGAGTACCAGTACTGTATTATATCATGTTTGGTTCTTTATTATGGCGTAATGCCCCACGAGCTAGAAGATGGAAAACGTGTACTTGAAGCCGGCCATAGCGGCCGAGCGGCTCTAAGCGCTACAGTCTGGAACCGCGCTGCTGCTACGGTCGCAGGTTCGAATCCTGCCTCGGGCATGGATGTGTGTGATGTCCTTAGGTTAGTTAGGTTTAAGTAGTTCTACGTTCTAGGGGACTTATGACCACAGCAGTTGAGTCCCATAGTGCTCAGAGCCATTTGAACCAGCGTGCACTTGAAATGCTGCGAACAGTTGATGCTAGCCAACAGTGTGAAATTTAAAAACTTCGTTTCAAATAAATTGACTGCCTCAGAGCAAAAGATTAATAAAAGCCAAATCTCTTTAGCAAACCGACAAAAATAACTTCATTGTTCTGCAAGGCGATCAATGCATGACTGTCAGAAAGGTGGAAATAAAACCTGAAACTCCTCCGTAATTTTGCCCTCTGTAATTATGTGAATGTATTTTAATTCATTCGATAGCTCCCGGCCACAGAAATCCGTTTTGTTTTCATTTATTGTGAGAGTAATAAATGAAGAGGAAACAGCAAAATCACTAAACGTAAACACGGGTCACGTGGAGACTACCCGCCTCCCCACTTCAGCTCAGACTGCTTTGTGCATCAGCCCCGGATCTACGATATTGCCGAACGGCGGCAATACTAGATAGTGGCGCCCAGCCACACATCTGTAGCCAGAAGCGGGAAAAGGTAGAAGTCATACGCGACTCAACTGCTCAAACGAATCTAATATAAACAGCTGTCACGTCACCCTCATCGGAGGCAATTTGTTGTTAGGAAGCATTGCATACTCTCCTAAAGCCTTTGACACACTTTGCTGTTGGCAGACTCTTGTATGAGCACTCTGTTTTATTGTTGTATATGGCGTATTTCCTTTTCCATTCTTTTTTTTCTGTCGTTCATATTTTGTTGCTACAGCATTATTCTGCAGAAGTGGGATACAGTAATATCCTTTGATAGAGTATTGGTTCTTACCAGTCAAAAACACATAAATTTAACTGAAAAATAAGACAATGAAAAATTCCCGGATCTCCCGGTTGTCCCGGGTCGTATACACCCTGTAGTATGTGCAACCTGGTGCATTGGCCATAGTAAGAGAAAGTAACCTGCCACACTTATGTAGGAAGCTGACCACCATTAAAGGACTACACCTTGGAAGCGATGGAATGGTGCGTGTGGCCATTATTTGAACACTGCAAGGGGTTTTGCAGAGTTCAATCTGCAAGCTATGTCCTTTACCGACTGATGTGCTACAAGAGTGAACAGTCTATTCGTGTTTTTTTTATTTGCGTGTTTTTCTCCTGTTGTCTTGTGTATACGTTGCAGCAGACTCACTGTATTTTGTCTTTCTTTTTTCTTTATTGGATTTCGATTCCCTACCAGAGAGGAGGGGGGGTAGGGCTAGCAGCAGCACAATACGCCATTCTGCAGCCTACAGAAAAGTTAAAAAACAGAATCAGGAGATATGGAAAACAAACAAAAATAGGCGATAAAATGGTGGCTTAAAAACTGAAACATGGACAAAAAGGTACAAAGAAAATATAAAAACAAAGCGATCGGCGATGCTGATTCAAACACATAGTAAACAGACAGGCACAGTTTAAAAAACACGGAGACAGTCTGGTTTCTGTTCGCACACGATAAAAAAAAAACACAACTAGCGACAGTATGGTGGGTGTTCGCAACACTGACAGGGGACGCGCAACACTGAACACTCACTTAAAACAGCACTATACAGGCGACACGGTGGCTAATGGGGTGGGGGGAAGGACCCAGACCGATGAGGGGGGAAAAGGGGGGAAGGAGAGGAAAGGAAAAGAGGGGGTAGCCGACGGAGTGAGCAGACATAGAAAAAGGGGGGGGGGGCTGCGTGGAAGCGAGAAGAAGTGGGAAAGGCAGTGGAGTGGAGAGCAAAAAGGACTTGGAGGAGAGAAAGCAGGCAGAGAGAGGGTAGGAGGGAAAAAAAACAGGGTGTAGGGAGCCCAAGAAAAGGGGGAGGGGAGGATCAGGATAGGAGGGATAAATGGAGGGAGAGAGGGCATCATCCGTGAGGGGGAGTTGTGACGTCCCCTCTCCCCTTTTCTTGTCGCTGTTGATGTTGAGCCGCTACTGCTACAGCTCGGTCGGTGGAATGGAGATATGACGCGCAGTGACGGTTGTCCCCGTCGGATAACGTGGAACAGCACCTGAAAATCTATAAAGAAAATTGTTCCTCGCGTAATGTATGAAAATCCGTTTGCGAGTCCGCACAGTCTTCTCAGCGATGCGAACTGCTGAATTTAATTGTCTGCTATGGTTTTATGATGATTTGCTATGCCCGGTTAGTTAGTTATTGCAGTATTGAGTGAATCATTCATCACCGGCGTCGTTTCACACCACTGAAGCGAGGAAAACTTCATTTGCGGCTCAGTATCAGTAGTTGTTGTTACGTTGCTAGGTAGAATTGTTCGCTACGGGATGACGCAAATCCAGAGATAATCTATACTGTTATCTTGCATTCGTGCGTCGTAATATTATTTCGGCAAAGCACTCCTTTCAATGCTCAATGTTCATCAAGTCACTCTTTCAGTTAAAATGTTCACAGTTAATTATTTCAGATCATCAATTATCACACAGTTCCATTAATGATAGAGCCAACACGTGAGATTTCCATTACTGACGAACAATTATTATTGTTCCTTCTTAGCAGTTAGTTTATAATCACATCACACCACACGCACACAGATGGATCAGATCAATTACGATTCTTTTCAATTCGGTGATCGTGACAATTACAACTTTTACAATCGGCGCATTTGTATTATCTTCGTGTGGTCATATTAACGTTTCCTACTCAAGGCTAATCAGGTATTGCAGTCTTCGATACTATGTCCATTCTACGTTGTAACTGTTCACTTTGATGAAGGTTGAGTCGAACAATAATATCTCCAATAATTAAAGTTCATTAATTCCTCATACACTATCAGAATATCACTTGAGTTCAAGTTCTCAAGTCAGAATAACTGAGAACAAAGTCCGTGCATCTCTATCACGCAATAGTACTTCTTTTTTTAATAGAAACAATCTCGTAGCGTTCCATTTGTAGTACTGTAACAAACGGTGCTCTCTCACAACTTGATAGCAAGCAAGCTAGCAAGCGACTAACATTTCCATGATCGAGCATTGTAGACGCATTTAATTACCTTTTCGCCGTGTTTACAACTCTCTTTCACAATAAATGTTTTCTCTGTCCGACATATTACTTTGGATTTAACTTTCGTCGTACTGATTTGCAGTTGTTACTGAGATGTTTGATAGCTAATTAAAAATAACCTTTCTTTTTTTCTACCTTTATATCATGACATACTCAGTAATTATTGAAATTGGTGTTCATCAAAACTTTAAGGTTCACGGAAAAGGAGCCGATGGGGGTAAGGAATAAGGATGTACAGAATCTGCGTAGGGGACGGGAGGTGTATACGGAAGGCGAGGTGAAGTGCATGGCGCCCGAGGATCTGGAAGGACTTATAGAATTTGTGGTGTGGCCGGCCGCGGTGGTCTAGCGGTTCTAGGCGCTCAGTCCGGAACCGCGCGACTGCCACGGTCGTAGGTTCGAATCCTATCTCGGGCATGGATGTGTGTAATATCCTTAGGTTAGTTAGGTTTAAGTAGTTCTAAGTTCTAGGGGACTGATGACCACAGATGTTAATTCCCATAGTGCTCAGAGCCATTTGAAACATTTTTTTGTGGGGTGGGGAGGGTGTGTGGGTGGATATCCAGGTGGGACTGGCATAATAATTGTCAAAGTTGTCGTATCTGTCAAGATAACACTGCTCCCTACTTTAAATTATCATGTCATTCTTATTTGGGTTTTCGGGTTTCTTGGGGTGTTCTCCTTGGGAAAGGAGATGAAGGATGTAGAGGTGGATGGTATGGGGGACACAATGGTGAAGACGCAGCAGAGGGCGGGGTTGGAGAGGAGAGGAGCAACCAGGGGATGAGGGGGATCAAGGCAGCAGGAGGTGTAGAGGACGCAGGTATGTTCGAGGAAAAGGAGCAGATTGGGAAAAGGAATCAAGTTGTACAGAATCCGCGTGGGGGACGGGAGGCGTATATGAAGGGGAGGCGGAGTGCACGGCGCTCGAGGATCTGGAGTGACTTACAGAATTTGTAGGGGGTGTGGGTGGATATCCAGGCGGGACTGGCATAACAGGATGGGAGGGATTAAGGATTCGTAGGTGTGGAGGATGGCAGACGGGTTCAACCCCCACGTCCGGCCAGAGAGGACTTTGAGGAGTCGGAGGCGGTTGTGGGTTTTGGATTGGATAGAGCGTAGATGAGGGATCCAGGTGAGGTGACGGTCAATGGTGAGGCCGAGGTAGGTGAGGGTGGGGTGAGGTGGACAGGACGGGCGCAGTGGGCAAGGGTGTCTTTCGTCATTTTCTTTTTTTCTTTGTTGTATTTCAATTCCCCGTCGGGACAGGCTGGCAGCAGCATATGCGCTGCTCTTCAGCCAAAAGACATAGAACAAACAATAGAAGACATTTAAAAATAACAAAGGACAGAATATGGTGAACATAGATATAAAAAAAGGGGGAACATCATGGAAGGCAATAGACAAAAAACGGGGTGATCGTAAAATGGAGATAAAAAACAGTTCAAACTGTTTAAAAGTAGCTCACACAAAAGGCCACACACTGCGACAATTAAAAGAACACAAGGCACAGTATGACTGGAGCATAAAAGGTATCAACAGATGGTGTAGCACATAACAAACACTGACAGCGAACCTCAAGGCAGTACATGATTAAAATCACACCTCTTGATGCACAGCAGAAACAGCACTAAACACAACACTGATGTGGCACACTGATGATGATCAAAACAGAGGATCTGCCAGGCACAAGGAGATGAGGGAGACTGGAAGAAGGGAGGGAGGGGAAGAGATGGGCGAGATGAGCGGGGGGGGGGGGGGTGCGCTGAAGAGGGCCAGGTAGGGAGGGATGTGGCAAGGAAAGAGGCAAGTATGGGGTGCAGGGTCTCAGGGGAGGGGGGAGGGAAGGAGGAAAATCCGCTCTGGGAGAAGGAGGGAAGAGGAAAAAAGGGGGCCCTGGGGAGGGGGGGAACAAGGCCAGGTTATAGTTGGAAGGAGGGTAGATGTCACGGTGAAGTTCGTCATCCAGGAGGGGGAGGCGTTGGAAATTGCCCTGATGAAGGAGATGGAGGGTGTGGAGGTGGAGAGAGGGAGGGATACAGCGATAGAGGCGCGGCAACGGGCGGGGAGTGGAGAGGAAGGAGGAAACCAGAGGGTGGGGCGGATCGAGAATGCGGACAATGTAAAGGATGCGGAGATGTTGGAGGAACAGGAGGAGGTGGGGGAAGGGGATCAGTTCATACAGGAGCCGTGTGGGGGAAGGAAGGCGGATACGGAAGGCAAGGCGAAGCGCATGGCGTTCGAGGATTTGGAGGGCCTTGTAAAAGCAGGTGGGGGCGGAGATACTGGCAACGTTGGCATAACAGAGGATAGGACGGATGAGGGATTTGTAGGTATGGAGGATGGTAGAAGGATGCAATCGCCATGTCCGGCCAGACAGGAGTTTCAGAAGGCGGAGGTGGGAATGGGCTTTCTGCTGGACGGTCTGGAGATGAGGGGTCCAGATGAGGTGTCGGTCAAGGGTGAGGCCAAGGTATTTCAGGGTGGGGGTGAGCTGGATGGGACGACCATAAAGGGTGAGGTAGAAATCATGGAGGCGAAAGGAGCGAGTGGTGTGGCCTATGATGATTGCCTGGGTTTTGGAGGGGTTGAGACGGAGGAACTACTGGTTACACCAAGTGGTGAACTGGTTAAGGTGGGTTTGGAGGGTACGTTGAGACCGTTGAAGGGTAGGATAGAGAGCCAGGAAGGCAGTGTCATCAGCAGACTGGAGAAGGTGGACTGGTGGGGGTGGCTTGGGCATATCAGCTGTGTACAAGAGATAAAGGAGAGGGGAGAGGACAAAACCCTGGGGGACGCCAGCCGTGGGATAAAATATACAGGAGTTGGTGTTGTGGAGGTCTTCCGTCATGTTTTATGTTTAAATGTATATTTGTTTCTGTGATTGTGATTTCGAGATTACAGTTACAAACACTATGGACAGAATACCTGACTGAAGGACGCAATGTTGTGTGCATTTAGTTGTGATACTTTCTATGATTTAGCAGAACTTGTTTACTTGTATTATGCTGGAAGGAAATTAATATTCCTTTGCCGGCAGGTATGTTCGGTGGTTACATGTGAGTGAGTCTGTGAACAGTGCTGCCCTCTCTGGAGGTACGAGAGCTATCCACAAAGTACGTTACGTTTTCGTTTGTGTCCGTTAGGGGCGGAGCTAGCGCGGCCATCTTGGTGTCATGGCATTCCGCCGCTCAGTCGGCATCCTGCCGTGCTAGTGAGAGGTTCGTGCTGTACTCTGTTGAGTTACTGTGACAGTTTGAAATGTCAGCGTCAATTGAAAATGCCGTGAAGTGTGAAGTGCGTGCTGTAAAAGTTTCTGACTGCAAAAAACTGTACACCGATAGAAATCTATCGGCAGCTTTGTAAGTGTATGGAGACAACATAATCACTGAAGGTGGAGTGCGTCAATGGGTCATAAAATTTAAAAATGGCATGAATTAACGTTCATGACGAGGACCCAGGATAGTGACTGCCGAACTTGTCGAAAACGTCGATGCCGCGGTCCGTGAAAACCGTAATTTCACAATAACGGAACTCTCTATGAGTTTTCCACAAATTTCACGAAGTTTGTTGCGCGAAATCATTACCGAAAAGCTCGGTTACCACAAGTTTTGTGCAAGATGGATACCAAAAATCTTGACAGAGATTCACAAAAATCTGCGAATGGCTGCAGCGTTAATGTTTTTGGACGCTTACGAGAAAGATGGCGACTCATTACTCGATCGCATCGTTACTGATGACGAAACATGGGTTAAGCAAGTGAACTGCGAGACAAAATTGCAGTCAATGCAGTGGGGGCACACAAATTCCCCCCAAAAACCCAAGAAATGCGTGCAGACAATGTCGGCAAGGAAGGTGATGGCGACTGTCTTTTGGGACAGAACACGTGTGATTTTTGTGGATTTCCTGGAAAGAGGCACTACAATAAACTCTCAAAGGTATTGCCAAACTCTGCACAACCTCAGAAGAGCAATACAAAACAAGTGCAGGTGAAAGTTGGGCTCAAAGATCTTGCCGAATAACGACAACTCCCGGGCCCACACATCAAATGCCACTCGTGAAGTTCTCGAATCTTTTAAGTGGGAGTTGTTTCCTCATCCGCCGTACAGTCCCGACCTGGCACCGAGCGACTTCCACTTATTCCCAGCAATGAAGAAGTCGTTGGATATGCAGCGTTTTGATGACGACGCACAGCTTCAAGAAGAGGTAACCACATGGTTGAAGGCGCAGGCGGCCGAATTTTACGACGAAGGAATTTCCGAGCTCGTCCATCGCTACTATAAGTGCCTTAATTTAAATGGCAACTATGTAGAAAAGTAGTATTTAAGTGTGGCTTTCATCTGTATATAATAAAAAAATTTCCAATACTTTATTTATTTTTAATTCCAAAACGTAATGTACTTTGTGGATAGCCCTCGTATTTGTACATCGGGCCACCCCTCCAAGAGCACCTAACGGCGAGGGAGAGACGTGCAGTTCTGAATGGATCTCAGTCGCACGGCTGTCGGACGTCGGGGCTCGCGCGCCTCGTATGCTAAAAGGCTAATATGTATATTTTCTTTGTGTGTGATTGTTGTCAATAATAGTCCGCAGCTCGTGGTCGTACGGTAGTGTTCTCGCTTCCCACGCCCGGGTTACCGAGTTCGATTCCCGGCGGGGTCAGGGATTTTCTCTGCCTCGTGATGACTGGGTGTTGTGTGATGTCCTTAGGTTAGTTAGGTTTAAGTCGTTCTAAGTTCTAGGGGACTGATGACCATAGATGTTAAGTCCCATAGTGCTCAGAGCCATTTTTGTTGTCAATAATAAGTGTTTCTCTACACACATTGTCATTCATTGCAATCCGAATTGATCAGAATCATTATACAGTCCTTTAAATTCCTGGTCGTCCAGTAAAATTGATGATTCAAATTTCCGTCTGCGGGCGCTAACATCATGAATAAGTATGTAAAACTGACTAGTCCACCGAAGTTCAGGGTAGTAATATCCTTCAAATTACATTCCACATGTATGATTTTTTCTTCGCCACATACAGCGGACATACCACTTTATGTGGAAGTTCTGTGACGCGCTAACATAGATGCGGAAAAAAAACCACTGCATTCTACTACAACACACCAAAGCAATAAAACCATTAAACGTGCATAAATAAATTACGTAAAAACCAACTGTAAGACTAATAACGAATAATAGTGGACGATTAACAAAGACAATACAAGAAAACAAACAAAGAACAACGTGAAAATGTACATTTCCATGTACTTATCTGTATCTGTCAAAATTTTAAATAAAAGTTTATATACAATACCAAAAAAATTCCAGGTGGCATCAAATTTTTAGACAAAGGTGCATGTCCTACGAGCATTTCCGCCTAGCGTAGAATACATAAAACTTACGATACTGGTGATCATAGTTCGCATTTTGTTTCGGTCACTTTTTTCCTTTTTTCTTTTTCTCCATTCAATTCCAACACCTACATCATTTAAATACAAAATTCATCAAAAATATATGCTATTCAACATATCTAATTGTAATTTTTATAAAAAATGCACGTCTTCACTTTTCTAATTACAAATTGCACGCAAAAATTCTTAATTACCGATCTTTTACAAACGAATGTTAATCAAGACTGTATAATTTAAAAATTACAAATTAATTTTTATTTATCTTTTTGTATTTTAGAGTTCACCTAAATGTTCACAGAACCTGCACATGTGTTTACAAATTTTATTCCGCCAGGATTTTTTAAAGGGCTAACTGAGGTTGAACACATCGGTTTCCGTTTTTTTCTGTTCAACCAAGTTAAGGAATCACACCGAGGCCGAACATTAGTTTAAACAGGGGGGAATGAAACGAGACAATGTTGTTGTTGTTGTTGTTGTTGTTGTGGTCTTCAGTCCTGAGACTGGTTTGATGCAGCTCTCCATGCTACTCTATCCTGTGCAAGCTTCTTCATCTCCCAGTACCTATTGCAACCTACATCCTTCTGAATCTGCTTAGTGTATTCATCTCTTGGTCTCCCTCTACGATTTTTACCCTCAACGCCGCCCTCCAATGCTAATATTTGTGATCCCTTGATGACTCAGTACATGTCCTACTAACCGGTCCCTTCTTCTCATCAAGTTGTGCCACAAACTCCTCTTCTCCCAAATTCTATTCAATACCTCCTCATTAGTTATGTGATCTACCCATCTAATCTTCAGCATTCTTCTGTAGCACCACATTTCGAAAGCTTCTTTTCTCTTCCTATCCACTTCCATACATGGCTACACTCCATACAAATACTTTCAGAAACGACTTCCTGACACTTAAATCTATACTCGATGTTAACAAATTTCTCTTCTTCAGAAACGCTTTCCTTGCCATTGCCAAACAGAAAAAGAGCTAATATGTGAGGAATTTAGCAAATTGGAAAAACTGTAGCCTTTTTGCACATTTTTAATGAAAAAGCTAATCAAAGAATAAATGATTTCTTGTTCGTTTCCATTTTACTCTTCTTCTTTCCTTCGAACTCATGCCCCCCCCCCTCCCCTCACACACACACACACACACACACACACACACACACACACACATACACACACACACTCCAGGCGAGCAGTTTACCACATAGCCACACCGATTATCGAAAGTTAAGCATATTAAAAATGGTCGAAAACTTTAAAGTCGAATTCCTCGAATATTTTTCTCAGTTACATGGAACTAACAGGCGGGTGTAATTAAAGTGCAGTTACTCATGCAGGTCCAATGTGCGCTGTAGTTGTTGCATGGCAGCGAAACTTGGTTAGATATACTAACGCGTTAAAACGGAACCAGTATATATTAGAACAAATAAGCCCTCGGTCACAAATAATGAGTTAAAATTGACCAGGTTTCGACGCTACTATGAGCGTCGTCTTCAGAATTAAAATAACTGTTCTAAAACATATTAGGTATATAATACATTAACAAAATTAAAGTTTGTACCGACTGGAAAGAGATGCAGTACTTACAAGTCACATTTTAAAAAATCTAAACCGGAAAGGCGACGTCATGAATAATTGCAAATAAGATGGCGAGCCGCTAAGGGCTGCTCGTACTTAAGGGTTGCAACAAGAACCAGTATACGCTGGAATTAAATCAGTTCCAGTTTTAGCCACCAGGTGCAAATCTGTACAGTATCTCGTCGACGTTTCTGGCGCTGATATTGAGCAAATTGTGTAACTGACAGTTAATAATAAAACCAACATTATGCTTTTCTCACTGGTTTGACCTTTTCTGCCCATGTCCCATTCTTAATGCATTAAATACGGAAACATTTCTATACGTCTTCCTTGCATTCACAACGCCATATTTACACCTGGTGACCGAAATTGCAGTTAACTTTTTTCCAGCGTAAAGCGATTCCGCATTAGAATATCTACCAAGTTTCGCTGCCATACGATAATTAAGTGCTCCCTGGACCTCTGTGAATAACATTGATTATAACGACTAGATACTTTGGAAGAGGTATATTTGAGTTCTGAACTAAACATACCATAAACATAAAAAATTACAAAAATCTGATCGTCGTGTCGTCCCCTTATGAGACTGCTCGTCTGCAGTTGGTGCTCTGCTTGGCAGTTTTTCCCTCAGTCGTAGTAAGCAGCAGCGAAAATTGTCCATCGACATACGCGTAAAATTTTGAAATAGGTCTACATCTACATCTACATTTATACTCCGCAAGCCACCCAACGGTGTGTGGCGGAGGGCACTTTACGTGCCACTGTCATTACCTCCCTTTCCTGTTCCGCGTATGGTTCGCGGGAAGAACGACTGTCTGAAAGCCTCTGTGCGCGCTCTAATCTCTCTAATTTTACATTCGTGATCTCCTCGGGAGGTATAAGTAGGGGGAAGCAATATATTCGATACCTCATCCAGAAACGCACCCTCTCGAAACCTGGCGAGCAAGCTACACCGCGATGCAGAGCGTCTCTCTTGCAGAGTCTGCCACTTGAGTTTGTTAAACATCTCCGTAACGCTATCACGGTTACCAAATAACCCTGTGACGAAACGCGCCGCTCTTCTTTGGATCTTCTCTATCTCCTCCGTCAACCCGATCTGGTACGGATGCCACACTGATGAGCAATACTCAAGTATAGGTCGAACGAGTGTTTTGTAAGCCACCTCCTTTGTTGATGGACTACATTTTCTAAGGACTCTCCCAATGAATCTCAACCTGGTACCCGCCTTACCAACAATTAATTTTATATGATCATTCCACTTCAAATCGTTCCGCACGCATACTCCCAGATATTTTACAGAAGTAACTGCTACCAGTGTTTGTTCCGCTATCATATAATCATACAATAAAGGATCCTTCTTTCTATGTATTCGCAATACATTACATTTGTCTATGTTAAGGGTCAGTTGCCACTCCCTGCACCAAGTGCCTATCCGCTGCAGATCTTCCTGCATTTCGCTACAATTTTCTAATGCTGCAACTTCTCTGTATACTACAGCATCATCCGCGAAAAGCCGCATGGAACTTCTGACACTATCTACTAGGTCATTTATATATATTGTGAAAAGCAATGGCCCCATAACACTCCCCTGTGACACGCCAGAGGTTACTTTAATGTCTGTAGACGTCTCTCCGTTGATAACAACATGCTGCGTTCTGTCTGCTAAAAACTCTTCAATCCAGCCACACAGCTGGTCTGATATTCTGTAGGCTCTTACTTTGTTTATCAGGCGACAGTGCGGAACTGTATCGAACGCCTTCCGGAAGTCAAGAAAAATAGCATCTACCTGGGAGCCTGTATCTAATATTTTCTGGGTCTCATGAACAAATAAAGCGAGTTGGGTCTCACACGATCGCTGTTTCTGGAATCCATGTTGATTCCTACATAGTAGATTCTGAGTTTCCAAAAACGACATGATACTCGAGCAAAACACATGTTCTAAAATTCTACAACAGATCGACGTCAGAGATATAGGTCTATAGTTTTGCGCATCTGCTCGACGACCCTTCTTGAAGACTGGGACTACCTGTGCTCTTTTCCAATCATTTGGAACCTTCTGTTCCTCTAGAGACTTGCGGTACACGGCTGTTAGAAGGGGGGCAAGTTCTTTCGCGTATTCTGTGTAGAATCGAATTGGTATCCCGTCAGGTACAGTGGACTTTCCTCTGTTGAGTGATTCCAGTTGCTTTTCTATTCCTTGGACACTTATTTCGATGTCAGCCATTTTTTCGTTTGTGCGAGGATTTAGAGAAGGAACTGCAGTGCGGTCTTCCTCTGTGAAACAGCTTTGGAAAAAGGGGTTCAGTATTTCAGCTTTATGCTTGTCATCCTCTGTTTCAATGCCATCATCATCCCGGAGTGTCTGGACATGCTGTTTCGAGCCACTTACTGATTTAACGTAAGACCAGAACTTCCTAGGATTTTCTGTCAAGTCGGTACCTAGTATTTTACTTTCGAATTCACTGAACGCTTCACGCATAGCCCTCCTTACGCTAACTTTGACATCGTTTAGCTTCTGTTTGTTTGAGAGGTTTTGGCTGCGTTTAAACTTGGAGTGAAGCTCTGCTTTCGCAGTAGTTTCCTAACTTTGTTGTTGTACCACGGTGGGTTTTTCCCGACCCTCACAGTTTTACTCGGCACGTACCTGTCTAAAACGCATTTTACGATTGCCTTGAACTTTTTCCATAAACACTCAACATTGTCACTGTCGGAACAGAAATTTTCATTTTGATCTGTTAGGTAGTCTGAAATCTGCCTTCTATTACTCTTACTAAACAGATAAACCTTCCTCCCTTTTTTTATATTCCTATTAACTTCCATATTCAGGGATGCTGCAACGGCCTTATGATCACTGATTCCCTGTTCTACACTTATAGAGTCGAAAAGTTCGGGTCTGTTTGTTATCAGTAGGTCCAAGATGTTATCTCCACGAGTCGGTTCTCTGTTTAATTGCTCGAGGTAATTTTCGGATAGTGCACTCAGTATAATGTCACTCGATGCTCTGTCCCTACCACCCGTCCTAAACATCTGAGTGTCCCAGTCTATATCTGGTAAATTGAAATCTCCACCTAAGACTATAACATGCTGAGAAAATGTATGTGAAATGTATTCCAAATTTTCTCTCAGTTGTTCTGCCACTAATGCTGCTGAGTCGGGGGGTCGGTAAAAGGACCCAATTATTAACCTAGCTCGGTTGTTGAGTGTAACCTCCACCCATAATAATTCACAGGAACTATCCACTTGTACTTCACTACAGGATAAACTACTACTAACAGCGACGAACACTTCACCACCAGTTGCATGCAATCTATCCTTTCTAAACACCGTCTGTACCTTTGTAAAAATTTCGGCAGAATTTATCTCTGGCTTCAGCCAGCTTTCTGTACCTATAACGATTTCAGCTTCGGTGCTTTCTATCAGCGCTTGAAGTTCCGGTACTTTATCAACGCAGCTTCGACAGTTTACAATTACAATACCGATTGCTGCTTGGTCCCCGCATGTTCTGACTTTGCCCCGCACCCGTTGAGGCTGTTGCCCTTTCTGTACTTGCCCGAGGCCATCTAACCTAAAAAACCGCCCAGCCCACGCCACACAACCCCTGCTACCCGTGTAGCCGCTTGTTGCGTGTAGTGGACTCCTGACCTATCCAGCGGAACCCGAAACCCCACCACCCTATGACGCAAGTCGAGGAATCTGCAGCCCACACGGTTGCAGAACCGTCTCAGCCTCTGATTCAGACCCTCCACTCGGCTCTGTACCAAAGGTCCACAGTCAGTCCTGTCGATGATGCTGCAGGCGGTGAGCTCTGCTTTCATCCCGCTAGCGAGACTGGCAGTCTTCACCAAATCAGATAGCCGCCGGAAGCCAGAGAGGATTTCCTCCGATCCATAGCGACACACATCATTGGTGCCGACATGAGCGACCACCTGCAGATGGGTGCACCCTGTACCCTTCATGGCATCCGGAAGGACCCTTTCCACATCTGGAATAACTCCCCCCGGTATGCACACGGGGTGCACTTTGGTTTTCTTCCCCTCCCTTGCTGCCATATCCCTAAGGGGCCCCATTACACGCCTGACGTTGGAGCTCCCAACTACCAGTAAGCCCACCCTCTGCGACTGCCCGGATCTTGCAGACTGAGGGGCAACCTCTGGAACAGGACAAGCAGCCGTGTCAGGCCGAAGATCAGTATCAGCCTGAGACAGAGCCTGAAACCGGTTCATCAGACAAACTGGAGAGGCCTTCCGTTCAGCCCTCCGGAATGTCTTTCGCCCCCTGCCACACCTTGAGACGACCTTCCACTCTACCACAGGTGAGGGATCAGCCTCAAATCGGGCAGTATCCCAGGCAACCACAGTCGTAGTCCGATCGGGGGATGCGTGGGACGAGCTGGCCGTCCCCGACAAACCCCCATCCGGTCCCCCACAGTGATGCCCATTGGCAACAGCCTCAAGCTGTGTGACCGAAGCCAACACTGCCTGAAGCTGGGAGCGAAGGGATGCCAACTCAGCCTGCATCCAAACACAGCAGTTGCAGTCCCTATCCATGCGAAGAACGTCTGAACTAATCTACAGAGAGCGCAAACAAAACGACACAAAATTTAAATGGTTATTAAAATACAAGATTGCCTAGTAAATGCAGTAATGCTGCCACTTGTGCACTGCTGACACACTGCTCGGCGGCGGAAGGAGACTACGCGATTTTACACTATTCGGGTACTAAAACGCGATGCTACAATTCTCAAATACTAGAATACGCCCGAAATTTATGAATTAAACAATGCAAGTACCAAAAACACGCAAAGAATTTAAGAATAATACTATGTAACAAATGAGTGAGCTAGGAGTATATGACTTGCTGCTGCAGCTGCTTATCCAACGGCGGCAGGGAGCACACTGACTCTGACCAACCGACACTGGCCGTTCAAAACAAAAACAGATGACAGATGACTAAGCGAATTTACACTATTCGGGTACTAAAACGCGATGCTACAACTCTCAAATACTATAATACGCCCGAAATTTATGAATTAAACAATGCAAGTACAAAAAACACACAAAGAAATTAAGAATTAATTTATGTAACAAATGAGTGAGCTAGGAGTATACGACTTGCTGCTGCAGCTGCTTATCCAACGGCGGCAGGGCGGCCGGGTTTGTAATTCAGTGACTGGTGCCCATCCACTGCGTGTTTGATGCTTCTGCAAAAATTCAGACACCTATACTTTTTTTTTCTTTGGCTGCTTTGCATAACCAACAGCACAACTGCCACACACAAAAATCCCGTCCTGGTATCACTGTTTTTATCGCGACTGTTTCTCTACGGTGGCGCTCAATCGGGCGAAATCTGTGTGTTGTCTTTTACTGTGTGAACGCTTGCTCGGAAGTCAAAGCGAGTGGTAATGAGCGATTTCTCTGTGGAATGCCAATGCCCTTATATTGGGAGCTGTGTATGGGCACATTACCCGCTGCAAGCCTTTCGACATAACGCTACTTTAGTGACCTTACGCGGTAATCTCGGTGTTTAAACTTCCAAGCAGCTTTCTAGATGCCCTCAAAAGGCTCAATGGGCGACCTTGCGAACGTTTCCACAGAAAAATTTTAGGGAGTGGTGGGGTTTCGAACCCGGGACCTCTGCAGTAGTAGCCAAAAACGATAGCCATTACACCACAGTCACGATGATAAAAACGCTATTTTTTTTAAAGTCTAGGTGAGGAACAAGAAAACAGAATATAACAGAATCTAATGGCAAACTAATAGTCGGCATTATCATCTGCGATTGAAGCAGCGGTGGGGGCGTCTCTTGATTTTGATTTGTCTGCTAAGATTTTACGTGATTAATAAAAATGTTTCTTGAAATGTTGCACACTTCAAATCGGGACCAACATTCCTAACTACCACCATAGTACCAGAATTTTCAGTAAATGCGACCTGTGTTACAATTCTAAACGTTGAAACAGTTTATGCCGTTTCAGCTGCTAATATTTTGCGCAGCTGATCTGAATTAACATCTTGTACTTACACAGAGCCGAATCCTTGCTCCCCGCACCAAGAATAAAAAATTATCTGCTCCCCTGTTGTCCGGATATCACTGTTGTTAACGCAGTTATTTCACTGTGGTAGTGTTCTTTCGGATGAAATCTATATATATGATTTTAGCGCCAAGAACTCAGCGTTCGCTTGTGTTCACAAGGTCAATCTTAGTTCGGCAGTGTTCTCTTTCGCTTGTCTACTATAAACGCTTGTTCGCAAGTACAAGCGAATGTTAGTGAACACTGACTAGTAGTTTCCGGAGTGCACGTTCACTTATGTTCGCTTCGGTGAGCAGGCACACTGTCCATTGCAAGCCTTTCGACGTAACACTAGTTAGAGGACTTGCGCGGCAATTTCTCTAGCAACTTTTCTGATGCCCTCCAAACGTCTCTACCAGAAAAAATTTGAAGTAGATGACGGGTTTCGAACCTGACCTCTCAGTAGTACCAGTCACTGACGGTAACCACTTGTTTTTTTCTTCATTTTGATTGGTAATGCTTTCGACATGTGGTCTGGGCTCTAGTCACCACACGACACCCGTCATTTTCATTGTAGAATAATTTACTCATTTCTTTGTAATAAAGAGCAGCCACCCTCTGACCAAACACACACTTTTTTTTATTATTCCACAAAAATGAATAGCTTAGAATAAAATGACATAAATAAGGTGACTAATTGCAGTATTCATAGAATGAGGAATGATATTCAGTTCCTAGCAATATCACACATTTAGCATCTTCCCTCTCACGTTCAACTAGTGGCAGTTCATCACATCCCAGACCCAACTCAATCATTCAGTAAATCTTTGATGTATGTTCCTAAGTCTCCTCCAAGGTAAAACACAATGAGCTGCCATGCCTGCGTTAGACCAGACTGTCTACAAGCTATTCGCTGCAATATTAGCTGATATCACTGGAGTGAAATCAGATGACTAAAGGGCGTGCATCAAGCCACAGAAAATATATGGTGACTATCGGAGGGGAGATACTTTCGTGGACAATGAAACTGAAAATATAATCAAATCTATCGGTATAGATCCTAAGAGTCGGCATTATTCATCCGTGACTGAAAAAGCAGGCGACGAATTAACAGACTTCACTACGGAAAGTATCATCACCGGGATTTTTTTTTTTTTTTTTTGTCACCTTCTCGGGCGTAAACGTGATGGTACCGCCACAGCAGTTCGCTTTGCCGGCTAATAATAATTGTATTTGTTGTTTACAGACGAAAAAATGAAAACAGAGTTTACAAAAATTGTTGTGTGGTCGAGCAATGTTTCTCCTGTCTAACTTGTTTTGCGCCCTGTCACGCTCCTGTCTCAGCGCTCCCACGTGCGAGAAATGCAGCGCATCCATTTCTGACGCGTGGGGCGGACAGAAACTGCTGACGGGCGCAATTATCTCGTTCCCTTCTAGGTCGAGATAGAGGTGACAGGCACCGCGGACGCTCCGATGCCTCGATATACGTCCGAACTGCTTGATCAGGGCAGTCCTTCCCACACAACGGCCTCCCAGTCGCATGGGATTACAAGAGTCCGCCATAACTCCCAGCCGGACAAAATTCTCTCTGACAGCAGTCACATAACGCCTCTAGCCGCCCCCAGCATTATTTCGCTGCTCGCAGAACGCCGCGGCCAAGGAGTGAGCAAGAAACCCCGTATTCGTTATAAATCACGGTGATTGAGAAGTCACAGATATCACAATAACAACTTTAAACAGAACCTTGCGATTTCAGTCACAAATAGGAGACGCAAACAGCCTCGAACATTCAACGTTGTGTGCCATCTGTTGGCCGAATTCCGAACTTCTTCCTGTGAACCTTTTGTCTCGCTGCGATTTCAGTGACAAGTTGTAACTAGCAACTAAAGAGCACAGTTCACATTCAGCGTCGTGTGTCATCTGTATGTACTTCTTTCTCTGAACTTTAGCTGCGGTTTCAGTAACCATTTGCAAGTAGCAACTAAAAAGCACAATTAACTTCGACATTGTGTGCCATCTGCTGGCCGAATTTCGTACTTCTTTCTCTGAATCTATGTCCTATATTCTAGCCCGGATTTCAGTGACCCAAGTGGAAGCCGCACGTAGCAACTAAAAACCGCAGTTAGGTGCTGTATGCCATTTGTTGTCCTACGTCTTTACTTCGTTCTAAGAATCTTGTGTCTCACGATACGGATGCATAACAAACCTATGGTCGAAGAAATGCACCAAGAGGTCAATTTTCTCTGAGAAAAATTTTATACTAGGTTGCTGCCGAGGAATATGAAGGCCCAATAAAGATTGTGCTAATAGACAGGCCCAAGGCGTAGAATTGTCGTGACATAGATAAACACACTCTTCATCATAAGGCTCTGGCGACTATTTTGAAGCGTATTACAAACATACAGGGTGATTCAGGAAGATTTTAATATATTACTCTACAAGTAAAACTAAAGAAAAGAGTTCATATAAACAATGGTCCTCAAATGTTTAGTTACAGAGTTACGGCTAGTACTAGATTTGGCCCGAAATTTAGCAACTTCGCTAATATGAAGCCATCGAAAATGTTTGAGGTTAAATTAAAGCACGATTTCCATTTATTGATCTGGTGAATCTAATAAAACATGTCCCAGACGTTTATCTGCAGTAGTTTTCCAGAACATCCACAGACGCAATGACGAAAATTCGTAAAATTTGTAATTTATTAGCTACTCGGCCAAATTTGTTTTTTTAAATTCCAGACAATTGCTCGAAGTTTTCAACAGAATTTGCTGAGAATTTAATTTTGGAAAAATGATGGTAATAACGTTAACTGAAACTGTATGAATGTGTCAGAAAATCTGCTATTATTAATACCATAGTACTCATGAATTCATGTGAAACCGGAAAAAACAAAGCTCAGTGTTAAGGCAGTTGTATAAAGTACATACAATTTCACATTAAATTCACAATAAATGCTCAAAAATGTCTCCGCCGAGTTCAATGGATTTAGCTGCACGTGTATGAGCAGATTTTGATGCTCGTTTACGTTTCACAGGGGTGTTCTTAATTTCGTTAATAGTTCGTGCATTCGGAATTCTCCGGGTTGGATAACACACGCGACATTCGTTAACTGCAGGCGTAGAATAACCATCACATTCGCCATAAATAAACACCATATGTGCCTATTCGTCTGTCGTAGATTTTAAAGGCATCCCTATTTCATAAATAATCTACAAACTACAACAGTTACTGTATAGTTTCACTTACATACACTGTTGTTATTACGTTCTTTCGCTGAAGAATACATAAAGCTAACTCGCTTTAAGGTTAGGAAACTACTGAACAACTCATTAACGGTTGCCAACAATGACATAACGTTCCTACATTCTTAATGCAAAGTAAACAAATTTACTTGTATAATAATCTTTGCTTCTCTGGATGTTGCAGAAAACTACTGCAAATACACGTTTTGGACATGTTTTATTAGATTCACCGGCCAAATATCAACAAAATAAATGTAAATTGTGCATTACTTTAACCTCGTACAATTTTGCGATGGCTTCATATTAGTGAAGTTGCTAAATTTCAGGCAAAATCTTTTATTAGCTGGAACTCCGTTACCAAAAATTTGCGGACTTATGTTTATATGAACTTTTTTTCTGTAGTTTTACTTGTAGAGTAACATATTAAATATTTGCATACCTTCGTTAATTTTACATAAACTCTTAAAAATGCAATATGGTGTCTACTAAGTAACTTCTACCAAATGTTTTTTCGGACAGTGCAATTCGCAGTTAACCTTTTGTCTGTATTTTCAAATATTGCGTTAGTACTATTCCCAATGTCAACTTGCAATTGTAAGATCAGTGCTTTCCACTGTTTTCACTTGCACATTATCAACCTTAAGACACGCAACCTTCCAGCCTAACCTAGACGTTAGGCTACGCTACAGGTTAGTCTGTCATCAAAACCAACATTCACGGCGGGAGGGTTAATTGTGTTTGTTCATTTCTCTACCAACTTTATACGTTGATTCAAGAACAGTAGGAAGTGCAAATATAAACAATAGTTCTGTGATCCACGCTAGCACCCTGCGACTGTTTCGCGAAACATGGTAAACAACTGAGCAGCGAATATTGTTAAACTGGAGAATATTTTCGGGCCCATCAGTACCGCCATGTCAATATTTCCGGTACTGACAACACATTAATACTCATCCTCAGACGGTCAAATAAATTGACAACAATATCGAACGCATGAGGGCCCCTTAAAGCGTAAAAATTTGAAACTAAAGATGTTTTATATCTATTTTCCAAGAAAAAACTAACAACAAAAACTTTTTTGTCGAATACACGTTTGATAAGGACTAAACACATTTACTTCTACAGAAAAACTGTTGACAACGGTTCAAACACGCATATAAAGAGAGAGAGAGAGAGAGAGAGAGAGTGTATTTAGGATTCTTATAGATTTCCAGTGCACTGATCACACACCTTTCGTTTTCACTTTCAGTGACCTACATGTCATCTTCGTCATCAGATTCATCGGTAGAAAATTAACTCGCTGTTTCGTGAACAGTGGGAATACCATTTTGGATGGTAATGTTGCTACCGGGATCGCCATCTTGATCTGAACAGTCAGCGTCACATTATTCCTCAGCCCAAGTTAGTATACTTTCCTCGAAGTTTGGATCTGTAGCGTTAACTTTTTTGGGTTCGCGAACATATTCACTAAACTGAAAATACTACACTAACTGCTTCGCGGAGTCGTGGGAACTCGGACATGTCTTCCCACCCAGATCAACAAATACGAAAGTTACTACAGCTTCAGGCTTCCCTGGATCCCAGAGACTCCACAATGCTGTTGATAAAGCAAGGGAAATTATAAAAATAAAGTCTAGTAACACATTAGCTGCGTTTGACCTCATAGCTTACGTCTTCCGCATTGGTGAAAGACTTTCATGCTGAACTTTCATTTTGAAAGTATTTAACATGATTATTACAGAATTTCGTGACTCAAATGCTGCATTTAACCCGTGTTACAGATCTGTGATGGAGCATCATTTTTACTCTAAATTCCATGGCGAAATAAGTTAAAAAAATATTTAGAGGAGCGACAGTTAACAGTTTTAGTTTGACATGCTTACGTATTCGAGAGGAAATTGTTGTTGTTTTTGTGGTCTTCAGTCCTGATATTGGTTTGATGCAGTTCTCCATGCTACTCTATCCTGTGCAAGCTGCTTCATCTCCCAGTACCTACTGCAACCTACATCCTTCTGAATCTGCTTAGTGTATTCATCTCTTGGTCTCCCTCTACGATTTTTACCCTCCACGCTGCCCTCCAGTACTAAATCGGTGATCCCTTGATGCCTCAGAACATGTCCTACCAACCGATCCCTTCTTCTAGTCAAGTTGTGCCACAAACTCCTCTTCTCCCCAATTCTATTCAATGCTTCCTCATTAGTTATGTGATCTATCCATCTAATCCTCAGCATTCTTCTGTAGCACCACATTTCGAGAGCTTCTATGCTCTTCTTGCCCAAACTATTTATCGTCCACGTTTGACTTCCATAAATGGCTACACTCCATACAAATACTTTCAGAAACGACTTCCTGACACTTAAATCTGTATTCGATGTTAAGAAATTTCTCTTCTTCAGAAACGCTTTCCTTGCCATTGCCAGTCTACATTTTATATCCTCTCTACTTCGACCATCATCAGTTATTCTGCTCCCCCCAAATAGCAAAACTCCTTTACTACTTTAAGTGTCTCCTTTCCTAATCTAATTGCCTCAGCATCACCCGACTTAATTTGACTACATTCCATTATCCTCGTTTTGCTTTTGTTGATGTTCATCTTATATCCTCCTTTCAACACACTTTCCATTCCGTTCAACTGCTCTTCCAAGTCCTTTGCTGTCTCTGACAGAATTACAATGTCATCGGCGAGCCTTAAAGTTTTTATTTCTTCTCCATCGATTTTAATTCCTACTCCGAATTTTTCTTTTGTTTCCTTTACTGCTGGCTCAATATACAGATTGAATAACATCGGGGAGAGGCTACAACCCTGTCTCACTCCCTTCCCAACCACTGCAAAATACGCATCGCACAAGAAAAGTTCGACAAAAAAAAAAAATGGTTCAAATGTCTCTGAGCACCATGGGACTAAAATCTGAGGTCAACAGTCCCCTAGAGATCAGAACTACTTAAACCTAACTAACTTAAGAAGATCACACACATCCATGCCCAAGGCAGGATTCGAACCTGCGATCGTAGCGGTCGCGCGGTTCCAGAATGAAACTCCTAGAACCGCTCGGTCACTCTGGCTGGCTAAGAGTTTGACATGAAAAGTTAATATTTTCAAGGGGAACATCTGAGAAACTGGTCGTCTCCTAATCCGGCCAATCCCCCAAGGAGGTCAAATTTTTATTTTAAAGCATGAACCCCCATGTTTATTGCAGATTCGGATTCTACGCCGAAAAATACCGAGGGTTAACCAACGGGAAATTTTCCATTTGTGGTGGACGGCACTGTAATCGACCAAATGAAATTTTTCCGCTTTTTGCAAATTGAGAATCAGCTCATTTCATTCTACAGCACATCTACCATAACAAGGTAAACTCTGTTCTCCTAAACAGTTGACATTATGGCTAAAATTTAATTTAGTTTTGCGAAATTGATTGTACAGTAAAACATTTACGTTTACACATTTAAAAGTCTGGCAAATAAGCTACATTTAAATTAACCTAGTCTCCCATTCTCACCAGGGTTGATTTTGGTAAGTTCCTCAGCATCGAGATGCTGGATTTCGGATGAACACCTCCTGTCTCACCGCCAGCTGATTTTGGTGGTTTCTTCATCCAGCCACAGGAACCCTTTCGCTGATTACGGCGCCATGTTCCTCAAATCACAAAAATTATTTTGGATAAGCTGTAGGCATATTTTGGCTGAGAATCCGAGTCGTCAATGAAAAGGGGAGTTCCCACTTGAAAAATAAAATATCGACTTCCCTCCCCCATGGAGCTTTGGGTTGGGGCTGCCAGTTTAAGCGGACCACACCGTGGTTCAGGTCGAAAAAAATCGATTTCCGGTTTTCATCGTATTTAGATAGATTAAGATTTCATTTAAGTACTCTGAAAAGGATTTTGCTGAAAAAAATTTTTTTCGAGCATTTAAAGGGCATTTTCCTACCACGTGTGTTTATCAGTCTCTAAGCTTACACACTACTTAACCTAAATTATCCTAAGGACAAACACACACACCCATGCCTGAGGGAGGACTAGAATCTCCGCCGGGACCAGCCGCACAGTCCATGACTGCAGCACCTGAGACCGCTCGGCTAATCCAGCGCGGCGATTGTAATTCTACGAGTGCATCATCAAAGAAGCTCTCGCCATTTCAAGAGATTTACGACGAATTTACTGTAAGTGACAAAGGGTGCAAAAACATTATTCTAGATTCGAGAATATCATCAGATGTAATTTCTAAATTTGTACAATGTAGACAGTGTGGTGAGTCACAGAGGGTGAAAATTTGTGAGAGTGCCAGTGGGAGAAAAGGCCTAGCAATTGCTTTGGATTTAATTTGCACTAAATACTCAGCTGTGATTTCATTTATGAATTCTTCACAACCAGATGCAAGTGGCCCTTACGAAATCAATACTAGATTAGTTTATGCCTTACGATCCATTGCCAAAGGCATGGCTGCAGGGAGAACATTTTGTTCAGTGATGTACGTACATCAACCACCAAATAAATTTGAAAAACTGACTGCAATACTAGAGAAAGCTGTATGTAAGGTCAGTGACGAAAGCACGAAACTGGCTGCTAGGGAAGCAGTGGAAGAAAATGATGGATGTTCGGATATTGCAGTTGCACTTGATGGAAGTTGGCAGGAAACAGGATACTTCTCTGAATGGAGTAGTGACTACCACGATTGTTGACACCAGTAAAGTGTTAGATGTGGAGGTAATGTCTCAATACTGCAAATGTTGTAAAGACAATGAACATAAAGAACACTACTGTGTGGCTAATTTTAGAGAAACAAGTGGTGGTATGGAACTTCATGTATTACAATAAAATGAGGAAAGCTGATGCAGACAGGTCTGCATCTAATGTGGCCAAGAAAGCAAGACAAACATCCAGGAAGGTGAAAAAGAAGCTAGGAGACCTGCTAGAGGCCAAAGAAGGGCCACCATATGCAGCAGGACAGTTTTAAGTAACTGTAAGTAACAAATTTCAAAAGTTTTTTTTTTTAAAGTCAATTTCTCGCAAACTAAAATTTTCAGTACATATGCCCCATTATATCAGAAACTACCATAGAAAAATTAAATGAAATTTTCAGAGACTCTGCATAACATAAAAAGCCACCTCTGGTACTACATTCATTAATATTCCCCCATTAGAAAAAATTTAATATTTTTTGTTAATAAATTTTAAAAAGTATTTCTTAAAAACTATAAAATAGATAAAGTAAATTTTAGTACAGCATCATGTAACGTACAGTAAAAATATTAAGGTCCTGCATCAAATAGTTTTTTTTTCAGAAATGGGTCAATTACTTGCCTAAAATAACATGGATTAGATAGACGGGGTGTAGTCCCCTTAAGTGCAGGCAGATGTGTCCTTTGAAAATATTAGCTTTTCATCTAGAACATGTTTTCACACGATGCGTATTTTTCGAGATATTCAATCATTCCAAGTTAAAATAAACGTAAAACAACTGAACTCCACCCGAACAGACCATGGAGGCCCGACGGTACCGACCGGCCGCCGTGTCCTCCTCAGAGACAGGCGCCACTGGATGTGGACGCGCAGGGGGCATGTGGCCAGCACATTCTTCAAGCCATATGTCAGCTTACGAGACCGGAGCCGCTACTTCTCAATCGAGAAGCTCCTGTTTGCCTCACAAGGGCTATTTCATTCCTACTCTCCAACGGGGTGTCTCACAACGCCAAGGCGGTAAAAATGGCTTGAAGAATTCCCTTTGCAAGATACCTCGTGTGGGAGGGAGAAAGAGGTGTGAATTTTATTTAAATTCTGTAAATGAAATGCAAGGAGTACTGTTCAACATATAAGTGGTTTATTCAGTCAAACTGCATTAACCTGCATATGCAATAATTATTGAAATTTTATCAGATTCATTTAACAATCACTCACAAATTATTCAAATAATGATAAACAAAAATAAAAAATTTGGGTCGCCAGATACAGTAGAAAGTATCAAATAAAAAACAACAAACAGAATTGAATTGGCACCAAGAGCTCACAAGAAGTGAATTATATGAGGTGCCTGCCCTGGTATTTGCTTTTTAACATGGGCATTGTATGACTTCATTCTAATTTAACATATAAATAAATTACACGAGACGGGTTGACCTGGCGTAATAAATGAGGAAGGAATACAAGAAAAACAGCTCTTAGTGGGCAAACGGTGAGCACTGTGCCTTGCGTCTTTACGAGCATCTAACACGTTGAAAAGAAATTGAAGAAAGCGAAAGAAGAATGCGCATCGAGGAAAGCGGGCGTCTTCTGTATTACCATGTTCATAGCGTGGTCGGCGTGGCGGTGGAGTCGGCTGATTGCGTCCGGCTGCATCGAGGCTCTGCCGTCGACATAGTTGATAGCGTCTAACGTGCCCTACGCTGAAAATAGTGACCGAAACCTGCTGCTGGAAGTTACTATTATTAGACGACGGTATGCGTCCATCTTCAAGTGCAAACCTACGTGAAACTGCATTAAACAAAGCTCAAAACTATTCTAAAAATACTACCGTCATCGGACATGTACTAAAACAAAATGTGATCCTGAGTTAAGCTCTTGATAACGCGCACAGTGAGTGAAGCTCACCTACTTGGATGTGAAAAACTTTGCTCTCTACGCTGTTTGCGACGAATGCAAAGTGCATTGTCTCATTACAAGCGATAAGAGAATCCTTGCGACGAATCAGAAGCAGTCAAGAGTGAACTCCTGCCTCCTCAGAAGCAATATTCGGAATCCCCCATACTGGTGCACTCCTCGCACCTGGAGAGAGAGAGCCGTTCCCCTCCAGCCTCTTGTCTCCGCCCTTCCGCAAATTATGTAGCTCATACTATTTTTCAAAGCGAACATGAGATTCTTGCCAATGAAGAGGTCCGTTTCCAAATTTCTTCCCTCCTTGCCGTCGCACTCCGCGAGGAAAAGAGAGCGATAACCTGTGTGAGACAGAGTATACAAATAAACCGAGACTTCTCCCTTTGAGTATTGCCACTACGTTCCCAGGTATTCTGCTCGTGGGAAACGGCCAAAATTCCCCGGGCCATTTGAGATTCTTGGACACCCGAGTCGTGTTGTTGCTATTCAACTCGCCGCTCTGCAAGCGTTACCTAGAATCGTGACCAAACTGTTTTTCGCTCTTAAGTTTGTAGTTTCCGCTGCCTCGGGCACACGTGCGAATGTCCACTGCTTCCCTTGGCAGCGTGTCGACGTATGCAGCGTCTTCGCCTGTCGCTAATCCTCTGTGGGCCTGCCCTCTGTGAAGCGTGCCGACATAGCTGCGCGACCGCCTCTCGCCCGTGGGCGCACTACCTGTGTCCACCTGGTAGCTGGGTGTTGTGTACACAGTTCCGTGTAGTCAGCGCGTACACAACTTTCCCACTAGAGCGCGCCCCGCTAAGCACAACAGCGCAGGCGCAGCGCTCGTCCGTCTCCGCACTACGAGATGGCGCTGCCTTAGAGACGGACCAAATTCCGCTTCCGCTGATCCGCGTATTAATATGTAACGCAGACAATGAGATTGCTGCTAACGTAGAACCTTTTCTCCTCGCGTATCACACTCGTGCAGTGATACCTGAACGTGCGAGGTATTATAACGAGTGTACAGACCTCCGATTAGTCAGTCTGCATTAGTCTGCATTTGTCTGTACCGGTCTATAGTCAATTTTCGGTCTGCACCTAATAAGATTACCATATTGCTGTACATAGCCATGAAGATAAATGTATAGACACTTTTGTCAAGTGTCAGAGATATGTGAGAATAAGATCAACGTACCAAGACCAAAGAAACTTCAGATTGTCAATTGTAAATAGCATCCAGAACCAAGTTAAGTTACTTTTATGCTTGTTATTATTTTAATAAATGTGTGTGAAAATTAATCAGTTTCTGTTTAAAGTTGGTCACCGTCAATCTGCTACTCTAAGTGTGCAAGTGGCATTTCTGTCGTCTGACCTAACGGTAGAAGATAAACACGCCAAGATAAGACCACGAGACATATTGCTGACACTTGCCTACTTCATTAGAGCGACAAGCCAAATAATCTGATGGTGTGTGTACCGAAGGACTTAGAGTACGCACACCACACTGGGCTTCCCAGCTAGGAACACATCAGAAGAATTCCTTTCATGCACAAAATGTACCAAGTATGCAAAGAGAAGAATCATAGCCCTTTACCGACGCTTAGTGACACAATAATTCACCTCCATCATACTTCATATATTGCAATAAACTAATGACTGATTTTAAAAGCAATTACCTCCTTTAATTAAAAACATGAAAAGCTTTGACGCTTTTCACCTTTACTAAACTGGAGATGCTCCTTCCACTGTAGCTGGTTTTGTGCGACCTAGGTTTCAGCGGGATCTTGTCTTCAACTGCTGTATAACGACTGCCCTGTAATTGCCTTGACAAGTTCCAGTTTTTTTGTCAAAGGGTATTAATGTTGGACCTGACAAAGTCATACAATTCTGTGTGTAGTATTTTTATATTTCAATGTATCCCTGTTGTCATAGCTTCCTTTGGAATTTCATACACTTGTTCATAGTTTTTGACTTTGCAGTGCACTTGCACACAAGTCATCTTTATTAGTTTCCCCTTTTCTGTTGCACTGAATGAACTGTTCTGTTATATTATCATCACTGTACGCTGAGGTGTCGAATAGCGATATAGATATATACAGATACCGGTAGTATCGTGTTGTTGTTGTTGTGGCCTTCAGTCCTGAGGCTGATTTGATGCAGCTCTCCATGCTACTCTATCTGTGCAAGCTTCTTCATCTCGCAGTACCTACTGCAGCTTACATCCTTCTGAATCTGCTTAGTGTATTCATCTCTTGATCTCCCTCTACGATTTTTACCCTCCACGCTGCCCTCCAGTACTAAATTGGTGACCCCGTGACGCCTCAGAACATATCCCTCCAACCGATCCCTTCTTCTAGTCAATTTGTGCCACAAACTCCTCTTCTCCCCAATTCTATTCAATACCTCCTCATTAGTTATGTGATCTACCCATCTAATCTTCAGCATTCTTCTGTAGCACCATATTTCGAAAGCTTCTATTCTCTTCTTGTCCAAACTATTTAGCGTCCATGTTTCACTTCCTTACATGGCTACACTCCATACAAATACTTTCAGAAACGACTTTCTGACACTTAACTCTATACTCGATGTTAACAAATTTCTCTTCTTCAGAAACGCTTCCCTTGCCATTGCTAATCTACATTTTATATCCTCTCTACTTCGACCATCATCAGTTATTTTGCTCCCCAAATAGCAAAACTCCTTTACTACTTTAAGTGTCTCATTTCCTAATCTGATTCCCTCAGCATTACCCGACTTAATTCGACTACATTCTATTATCCTTGTTTTGCTTTTGTTGATGTTCATCTTATACCCTCCTTTCAAGACACTGTCCATTCTGTTCATTTGCTCTTCCAAGTCCTTTGCTGTCTCTGACAGAATTACAATGTCATTGGCGAACCTCAAAGTTTTTATTTCTTCTCCATGAATTTTAATACCTACTCCGAACTTTTCTTTTGTTTCCTTTACTGCTTGCTCAATATACAGATTGAATAGCATCGGGGAGAGGCTACAACCCTGTCTCACTCCCTTCGCAACCACTGCTTCCCTTTCATGTCCCTCGACTCTTATAGCTGCCATCTGCTTTCTTTACAAATTGTAAATAGCCTTTTGCTCCCAGTATTTTACCCCTGCCACCTTTAGAATTTGAAAGAGAGTATTCCAGTCAACATTGTCAGAAGCTTTCTCTAAGTCTAGTAATGCTAGAAACGTAGGTTTGCCTTTCCTTAACCTTTCTTCTAAGATAAGTCGTAGGGTCAGTATCGTGCACACAGTGCATTGATGGAGGTCTCATTTGTACTCAGGTGATTCATGTGAAAAGGTTTCCAACGTGGTTCTGGGCACACAGCGGTAATTAATAGACTTTAAATGTGGAACGCTAGATGGAGCTAGACCCATGGAACGTACCATTGCGGAAATCATTAGGGAATTCAATATTCCGAGGTCCACAGTGACAAGACTGTGCCAAGAATACCACACTCCAATACAGGCATTACTTCTCACCACTGACAGTTAACCACCCAGGGTAGCGGTGTTGGTAGAGTTGTCGACTTTGCGTTGAAGTCCAAAGCAACAGACTACGCCAAGTACCTTTGCTAAGAGTATGACGTCGCATTCAGTGGCTTCGTGACCATATCGGTTGGACCCTGAGCGACTGAGAAACTGTGGCCTGGTTAGATGAGTCCCGGTTTCAGTTGGTAAGAGATGATAGTATGTTCGAGTATAATGACTTTTCTGGAGACTAAAATCTACTCTGTAGGAATCAGCATGGGTTTGGAAAAAGACGATCGCGTGTGAAAACCCAGCTCGCGCTATTCGTCCACGAGACTCAGACGGCTTCCCAGGTAGACGCCGTGTTCCTTGACTTCCGCAAGGCGTTCGATACAGTTCCCCACAGTCGTGTAATGGACAAAGTAAGAGCATACGGACTATCAGACCAGTTGTGTGATTGGATTGAAGAATTCCTAGATAACAGAACGCAGCATGTCATTCTCAATGGAAGGAAGTCTTCCGAAGTAAGAGTGATTTCAGGTGTGCCGCAGGGGAGTGTCATTAGACCGTTTCTATTCACAATATACCGCGTGATAAAAAAGTCAGTATAAATTTGAAAACTGAATAAATCATGGAATAATGTAGACAGAGAGGTACAAATTCACACACATGCTTGGAATGACATGGGGTTTTATTAGAACCAAAAAAATACAAAAGTTCAAAAAATGTCCGACAGATGGCGCTTCATCTGATCAGAATAGCAATAATTAGCATAACAAAGTAAGACAAAGGAAAGATTATGTTCTTTACAGGAAATGCTCAATATGCCCACCATCATTCCTCAACAATAGCTGTAGTCGAGGAATAATGTTGTAAAAAGCACTGTAAAGCATGTCCGGAGTTATGGTGAGACATTGGCGTCAGATGTTGTCTTTCAGCATCCCTAGAGATGTCGGTCGATCACAATACACTTGCGACTTCAGGTAACCCCAAAGCCAATAATTGCACGGACTGAGGTCTGGGGACCTGGGAGGCCAAGCATGACGAGAGTGGAGGCTGAGCACACGATCGTCACCAAACGACGCACGCAAGAGATCTTTCACATGTCTAGCACCATCCTGCATAAACATCGTACGTTCCAGCAGATGTTTATCAGCCAGGCTGGGGATGATGCGATTCTGTAACATTACAGCTCCTTTTATACACGATTGTCATGCGCAGTCACTGACGTTTTGCTGTCCAGCGCCATCTGTCGGACATTTTGTGAACTTTTTTTTTCTTCTAATAAAACCCCATGTCATTCCAAGCATGTGTGTCAATTTTTACCTCTCTATCTACATTATACTGTGGTTTATTAAGTTTTCAAATTTATACTGACTTTTTTATCACCCCGTACATAAATGACCTTGTGGATAACATCGGAAGTTCACTGAGGCTTTTTGCGGAAGATGCTGTAGTATATCAAGAGGTTGTAACAATGCAAAATTGTACTGAAATGCATATCTGCAACGAATTGACGCATGGTGCAGGGAATGGCAATTGAATCTCAATGAGCCCGCATCTCGTGGTCGTGCGGTAGCGTTCTCGCTTCCCACGCCCGGGTTCCCGGGTTCGATTCCCGGCAGGGTCAGGGATTTTCTCTGCCTTGTGATGGCTGGGTGTTGTGTGCTGTCCTTAGGTTAGTTAGGTTTAAGTAGTTCTAAGTTCTAGGGGACTGATGACCATAGATGTTAAGACCCATAGTGCTCAGAGCCATTTGAATCTCAATGTAGACAAGTGTAATGTGCTGTGAATACATAGAAAGAAAGATCCTTTATCATTTAACTACAATATAGCCGGTCAGCAACTGGAAGCAGTTAATTCCACAAATTATCTGGGAGTAGACATTAGGAGTGATTTAAAATGGAATGATCGTATAAAGTTGATCGTCGGTAAAGCAGATGCCAGACTGAGATTCATTGGAAGAATTCTAAGGAAATGTAATCCGAAAACAAAGGAAGTAGGTTACAGTACACTTGTTCGCTCACTGCTTGAATATTGCTCACCAGTGTGGGATCCATGCCAGATAGGGTTGATAGAAGAGATAGAGAAGATCCAACGGAGAGCAGCGCGCTTCGTTACGGGATCATTTAGTAACCGCGAAGCGTTACGGAGATGATAGATAAACTCCAGTGGAAGACTCTAGAGGAGAGACGCTCAGTAGCTCGGTACAGGCTTTTGTTGAAGTTTCGAGAACATACCTTCACCGAGGAGTCAAAATGGTTCAAATGGCTCTGAGCACTATGGGACTTAACATCTGAGGTCATCAGTCCCCTAGAACTTAGAACTACTTAAATCTAACTAACCTAAGGACATTACACACATTCATGCTCGAGGCAGGATTCGAATCTGCGACCGTAGTGGTCTCGCGGTTCCAAACTGACGCGCCTAGAACCGCTTAGCCACACCGGCCGGCACCGAGGAGTCAAGCAGTATATTGCTCCCTGCACGTATATCTCGCAAAGAGACCTTGAGGATAAAATCAGAAAGATTGGAGCCCACACAGAGGCATACCGACATGCTTTCTTTCCACGAACAATATGAGACTGGAGTAGAAGGGAGAACCGATGGAGGTACTCAAAGTACCCTCCGCCACACACCGGCAGGTGGCTTGCGGAGTATGGATGTAGATGCAGATGTAGATAGTAGGGTTCCACTGTGATGTAGACCCCACGACGCCGTGGTGGTGGTTCCCTAATGGTGTGGGTTGTGTTTACATGGAATGGACTGCGTCCTCTGGATGTTCGGTTACTAGGAGACCAAACAGCCATTCACGCCCCCAAACGACGATGGAATTTTCAGAATAACGATGCGTCATGTCGCCAGGCCACAATTGTTGACAACTGGTTTGAAGGAAATTCTCTACAACTCGAGTGCACGGTTTGGCCACGCATATCACAAAACACGAGACCCATCGAACATTTATGAGGCATGAAGGAGAGGTCAGTTTGTGCACAGAACCCAGCGCTGGCAACATTTTCGCAATTATGGGCGGCTATAATGGCAGCATGGCTCGAAATTTCTGTAGGGGACTTCCAGCGACTTTTTGAATATGGCCGGACGGTGTGGCCGAGCGGTTCTGGGCGCTTCAGTCCGGAACCGCGCGACTGCTACGGTGGCAGGTTCGAATCCTGCCTCGGGCATGGATGTGTGTGATGTCCTTAAGTTAGTTAGGTTGAAGTAGTTCTAAGTTCTAGGGGACTGATGACCTCCAATATTAAGTCCCATAGTGCTCAGAGCTACTTTTGAGTCCATGCCACGTAAAGATGCTCCACTAAGCCACGCAAAAGGAGGTCTGAAATGATATGGGGAGGCATCCCCATGACTTTTCTCACCTCAGGGTATACTGTATTATGTTATTCAAAGATGCTCACCACATTCTTGTTCTCACTGAATTTAAAACAGTATATAGAATCAGTATATCTAAATTTTGTTTGGGGCTATGTTAGGGTGTTCCTTCGTCCTGTTTTTCCCGGGACAGATCGATTTTTTCCCCAAAATGTCCTGTTGTCCCAAAAGTTTTATTTTTGGAACCTTCAAATGTTCCACTTTTTTGTGATTTCGCTTGGCTAAAGTAATTCGCTGCTCTCGCATATATGCTATGAAGCGCCACTTGTGCAGCTTGCTTTACAATCATCGTTTACTTAATGTTAATGTTTTGCACTGGTAGTAGTTCAAATTCATGGTAACTTGTATTTTTGGTTGGTTTAGATGGCAAGAAATTCCTAGATAGCAAGAATTTCCTTTTCCACTGTGGTAAGCAGTCTGAAGAAATTTTAGTGGATACATGACGAGTCTAAATGTATGCAATCACTGTTTCATCACGGCAAAAAGAAAGTGCAATTCTGACAGCAAGTGTAAATTGAGTTTTCTTTTATCACTGGAAGTGGAGAAACTGCAGAATGTGTGGGTGTTTTCCTTAGCGAACTCCTGAAAGCTGTCAAACACACTCTAGTGGGGTACCACATGCTCCTTTTTATTGAAAGATGTGAAATGAAGAAAGACTCCTTGATAAAAAACAGAAATGTGAAAAGTATGTTGAGAGTACAGGAGAATAAGTATAAAAAGTTATTTGGGACGATGTGAGTGCATGATGCAAAGGTAAACTTCTGTTCCATTTAATTTTGTCAGTACAGCTTGTGTGGTATCACCTAAAGATCATGGCATCAAGGCAAAGTTGCCAACCAGTGCACATCGATACCACAGCTATTAGTGATGTCCCACTGCAATCCACAGTGACGAGTGGGAGAAACTGAAGATGACACACCCTCTCTCAGCACAGCAGTGCCCTCGCACAGAGGCCAATGTGGAGCTTTGTCATAGTTTTCGAGCTCAGCTGAAATAATCAGCATCACCGACTAAGAGTAAAGAGTTATTCGAGATTCATATGGAAATGTACTTTTGTAAATTTTGCAGGCCACTCTCCATTTCTCTTATGAGGATCTTCCTTTTGATTGTGTTCTTTCGTTTGGGTGTTTTGTAGAGTCAAATATAGATGGTTTGGTTAAATAATGAGGCAGACTGACGAAAATACTTAGCATTATGCCATCTCTTAATTTTGGCCGAACTCTTAGGACTTCTGCTTGTTTCTTAGCTATCTTTAAACGTATCAAAGTTTATTATATCTTCTTCCCTGAAATCCTTAGCACAGATTACAAATCTCTTGGACGGGGGTGGTGTGTGTCTATATTTGTTGGGATGCAGAATGTTGTGAGGTATCTTTTATCGCCACTGGAAAGGAAATTGATTGAACATCCTAGACAAAAAATGGCTCAAATGGCCGCACAAATGTGGATGATGAACAACGGAGTGGGCGTCCTTCGATCGTTAATGAAAGTTTGGTGCAGGAAGTGGACAATAAGGTGAGAGAAAACAGACACTTTGCGATTTCCTCCTTGTGGGATGACTTTCCTAATGTTTCTCGTAGTGTTTTGTATGGCATTGTGACTGAGCACTTGAATTACCAAAAATTTTGCGCACGTTTGGTACCGAAAATGTTGACGGATGTGCACAAAACCAAACCTTTATAAAGTGCATTGACTTTCCTTGAGCGGTACCACAACGACGGTGATGATTTCTATAGCCAAACTGTTATGGGCGATGAGACATAGGTGGCCTACGTCACACCAGAATCAAAGCAACGATCCATGAAAGTTGACGAAGGGCATCGTTTTGCTGCAAGACAATGCCCGTCGCATGTGGCGAATCAGACCAAAAATCTCATCACATATTTTCGATGGGAAACTCTAGATCATCCTCCGTACAGCCCAGATCTTGCGCCCAGTAATTACCATCTGTTCCTGCACTTGAAGAAACACCTGGGCGGTCAGCGTCTTCAAGACGATGATGAAATCAAAACAGTGGTGATGCAGTGGTCAACAAGTCAGGCAGCATACTTCTATGTATCATGTGATTATGTCTGTAATCCAAACACTTTAATAGAAGGAATCATTTTGATTCATCAATATCTATTTATAGGTGTTATAACACCTTAAGTAATATTCAGGGTCATCATGTTTGTAATATATTATGTCAGAATGAATGGATGTTATAATCTGAATCCAAGAGTTTAGTTAACAAATTTTTGCAAAGAGAAAAGGCTCTTTAGAAATTTCATACCTTGGAATATTTGATGGAGACAAGTTTTATCACTTAGTGAAACATAATGTCCAGTTGGGGTCCATATCATGTTCATTATCAGAGTTTAGGATGGGATGGACTATGGTCTGGCAATGTGAGTGAAAAGATAAAGGTTGATTTTTGTCTTTATTGGAAAAAGGTGACTACAGTGCAGGTGCATATACATTATCTAGTATAAGATGATTTTCTGTGAACCCAGTGATATCATAGAGACATTGTGACTATGGTCATAGTAAAGTGTCCCCGCTGAGTCGAACTTTATCGTAGATAGAATGTAATGTAAATATCATAATTGCAATATTCTCTGTAACCTTAACTCTCTAAGGATTGGGGGTTTAATATGTCTAACCATTCCTGAAGTTATTCTATAGGTGTGCTGTTAAGTTGGCTTTGTCACTCCAGCTCTTTTTATGTCCCATGGGTCCGAAAGCATTCTGCATGCCCTGACCTCTTCCATATTCTGCCCTAAGGTCTCATTAACTGGCCCTTCAACAAAATTGAACATGGGGTTTTCTACCAGCCTACAAGTATGACATGTAACTACCATAATATACAGGTTTCTGTAAGAGCATGCAAAAATGTAATAGGAAGGGAACCTGGGATCTGAGAAGACAACTTCAGGAGATAATAAGAATGAAATCACATTACTGTGTTCTTTTTTATTTACATTAATTACAGTTAACTGCAAATGCCATCATTAACCCAATGATCATACCATTTGTATTGTATCTTACAAAATGTGCTGAAAATGACAGCCATCAGCCTCAATGCGAGCACGACATCTGACACACCCTGACAATTATCCTTGGCCATGCAGGATTAGCCGAGCGGTCTAAGACGCTACAGTCATGGATTGTGCGGCTAGTCCCGGCAGAGGTTAGAGTCCTTCCTCGGGCATGGGTGTGTGTTTTTGTCCTTAGGATAATTTAGTTAAGTAGTGTGTAAGCTTAGGGACTGATGACCTTAGCAGTTAAGTTCCATAAGATAAAATCCGTGGTGTTCCGAATCACATCACACTCAGCTACAATTCTGGCAACTAATTCCATCTCTGTATCCTCTGGGGTCACATACACAAATTGATTTAGATATCCCCATAGGAAATTAAGGGGATTCAGATACCATGACCTCGGAGGGAATGGAATGGGACGTCCCCTTCCCATCCAGCGACCAGGAAATACAACTTTAAGTAGTTGCACACTAAACTGAGGCAGTGCACCAACATGCTGTATCCACTTCCTCTTATAAACAGCCAAGGATATGTTCTCAAACAACTCAGCTAGAACTTTTTCCACAAACCTCATGCACGGGTGGCCAATCAGACAGCTAGGTAGAAGGTATGGCTCATCCTCCTTGTTTCCTTGCGGGAAATAAAGAATGCACACGTAAATAAACAGCACAATACATGTAAACTTGTAACATGTTAGTTGTAAATAAGCTGGAAAATGGTAATGCCAGACGAAGTGAGAGACAAGTTAACTCCCATATCTCCTTAAGCTGGCTTCAATGACCTCAAGTTCCCTACCTCAAACTGTTCAGTGGAGCATCCTCCATGTCCTGTTAAATTTTTGTACACTCTTATGGAAACATCCTGTATTAGTGCAGTGTCAAGATATTCAGCCTGAGGCATCAGGTTAGGAACAAAAGTCTGCCAGGTAATGTATCTTGTTTTAATTACCACATTAGCATAAGAACTGGGCAGTGGTCTGCAGGTCATATTACCCAATTCCACAAAGCTTCACACTTCCACAAAGTAACTGACAGCAAGATAGGCTCCTTCCTCGTGTGCTGACTAATAGCATCCAATTATGTTGTCAGTTTGTTAGTGTAATGAGGCAAACCTCTCGTTGCTCGCAGAGTGTCCTAGCTAGAGAGGTGAATACTTCTGCATCTTCATAGAACAGTAAAGAGTGAACTTGAACAAAGACGCAATGGTCTTTACTCTGTCCATTCCAGCTGCTTATTGTTTGCATGTGGATTAGGTCATATTGAAGTGTTCATCTGCAGTCTTCATGAAATTTAATTGCTTGTATTGCATTGTCTATTAGTCCATCTGTCTGTGCCTCGTTGTCTTCAGAGGTATCCCAAAAAATTGCCCTCGCTGAAACTGAATAGACATAGAGTAACATTCGTGAGAGAATTAATAGTGACAGTCCTCCCTTGGAATAGGTCTTCATATCTCTCTGAAACATCATAGCAACCTATCATTACTGTTTCTGTAATGTCCCTCCATCTAATTCTGATCTTAAGCAGCTAAGAGCTTTTGTTGTTCTCTAGTCATTGTGCAGGGTGCGATCAGAGATGTCTGCTTGTGCGATGGCTTATAATTAGAACATTCCCTCTGGCATCAGGTCTTGTCAGGTGCTTTACATTGCTTAATATGTGCTCCATGCTATGGTTGCAGACAACCCCCAGTAATATGATAGTGGTATATCACACCTGTGAGTATCCTAGTGCCAACAGCTCCAGGCCAAGTTTTCCTTACTGTGGCACCTGGCTTAGTATTTTCATTCTTTTCTGTCACATCAGGTTGTTAGTTGTCTACACTTTCATACATCATATCTTACAAACACCCTGAGAAACCCTAGATGCATTTTGATGAGCATACAGCAGTTTGTTAGGACTGCATTTATCCTTTCTTTAAACAAGATTTGGAGTGCCTTACTAGGGTATACTAGCCTCCAGTTTCGTCATATCCCCTGTATCTATGTGCCATTCACGTAAGTTTTCAGAAAACTGTATTTATTTATTTATTTATTTATCCTTTGACAAAGTACATTGTATGGATCAAGATATATTTTCATTTCATGAACCGGCAGGTACATAGTATTTACTGTCTGTTTAACAAAAATGTAGTTTATTAAAAATTTATTCTAGGGCTATTTCATATTAAATTAGGTTTTGTACAATTTTTTTGTGGTACAATAATGGTATTGCAATTGTTTTGAACTGTAGTGCACATAAATTCATTTACACTGTCATAAGTTTTCTATTAGAAAATTTGAGACATTTTTTGAAAATATTTATGTTTATTTCAAGAATGGAGTTTTTCAAGGGCTTTTGGTCAAGCGTATGATGGCTTCTTTTTTTGAATTTTGTGGTGTGTGTAGGCTCATGGAAGAGGTTTCGTTTCCTTGTGTCATGGTTGGATTGATTGATTGATTTGTATTGTTGTAGAGACCTCAGAGATCATCTGAGGCATTACAAAAGTCAATATTACACAGTATAAATGTTACACAAATAATTACAAAAATAAGAAAAATATTACACAATATAAATATTACACAAATACAAAACAGAGAAACTTCTGGTACAAATTGATATTGCATAGTAAATTTAGTCAATTACAGACTTGCTCCTATATAAAAGCATATAAAAACTGATCACAAAGTGTAATCATACCATATTCTTTGCCTCCCTTAAAAATTCATCAGTTTCATAAATGCTGAGCTCAAGAAAAATTTTGTTTACTTTTTCTTTGAATTGGAAGATCCCTGATATGTTGGGGTATGGCGTTAAAAAATTTTATGGGCTTGTATAAGAAGCACGTGTGTGTGTGTGTGTGTGTGTGTGTGTGTGTGTGTGTGTGTGTGTGTGTGTGTTTTTAGTTACATCGGAAAGAAACTAGGTCCTGCTTGTTTCTTGTGTTATAATTATGTCACATGTCATACTGTTGATAACTTGGATAGTTTTCCTTAATACGCATTACACACTGTGGTATAAATATTGATGGCAGGGTCATAATCTGTAATTTTTTAAAGCTTGGCCTACAGTGAGCTCTGGGTGCCAAGCTACATATCAGCCTTATTGCCTTCTTTTGTAGTTTTGAAGACATTAGCTGCCTTGCTTTGATGTCCCCACAGTACTGTACCATAGGAAATGTGACTGTATATTAAAGCAAAATAAACCACTTTAAGCACTGGCACGTTTAGATAAAGACACAGCTTCCTTAGAGCAAATATTCCTTTGCTAATGCTGCTTCCCACTTTGTCCATATGGCTACCTCAGGATCCCCCCCATGAACCATGGACCTTGCCGTTGGTGGGGAGGCTTGCATGCCTCAGCGATACAGATTGCCGTACCGTAGGTACAACCACAACGGAGGGGTATCTGTTGAGAGGCCAGACAAACGTGTGGTTCCTGAAGAGAGGCAGCAGCCTTTTCAGTAGTTGCAAGGGCAACAGTCTGGATGATTGACTGATCTGGCCTTGTAACAATAACCGAAACGGCCTTGCTGTGCTGGTACTGCAAACGGCTGAAAGCAAGGGGAAACTACGGCCGTAATTTTTCCCCGAGGGCATGCAGCTTTACTGTATGATTAAATGATGATGGCGTCCTTTTGGGTAAAATATTCCGGAGGTAAAATAGTCCCCCATTCGGATCTCCGGGTGGGGACTACTCAAGGGGATGTCGTTAACAGGAGAAAGAAAACTGGCGTTCTACGGATCGGAGCATGGAATGTCAGATCCCGTAATTGGGCAGGTAGGTTAGAAAATTTAAAAAGGGAAATGGATAGGTTAAAGTTAGATATAGTGGGAATTAGTGAAGTTCGGTGGCAGGAGGAACAAGACTTCTGGTCAGGTGACTACAGGGTTATAAACACAAAGTCAAATAGGGGTAATGCAGGAGTAGGTTTAATAATGAATAGGAAAATAGGAATGCGGGTAAGCTACTACAAACAACATAGTGAACGTATTATTGTGGCCAAGATAGATACGAAGCATACGAAGCCCACACCTACTACAGTAGTACAAGTTTATATGCCAACTAGCTCTGCAGATGACGAAGAAATTGAAGAAATGTATGATGAAATAAAAGAAATTATTCAGATAGTGAAGGGAGACGAAAATTTAATAGTCATGGGTGACTAGAATTCGAGTGTAGGAAAAGGGAGAGAAGGAAATGTAGTAGGTGAATATGGATTGGGGCTAAGAAATGAAAGAGGAAGCCGCCTGGTAGAATTTTGCACAGAGCACAACTTAATCATAGCTAACACTTGGTTTAAGAATCATGATAGAAGGTTGTATGCATGGAAGAACCCTGGAGATACTAAAAGGTATTAGATAGATTATATAATGGTAAGACAGAGATTTAGGAACCAGGTTTTAAATTGTAAGACATTTCCAGGGGCAGATGTGGACTCTGACCACAATCTATTGGTTATGACCTGTAGATTAAAACTGAAGAAACTGCAAAAAGGTGGGAATTTAAGGAGATGGGACCTGGATAAACTGAAAGAACCAGAGGTTGTACAGAGTTTCAGGGAGAGCATAAGGGAACAATTGACAGGAATGGGGGAAAGAAATACAGTAGAAGAAGAATGGGTAGCTTTGAGGGATGAAGTAGTGAAGGCAGCAGAGGATCAAGTAGGTAAAAAGACGAGGGCTAGTAGAAATCCTTGGGTAACAGAAGAAATATTGAATTTAATTGATGAAAGGAGAAAATATAAAAATGCAGTAAATGAAGCAGGCAAAAAGGAATACAAACGTCTCAAAAATGAGATCGACAGGAAGTGCAAAATGGCTAAGCAGGGATGGCTAGAGGACAAATGTAAGGATGTAGAGGCTTATCTCACTAGGGGTAAGATAGATACTGCCTACAGGAAAATTAAAGAGACCTTTGGAGATAAGAGAACCACTTGTATGAATATCAAGAGCTCAGATGGAAACCCAGTTCTAAGCAAAGAAGGGAAAACAGAAAGGTGGAAGGAGTATATAGAGGGCCTATTCAAGGGCGATGTACTTGAGGACAATATTATCGAAATGGTAGAGGATGTAGATGAAGATGAAATGGGAGATAAGATACTGCGTGAAGAGTTTGACAGAGCACTGAAAGACCTGAGCTGAAACAAGGCCCCCGGAGTAGACAACATTCCCCTGGAACTACTGATGGCCTTGGGAGAGCCAGTCCTGACAAAACTCTACCATCTGGTGAGCAAAATGTATGAAACAGGCGAAATACCCTCAGACTTCAAGAAGAATATAATAATCCCAATCCCAAAGAAAGCAGGTGTTGACAGATGTGAAAATTACCGAACAATCAGTTTAATAAGCCACAGCTGCAAAATACTAACACGTATTCTTTACAGACGAATGGAAAAACTAGTAGAAGCCGACCTCGGGGAAGATCAGTTTGGATTCCGTAGAAATACTGGAACACGTGAGGCAATACTGACCTTACGACTTACCTTAGAAGAAAGATTAAGGAAAGGCAAACCTACGTTTGTAGCATTTGTAGACTTTGAGAAAGCTTTTGACAATGTTGACTGGAATACTCTCTTTCACATTCTAAAGGTGGCAGGGGTAAAATACAGGGAGCGAAAGGCTATTTACAATTTTTACAGAAACCAGATGGCAGTTATAAGAGTCGAGGGACATGAAAGGGAAGCAGTGGTTGGGAAGGGAGTAAGACAGGGTTGTAGCCTCTCCCCGATGTTATTCAATCTTTATATTGAGCAAGCAGTAAAGGATACAAAAGAAAAATTCGGAGTAGGTATTAAAATCCGTGGAGAAGAAATAAAAACTTTGAGGTTCGCCGATGACATTGTAATTCTGTCAGAGACAGCAAAGGACTTGGAAGAGCAGTTGAACGGAATGGATGGTGTCGTGAAGGGAGGATATAAGATGAACATCAACAAAAGCAAAACTAGGATAATGGAATGTAGTCGAATAAAGTCGGTTGATGTTGAGGGTATTAGATTAGGAAATGAGACACTTAAAGTAGTAAAGGAGTTTTGCTATTTGGGGAGCAAAATAACTGATGATGGTCGAAGTAGAGAGGATATAAAATGTAGACTGGCAATGCAAGGAAAGCGTTTCTGAAGAAGAGAAATTTGTTAACATCGAGTATAGATTTAAGTGTCAGGAAGTCATTTCTGAAAGTATTTGTATGGAGTGTAGCCATGTATGGAAGTGAAACATGGACGGTAAATAGTTTGGACAAGAAGAGAATAGAAGCTTTCGAAATGAGGTGCTACAGAAGAATGCTGAAGATTAGATGGGTAGATCACATAACTAATGAGGAAGTATTGAATAGGATTGGGGAGACGAGAATTTTGTGGCACAACTTGACCAGAAGAAGGGATCGTTTGGTAGGACATGTTCTGAGACATCAAGGGATCACCAATTTAGTATTGGAGGGCAGCGTGGAGGGTAAAAATCGTAGGGGGAGACCAAGAGATGAATACACTAAGCAGATTCAGAAGGATGTAGGTTGCAGTAGGTACTGGGAGATGAAGAAGCTTGCACAGGAGAGCTGCATCAAACCAGTCTCAGGACTGAAGACAACAACAACAACCACAACCTCAGGATAATTTTGAATCAACTGAAATACCAAGGAAATTAACAGCATTTGAGCTCTGCTCAAGTTCAGTGTTATTATTCCATGATACATACAGGTCTCTTTTCCCCAACAGGTAATTAGCTTTACGCCAATTTTCAACTTTGACAGTGCACTGGTCTGCTTCATATTTCACCTTCTGTGCTGTTTCTGCAGTTATACAGACCTCAAGATCATCTGCAAATAAGTTGTGTGTTGTTATCTCTAGTATCGGGAGAATATTTGAATTTTGGCCAACAGAGGAGTTCATATAGGTATATAATGGGTAATGTTAGTATTTTGAGAGCTTTAAATGCTGGTTTACATGAAACTTTCCATTTAAGGTTGGCTATCATTCTTATGGCTCTTTTTTTGTAATTTAAATGTTTTATTGTATGTTTGTTTTTGAGGTATCTCCCCGCAGTTATGCCGTAACTTAATGTCATATGAATTAATGCATAGCATATTGTTTTCATAATGCCCGTCTCGCATCGGGCGCTCCATTCGCGGTCCGTACCTGCCTGGTGCTGCTTGTAAGGTGTTGTCTCTTCCCTGGTGCTCAGACGGTCGTCCGTGCCCAGCTCGTCCATCATTTGCAGTCGTGGCGGCTGTCAGAGACCCATCCAATGTCGGGAGTTGCGTTCGCGGTGCGCGGCCACCTTTCGCTACTCCTGTGGTGTTATTACTTCTTGAGGAGTTTCTTGGTTCCTGGGCCCTGATAAGCTCCAGCGTCAGACTCCACGCCAAGCTGAGCTGGTAACTGCTGTCTCGGTTTATTAGGTTGTCTGTCACCTTGATCTCGACGACCTCCTTTATGACACTGTCCCAAAATCTTGGCATCTGTGTCACAATTTTGGTGTTGTTGTAGTCCATTGAGTGACTGAGCACCAGACAGTGCTCTGCTATGGCAGATTTGGTTGCCTGTCCGAGTCTGGTGTGCCTCTGGTGTTCCTTGCACCTGACATCCACCGTCCTGGTTGTCTGGCCAATGTATGACTTCCCACACTGGCACAGGATGTTGTAAATGCCTGGTTTACATAGCCCCAGGTCGTCCTTTACACTCCCTAGCATTGTCCCAATTTTGGAGGGTGGACAGAAGATACTCTGTATATCATATTCTGAAAGAACTCTGCTGATCTTTGCAGAAATAGGTCCAGCTTATGGCAGGTATGCCACATTCTCCTCCTCCTCTGGCTCCTCTTCTGTATGTTGTGGTTGGCTGGTATTTTGGTAATATTGTTGTTCAGGTTTAATTCAGTAAATCTTTGGATAACATTATTTACTTCTACATTGGCTTTTATTTCTAGCTTTTCTGTGTCTTTACCCATGAACAGTAGAGTTGTCATCTGCGTAGTTAACTATACTACCATACCTAATCATTTTGTGGCGGCGTTCGTAGCGACAAACACTTCGCTGTAGAAACGGCTTACGAAGTCACCACCACACTTTTAATAGCGGCCGACCGGTCCGCTGGAACAGTGAACAGAAAGATGAAAACCCAAACACTCTGATTAAATAAAAGTCGGTACTTATCTTTATTAACGAAGATACAGAAACACAGTAGTGAACTCCGTGTCTACAGAAATCTGTCTAGTTCGAGTCGGAGCGGCTAGGTCAGCGTCGGCTGACGACAGACAACAACTCTGCTGCGATGAACACACAACTGACAAGCAAGTACACAAATCGGTGGCGAGTATACAACTGAGCGGCGAATACAGAACTGTCCTAGCGCTCGCGACTCCAGCGCTTAAGAAGCCAGAAGCCAGCGGTGGCGCGCGCAGACTTGCAGCGATTTCCTGTATCGCTGGTGCTGCTTATGCGGACGGCGTCCGGACTTTGATGCTGCCAACATTTTGGCAGCGGGCTCGGTTGGCATTACTGGCTAGGATATAACACTCCTCCTCCCAAATCGCCGCACCGTCGTGGAATAATGACGTGGCGAGCGTCGACGGCGGGGGAGGGGTCTGGCCGCAGGCGTAGCAGAAGAGACCGGGGCGGAGACTGTTGTCGGTGGCAGTCCCCGGTCCGCACCCCAGCATTGGCTGCGCGGGGCCTCGGGAAACACCGACGGAAAACCGAGGTCAGGGTGCACGCCTGTGACCACGGGCGCAGCTTCTGGTACTGGATGCGACGGGGCGTCGAGACCCACGAAGAGAGGCAGCGTCTCCTGACGCTGCATCGACGGCTGCTGCGTGGGCGCTGGACAAGCCGCTGCGGTGTCATACTCCTTGGGGGTGCCCAAGGAAAGCGGCTGCAGGACAGGCTGCACAGCCACCGCTTGGGATGGCGGCCTGGCTGAGGGGTCGACGTCCATCTGCTCCGAAGGCGGTGGCGACTGAAGAGGGACCGCAGGCGCCGGAGCGACCACCTGGGGCGCTCCCAGATGACGCTGCGCGGGAGGCATCAACGGGACGGGCTGTCGGCGTGGTAGCGGCGACGGCTGCTGCTGCTGCCCTGGTGGTGGCAGCGAAGTCGGAAGGCGCGGCTGGAACCCGCCGCGGACCAAATCTGTGGACAAAGAACGAGCGGCAGAATCCGGGCGGCCAGCGCGGCGCAACTGGTTCTGATGCCTCTTGTGCACCCCAGTAGCACCTTGAACAGTATAAAAACCGCGACCCTGGACACTTATCACGGTGCCTCGTTCCCAACGACGGCGACCGTGATAAACTCTGAAAAAAACGGTGTCGTTGCGCTGAAAACGCGTGCGATGCTCAGAAGCGGCGGGTCGATCCGGGGGGTGCAACAACCGTAGTAGGGTGCGATGACGACGGCCGTGGAGAAGCTCCGCAGGCGAAGGGCCGTCGCGTGGCGTGGTCCGGTACGACGACAGGAACGTGATGAGGGCCTGCTGACGAGAGTGCATAGCACGAAGGCGGTCCATATGATCCTTGAATGTGCGTACAAAACGTTCCGCTGCACCATTCGATTGAGGGTGGAACGGCGGAGTAAGAACATGGCGAATGCCATTGGCAGAACAAAAACTTTCAAATTCAGCAGAGGTAAATTGTGGACCATTGTCAGACACTAAAACTTCTGGAAGACCCTCAATACAAAAAATTGAAGTCAACGCCTGTATAGTTTATGCAGACGTTGTAGACTGCATGGGCACAACAAACAGAAAATTACTAAATGCATCTATCACGATGAGCCAACGAGAATTCCAAAATGGACCAGCGAAATCAATATGGACTCGCTGCCAGGGACTGGCAGGGCGTGCCCACTCAAAATAGCGTTGAGGCGGAGCATCTTGGTGTTCGGCACACGTCGAACAATCTGTAGACATCTGTGTAATCTGCTTATCAATGCCGATCCATGTACAATGACGGCGGGCAAGCTGCTTGGTGCGGACCACTCCCCAATGACCTTGATGCAACAAGTCGAGGACCTTGGATTGGAGCACTTGGGGAACCACTACACGAAGCTGGTTATTCTCGGTGCGTAACAGCAAAACTCCTTGCGAAACAGACAACAGATGACGTTGCGGATAATAGCGACGAACCACAGGATCCGATATATCCTTTGCCTTGGACGGCCAACCACGTTGAACAAAACTTAATAGTAAACTCAGATGAGGATCCGTAGCTGTCTCACGTGCCACCTGACGATAATCAATCGGAAAATCCCGGAGGGATTGATGCTTATCGGCGTCAACTGATGGCAAGAGTCTTCAGAGGAATCGAAGACATCATCCGCAGCAATTGGCAATCTAGAAAGCGCATCAGCGTTTGCATGCTGAGCTGTAGGGCGATACTTAGGAACAGATTTAATTCAATGAGTGTGAGGAGGATTTGCTGTTCATAACGCAACATTAAATCGATTCTTTACATTTCATTTTGTATTATCATTTATTATTGCAGCTATGGCAGCAATTCACTTATTCTTCCTCAAGCAAACAGGATCTAATAACCCATTAGGGCTAAACGGAGATATCGAAAAAATTCCGTTTCACCCATACTTCACTTTCAAGGATTCTATCACATCTGAAATAATAACATCGTTATTAATTATATTATGTATAATTAACACCTAACTTCTAGTAGACCCAGATAATTTTGTACCCGCCAATCCATTAGCAACACCTGTTGACGACATTCAACCAGAATGATATTTCCCATTTGCATATGCAATTCTACAATCAATTCCAAAGAAGTTAGGAGGTGTTCTTGCACTATTCTTATCAATTAGAATCTTAATAATTTTACCATTCTATAACAAAACACCACTCCGAGGTTTCCAATTTTATTCTATCGATCAGATCCTATTCTGAATTATAGTAGTTGTTGTATGTTTATTAACATGAATTGGTAAACGACCAGTTGAAGAACCTTATACCATAACAGGACAAAACTTAACGATTATCTACTTTACATACTTCTTAGTTAATGTCCATGTTACAAATGCATGAGATAAGCTAATTAAGGAATAAATAAGTTAATTAGCTTGGGAAAAGCATATGTTTTGAAAACATACAACTAAAAGATTAACACTTCTATTAACTTTTCTTAAAAAATTACACTAAATAAATGAGATAAATAAAATCTTTAAACCAACAAAGAAAATAAAAAATTTAAAGATAAAAGTAATGCAATCATAATGCAACTGTGGTAAAGTACCTCGAACCCAAATAAAACCAAAAGATATAATAGCAAGCTTAATAAAAAATATAAAAGAATAAAAATCACATCCTAAAAATTTAAAGCTAACAATATTCTTATAAAAACAAGTGTAGCACACTCAGCTAAATAAATTAAAGTAACACCACCTGCACCATATTCGATATTAAAACCTGAAACTAACTCAGACTCACCTTCAGCAAAATCAAAAGGGGTACAATTAGTCTTGGTGAAACAAGAAGCAAAACAAGCTAAAGCTAAGAGACGAGAAATAATAATAAATCAGCAATAAAGCTGATAATTTATAAAATCAAACATGTTAAAAATTCCCAATTAAAATAATTAAAGACAATAAAATCGAAGCTAAACTAACTTCATATGAAATTGTTTGAGCAACAGAACGGAGGGAGCCTAATAAAGAATAATTGAATTAGAAGATCATCCAGCAATTATTACAGTATAAACACCTAATTTAGTACACCATAAAAAAAACAAAAACCAATAAGAAAAAAACATTTGAGTTAAGTAAGGGAAAACTACTCGAACAGCCAAAGAAATCATTAAATTAAAAACAGGAGAAAAATAATAAAGCAAATAATTAGATATAATAGGAATAAGCTGCTCCTTACTTAATAGCATCACTAAAGGGCTGTAGAATCCCTACAAATCCTACTTTATTTGGACCCTTACGAATCAGAATATAACCTAAAACCTTTCAGTCCAACAAAGTTAAAAAAGCAACACTAACTAAAACACAAATAACTAATAAAAGAAAATTTAAAATAAACATAAATAAATCAAAGTATCAATGCTATCTGTAGAAAAATCTACATAAATTAATTCTAAATTGAACACAATAACCTGTCAAAATAGTAAATTAATTAATATTAATAAATATATTTAAAAATATTTTAACCATATGGTCTTTTCGTACTAATATGGATTAATAGTCTTAGGATAGAAACCGACCTGGCTCATGGTCTGTCTAAACTCAGATCATGTAAGAATTAAAAGTCGAAGAGACCTAATTACTGGGTTCCTACACCCAAAATTTTTCTTAATCCAGCATCGAGGTCGCAATCTGCTTTGTCGATATGAGCTCTCAAAAACAAGTACGCTGTTATCTCTAAGGTAACATAATCTTATGATCATAAATTATGGATCAAAACAACAAACATAGATCAATGATATAATAATGAAGAGTTTATTTATTCTTCATATCACCCCAACAAAACATCATTAAATATAGAAAGACAAAAAAAACCATATAAAAGGCAAATGTTAAGCTCTATAGGGCCTTCTCGTCCTGAAGAATAATTTAACCCTTATGACCCAAAAGTTAAATTCAAAAATTTATTAAGAGACAGTTGATTTCTTGTAAAGTCATTCATTCCAGCCACTAATTAAGAGACAAATGATTATGCTATCTTCACACGGTCAAAATACCAGGACTCTTTAAAAATGCGCTCAGTGAGCAGGCCAGACCTCAAAATATTTTGAAGAGGACATGTTATTGATAAACAGGCGAAAATCCATTTTGCCTAGTTCCTCATAATAAATTTACAACTTAAAAATTTTACGCAAATAAATATACTAATTCTATCATTATTACAATGATTTAAAAATTAAATCAATAATCTTAATAAAAACCTAAAATAGTTATAAAATCAAAATATAAAATAGTGAACTAAAATGTAATCTTAAAGATAGCTTAAAGCTTACTATTATATTTAAAAAAATAATTTATAGGTTCAAAACTTCAAAGCTTATCCCTTAAAAAATAAATAAGTTAATATTTATAGTGGAAAAATTAAATAAAAACAACTAACTAAAAAAAAACTTAAATTATTCCTTAAGAAACGAGATATCTTAGGAAACAATTAACATCTCATTTTTATAAATACTTTAATAATAATTATGATACATTAACAATAAATTATTTATAAATCAATCCAAATCGAGACAAGTAAAATAAATACTTAAAAGCCTGATACAAAACGTACAATAATTAAAATCTACTTTAAAAAATTTAAAATAATATTTCATAAAACATTTACATGGCCAATATACTATAATTTTAAAAATCAATTCTATATAATATACTAAGACAAAACCAACAAAATTATTTATATTAAATAATTAAATGAACAAAAAATTAATATAACAAAATAAGTAATCTAGACATCCTGTTTGGCACAGAAAAATTTTCTGTGTAAGTGAAACACTTTACTAATAAGTTATAACTTGAACCTCTTCCTAGATACACTTTCCAGTACATCTACTATGTTATGACTTACCTGATCTACATTGAAGCTACTTTAAAATAATCCAAATAGAATAATCAATAATGATAGCGACAGGCGATGTGTACACACCTCAGACCCAATAACACTTAAATTAAATAAATCAAACTACTATCAACTCCACCTTCATCAACAGTATTTCACCATCAAATCCGTTATAAACAAAAATCAATTGCAACCCACCTCCTCTTAACTATAAGCTGCACCTTGACCTGATATATTTTATAATTATAAATCTTGAGAATTATAACTGTAAAAAGATTCTCTGATAACAGAGATATCCAAACAAATAAATTAAGTAAAGTAAATCGGTATTATCAATCATGGGGTAGGTTCCTCTGAATGGAATGAGAAGCTGCCAAATTCTTGGGGTTTAAAGACCTTAACTAATAGTACCCTATTAAATATAATTAACAATTAAAATAAAAGGGTATCTAATCATAGTTTATTATTTAAATTTCAAAGACTCATAAAAAGAGTGACAAATAAATTTTAACATTTCACCTTAAAAATTTATATTTTGACCCTAATAATATAAACAACTGTTTAAACGAATAAAATTCACTTGTATCAATCATATACCCACGGCTGATGCCACGAATTATGCCAGTACTAAATCAATTGCTATATCAAAAATCACTTGATAATTAAATCAAATTACGGTAAAAAGATCATTTAGTTCAACAGAACTTACATATAATACAAAGAAAAAGTGCATAAAGAAGCAAGAATAAAACCTTTACAAACAAAAAATAAATAAATTTAAAAATTAATCAAAATAGGAAAAAAGACAAGATACAAATATTTAAAGAAAAAGAATGAAGAAAATTACAAATAATAGCAAAAAAAGAGAAACAGACCCCCTTTCAGGACCACAACAACTTCTCTATTATATATAAATGAAGAAAGATATGGAACACATATACCAATAAATGTATGGTATTCTTTCTTATTTAATATTTCTCTTCACTAATATTAAAGACAGATTCAATAATAGAAAAAAATTATTTGGTACAAGTATGTAAATTAATGTAATATGTTATTAATATAATATTAACTATATTAAGTTAACTTAAATATTAATTAATTAAATAATCTAATTATAGATAATTATGTATTTATTTTATGCTAAGTAATATAATTATTAATATTAACATAAGATATTATATTTAATATTATTAATCTTATTTATTACATCCAATTATATTAATATTTAATATTAAGTTATGTTATTATTATATACTTATAATATAATAATTTATTTTAAGGTAGAAAGATAAGTATCTATAATCCCCAGTAAATGTATTAAAATAATCACTTATTAATAATAAAATAAACTCATAGGTATTTATATATAATTAGATGTAATATATTAATTTAAATTATTTATTTTGTATATATTTATATATACTACACAAAGAAAATAAGCCTAAATCGAAACAAATTAATTCAAAATAGGCAAATCAATACACAACCTAATTTCTAAAAAAAACTTTTAATTTATATATTAAATGAATGAAGTGCCTGATTACAGGGTTATCTTGATATGGTAAAATAAGTAAATAAGCATTTCCTTCATTAAACAAATTACAAAAGTAAACTACCTCCTTTAGTATCAAAAACTAACATGCATCATACACCTTAATTTAAAAAGGTAAGCAAATCAAGCTAATGGGTTCATACCCATTTAGAGAGGTATCAATCCTCACCTTTTTAATGACCAACAACTCTACAAAACTTCACTTCCTATCAACATTAATGATAGGAACGATTCTGTCCATTTAACCAAATTTCCGTTTTGGGGTTTGAATGGGACTTGAGATCAACTTACTTGCATTTATTCCACTTATAACGAGAAATAAAAATATAATGATAAGTGAATCATCAATTAAATATTTTATTGTCCAAGCAATAGATCTGACAATACTATTATTTTCAATTTTGTTGATTCAAATAAAGTACCCAGGAGGATGGGAAACAGAATTTATCCCCTCAAAAACAATTAGATCTAGATTATTATTAAAGACTTGAGCTGCACCCTTTCATTTCTGATTTCGAGAAGTCATAGGCGCTTCAAGCCGAACTAACTGTTTAACATTAATAACATGACAAAAAATTGCCCCAATAATGGTACTATCACATTGTATTCAACTAAGAACCTTTATTTGAACCATTATCATTTTAAGAATTGTTATTGCGGCAATAGGAGGTTTAAATCAAACATCTTTACGACAACTTCCAGCATACTCTTCAATTTGACATTTAGATCAAATAATCAGATCCTTAACAGTCATAGAAAACATCTGGGAACTATACTTTCTTATTTATTCTCTACTAAGACTAATCAAAGTCTTATTATTGAAGCAAATAAATTTATTGTTTATAAATAAGATTTATTCAGCTAGAAACATAAAAACTGAAATTAAATTCATAATATTTTATCCCTACTACCTCTAGGTGGTTTACCACCATTTCTTGGATCCCTACCAAAATGAATTGTAATACAATCATTAATAGAAAAGAACATAACAACCATTATAACTATTATAGTTGTATTAACTACAATTACACTTTATTATTACATACATATTAGATTCTCGCCTCTAATTATGTCATATATCGAAAATTCAGGATCTCCAAAGATAAAGTCTCAAAAATAGAGAATTATTCTTCCTATATCCATAATAGCTTCAACAATAGGATTGATTTCAACATCAACCCTAATCTCATTGTACTAAGGACTTAAGTTTATCAAACTAATAACCTTCAAAGTTATAATTAAAAGAATAATCTTTTAGGCCTTAGTAAAACTTAAAACCTCTAGAATTGCAGCTAGAATCATATTTGAATATAAGACCAGAGTATGGTTACAGTGCAAATGTCTCATAAGTAGATTTACAGTCTACCATCTAAAATTCAGCCATCTTACTGCAAAAATTATTATTCTCAACAAACCATAAGGACATTGGTACTTTATACTTTCTATTTGGAGCATGAGCAGGTATAGTAGGAACATCAATAACAATACTTATTCGTGCTGAACTAAGTCAACCAGGATCTCTAATTAGAGATGATCAGGTTTATAATGTTAATATTACAGCCCTCGCATTTGTAATAATTTTCTTCATAGCATTGCCTATTATAATTTGTGGATTTGGTAATTGACTTGTACCATTAATAATTGGTGCACCAGCTATAGCATTCCCACGAATAAATAATATAAGTTTTTGATTAATACCTCCCCCATTAACCCCTCTTTTTACATCTTCTGTAGTAGATAACGGTGCTGGTAAAGGATGAAAAGTTTACCACCTCTAGCAGGAGCTGTTTCACACAGGGGTGCATCTGTAGATCTAGCCATTTTTTCACTACACTTAGCAGGTGTATCATCAATTCTTGGCGCAGTAAACTTTATTACAACAGCTATTAACATACGATCAGAAAGTATAACTTTAGACCAAACACCTTCATTTGTTTGGTCTGTAGCTATTACAGCCCTTCTTCTTTCACTTCCAGTTTTTGCAGGAGCTATTACTATATTATCAACAGACCGAAACCTAAATACATCATTCTTTGACCCTGTGGGAGGAGGAGATACGATTCTATATCAACACCTATTCTGATTCTTTTGGCACCCACAAGTTTACATTCTAATTGAATCATTTGGAATGTTAGGTATAATCTATGCCATGTTATCAATTGGATTAATAGGATTTATTGTATGAGCACACCATATATTTACAGAAGGAATGGATGTTTACACACGAGCATACTTCACATCAGCAACAATAATTATTGCTGTACCTACAGGAATTATGGTATGCAGATGATTAGCTACATTGTATGGGACTAAATTCAAGTTTAATCCACCATTATTATGAGCTCTAGGGTTTATTTTCCTATTTACAATTGGTGGACTAGCAGGGTTAGTACTAGCAAACTCATCACTTGACATTCTATTACATGGCACATATTATGTAGTAGCCCACTTCCATTATGTCCTATTTATAGGAGCAGTATTCGATGACACCCACTATTTACAGGATTAACTACAAACAATACATGATTAAAAAGTCAGTTCACAATTTTTTTTGTTGTGAGTAAACTTAACATTCTTCCCTCAACACTTCTTCGGATTAGCAGGAGTACCACGACAATATTTGCATTACCCAGATGCTTATACATCATGTAATGTAGTATCAAGAATTGGATCTACAATTTCTATTGCAGGAATTATTATATTCATTGTAATTATATGAGAAAGAATGATTACAAACCGAGCAAATATATTTAGAGGTAATATAAGAAGATCAACGGAATGGCTGCAAAATAACCCACCTGCAGAACATAGTTACTCAGAATTACCATTAATTTCTAGATTCTAATATGGCAGATTAGTGCAGTATATTGAAGCTCTACAAATAAAGGTTTGACCTTTTATTAGAAAAAGCATTAATGGCAACATGATCAAATTAATCTCTTCAAGATGGAGCTTCGACATTAATGGAGCAACTATCATTCTTCCATGATCATACTATGGTCGTATTGTTATTAATTAAAGTAATTCTAGGTTATGCCTAAAGTTATACGGTATTTATTGCCTACAAAAACCGAAACATACTTCATGGACATTTAATTGAAACCATCTGAACAGCATTACCAGTAATTACCCTAAATTTTATTGCTCTCCCACCACTACGACTCCTTTATTTACTTGATGATTCAGTAGATGCAATAATCACATTCAAAATAATTGGACGACAGTGGTACTGAAGAAATGAATATTCATACTTTATAGATGTAGAATTCGACACCTACATAAGAACAAGATCAAGATTTAGAAAACGACAGCTTTCGACATTTACATGTAGATAACCGAACCATTCTGCCAATAAATACAGAAGTATGAGCATTAAGAAGAGCATCAGACATTCTTCACTCATGAGCAGTATCTGCTTTAGGGGTTAAAATTGATGCCACACCAGGTCAACTAAATCAAGGAACATTTACAATAAACCAACCTGAACAATTTTTCGGCCAGTGCCCAGAAATTTGTGGAGCAAATCACAGATTTATACCAACTGTAATTCAAGAAACTTCAGTAAATTTATTTATCAATGATTATCTAAGGAGTTAGTTGAAATGTATAACATTAGAGTGTCAATCTAAAATAACTAAACAATTAGTACACCTTGAAATATCAGATGACTGAAAGTAAGTAATGGACTCTTAAATCAAACAATAGTAAATTAACTACTACTTCTGATGGGGAAATTTAATCTAAATGCCTCAAATATCTCCTCTCATATGATTCTCCCTATTCATTATATTTTCAGTTACCTTATTCCTACTCAATCAAATAAACTTTTTCTCATTTAAACCTAACCTCAGTAAAAGAGCAGAAAAAAGATGAATTGAGATAAAAAAAAATTGAAAATGATAACAAACTTATTCTCAACATTTGATCCACCAACTAATATCTTCAACTTGTCATGAAATTGAACTAGAACATTCTTAGGACTATTATTAATCCCATCAAAGTTCTCACTTACACCATCAAGGATTAATTTTATCTGAAATAAATAAAACTTACCTTCACACAACGAATTTAAAACATTACTAGGACCAAAATTATTTAATTGAACAACATTCATCTTCATCTCAATCTTTATTATAATATTTAATAATTTTATAGGACTATTCCCTTACATTTTTACTAGAACAAGCCATTTAGCATTAACATTTGCAATCGCTCTGCCTATATGATTAAGATTTATATTATTTGGATGAATTAATAAATTTAATTTCACTACTAATTATTGGACAAATACTTCTATTAATTCTAGAATCAGCAGTAGCTATAATTCAAGCTTATGTTTTCTCAATTTTAAGAACTTTATATTCTAGAGAAGTATACTAAACCTATGTCAACAACTCACTCAAATCAGCCATTCCTTGACCACTAACAGGAGCAATTGGAGCAATAGTCCCAGTATCAGGATTAAAAAATGATTCCACCTATTTAACATTAATTTATTTATAATTGGATTTGAAATTACCTTATTAACTATAATTCGATGGTGATGAGATGTAGTACGGGAAGGAACCTATCAAGGATTACATACAGGATTTGTATCAACTGGATTAAGATGAGATATAATTCTATTTATTGCATCAGAAATGTTGTTCTTAGTATCACTCTTCTGAGCCTTCTTTAGAAGAACACTAGCACTAACAATTGAGCTGGGAATATTATGACCCCCAATAGGAATTCAACCTTTTAATCCTATACAAATTCCATTACTTAATACAGCTATTTTTTAGCCTCAGGAGTATCCGTAACATGAGCACATCACAGTTTAATAGAATCTAACCACACTCAAGCATTACAAGGATTATTTTTCACATTACTATTAGGACTATATTTCACAATACTTCAAGCATATGAGTATTGAGAAGCACCTTTCACTATTGCAGACGCAGTATATGGATCAACATTCTTCATTGCAACAGGGTTCCACGTAATTATTGGAACATTCTTCTTAACAACATGTCTACTTCGACACTCAATAAAGCAATTCTCACCAAGACACCACTTTGGATTTGAAACAGCAACATGATATTGACACTTTGTAGATATAGTATGACTATTCTTATATATTTCTATTTATTGAGGAGGTAGATAATTGTTTTTCTAGTATAAATAGTACATTTGACTTCCAATCAGAAAGCTTGATATAAATCAAGAAAAGCAAACTTAATCCTATCTACAAGAGTTTTTATTAAATTTATTATTCCAATAATTGTTATAATCCTTGCAACAACGTTATCCAAAAAATTAATCTATGACCCGGAAAAAAAATCAACATTCGAGTCTGGGTTTGATCCAAAAAGATCAGCACGAATACCATTCTCCCTTCAATTCTTCTTAATTGCAGTAATTTTTCTAATCTTTGATGTAGAAATTGGATTAATTCTACCAATTGTAATTATTTTCAAAACTTCAGACATTATAATGTGAACAGTATCAACAATATTTTTTATTTTACTCCTATTAGGCGGACTATACCACGAATTATATCAAGGAGCCTTACAATGAGCAGAATAAAGGGTTGTAGTTAACTATAATATTTGGGTTGCCTAAAAGAGTATTGATATAATCAACCAACCTAAAGTAGAATAATAAGCAAAATATTGTAGTCAGTTTGACCTGAAAAATCGGTAAATAATATGCCCTTATCCTTATTAATTGAGCCAAAAAGAGGTGTATTACTGTTAATAACTATTAAGTTCCAATTAAGGAAATGTATAGCCAATATGAAAGCTGCTAACTTATATTAGCGGTTAATCTCCATTAACATTTCTAAAATTTATATAGTGTAAATAAAACATTACATTTTCACTGTAAAAATAATATATTCATATTTATAAATACCTAAAAGTAAATATACTTCCATAACATCTTCAGTGTCATGCTCTAATTATAAGCTATTTAAGTATAAGAAAAGTAACATCACTAAAATAAACATTCAAAAAATAAAAAGTTAAAGCATTAACCTTAAAGTTAGAATCATATCAACCCTGGATATAACCAATTAAATAAATAAATAATCTATATAAACCCTGACCACCAAATAACACACCTCAACCATAGTCACATGATTTTGATGAATAATAACGCAACTTTAAAGGAAAAAATCTAACAAACTTAGTTGAAAGGAAATGTATAAATCATATAGAACCAGCAAATCTAACAAAAGAAAGCAAACTTAAAGAAAATAAATTATGAGAAAAATCAAACTTAGGCATAAGATAACCTAAATAAGCACCTAAAACAACAACTGTAATCGTCAAAAACTTTATATAATAAGGCAAAGCATTCACATGAGGAATATGGAATATCAACCAAAATAAAAGACTACCACCAAAAACAGCAACAAATAATAAACCAATCTTACCAAATGAAATATAATAACTCTCATCATCAAAAGAAAATCTAGAATAATAATTATTATCCCGAGATATTGAATAACAAAGAAAACGAAAAGAATAAGAAGCAGTTAGACCAGTAGAAAAAAAATTAAACGATTAATTCATCTTAAACAAACCAAAAGACATGAAGTCCTTTGAATAAAATCCTGAAAAAAGGTATACCACAGAAAGACAAACTAGAAACATTAAAACAAACCTAAGTTAAAGGCATAAAATTAACAATTGAGCCCATAAAACAAATATCCTGAGAATCCTTTAAATTATGAACTATAGAACCTGCACACATCAATAATAATGACTTAAACAAAGCATGAGCCAATAAATAAAAGAATGCAAGTTTTGGATAAGCTATACCCAAAATTCTTATTATTAAACAAAATTGCCTTAAAGTAGAAAGACCAATAATTATCTTTAAATCAAATTCAAAATTAGCACCCAATCCAGCCAAAAATGTAGTTACACATCCAATTAAAAGTAAAAATCCACCACAATTATAAGTATCTAATATTGGGCTAAAACGAATAAATAAATAAACTCCAGCAGTAACAAGAGTAGAAGAATGGAATGAAGCAGAAACAGGAGTAGGAGCAGCCATAGCAGCAGGAAGTCAAGAAGAAAAAGTAATTTGAGCTTTTTCAGTTATAGACACCAAAACAATTAATATAGTAATAAGCTTTATTTCAAAAAATTAGAAATAAAATCATAATAATAAATATAATTTCAACCCCCAAAAATTTAATACTCAAGAAATAGAAACTAAAATAGCAACATGACCAATACGATTAGAAAGAGCAGTTAATATACCAGCACTATTAAGATTTTACATTTTGATAATAAATAACTAAACAATAAGAAACCAAACCTAAACCATCCCATCCTAATAAAATTCTAATAAAATTAGGACTAATAATTAAAAACCATATAGAAAGAATAAATATTGAAACAATATTAATAAAACAATTTATATTTTTTATTCTCCCGACATATAACCCTCTCTATAGTAAATCACCAAAGAAGAAATATACATAACAAAAGACTTAAAAATGAGAGATATTCAATCCAAAATTATAGTTATAACAACAATAGAGCCATCCAAAAAGTTCTCATTCAACACAAACTCTACAATCAATTATTAAATAATAAATCCCTAAAATAAAAATTACAGTTCTAAAAAAAAAAACAAAAAATCTCAAAGAACAAACAGAAAATAAATTCATGTACTAAGATGAAAAACTTCTAATCATTGATTCCACAAAACAATATTTTAAATAAAAAGGCTTAAGCTATTTATACAAAGAAATACTCACCTGTCAAACAAAGAATATTTCAAGGCAATCAATGAAAAAGTAAAAGATGAAAATAGCCAAGAGAACAAGTATAAACACGGGAATAATAATTTCCATGCTAAGAATAAGAATATATATACAAAGTATAAACAGCTCTAGAAAAAGATAAAAAGATTAAAACAAAAAATCTAAAAGAAAACAAGACAAAATTCTATTTAATAATCTAAGTTCACCTACCAAATTCAATGATGGAGGAGCAGCTATATTGGATGATAATATTACATAAATAAAACTATCCAGAAGAACATAAACCATGACCAACCAGTAAAGAAAGTGAACCTATACAACCCCATCAATTTATAGTTATCAATCCACCAATAATCATTCTTATATGAGCACCAGAAGAATATGCAATTAGATAATTCAAATCAACCTGACGAAAACAAATAAATCTAACCAGAAAAATCCTAAAGACAATCAAAAGTAATTAAACTTTAAACCAAAATAAGATATAACCTTCAAAACATGAAAAATTCCATAACTTTAATAAAACACCAGCAAGAATTATTCTACCTGAAATAGGAGCCTCTACATGAGCCTTAGGAAGTCATAAATGAACAAAAATATTGGCGTCTTAACTAAAAAGGCCAGAATTATAAACACACATTATATAAAATAATAAGAACCAAAATCAACCAATAAAGGGAAATACAAAGTGTTAGAAAAATCATAAACCTCCAATAAAACCAACAATTAAGACAATCTAGCAACGAAAGTATAAAAAATTAAATAAACACCAGCCTGCAAATGGTCAGGTTGATAAGCTCAACCTAAAATCAAAAGCAAAGTAGGAACTAATCTAGCTTAAAAAATATAAAAAGGAAGAAGACATAATCTAGCAAATGAACAATAGAGCATAATTATTAAAATTAAAACCACAAAAACAAAAAAATTAGAATGATAAGAACTTAAAATAAACTGAACCTCTATCAGCAATTATTAAAGAGCAAACTCAAAAACTCAACAAAATTAAACTAAAAGAAAAATAATCAATACCAAAATTATATCTAATTATATTTAAATCAGCATATGAATATACACAAATTATAAAAACAAAACTCGACAAAAACATTAAAGAATGAACCAAGCACCAACAATTATTTAATAAACAAAGAGGGATCAAGAAATAGTTATAAATAAATAATTTAGCATAAAGATAAACCAAAAGAATTAAAAAATCGTTACCATGAGACCGAATTATTGAAACCGAAATAGAAAGAAACATAGCTCCTTCACAAATATAAAAAACTAAAAAAAATAACAGAAAAGAAATAAACGTAATCTAATTCAATAAGAAAAACAATAATTAATATAAATAAAGAAAGAACAATATACTCCAATCTCAGAAGAACCATTAACAAATGCTTACGTTTAGAAGAAAAAACATTTACACCAGAAGAATATACCAACAAAGAAGGAAAAACAGAGAAATAAACAATAGTTTTAATGGTAAAAAAACCAGTCTTGTAAACCGGAAATAAGTCTAGCCCCCACTTTTAAAACTTCGGAGGTAGAAAGCTTCCATCGTCAGTCCCCAAATCCGATATTTTTAAATAAACTAAACCCTGAAATGATTAAAATAATAATTATATCACTATCAAATGTAATAAGTATTAATTTTATTAAATTAAGAGTCCCAGTATCAATAATACTTTTCATTATCCTTCAAACTTTCTTAGTTGGATTAATAACAGGAACAATAGTGGAAAGCTTTTGACTATCATATATTTTATTCTTAACATTTCTTGGTGGTATATTAATTCTATTTACTTATATTACAATAATTGCATCAAACGAAATATTTCAACCTAAATCAATTACCATAATTATCACCTTAACAATATGGGACTTTATTATATCAAAATTAATTATCCTAGACATAACAATACTTATAGACTTCTTCAAAAATACCGAACTATAAATATTGATAATTCAATCAATTACCAAGAAATAACAATATCGTTAGAAAAATTATATAATAGACCAACAAGCATTTATACAATAATAAAAATATATTATTTATTTTTAGCACTATATGCAGTAGTTAAAATTACTAATATTAACCAGGGGCCTATTCGTAAAATATGAATAATTTACTAATGAATAAACCCTTACAATTAAGACATCGTTTAATTAAAAGTATTAACAACTCCGTAGTTGATTTCCATGCACCAACAAATATTTCATTTTAATGAAATTTTGGGTCCCTACTAGGATTGTGTTTGGTAATTCAAATTGTAACTGGACTATTTTAGCTATAAATTATATATCAAATATTGAAATAGCATTCAGTAGTGTAGTACACATCTGCTGGGACGTAAATAACGGTTGAATTATTCGAACTTTACATGCAAATGGAGCATCTATATTTTTTATTTGCATGTAGGACGAGTAATTTACTATCGATCTTATATATATATATACACACACACACCTGGACAATTGATACAGTAATTGTATTCTGTTGAGTGGTACTTAAGATAAGTAAATAAATTAGTGAAATCAAAGTGAAGTAGAAATTATAAAATAAATGAAAAACTTAGTTTAGTTTAGAAGAATTACACACTGGCAAACAGCGGGCAGAACAGCAGAGCAGAGAGAGACAATGACCGTGAAGTCAGCTAGTTCAGAAGAAGCCATCGCCCTCCCCACATAAGCAGACACTGTCGATTCAGCCGTCAGCCTTCCCCCACCGCGCCACTCCGCTGGCTGACGCACAACACACGCGGCCGCTTAGAGAAGAGAAACACTGGGACGCCACATCCAAGGTATCACCATCCGATGCACGACTTCGCTCGCAATAATTAAACGGGCCGCCTCGCACTGCGCATCTCCAGTCAACTGGGCGAGACGGCAACACGAGATACACACTGCCACGCGTAATCAGACGCCGCCGCCGCCACCACAGCAGAAGGCTTCGCAAACGACACAGCTGCCATTCTCCGAGCCAGAACATCGAGTAAGGAAACAGTTGTACAAATCTTCAATAAAAGTTATCTTATGTAAAAATACTGTTTCATTCTACCTCATACCAGAGCCAAGGAAGAACCCACCCTGCCCACATGTTGTTAAGAGAGAAAAAGTAATTAATTTAGTATTTTCACCCTGACAGAATGCTTTAGAATCAAATGCCCTTTGCAGTAATGCTCATCCTGGCAATTGACAAGCATCAAAATGGAAAACCAGTTATTTTTAGTGACAGAAGTGTTACAATTCTTAGTTATAGCAACTGCATTTATAGAATACGTTTTACCTAGAGGCGAAATATCATTCTGAGGTGCAACAGTAATTACTAATTTATAATCAGCAATTTCATACTTAGGAACAGATTTAATTCAATGAGTGAGAGGAGAATTTGCTGTTGGTAACGCAACATTAAATCGATTCTTTACATTTCATTTTGTATTATCATTTATTATTGCATCTATGGCAGCAATTCACTTATTCTTCCTCGATAAAACAGGATCTAATAACCCATTAGGGCTAAACGGAGATATCAAAAAAATTCCATTTCACCCATACTTCACTTTCAAGGATTCTATCACATCTGAAATAATAACATCGTTATTAATTATATTATGTTTAATTAACCCCTAAATTCTAGGAGACCCAGATAATTTTGTACCCACCAATCCATTAGCAACACCAGATTGATATTTCCCATTTGCATATGCAATTCTACGATCAATTCCTAAGAAGTTAGGAGGTGTTATTGCACTATTCTTATCAATTAGAATCTTAATAATTTTACCATTCTATAACAAAACACCATTCCGAGTATCCAATTTTATTATATCAATCAGATCCTGTTCTGAATTAGAGCAGTTGTTGTATGTTTATTAACATGAATTGGTAAATGACCAGTTGAAGAACCTTATATCATAACAGGACAAATCTTAACAATTATCTACATTACAAACTTCTTAATTAATGTCCATGTTGCAAATGCATGAGATAAGCTAATTAACTAATAAATATGTTAATTATCTTAGGAAAAGCATATGTTTTGAAAACATAAAACTAGAAGTTTAATTCTTCTATTAACTTTTCTTAAAAAATTTCACTAAATAAATGAGCTAAATAAAATCTAAACCAACAAAGAAAATAAAAAAATTAAAGATAAACGTAACAAACTTTTTCAAGCTAAGTATATCAACTTATCATAACGGAACCATGATAAAGTACCTCTAACCCAAATAAAACCAAAAGATATAATAGCAAGGTTAATAAAAAATATAAAAGAATAAGAATCACCTCCTAAAGAAATTAAAGCTAACAGTATTCTTATAAAACCCATTCTAGTATACTGAGCTAAAAAAATTAAAGTAAAACCACCTGCACCATATTTGATATTAAAGCCTGAAACTAACTCAGAGTCACCTTCAGAAAAATCAAAAGGGGTACGATTAGTCTCTGCCAAACAAGAAGCAAAACAAGCTAAAACTAAGAGAAAAGAAATAATAATAAATTGCTGCTGTTTGAAGGTAGCAAAGAGACTGACAAGCTAGTAATGCTACTCACACGTTCGTAGTCCAGTTTGGGCCGGTATTATGTGCACCACTCTGTATATTCAAAAATGTACAGCCTATTCCTGCCCTAATTTTTGTGACATTTATGTAACAAAGAAATTAAAATCGTCAGAAAGTTTTAGAGATTTTTGCTAAAAACACTTCCCTATTATGTACGATATACATTAAAAATGTGTACTCTATCTGAACTTTCATACGAGTATTGTGTAAACATCTGAAATAAATAGGTCAAGAAACATTCAAGATTTTTGGTAACAGTGTCAAACTGCAACTTGCCTCTATACATGCATCAAAAAAAGGTTTTGCATTCCCGCTTCCCCAAACTCCTGCAGACGTTGACTGTGGATTTTGTATCACAGACATAGTCCCTTTCACCGTTCTGAGATATCACTATACCCGCCCAAAGATGTAAACTACTCTGCATGAGTAGTACCTATTAGACAAAGGGGGTCCAACAGCCAATCAGTTCCTGTCATTCCACCAGGAAGGAGGTACACGGCTCATGTTGTCTGTAGTTCAACCATGCCTGTACGGTCAATACCGCGGTTCGATCGCGTCCGCGTCCTTACTTTGTGCCAGAAAAGGCTCTCAACAAGGGAAGTGTCCAGGCGTCTCGGAGTGAACCAAACCGATGTTGTTCAGATGTGGAGGAGATAGAGAGAGACAGGAACTGTCGATGACATAACTCGCTGCATCTGTTGCAGTGGATGACCGCTAGCTATAGATTATGGCTTGGATAATCCCTGACAGCACATTGTTGAATAATGCGTTTTGTGAAGCCACAGAACATCGTGTTACGACTCAAACTGTGCACAATAGGCTGCATTATGCGCTACTCCACTCCCGGTGTCCATGGCGAGGTCCATCTTTGCAACCACGACACCGTGCAGTGCGGTAGAGATGGGTCCAACAACATGCCGAATGGACAGCTCAGTATTGGCATCACGTTCTCTCCACTGATGAGTGTCACATGTGCCTTCAACAAGACAATCTTCGAAGATGTGTTTGGAGGCAACCCGGTCAGGCTGAATACCTTAGACACACTGTCCAGCAAGTGCAGCAAGGTGTAGGTTCCCTGCTGTTTTCGGGTGGCATTATGTGGGACCAACTGCTGGTGGCTGCCGTAACGGCTGTACGATACGTGGATGCTCTCCTCCGACCGATAGTGCGACCCTATCGGCAGCTTATTGGCGAGGCATTCGTCTACATGGACGGCAATTCAGGCCCCCTCATGCACATCTTGTGAATGACTTCCTTCAGGATAATGAATCCTATCGAACATGCCTGCTATAGATTGAAAAGGGCTGTTTATGGATGACATGACCCACCAGCCACTCTGAAGGTTCTACATCGAATCGCCATTAGCGAGTGGGACAATCTGAGTCAACAGTGCCTTGATGAACTTGTGGATAGTATGACACGACGAATACAGGATGCATCAATGCAAGAGGACGCGCTACAGGGTATTAGAGGTACCAGTGTGTACAGCAATCTGGACCATCACCTCCGAAGGTCTCGCTGTATGGTGGTACAACATGCAATGTGTGGTTTTCATGAGCAATAAAAAGGGCGAAAATGTTTATCATGATCTCTATTCCAATTTTCGGTACATGTTCCGCAACTCTCGGGACCGAGGTGATGGAAGATTTTTTTTTTGAGGTGTGTATAGTAGTATACATTACTTATTCCATAATTTAATGGCAGCTTATACAAAAATTGCGCTAAAAAGTGTCGAACAGTTACCAGTCAGCTTATGCGAGACCATAAAAAAAGAGAAAAATAAATACACAAATATAATGTAATGGATGGTATAGTCACTAAAATTTGCCAAACTGTTTTCCAGGACACTTTCAAAGGCAGTGGGCTACCATCTACTCGTTTTACAACGCCTACAAAGCTATAGATTATTAGGACAGCTTCGGCAACAGGAAAATGATGCCATATCAATCTGAAAATTAGCGCTGACTGTAACGCAAATAAAAAAAACAGGTAAATTGAGCTATGAAACTTGTTTGAAAAACAAAAAAATGGGTCTGATTTTTTATATTCAAAGTGAAGATTCTAGTTTTTCTGGGTATCGAATACAAATTTTTATGGTGTCTACAACATGCCTGTACCAAATATCATCACTTACGAAGGGAATCAGTCTGTACTAGTGATGTAACGATATTCTAAATGTACTTGGCACTTTACAGGCAAACCAACACTGTTCCAAAACCACATGAACATGGTACCAACGTATGTTGACAACACAATATTGGCCTGTGCCTCTGAATGCTCACTCCAGAAATATTTCTACTGTATGGTCGATTCCATAGAAGATGACACTACAGACTTATATGGTACTTTGCTTTGAAGCCAGCCCTGCAATGTTAACTATCCCAAAACATTAGCAGACAGTTGCTTCCTGCTCTTAATTCCTATCATGTGCATGCAACAGCTGTTTTAAACAGAAAATAGTACAGTGGTTTTGTGAATAAAAGTGTCAGAAAGGTATTCTGTGACGTCTCTCTGGATTGAAGTGCATATTTGATTCAGTAATAAGATGTATTTCGCGTCGTTTTTGTTATATATTTCGGATAACCAATAAGAGAAGTGTGTGATGCTTAAATGAGTCAACTTAAGGGAGGATGTTCATGAAAAACACAAACTATGTTAATATTCATCAAATCCACAATTTTCAAGATATGGTACTTAAATTTTGTACCATGCTTCACATGAAATTAATATATTTACTGTTACGTTGTTTGGATTATATATAATTATCTTTTTTATAGGATTTAAAAATTTTATTTTCAGTAAATAACATAAGTACCTTTTCCTCACACCATTAAATAGATTTCTACAAAATTTTAGCAGCTTAATCTCATTGAGGTTTTTTTAATGTATCAAACAGGAGAATTTTGATAATTAGTGAGTATAATATAACAGCCAATGGTCTTGTGGCATCAGTAATGGTGGTTCCCATCAGATCACAGAGGTTAAGCAATATCAGATTTGGCTAGAATTTGAATGGTTGTCTGGCCAGGTCTGTCGAGCACTCTTGGATGACACAGCGGCCAGTTGGTGCCATCTGGCCTTCCGAGGTCTGTTCGGATGGAGTCAATTGTAAACAACATTTAGTGGATTTGTAGAAATAAGTGTACAAAATTTCATAATTGTAACCATATATTAGGAGGAAAAGGTATGTAAACACTAAAAAATTAATTTTCTGGAAATGCAATATGTAGTTTTTTCTTAGGTCAGCTCTTCAGACGGACGCCAATTTGTACTCAGGATCCTCTTTCCCTTCAAGACCTCTGTTTTGATTTCTTATTTTCTGTTTTCTTTGCCTTACCAGATCTCATCTACGTTTTAGCTACAGAGTGGCGCTGTAATTGTTTTTTTCAATATATCTTGAGTGAAATTTCCTATCTTAAAGCACATTCTCTCTAATACCTTCAAATTCTTTATTTGTGTGGCCATAGTTGTTTAAAATTCATGGTATTTTTTTCTGTCATTGCAACTACAAAAATGCGTGATTTTTTCACCAGAAACGTTTTGCTTTATTGAGGTAAAAAAAGATCACGCATTTTTGTGGTTACAATGGCAGAACAAAAATACCTTCAAGAACAAATACCTTCAGCTTCCCTACATTCCCACCATTAAAAACAAGAGCTCCATCATAAGTTGCAATTCTGGATGAAATCCATCAGTAGCGTAAGCCAAAACAGGAATTTCTTCTTCATAAACAAAGCAGCTGGTTTGTTATTATTCCTAAGATGAAGGAAAGATTCATGCACCATTTATAGAACCAAAGGATATTATCACAGCAACTAGATAGCCATAAAATGCTTGAAGGTAGTCCTTGGAATTATTGTTCACTGAGCTAGTATTAAAGTGTTGCTTCAAAAAGCGAGTGTGGCATGAAAGTCGCATCACACAGTTGTTTTTCAGGTACTTCAGATGCGATTTAATTACTGAAATTTTGAGTTCTTCTAGTCCATTATATTTTCGGTCAGTTTTATGAATGTCCTCTCTTAAGAAAGAAATGTGAGACCTTCACAGTTTAGACTATAATTAGAACAATTAGTACATTCATAAACGACGCAGTCTGGCATTTTTGATCAAAACACTTCCACCAGAATCTAATGTTCAAAACAACTGACATGGCAGATGTCACCTTCAGGTTTGTGACACGACAACCCATATTATACCTCCATGGTCGATTCCATAGAGTAGAAATGACTTTGGAGTGAGGATTTCGAACAGATTACACAACACCATGATGAAAAGAAGTATGTAACATTCCAAAGAGTTCTCTTAAGTGAGAACACTCATTGAAAACATATTATTTAAAAGGTGCAGCTTATCCACACTTTTGAAGATACAGCAGTGAAATTTTGTACTATGCTCTACATGACAACACATTTACTGTTAAGTTCCTGTAGTTATATAATTTAACTTCATGGAAGTTAAAATTTTATTTTCAGCAAATTTAACACCATTTGTTCGAAAGCAAGACTGCGAAAAAGCTGGAAAGACCCATAATCTCTCTTAATTTCGAATTGAGAATGTAGCTTAATTAAATCTTATGTATTTGTATTCTATAGAAAAGTACGATATTCTAGTTGCAGTCATTTATTTGAACAACATATCTCTCATAGCTTTACTTGTACAGCGCAATTCCATTTCTCTTTAGAACAATTTTGCAACCATTTCGCGTTCCTGTTTTCCTCATTTAAAATTCTGTATAGCTTGATGCCTTTTGCTGAGTTGGTACAACAGTTTGGTGCAACATGTAGGAATCTTGATGAAAACAGTAACGAACACAGACCTTGATAACCGCCAAAAATTTTCGAAGATAATACCCAAATACCCACAATACCTTCAACTTGATGTGCTAACGATTGTGTATTATGTCACTTCCTGTGTTTTGTTGCAGGAACAGTCTTGTTCAGTGGCCTGGATATTAGAGATCCATGAAGATATAATAAGGAATATTGTAGATATGTCAAAAAGTTTAAGCTGACATCCACCATGGTAGTCACCCAAACATTAGCTCTTTGGGGAAATGTGTTGATTGAAAATGCCTGCTTGCAGCATTTACTGGTGTACTAATAATGCTCGTTATAGTCTAAAGTGCAAATTAATTACATTTCAATAGTGAGTGGACTTTTTCCAAGCGTTATTTTCTTTTATATACATGAAATTTGGCTGCGCTGTGTCGTTTTAATGTAGCAGTTTTGTTTTTGTCACTTGGCTTTAGACTTAAAATCAGTTCATCTCGAAAAGCTCCCTGGATGAACTCTGTGAGAAGGGAAGATTGTAAACTGGCCAAATAAAGCGAAATAAGATCTCACCACTTTTGGCAAGAGGACATAAACTGAGCATCAGCTTTGGTAAACCATATTAAGGAAAATGCTGGATTGTGGAAGTAAACTTCTCGTATCACATACTTCTCTTCCTTGTTATTCGACACTTATAATGAAAATAAAGTTACATTAACAAAGCGAAATGTGTCTTAGTGCAGGATAAAATATGGATTTAAGACTAGAAAAAGTCTTAAAATTTCTTTCTGGATTTTTATTATTCACAATAGCACTATTAAATTTTCTAGTCAAAACATTTAGCATGTACACAACAGTACTTACAAGGGAACCTCCCCATCGCACCTCCCCATCGCACCAGCCTCATGGCTCTGAGCACTATGGGACTCAACTTCTGAGGTCATTAGTCCACTAGAACTTAGAACTAGTTAAACCTAACTAACCTAAGGACATCACACATATCCATGCCCGAGGCAGGATTCGAACCTGCGACCGTAGCGGTCTTGCGGTTCCAGACTGCAGTGCCTAGAACCGCTCGGCTACTTCGGCCGGCTATGAAGAAGAAGGATTACTATATGGAGCTGGAATCTCAGATTAATCGGTAAGAATTTTATGTTATTGTTAATTTCCTTGAATTTCCAGTTTGCTAGAATGTATTTTTCAAATGCGTTTTTCTCGAAATGACTTCACATTTGCGTGCAGTCTAACTCAAAGTATAGAAGCGATCATTATGAAAATTTATAGTATGATTCTTTATAAAATTACGTATTATATAAATCAACTTGTCAGATGATATGATTTAAGGGTACTTTTCTTTGCATAATTAGAGGTGAAAATCGAAGTAAATTGTTCCAACTCCGGCAAAATTTTTAATTTTCATTATGTTCACCTGTATGGAGGTTCATATTCATAGAAAATAAGTTATTAATGTAAAATCAAAAACTTTTCGATTTCAGATGAAAATTGGAATGGGTACACTGCACACAATTGGAGAACTACACTCACAACCTTCAGTAGGCAGCACAGCATAACTTATTTTTAGCTGAAATTATTTAAAAAAATCACAAAAACTGTTCGAAATACTGTATAAATTAAATGTCAAAATTTGATTAAATTCTAATTAATTCTTCCTACCCAAAAAATCAGTGTCCAACTGCCTCCTGATGTGGTTTCCCCCATTAAAGTAATGTACAGCATGTAGCCGCATTTATACGCCCAAGAAAACCATTGCAGTTGCCAGTTGGAGCTCCCAGTTTTTAGTGGCGCAACTTCAGCCACACAACTTTTGTCACGCCACAAGAAGTTCAGCTTGGATATACTTTGTTGCGCCACTATCCTACTACCACTGCGCCCTGGTGGCAGTGTTTCGAAACACGAGCATTCTGTTGTTATCGTGTAGTAATTGCTATTTCACTCCATTCGATTTTCGCGTGTTTTATTTTGTTTCTGTAAAAAATGGAAAGTATAAACCAATATTTGAGTGATACACTTTAGAGAGAGAGAGAGAGAGAGAGAGAGAGAGAGAGAGAGAACATGTAGCCAGAAAAGCGAGTCACAAAAACTTCGTAATTTGTAAAGCCAGACATTGGGTAAATTGTGAATTATATGGAGGAAAAAGCTGTAGTGTGTCATGTCGCAGCTGTTAAACCAAAATTTAGTTACTCAAAATACCTATATCAACGAATAAATAGAGTGTAAAATCCTGGAAAATTTGTGTGTCTGCAAATTATATTTACATGTCAGCTGTTATGTTGTCACTGCAGACAGCATTTAAATCTATGAGAATTATTTCTTTTATAAATGCCTTTTTGTTCCCCCCCCCCCCCCCGATTTATTCCCGTGCGGAATCTATTTTCAGATCTGGCATTCGGATTTCGTCCTTTTATTTAACTCGTCGCAGCGCTAAGGCACTATAACGTTCATACCCGCGCGTATCATTTCAGTTGTCGCATTGCAAGCTGTGCAACCACGTAGAATTTGTGGCGTCCTGTGTGAACGGTAGCTCACGATGCCACTACACCAAGCTACAAGCTGTGGCGCCACATTAGATTCGTGCGTGAATCTGGCTTATGTCTGTAGCACTGTGCACCATTATTATATCTCCATTAAACATCACATCTGCATCTAGCAGATGTCATAATTCGTTGCTCATTGGCTAACATTTTTGAAATCAGAAGAAAGGGAAGGAAAGCGAAGGAAGGAAGGAAGGAAGGAAGGAAGGAAAGTAAGAAAGAAAGGAAAGTAAGAAAGAAAGGAAAGTAAGAAAGAAAGGAAAGTAAGAAAGAAAGGAAAGTAAGAAAGAAAGGAAAGTAAGAAAGAAAGGAAAGTAAGAAAGAAAGGAAAGTAAGAAAGAAAGGAAAGTAAGAAAGAAAGGAAAGTAAGAAAGAAAGGAAAGTAAGAAAGAAAGGAAAGTAAGAAAGAAAGGCAGTTAGGTGTGCTCTGTGCCACCTGTTGAGTTAGGTGAAAAGAGGTCCACTGGCATGTAAACTGTTAACTGTCCTCTTAGCTTCTGGCTTAACTGCACCTTCGTAACTCGCAACAACCAAATATTCTTAAAAGCCTTTGCAGTTTCACGTTTATTAGTTCATTCCTAAGAGAGCACAAATCTAATATTTCAGAACATATTCATACTACAATATCAACAAAGTCCCAGAATCTATTACAAATGTGAAGACGGAAAACGGGTATTAGCAGGACGTGAAACTACCATCGGCCCACAGCTCTTAGCCTATTCATTGCTTTGTGATGAACACACGATATTTTCTTTCACCTTACGTTGTCCTGAAGGTTTTTACTATCGCTATGTTATTAACTGACATGTGAGTAAAACAAATCGTACTAAGAGTTGCCTTAAAATGGCATTATAATACGAAAACAGCAAAATACATGAAACTAGTATCGCTTCATCACATTTCGTGGTCCCGCTAAGTTGCAGTACAGCATCACTCATTGATGACAGAATATGATCAAATGATATTACCCAGTTTTGGCTTTCCTAAACTGATTTTCGCAGTAACTGCGCACCTTGGGGCGGTTGTACAACGCCCAGTTAGCAGCCGGTTAAGCTCTAACCCCGGAATAGCGCGAGAAACGCTTTGTACGAACCCGGGCTAACGCCTAACCTGAGAATAAACTCGGGGATGGCTTAGGCGGTGATTTCTGGCCGGTTAGCGAGCTTAACCACGGAATAAGTTTTAAAGAGGGCAGGAATACCCATAGATTAAGACAGCGGTGACGAGTTTTTGGCTGAAGTGTTCATAACAATGTGGAAGGAGCAGAAAGTGAGACACCGCCCGAATTATTTTGATGAATTCGACGACTCAGAATTTATATGCAGATTTCGCTTGTCAAAGGAAGCCGTGCTTCGTCTTTTCAATCTTGTACGTCAGAAACTGGAAACATAGGGTGGACAGGTGAAACTATTTCTCTGTTTTCTAAGATAATACTGTTAAATTGTGTAAAATGTATTTCCTTTCCGTACTTCATGAATTCCATTGTGTTATTTCTCTAAATTAGGCGCATTAAAACGACTATTCGTGCCAAAATAGTCTTGCATATCTGGCGTGTGTTACAGTTGTTGCAGTAGTAGAAAGGATTGACTCGTTTTATTTAGAAGACAGTCCCATAATAGACTTAACGAAATCGAAAATCCACACCACTTATGGGTACTATTTGTATGGCAGTTTTAACAAAAACGTAAATTCTCATGTTGCAAAACGCTTTGATAAAACGGTAGTGTCCCAATTTCAGACATGACGTCAATATTGATACACTGTTTTCTATTGGAAATGATCCTTTTTGTAAACACCACAGCAGTCGCAGAACTTTTTATTTATTTATTTATAAGTTAATAAGAAAAACTTCAGCCTTTAGTGAATATATTTGGATGAGAGGCCCATTTTTGCTTCAGAGCAACAACATTGAATCCCACCATTCTTCACTGATGTCTGAACTATTTGCGCTTACTCAAGCCACGTGAACACAGTAATATTATCAGGAAACTATGGAACATAGCTGTTGTGTTTCTCAACATTAGTATTATCCACACCAGCCCATCTGAAAACATCTCGACCTCTCCTTCAGTTTATCTGTATATACTTTGTATGACTTCCAGATGAATGGAGATAAGGTAGCTGTCAACCGCTGTTACGTATTTGAAACAATGCATTTTCTTGCAATCAGCTGTACATTGTAACTTTATTCTCTAGTAGATTCGGTTTTTTCAACCATCATCAAGGAAGAAAAGTAATACACACAGATGGTTGAAAAATACGTTGTGTAATTACTGTGTTATTATTACAAAATCTGCTGCAGTGGTCAAACAGCTGATCATCAAGAGTAACAAACACTGCAGATTTTATAACAACACAGTAATTACACAATGCATTTAAAAAATTCCATTCCAGATGTTAATTTCTAAATTAAACTCCGTGACGCCTGTGCTGTTGGTGGTTATTGCAGTAACTGAAAAGATGACATGACGTTCATTATTTCAAAAAGCTGCTTGCCTTTCAAAATAGTTACTACATTATCTGCCTACGAAAAATTCATCATCTACCATATTGGACGGAATATTCTTACCTAGAAACGTTGCGTCAGATTCAAAATGACTAGTGCGGCCATCTGAAGAAAGTTTAATTAAATTGTGTTTTTTGTATACACAATTACAAATTTATGTTCGACAAAAGGTCCACCGCCAATCTGGAGCCTATGCTGCCTTAATGCAGCACAATATTTTCTGGTCTCTTCCTTTAGCGTGTCATATTTCTGTCGCAGCTGATCACTGGTTCTGCATGATGATGATGATGATGATTGTTAATTATAGAGATCGCATACTTTCTCCCATGATTTGTTCTGAAATTTGGAAAGATATCTTATTGGTCAAACAACGAATACTTAATCATTTAACCAGTTTCAAGAGATATTTCATTATACACACATCACAAGCTTAGTTAAATGTTTTGACTGACCTTTTCGCTACATGATACTGCATGCGTTTTCTTGTTCTCTATTATGCTTCTGAAATCGTGAACGATATCGACAAGCTTTAATATATCTTCCAGGGAATAGTTTTGGGCTCTCGATCATTTTAATTGAGCTCTTTTTGCAGATGACTAGACGTAAATAAACTTCAAACACGCGCGAAAATACCCAGAGTGTTCTCCCACTGTTACCAACTTAACTGAACGAGATCGCTATTCCAGGGTTAACTAACCAGAGAATAAAAAGGCATCGTACAACCATGGAGGTAAAAATAAGAGGAGTTGTTCAAATGGCTCTGAGCACTACGGGACTCAACTGCTGTGGTCATCATCAGTCCCCTAGAACTTAGAACTACTTAAACCTAACTAACCTAAGGACATCACACACACCCATGCCCGAGGCAGGATTCGAACCTGCGACCGTAGCAGAAGAGCGGCTCCGGACTGGAGCGCCTAGAACCACACGGCCACCGCGGCCGGCAAGAGGAGTTGTCATGACGTCACAAACTTGAAGCCAACCCAAGTGAAGATCTGTCATGTTAGCTACCCCAAAGCATTCGCTTCTGGTGGTTTGATTCCGTGTAGTCGTGAAGTGTTTTGATAAAAAAAATGATGGCTACATCGCTTATGGGTGTACTAATCGTTCTAATTGCAATCTAAAGTTTAAACAAATCACATTTCATTCGTAAGTGGACATATTTAAGCGTCATTTTCTTATATGTAGTACTTGAAATTCTGATGCACTGTAAATTTGTACAGTATGGTTTTATTTCTATGATTTGACTTTAGATTTCCTATCAATCCTACGCAAAGAGCTCTCTGGAGGTGAGCTTGGTTTTCATTATTTGGTTATTCCCAAGTAACTGAAAAGTCCTGGCAAGAAATATCCTGGAAATGGGGACTAATGTTTTAAAATGCGATAATTTAATATAAATGTAATGTAACTACATGTAGTTAATTAAATCTTCAGTAAAATGTGTGGAACACCTGTTACAGTGGTTAAATTATAAGTACTTAAAGGGTTACATATTTGTTAAAGCAAAGCTCCCTATCTAAGTCCAGGCAATTTAGATAATGACATTAATCACAGTCTTGTGTTATCCTGTAAATTGCTGTTATTTGCCACACCGAATGTCACTTGGTAGGTACAATTTAAAAACCATGCAGATGTGTAAACTGCAATGGGCCTGACAATCTTAAATTCCGTTCTTTTCCATCGTAATTTAACGAATCTTTCACTTTGTTGACGTGACAGCTGGCTTGTTTATGTCATCCCTGCATACATCTATGGGACTTCAAAGGAAATAAGATAAGTTTCTTGCAAATTTGGACATTTAAAATTTGTATTTGACTTGAAAATGCAACGATTACAAATCGGTGCCTCTAAACTATCAATCATTGCTTTTGGAGTTCTGGCTTTATCAATCATCGACACAAACACAATGAAAGTGAATTCAAATGGATTACGAAAGCACGCTTTCCATAGCTCATATTTCTCTTCTCGGTTATTCTAAGTGTATAAACAAAAAGGAATTACAGTACTGAGGACAGAAGCGTCGTATTACTGTATCGAATACGCATTTAAGACCAGAAAAACGTTTAAAGTTGCGTTCCTTATGCTGTGTTGTTCACTAAAACAGGTGTAACATTTACTATATAAAATAAATATTGCGTGCACATGACAGAAATAGCGAACAAGAAGCAATTGTAAACACTCGTCTGCTAACGTTTTGGGGGATCCAAGATGGCGGCAGGCCCCGCCCACTGGCTTCAAAACAACGTACAGCGGAAGTCTGTAGCGGCATCTCCCCTTATTCCACCTCCATGCGTACAACGCGCTGTCAAAGTTATACCCTGGTTAGCTAACCTTAACCGGGCGTTGTACAACCGGCCCCTTACAAGATATTTTTCAACCGTTATAACATACGAAGCACACAGAAAATTTAATTTACACAGAGTGAATTATATAAAACTTGGACCGCAAACATTGCAGAAATGGAAAGTGCTTTGATGTGCGATATCCACAGAATGGATTGCTAGTCAGAGGCTTGTATTGTTAGCTCGTAGAGTGTCTGTAATAATTCTTGGTAGTGTATTTTTCGTACAAACACACACTTTTTTTGAATGGAACAACGAACATTGACACCAACAAACTAAAAGTAGGGTAAATTGGAATTTCAGTGGTGTTTGTTGAAGGATTCTAGTGCGAGTCATTTACGAGATACCATATTTTGAAAAGTTCCCACTCCAACACTTACCTAGGGTAACCAGCGTATTTTGAGTGAGGATTTGCACACGTGACATGTTGCCACTAAATTTGTCGCGCCTTCCCACACGAAAAAAAATAAAAAATAAAAAAAAATAAAAAAGTGCATGAATGTGTGTCAGGACTTGTAAACAGAGAAAGTAATTAAAACTTTTTGAACAACGACATTACAGGTGATGAGAGTTGGTGTTACTGATATGACACGAAAACCCAGCAAGCGACGGTTGCGGTCGAATGTGCAGACGATGGTCGTAGTACTTTTTATGTACATGAAATTGTGCATCGAAAATTTGTACTTCCTGGCAGAATGTCAGACTTAAGTATTTTTTTCTAAGTTTTAAAACATCTGTAAGAGGATTTGTGGAGGAAGGCCTGGAACTTTGGCTATCAAGTGTCAGGTCCATTTATCATGCCAATAATTCAACTCTGCAAAGATATCACACACAACCATAGGAGCTGCCTTTATTATTTATAACTTTATTCCTATTGGCCCCAGTGCTTTCCCATTTTTCACAGGCTTCACAGCTTTACAAATTTCTTGCGAGGTTATCTGTCGTGGACATGGATATTTATCTTCTTCCATCAAGTTTAACATGTCTTGTATAAATTGGTTTCTTTTCTCTGTGAGCAGCGCTTGGTAATACTTGACCCACTCCTAAGCTTATCGGAGGAATCTCAGCACTTTTCGAACCACCACCACCTTTCACACTCTGCTTGCGCTACTACCATCTAAGTTTTTGTTTATATCCTTTCTGACTTTCAGCACACCTCATTTTATGCTTTAGTAATGGCCCTTTGTGCTTCTTTCTATTTAGCTTCGTATGTTTTATGGACTTCATCAAGCCAAGTGCTGAGCTATTTATTACAAGCCTCCTTTTTCATTTTCACCAATTTCTCTCCTATATTCCACCATTGATTCTTCCTTTCCCATCCCCCCCCCCTTTACCAGCGCTTCAAAGGCCACCTCAGGTATAATCACTTTGGCAGACCAATACATGCTTTCTACAGCATCATCCTTGATCAACTATTGAAAGAGAACTGTCACATGGATTGTGATCAACTTTTCGTTCCAACTACTATCAATGATGACAAAAACTGGGCCGCCAAATATTATGTAAACACTAAGGGAAAGAAGAAAACCATCCTTCCAAACATAAGCATATATAAAGTTCATTAAATATTTCAGACCAAGAGTTCTTGTATATAAAAAGTATTAAGCCAACCACGTAAAACTGTATTCAAAATTATTTACAGAAGAGGGCAGGATATTGATGGTTTCTAATTACTGGAAGACCGAGGATTTGTCCAAGGAAACATGAATATATCGTAGGCCCTACTGTTGAAATAAAACATCAGTAGAAATATCGTAAGAAAGACAAAGGATAACCCTTGTTTATATTTTTGAAATAGGACAACAACTGAGTGTCTGAAAGTTTGTATTACATGCATGCTTTGATATTAAGTGACAATTCAACTTTGAAAAAATTAAAGGTGAATCTGCAGTAGATCTTCAGGACAAACAAGATAATCCTTTCTCAGTTGGCGGCAATGCTAAAAATTACATGCACACACCTATTAAATCAGTCCCATGCATTGAGAATCATTATCTACCAACACAGAAGTCCCACAAGTTTATAGGAGGAAGAACTATAGCAGTTATCTATGGAGACAATGCTAATCTCTCTACATTTAAAAAAATATTCAAAATTAAATTCAATTAATCTTTGTGGCCAACACAGATTCAAGCGAGTTTGCAGAACTTACAATATCACAATATTTGACTATAAAGTGAAATAAGGAACTTGTTGTATGTGGCACGGGGAAGATGGAAGTGAAGGGAAATTTCAACACCCATGTACAAATTTATTGTAAAGATGGTCAATTCTTATGTAGGAGATTCTGCAGACTTTATATTTTACTCAGACAATTCTCATCCTTTAAAAAACTAAATACTTCATGAAAGAGCATACAAGAAATGGAGATGAGTATATTTGCCAAATGAAATGGACATGAAGTGAGGAAGCAATGTCTGTTTCACATCACTGTTCAGTAGATTACAAGCATGAAGAAAAATCCGCAATTTCATGATGTCTTTGCATCATCATACGATTTCAGTGATTTTAAAAACCTTTTGAGTAAACTAGAGAAGCATTTCATGATGAACAGAGATCTTAAAAAAAATCCTGTTGAAAATTTAAAACAGTTCATTATTCATGAAGACCACTTCAAGTTATTGTAAAATTTTTTTAGTGAAGATTATCAAGCCGCAAAAATATTCCAAAGAGAAGTCGACAGAAAGAAAATTGAGTCAAACCATGAAAGGCAGAGTAAACTGAAGAGATATTCATGAAATACAAAAATATAATCTGCTAGAAAATAGAAAATCATTTGTTACTGGAAAGCTGTGCAAGCCTCCAAAATTTCAACAGAAATATCTAACAAAAATAATGACTTAATTTCTCTAGTCAATGGAAAATATGTCCCAACTCTTCATTTTAAGTTTTCTGGTCCTCTCAGTGTCAACAAAAACTAATTTTTCTTATTAATTGTACAAGCAAGGTCCCCAACGTCGATAGACATACAAACAAACACAAACATACGCACAAAATTCAAGCTTTCGCAACAAACGGTTGCTTCATCTGGAAAGAGGGAAGGAGAGGGAAAGACGAAAGGATGTGGGTTTTAAGGGAGAGGGTAAGGAGTCATTCCAATCCCGGGAGCGGAAAGACTTACCTTAGAGGGGAAAAAAGGACAGGTACACACACACACACACACACACACACACACACACACACACACACACACACACACACACACACACATTATATATTGTGAGCCTACAGTGAAGATCTCTAGCTCTTTAAGTAAGTGTCTGCAGGATGATCTTGGATGAGCTCCAACAATTATTCTGATTACACGCTTTTGTGCAATGAACACTCTTTTACTCAATTATGAGTTACCCCAGAATATGATGCCATACAAAAGCAAAGAATGAAAATAGGCGTGGTAAGATGTATATCGCCAAAATTTGCAATGACCCTAATAGCATAAGTAGCTGAACTCAAACGTTTCAGCAGATCTTCAGTGTGTGTGTTTTCTAGTTCAACCCCTCATCAATGAATACACCTAGAAATTTTAAATATTCTACCTTAGCTACAGATTTCCGATCAAAGTCTATATTTATTAATGGTGTCATTCCATTTACTGTGTGGAACTGTATGTACTATGTTTTGCCAAAGTTTAATTAGAGCCTATTTGCAGAGAACCATGATTTTCTGAAAAACATTGTTTACAATTTCACCACTTAATTCTTGTCTGTTGCGTGCGATAGCTATACTTGTATCATCGGCAAAAAGTATCAGCTCCGCATCTTCATGAATATAGAATGGAAAGTCATTAATATATATTAAGAACAGCAGAGGACCCAAGACTGAACCTTGCGGCACCCCATTCTTGATTGTTCCCCAGTTTGAGGAACCACCAGTTTTTCTGCATATTATGTGAACTGCTTATTTCAACTTTCTGCACTCTTCCAGTTAGGTATGATTTAAACTATTTGAGCGCTGTCCCATTCATACCACAGCACTTGAGCTTATCACGAAGTATTACATGATTTACACAATCAAAAGCCTTTGAGAGATCACAAAAAATCCCAACGGGTGACTTCCAGTTACTCAGAGCATTTAATATTTCGTTAGTGAAAGTATATATAGTGTTTTCCACTGAAAATGCACTTAGCTCAGCCTCTACCTAGTGACCAGAGCAGTGTATGTATCAGACTTTCACGTCACCAGCAGCGAGGCTAATGTGGACTACTATGGAGAGCTTGTACCACAACACCTGGACTATCTTGAGTTGAGTAATTTTCTATTCTTTTGAGTAAAGAACCCAACTAATACTTGCGCACAGTTTGTATTGTAGAAGAGGATACCGGCCACCAAACAATATCCCCTCCTTGCTTCCCACGGTATGTGCCTACCGTGAGATAGGGATGACAAAAAATTTTATTTTAACTGTTATTTTCAAACTGAGAAATTTTGTAACTTCCATATTAATATTACAAATTCTGAAAAGTGGTGAGTATACTTACTTGTTACAGACAGAGAGGCCACATTGGCAAAATCGACCAGCGCTACTGTTGTATTCATGTTTATCCTAAACAGTTGTTTCATTACATTAGAAAGTCAATTATTTTGTTAAGTCCCATAGTGCTCAGAGCCATTTGAACCATTTTGAACCAATTATTTTCACATTACAATTAAAAATTTATCAGGATACTAATTTTTTTCATATTACACAGTAGTCAGAAAAACAACAATGGTCATTTGAAATTCTCTTTAATACAGTTGTGGAAATCAAGTGGTTTAGCACTTCAGCTCTTACACCATCCAAAATTTTAGTGAAACAGTTACAGAGAGTTTCAAAGTTTTGTTCTGCTGAGCCTATCAATTTATTTGACGGGGAAAAGTTACAACCTCTAAAGTTTTAAACTTTAGATAATCCATCCATATTACAAAAACTTATGTATACACATATGTATGTTCCACATCTCCTAAACCACTGGATCAGTTTCAACCAAATTTGGTACACACGTCCCTTGCTGTCAGGCAACAATTGCTGTGTGGGTAAGAACCACCTACCTATTACAGTTCAGGAGTAAAATGGCATACACATTGAGATGGAAAAACGGTCACATCATGCATGACGTTTCAATTTATTATAACTAAATAGCTGAACAGATTTCATAAAACTTGATAACAAGATAGCTCAAATCCTGAGGAAGGACAAGCCTTATTTACAATGTTTACAGTACAAGATACTTACCGACTTTAAGAATCTTACGTGAATTAGGGGAAGTATTTACTTTTTCACTTTAGAACTTTATCATTTTTGAGAAAATGCTTGTGTTAATCAATTTGTGCTACTTGATAAAATTGAAAGAAACGAATACAGTGCTTATACAATCTTCAATGTGTTTAATCCATACTTCCAAACTATTTGTTACATAATATGTAGCTACTATGCTTGCTATCCAGTATTTGCCAACGGGAGTACTTAGTGACTTGCAACAAACTTTATACTAAATTTCAAACCGTTACTCAATTTTTTCTGACTAGCAGCCCTCACAAAATTATGAGACGAAAAAAGTTATCACATAGTACATTTTGCAGTTCATGCAGTTAAAATGTCACATCAGGGATGATGTTTAAATTGATTACTACTTTGCTGCTAACTCTATTACCAACACATTTAGCAGACAGTATTCACATTTGCTGCTGAATGTACCATAGAGGGAAGGGAGGGGGCAGACATGGACGAGGTGGAGGCGACAGATGGACGGAGAGGGGTGGGAGCATAATCGGTTGGGGGGGGGGGGGGGGGGTTGCATACACAGGCAGTGCCACATACTCAGATACTTACATATATGAAATCACAGTTGTGCATCGGTGCATTGCAAAGACCATTACTATGTAGTAGTATAATGAAGAAAGTAGTTTATTTTAATTTACATAGTTTATTTTAATTTACATATTTACATATTGCACAGATAAACGTATAAAAAGCTATAACTCAACCAGGTTCTTGCAAGTTAACAGAGGAACAAAACTTCATATTGTTTTAATACTTAACAAAAGTTATCTATAAATAAATTTGTAAATCCTAATTTTCAAATATGATTTCCCCACAACTTATTCCTTCATTTGCTTTCTTTCCACGAAAGCTGTTACACGATCCCAGTGTGCTGTATGCTGCAATATGTTCTTTCCATTTACAACCATATCTTCTGGAACACCTGTCTCAAATGGTTGTTGCCACCTAAAATATAGAAATAAAGTGCTTTTTGTGTTGATTACCCACAGCAACAAACAGTGGATGTAAGTGATACAATCAGCAAAGAACTACAAGCACAGATTCACAGGACATCACTGGCAGAAAGAGACTTATGACACTGATATCCAGCTACACATGTAACAATAAGGACAAATAAGATCAGGCATTAACTCACATGTACATGAATTTTTTATTGGATAGTCAGTTCACTAGAAAGGGAATAACATATTAAATAAACTGATAACATTCATCTACTGTTTCAAACAGACTGTCAGTAGATTAACATGTCCATTAAGTCTAAACACTATCTAATTCCTATAACGAATAACAAGTACAAATACATAAGTACTTAAGATGGATACATATTCATGTTCGGTGAGGAAAATCGACCAAATTTCACAGTAATCAACTACAGTGGAGTCGCGAGAGGAGATCACTGACAGTTGCAACTGACTTGGTGCACCTGCTTTCCGCACGTACACAGTACCTCCATGTTGTCAGTGCTCTACAGACGACTATGCTCCGATCACAATTACTCAATAGTTGATGTCTCACTTGCTGCTACAGTTTTGCCACATCCGTTGCCGGCTACCGCTCTGTTACAGGCAGCAAAGAAACACAGCAGGCTCGCTTCTCGAATGCTGTTATTGTGTAATGTAGAGCAATGTCTGAAGCGGTTGGCACGAGATAAGACAGCAATAGGAGATGATCTGTCCACAGCCGATTTTAAGTGACACACGACATAATTGCGCCAGAAGGATCATTGTACAGCCCTGAATTTAAACTTGTGTCCTAAACTAAACAAAACCCAGTGATTTGCAATGTAGCCAACAAAGTGGCAGTCAACAATCTACAGCAGAAGCAAAAATCACAATCACTTTTTTCACGGCTATTAGAGTTAACCTCTACAAGCAAACTCTCAGACCGAAAAACTTCAGTTTCAGTGCTAAAAGCAAATTGTAAGTTCTCTCTGACTGATTATCTGAAACCATCCTCTCACTGCCTACACCAGCTGCCGTATTACCAACCATTGAGCAGTCCTGTTTGGCACTCAGTTGCAGCTATAGACAGCACAAGCAGATTTCAATGAAAAGGGAATGATAGGAAGAAAAACAAGTGCAAATAGATGAAAATTCTGCTTCATGCAATGTCATGCGAAGCTTGTCTAACATAAGCTCGTCTCTGGGATTATAAAAACTGTATATGTAACGCTGAATTGCGCCTCGTGTATCAGGTATACTGAAATACAAAACAAGAGGGCCAGACTCAGGATTCGGGATCTGAAAACATCGTCAAGAAAGAAAGCCAGACAAGCACTTGGAAATGAACCAATTGCTGTGGCAGTTTGGCAACAGTGAATGTGTGTGACATTGAGCACTCCGATTTCAGGAAAGCAGATACAAAGCCATAAGTGTCAACTAACACATAATTTTAATCATACTGTAGTTTCCACCAGTAGTTCCCATGGAAAGCTGGCAACAGTCCTCCCAGCAATCATCTGTTGCCAGCCACTCAATGCCTGTTGTGTGTGGTGAGTAGCACTATCTCCTTTCATATTGTCCATGTTCCATCCTGGGTTTTCTATCCTTTGAAAATTTGCTCTGACTGAGCTATTTTGCACAGATGAATTTGTATCCTGCATCAAACTGTAAGGAATCTAGCTATTACTTATACATCTTTATACAAATGATTTGAAGGTTTCTCTCTAAATTACAATCTATCTATCATACATATAAAACGCAATGTTGTGAATGACTCATCACACCCAAACCAAACTGCCAAAGACAGGATCTTTAAATCTGGAGAGACTGTCGATCTTATACTGAAGGCATTGTTTAGGAAGGGATTTTTGAAATCCCACGCATAATAGAAGGAAAGCTTTTTGAAAATATTAGCTATTAAGTCGATTTCGAAGATAGCTCTAAAGAACTCCTGAAGTTTCTTTGAAGCTACAGCTATGAAAATTGGTATTTGTTTTCTTGGTTATAGACATTTTTTAAAAAAAAAAATCTGCGTTACAGTGTTTTTGGAAATTACAATGCTAATGTGGTGAAACAGAGAATGAGATTGTTTATGCAAATATTTCATTATGAAGATATTTTTAAGCTAAATCTCAAAACTGCAATTTGGCTTCTCAGTTAGAAATAAAAAAAATAGCTGTTACACTGTTGCTGGAAATTCAACTCCTTAGGGGATGAAACGAGAGATAAAAGTGTGTAAGAAAATATTTTCTTGTATTAAAAAACATTTTAACGTTAAAAATCTGAAAATTGGTATTTCACTTATCAGTTACATATAAAAAATGTGTTTTAGGGATGAACATTTCTATGGAAATGTCTCCACAAGAATGCAAAAGGCATGATTAATGCCCATCTTTGACTCCAGCTAAAAGAATCACTTTTTGGTAAGAAGTACATTTGGGAAAGACCATGCTTCTATGGCATTAATTAGCATGAAAAGTTTAGAAGTTAGTGCAATTTGTGAACAACATAAAAATTCAGTTTTAAAAAATCTGTGCAGAGCACACAGTCTGAGTGAGTGAAGCGGCAGATGCTAAGCTGGTAATCAATAAAACTAACTTTTACATGTAAATTATCTTTTCTGCAGAAGTTAGAATGGGTTAGACTTGTGAATAACTTAATCATGGGACTTTAAATTTAGATGCTTTATTACCAATATGAAAAAAATGGCAAAAAAATAAATAATTTATCCACCGAGTTTTTCCTAAATACCCAGGTTTTTCTCAACCATGTAGAAGATGTCACCAGTGTGGAGCTGGAAAGAAAGAAAAAGAGAGAGAGAGAGAGAGAGAGAGAGAGAGAGAGAGAGAGAGAGAGAGAGAGTTATGGAATTATTAGGTTAAATGGTAACCTAACAGGAAGCAAACCATAGAAGATGGTTTAAAAACCACTGAGAACAAACATGTGGGCCGGGACTGTTTAATATTAATCACATTATAAGGCTGCTGCACAACCATGCCACAATGGTTTGGAATAAATTTAGTAGAATGACAATATCAATTGGGAATTCTATCTGCTGTAGAGAAGGAATGCAAAGTTTGTAAATGTCTCGGAAAGCACTAGCACATGTTCACACAAGTAGGACCATCTAACCAGAGCTTCATAAAAGATGCATGTGAAACATGTCCTGTTACCTTTAGTTGCTACTTGCTGAGAATTTCCTCACTCATTGACAGCATTTGGGAGATTCAAATGCATTATTAGCAAGTTTCTTCTTCTGAGTGTATTGTACCAGAGTTCTTGAGAATTTTATTTTCTTACAAATAAGTGTGCATATTGTGAGTCAGAATAGCAAAATATGAGTAGAATGTGCTGTGTATCAGACAAATATTTGGAATATGGGTTCAGGGTGAAAGTGAGGTAAGTTGTGCATCCAGACCATACCTGAATAACAACTGAGAACTATAAACAGTGCAGATCCAGGTAAGGGTACACGTAATTCCAACAGAACAATATACCTGTAATGGTAATAGTTTGCTACCTATGCCACTTTTGCTGAGACTATTTTAACAAACGATACTGGAAATAATGTGTTTTGGACAGATCTTTAATGTGGGATACCAATCTGCACATTTCATTATACAAAAGCACGAGTAAAAAAAAAAAAAAAGGCACATTATCTTCGCATACATTTCAATTCAAATTCGGCACTTAGTTTGCTTCTGTCAGTCAAACACAGCACACGACATGTGATTAAAAGTAACACCACTATTTTATCACACATACAGATTGAATACATGCAATGAGCATTAAATGTGTAATTCAGGATCAAAAACTGCAAAACCTTTAAGATTGCAGCAGAGTTAACATACACTGCAAAAGATCTCTTTGAAACATTTTCCGCACAGTCTACTGCAATAAAGTGTTGAGAAATGTGCTACCTATAGATCTCATCTTGCAGTTAGGTCTTTGTATCAGTAGTTAGGAAAGCAGACACAGTCTAACTCATTTAGGGAACCCTGGAACCAAAATTACAAATGGTAAACGTCCCAAACCTTCCCTGGTGTGGCAACCGTAAGCAGCATCTGAGCTCTACTGGACAGTTTAATGATTATGTGTGTGTTCTCTTCCTGTAGTCTTGGAAACTGTCATACTATACATTGGTTATAGAATACGAGTCATGTTGTAAGAATATACTCCAATCACAAGTAAATGAGATGAACAGTGAGAGCACACAAGATGCCACATATACCTCTCATAGAAATGAAAACAACGAACTGGTGAACAAAGGAATTCGAATCAAAACTTCCAAAACAAAACGCAAGAGTAATAACGTGTGATACTTGTGTAGAACAAATAGGATGTACGTACTCCTGGAGGTCCCTTCCTCACACCTTGCTGTTTCAAACTGACATTACACTATGACACTGCAATAAATACTTCTAAATATGTATGTTACAGTTTTTATATTCTGTAACATAGTAGTCAGTCAGTCCACGAAGATATGAATTTTGTTCTTTCAATTATTTAAATCAAGATTATACACTGGACATCAATTGAAATATAGAAACATACATTTGCTGGAACTCACCATACAGCAATGAGGTCTCTTAATGATTGAACCAGTTGATCATTATTAGACAGTAAAGCATCCATATGTTGATTCCACTCACAGGTATTTGAGAATTTGTTGGAACTTTCAGATTCACGTGTTTCATCTGAGTGCATGCCAATGAGATGCTCTAAACGAGGATCGTCTGAAAATTATTTTTGTTTCATAAGCCATATCAAAGTTTCATCATCCTAATGATTTTACAGGTGTCACTTTGTTCTATTTTATTAAAAATGCAGCATTTTGCAGAAATTAATTCAGCCAGACCATCGTGAACACAGTTCTTACAAAGTTCTGGCACATAAATCTAAAGACCAATCATTATTTGCAATGTTTTTCCAAGTTACCATTTCTTACCTGCGAGGATAGACATTTCAGGTAAACTTAGTGTCACATGTCTTGCCATCCTCTTTTGCGCCACAAGATCCAGTATATAGAACAAGTCATTATATGCTGTACCAAAGTCCAATGTCTCTTGTAAAGTAGAATCTCTGTTCATCAGTGATACCATGGTTTCATGCAACTGCAATCAAATAAAGATTGGGGGCACAATTAGGATATTGCAGTTCTGTCATTAACACCTCAAATAATAATAATAATAATAATAATAATAATAATAATAATAATAATAATAATAATAATAATAATAGAGGTGTTTTGCAGGATATGCTTCCTGCAACCACCCTAGAATGAAAACAAAGAGAGGATGAGATGGTCAGATGAAGTTAACCGACACCTCATGTTCTGTTATTACCAAGCAACAAACCTAGGAACCAACACAACTGGATACAGATCACAAGTATACACAACATTTATTACCAGATACCCAGAATTAAAATTTTTAACAGAACAACGACTAGCTGATCAGATCCGTGTAATAAAAAATAACAGGACACCCCAGTCAGAATTAGAAAACATCAAACAACAAGTACAACAAATACTGGAACAAAATAATGTGCAATCAGAAGAAGAAGAAAATACAGTAATGGACTCAAACATCCCAGAGCAAACAAAGGACAACACGCATCAATTTTAAACAATCAGAGGAAAACGAAATCTTCAGACAGCCACCAGAACAAGCACAAATAGAACATGAAGTGACACACATGTTAGATATAGAAGATAAATTTCAGCTGACATATATAGAACACAAAGACACAAATACAGACATTAGACCATTCTTGCATAGACCGCCAAATAACCCACAAGTCGAAACAACAATAAAAACTACCAACGCAATCATACACAACAAAATAAATGAAAACACAACTATGGAAGAGTTACAACTACTGGTTTATATAGGAGCACTCACAACACTAAATATACACACTAGGCAGAGATCAGAACCAACCAACACACAGAAGAAACCCACAAAACCAGCTTGGCAACACAGGCTACAGATCAGAATAGAAAAACTGAGAAAAGACATCGGACAGCTAACACAATTTATAAAAAATGAAATGTCAGAAAAAAAACGAAAAAGGTTAGGTAAAATCTCACAACAAGAAGCGATAGAGCAATTAAATGAAAAGAAGCAGAAATTACAAGCATTGGCCAAACGACTCAGAAGATACAAAAAATGTGAAAATGGAAGGAAACAAAACCAAACATTCAACACAAACCAAAAGAAATTTTACCAGACAATAGATAACACACACATTAAAATAGACAATCCACCAAACATAACAGACATGGAACACTTCTGGAGCAACATATGGTCAAACCTGGTACAACATAACAGGCATGCACGGTGGATACAAGCAGAAACAGACACATACAAGACGATACCACAAATGCCTGAAGTGATAATTTTGCAACATGAAGTCACCCAAGCAATTAATTCTACTCACAATTGGAAAGCCCCTGGAAAAGATAAAATAGCAAATTTCTGGCTAAAGTAGTTCACCTCAACACATTCACAACTAACTAAATTATTTAACAGTTACATTGCAGACCCATACACATTCCCTGATACACTTACACATGGAATAACTTATCTTCAACCTAAAGATCAAGCAGACACAGCAAACCCAGCTAAATATCGCCCCATAACATGCCTACCAACAATATACAAAATATTAACTTCAGTCATTACACAGAAATTAATGACACATACAACACAGAACAAAATTATAAATGAAGAACAAAAAGGCTGTTGCAAAGGAGCTCGAGGATGTAAAGAGCAACTGATAATAGATGCAGAGGTGACATATCAAGCTAAAACTAAACAAAGGTCGCTACACTACGCATACATTGATTACCAAAAAGCTTTTGATAGTGTACCCCATTCATGGTTACTACAAATATTGGAAATATACAAAGTAGATCCTAAATTGATACAGTTCCTAAACATAGAAATGAAAAATTGGAAAACTATACTTAATATCCAAACAAATTCAAATAATCACATATCACAGCCAATACAGATTAAGTGTGGAATATACCAAGGAGACTCATTAAGTCCTTTATGGTTCTGTCTTGCTCTGAACCCACTATCCAACATGCTAAATAATACATATTATGGATACAATGTTACTGGAACATACCCGCACAAAATCACACCTTTGCTATACATGGATGATCTAAAACTACTGGCAGCAACCAATCAACAACTCAACCAATTACTAAAGATAACAGAAGTATTCAGCAATGATATATAAATATGGCTTTTGGAACAGACAAATGTAAGAAAAATAGCATTGTCAAGGGAAAACACACTAAACAAGAAGATTACATATTGGAGAACCACAGCGACTGCATAGAAGCAATGGAAAAAACAGATGCCTATAAATATCTAGGATACAGACAAAAAATAGGAATAGATAATACAAATATTAAAGAAGAACTAAAAGAAAAATATAAACAAAGACTAACAAAAATACTGAAAACAATTGACAGCAAGAAACAAGACAAAAGCTATAATTACTTATGCTATACGAATATTGACTAACTCATTTGGAGTAGTGAAATGGAGTAACACAGACCTAGAAGCACTCAATACACTTACACGATCACAATGCCACAAATACAGAATACATCACATACATTCAGCAACTGAAAGATTCACATTAAGCAGAAAGGAAGGAGGAAGGGGATTTATCGACATAAAAAACCTACATTATGGACATGTAGACAATTTAAGAAAATTCTTTCTAGAACGAGCAGAAACTAGCAAAATACACAAAGCAATCACTCATATAAATACATTGGCTACACCACTGCAATTTCATAACCACTTCTACAATCCTTTAGATCACATAACATCAACCGATACAAAAAAAGTAAATTGGAGAAAGAAAACACTACATGGCACAGCCACACATCGATCAAGACGCATCCAACACATGGCTAAGAAAAGGCAATATATACAGTGAGATGGAAGGATTCATGATTGCAATACAGGATCAAATAATAAACACCAGATATTACAGCAAGCATATTATTAAAGATCCCAATACCACAACAGATAAAGACAGACTTTGCAAACAACAAATAGAAACAGTAGATCACATCACAAGCGGATGTACAATACTAGCAAATACAGAATACCCCAGAAGACATGACAATGTAGCAAAAATAATACATCAACAACTTGCCATAAAACATAAACTAATAAAACAACACGTTCCCACATACAAGTACACACCACAAAATGTACTGGAGAATGATGAATACAAATTATACCTGAACAGAACGATTATAACAGATAAAACAACACCACATAACAAACCTGACATCATACTCACCAATAAAAAGAAGAAATTAACACAACTAATTGAAATATCCATACCCAACACAACAAATATACAGAAGAAAACAGGAGAAAAAATTGAAAAATACATCCAACTGGCTGAGGAAGTCAAGGACATGTGGCATCAGGATAAAGTCGACATTATCCCAATTATACTATCAACTACAGGAGTCATACCTCACAATATCCACCAGTACATCAATGCAATACTTCTACATCCAAACATATATATATACAACTACAAAAATCTGTAATTATTGATACATGTTCAATGACCCGAAAGTTCCTAAATGCAATATAACATATACCATACAGTTACAAGGAAGTCACGCTTGACCGAGGTCCGCGTCACGTTCCATTTTTAACCAGACTTAAGTCTGAGAAAAAAAAGTCAATAATAATAATAGCTCCTGTATCAAAAAAAAAAAATTAAAAAATGGCAGCCTCGATTCTAAGAGAGATGAAATCATTTATTACAGAAAATCTATTTCATTCACTACAGGACCCTCTTCAGTGCAAATATTAGTTTTAAAATTTGTGCAATAAAAGCACATATTATAACTTCAACATGATCTCAACACACAATAAACGTTGGATGAGGAGGATGTTGATTGGTTTGTGGGCTGATTAACCGCACGGTCATCAGTGCCTGTACAGTGTCCCAATCTTTACACAGTCAAATTTTAGCCATGTTCACAAATAATAATGATGCTGAAATGATGGCGCAACACAAACACCCAGTGCCTGGGCAGATAAAATGCCCTAACCAGCCGGGAATCGAACCCGGGACTCTGTGATCCAGAGGCAGCAACGCTAGCCATTAGACCACAAGCTGCGGACGGCCATGTTGAAGTTGTTAGTATGTGCTTTTATTACACGAGTCTTCAATACTTATTTTTGTACTGAAAATGGCCATGCGGTGACAAATCAATTTGCTGTAATAAATTATTTCAAATCTCTTACAACTGAGGCTACCATTTTTCTTGTTTACAGCACTAATACTGTGGTAGTTGAGAACATGGTTTCCAGAGGAATCCAACCTCAATAAAAATTTACAACTACAGAAACTAACTTACAAAAATGAATTTTAAAGGGGAAAAAAACATTTTCTCAGCTTCCGGAATGTGTTCGACAACAAAACAGGAGCATATGGAATATTTGACAAGCTGAGTGATTGGACTGAAGATTTTCTAGGTAACAGAAAACAACATGTCATTTTCAATAGAGAGAAACCTTCAGATGTATAATACATAAATGTCCTAATGTTGAAAGTACCATGAAGATTTTCATGGAAAATACTGTTGTGTACAGAGATGTTGCAACACTAGGAAATTGAATCGAAATCCAACACAATCTGCAAATGATCAATGCTTGGTGCAGGGATTGGCAGGTGACCCTCAACGTAAAACAAATTTAATGAATTGCAAATAAATAGGCACGAAGACCCACTGCTATATGGCTGAACAACTGCAGAACACTCACTGGATGCAATCACTCCCATAAAACATCTAGTAATGTACGTATGGAGCAGTTTAAAGTGGAATGAACACATGAAACTTATTGCTGAGGCTGACACCAAACAGACTCATTGGAAGATCCTGTGGAGATGGAGGCAACCCACAACGCAGGCAGCTTACAAAACCCTTGTTCAACCAATACTTGATGAACCTCATCAGGCTGGTTTCTGTATCAGATAGGAAAGACACAAGAACAAGGGCATTCAAAGAAGAGCAGCACATTTCGTTAAAGGTTTATTTAGTAAGAGAGTGAAGATGATGCTCAGCTAATCCCAGAGCGACGCTGCAAGAGAAGCATTCTGCACCACTGTGCTCTTTACTGTCAAAACTTCCAAGAGCGTACATTCCTAGAATATATATATGGAGATAGTAATTGTACTTGAGAGAACAGATACCATTGATGACTGTGCAGCTTCTCTAGAATGAATGATACTTGAAACCTTCAGCTGCCTACAGGTGATGATATACCTCGATGGGGACAGCTGAAAATGTGTGCCCCGACCGGGACTCGAACCCGGGATCTCCTGCTTTCATGGCAGACACACATTTTCAGCTATCCCCACCGAGGTATATCAACAACACCTGTCAGCAGATAAGGGTTTTAATTAATTATCATTTATTCTAGAGAAGCTGCACGGTGATCAATGGTATCTGTTCTTTCGAGAACAATTACTATCTTCATATATATAGTTAAAGGCTATCCAGCCATTGACGTTCGTCTGTGCAAATGCGCACAGGTTGCCTGAACTCTTATGGGAATAGACAACTTGGTGTGCGCGAGTAATGAGTGGAAGGGCAAATATCTATTAGGTACATTACGTATATAGACGGTGGACAGTTGGGAATGTGGGTCTCACGGGAAGCGTGCAAGGGATAAGTCCCTGCAGTCGCACTATTCGTCTGTACCCTCGGTGGCTCAGACGGATAGAGCGTCTGCCATGTAAGCAGGAGATCCTGGGTTCAAGTCCCGGTCGGGGAACACATTTTCAGCTGTCCCTATCAACGTATATCAACAACACCTGTCGGGAGCTGAGGGTTTCAATTAATTATCATTCCTAGAAGAGTTACTAGTATATTGCTTCCTACAACATGTACAGGGTGTACATATAGTCCGGGAACACTTTCAATTATTTATTGCACAAGAACCAAACATTGGACAGATATTATACATGTCATTTTGAAGAGAAACCCTGAAAGTTTTTTTTTATGTATACCAACACAGCGTAGTTTGGTAAGTTGCTGATAATCAGTGCTAGTTGCAAATGTAGCGCGTTCAGGTGCAGAGCAAGCTTTCTGTGTGTTGGAATTCGAGAAAAACAAGTGTGCTACAGCTGTTCAATGATTGTTTAGAACCGAGTATGGCAAGAAGCCACCAACATGGAAGGCCATTTACCACTGGCACAACAAATTTGTTACGACGGGTTTCTTGTGCCCGACAGAGAGAGGCAGATGTCCCAGTGCAAGTGAAGTGAATGTGGAGCACGTACGAGAGACATTTGTAAAGACTCCAAAGGAATCTGCTCCAATGACAGTGTGGAAAGTCCTGTGACAGAAGCTGTCCACGAAACCATTCAAATTGGAGCTAGTGCAGAAGCTCAATGACGACAAAGACAAGTGTTTTGAGTTTTGTTTGCAGTTGCAACAATTGAATGAGGATGGGGATGGCATTGTTGATCGCTTAATTTTTAGCGATCAAGCCACTTTTCACACTAATGGGAAAGTGAACAGGCATAATTGTTGAATATGGGGTTCAAAGCATCCACATGAATGCATTGAATTTGAGCACGATTCCCCAAAGGTAAATGTTCTTTGTGCTGTGTCGCGTCAAAAACTGTACAGGCCACATTGTTCTTTGCCGAGAGTACTGTCACCGGATATTCCTACTTGGACATGTTGGGGCAATGGCTGATGCCTCAAATGCAATCGGACTCTCCGTTCATCTTTCAGCAGGATGGGGCTCCACCCCGTTTTCATCGCGAAATTCATCGGTACCTGAACACGGAGCTGCCGCATCGATAGATCGTCCTTGCTACAAAAGGGGACAGCTGTTTCATGAAAGGGCCTTCCCGATCACCAGATCTCACTCCGTGTGACTTTTTAATGTGGGGACACATTATAGATCTGGTGTATGTACCGCCCTAGCATGTGATGTAGCAGAGCTCTGGGAGAGAATACGGGAAGCGACTGCCGCAGTCGACGATAATTTAAAGTATTCTTGAACTTTATGTACACACTATTTCGCGACAAGACCGTGGAGGGAAAATTAGAGATACCCCAGACCTCACATGAAAGCTTATCAGCAATCTTTCTTCCCACGAGTCATTTGTGAATGGAATGGGGAAGAGTGTGGGGGTGCGACATTGATACATAACGTACCATCCACCCTCACCTGACTTTGCTTTGTGGAGTATAGATGTAGATGTAGGGAATGGTGATAACCAGCTGACTGCACTTACTTCCATGATCTCATACATTACTGAAATAATTTCAACACAATTTAACCATTGTATCATAACGGAAGCGCATGATCCCTCCTCCATTCTAATATTTTTATTGAACAAATTTTCACATGTCTTCATGTAGCTTAGTCTACCAACAACAAGTAAGGCACTCCTTCCTTTCTTTGGTGTACGAGGGTGGTTTGAAAAGTTCTCGGAATCACCACAAGAGGTCAGCACCAGCACAACGAGTGTTTCACGTGATATTCATTGGACTGTTGTCTGTAAACAGGTGTCATGCTCTCGAAAGAGAGCTGTGGCTGCGACTTGGCTCTGTTGCTCCCACGTAGTGATTTGCAAAGATGGGGGGAAGAAAGAAGAAAAAAAAAAAAAAAAAAAAAAAAGAAAATTCAAGATTCGAGCAGAGATTAAGAACTTTGTAAAGAAATGTATGAAAGCAAAGGACATTCATGCCGATTTCCAGAATACACTAGGGGACAATGCATCTTCATATACAACTGTTGCCAAGTGGGTGAACGAATTTACATTTGGTCGAGAGATCTTAGATGATTCGCACAGTGGCCGGCCAAGACGTGTCACTACTCCAGAAATCATTGCATAAGTGCACAAAATGGGTGTGGAGGATCGCCCATTGAAAGTGCGTGAAATTGCTCACACTTGCCAGATATCATCTGAAAAGGTATATCGCATTTAAACTGAAGAATTAGAAATGAAAATATTATCTGCAAGATGGGTGCTGCGACTCTTGACATGTGCCCCCACACGTGCCAGTGGCATGGCAAAATTACACGAACTAAGGTATAAATTGTTGTCACACCTACTTTATTCACCTGATATGGCTCTGACAGACTTCCATCTCTTCCCAAAACTAAAAATTTTCCTTGGTGGACGCAGATTCACTTCAAATGAAGAATTGATAGCTGGAATTAACAATTCTTTTGCAAGTCTGGAGGAAACTCATTTTCGAGATGGGATCAAGGCACTGGAACATTGTTGGACCAAGTGCATTAGTCTACAAGGAGACTACATTGAAAAATGAAAAAAATGTTTCAGTGATGTAAGTACTTTTTTTTCTATTCCATTCTGAGAACTTTTCAAACCATCCTCATATCTTAATTAAATTTCCAGCTTCTTATAAAATGCCAAGGTGTTCCTTCCACTTAGTGACACCTGCAACACTTTCTAAAATCTAACAATATTATGGAAAGGACAGCTGCTACTCATCATATAGCACAGGTGCCGAGTTGCAGAATGGCACAAGAAAAAAACTGTCAGAAAATCAGCTTTCAGCCAACAAGATATTTATCAAAAATATGCTCCCCCTCCCTCTTCTTCACACACAAATACAACCTACGTTTGTGCCTATCTGCAACTCAGCATCTCCGGTATATGGTGAGAAGCAACTATCCTTTTCATAATACTGTTGCATTCCAACCTGAATTTTCCATTGTTTGACTTTCTACAATCTCTTCTTCATTAAGGACTAACCTCCATACTATTAGGTTGCTGCGTAAGTTCATAGCATTTGTACCTAAGCTTATTAAACACAACAGATACACGTAACAAGGATTTAGTCATCACTGACATATTCTTCTTCAATGTTTACAACAGTCTGCCAATGCCAGGGTAACTTTCCAATTAAACTGTAGGAATCATGTGGCTATCAGGTGAAGAACTAGTCGAGCCATGCTCAGAGGGTGTTTCCATCTGGAAAGGGAGTACCTTGAAAGCTGTTTGATAGAGAGCAGAGAACGTGGAAATCTGAGGTCGCAAATTCAGGTGAATAAGGTGGGTGCGGAGTGACTTTCCAACCCAGCTCCAGTATTACTTTTCAGTCCTGCAGAATGCAGGAGGACATTACTGTGGAGTAGCATCACATCACACTATCTTCCCGGTCATTGTTCTTGGATTGCATTTGCCAGACATTTCAGTTATTGTCAGTAAATGTCAGCAGTAATGGTTACGCCTTAGCGAAGCAATTTGTAGTACACCATACCGTCATTGTTCTACCAGATGCGTAACATTATCTTTTGTGGATGCATGCACGTCTTGTACAGTGAGTAGCTGCTGCGTTTTCCTTAAGTTAGCATAAAGACATCATTTCTCAACAACAACAACAACATACAAATGGTCGGTGTTGTTCATGAGCTAATTGATGACAAGCGGAGATGCATATATGGCCACCCACTCATTTTTGTGATTTTGGCTTGGGCCATGTGCTACCCAAATATCTAATTTTTTTTACCCTTCCCCACTGCATGCAAATATCTTCTTGTTGTCTTCAGTCCTGAGACTGGTTTGATGCAGCTCTCCATGCTACTCTATCCTGTGCAAGCTGCTTCATCTCCCAGTACCTACTGCAACCTACATCCTTCTGAATCTGCTTAGTGTAGTCATCTCTTGGTCTCCCTCTACTATTTTTACCATCCACGCTGCCCTTCAATGCTAAATTGGTCCTCCCTTGATGCCTAAGAACATGTCCTACCAACCGATCCCTTCTTCTAGTCAAGTTGTGCCACAAACTCCTCTTCTCCCCAATCCTATTCAATACCTCCTCATTAGTTATGTGATCAACCCATCTAATCTTCAGTATTCTTCTGTAGCACCACATTTCGAAAGCTGCTATTCTATTCTTATCCGAACTATTTATCATCCATGTTTCACTTCCATACATGGCTACACTCCTCACAAATACTTTCAGAAACAACTTCCTGACACTTAAATCTATACTCTATGTTAACAAATTTCTCTTGTTCAGAAACGCGTTCCTTGCCATTGCCAGTCTACATTTTATATCCTCTCTACTTCGACCATCATCAGTTATTTTGCTCCCCAAATAGCAAAACTCGTTTACTACTTTAAGTGTCTCATTTCCTAATCTAATTCCCTCAGCATCACCCAATTTAATTTGACTACATTCCATTATCCTCGTTTTGCTTTTATTGGTGTTCATCTTATATCCTCCTTTCAAGACACTGTCAATTCTGTTCAACTGCTCTTCCAAGTCCTTTGCTATGTCTGACAGAATTACAATGTCATCGGCAAACCTCAAAGTTTTTATTTCTTCTCCATGGATTTTAATACCTACTCCGAACTTTCCTTTTGTTTCCTTTACTGCTTGCTCAATATACAGATTGAATAACATTGGGGATAGGCTACAACCCTGTCTCACTCTCTTCCCAACCACTGCTTGCCCCTCGACACTTGTAACTGCCATCCGGTTTCTGTACAAATTGTAAATAGCCTTTCACTCCCTGTATTTTACCCCTGCAACCTTCAGAATTTGAAAGAGTATTCCAGTCAACATTGTAAAAGCTTTCTCTAAGTCTACAAATGCTAGGAACATAGGTTTGCCTTTTCTTAATCTAGCTTCTAAGATAAGTCATAGGGGTCAGTATTGCCTCACGTGTTCCATTACTTCTACGGAATCCAAACTGATCTTCCTTTTCCTACTGTCGAATTCCAGTCACCCATGACTATTAAATTTTCGTCTCCCTTCACTTCCTGAATAATTTCTTTTATCTCATCATACATTTCATCAATTTCTTCATCATCTGCAGAGCTAGTAGGCATAAAAACTTACTACTGTAGTAGGCGCGGGCTTCATGTCTATCTTGGCCACAATAATGCGTTCACTATGCTGTTGGTAGTAGCTTACTCGCACTCTTATTTTTTTATCCATTATTAAACCTATTCCTGCATTACCCCTATTTGATTTTGTAATTATAACTCTGTATCCACCTGACCTAAAGTCTTGTTCCTTCTGCTATCGAACTTCACTAATTCCCACTATATCTAACTTTAACCAATCCATTTCCCTTTTTAAATTTTCTCACCTACATGCCCGATTAAGGGATCGGGCATTCCACACTCTGATCCGTAGAACGCCAGTTTTCTTTCTCCCGAGTCCTCTCGAGTAGTCCCCACCCGGAGATCCGAATGGGGGACTATTTTACCTCCGGAATATTTTACCCAAGAGGACGCCATCATCATTTAATCATACAGTAAAGCTGCATGCCCTTGGGAAAAATTACGGCTGTAGTTTCCCATTGCTTTCAACCGTTCGCAGTACCAAAACAGCAAGGCCGTTTTGGTTAGTGTTACAGGGCCAGATCAGTCAATCATCCAGACTGTTGCCCCTGCAACTACTGAAAAGGCTACTGCCCCTCTTCAGGAACCACACGTTTGTCTGGCCTCTCAACAGATACCCCTCTGTTGTGGTTGGACCTACGGTATGGCTATCTGTATCGTTGAGGCACACCAGCCTCCCCACTAACGGCACGGTCCATGGTTCATGGGGGGATTTATTCCAATACTACAATACATATAACAGTACAACTGCCTACGAGAGCATAGGCTTTTACAGCCTTTGTCATCTTCAATAAAACAGTTCTGGGTGTAAAACCATGTTATGTTGATGCCACTATACTCAGAACCAGTTTATTGAAAAAACAATAGTTTAAACTACAGCCAAAGATAGTTTCGTCTTATGTTTCCAAACACAAGCTGTAACATTTCTTCTGTAACAAAAGCAGTGAAAGTAGATATTGCAGTTTTCCATTCATTGATGGATTTTGGACAGTTGCTTTTGCTAAACCCCGGGAAAAAAAAAAAAAAAAAAATGGTCAGGTGGTGTTAGGTCAGGCGATCGTGGAGGCCAAAGTCACTGTAAAATAATGCGATCACCAAAAAACATCAGCAACCAGTGACATTGAAACGCGAGCTGTATGTGAAGTTACACCATCTTGTTGAAAATAACTGATTAACAATTATACGGCACTGCAGAGAGACTTTTTCAATGTTGGGAGAGTCCACTTGATGGGAAGTAACCCAGGCAACAAACTGTGTGCGTCTGCACGCGTGTGCGCCCCCTGTATGTGTACGCACTGAATTGAGTCTATCAGTTCTAGTGGGCGCCTGTATAACACTCGTCATGTGGTGCAAGGAAAGATGAACATGACAGAATAATATTAAGTAGTAGCAAGTAAGTTGCAGAACATATACTGTGCATGGCTGTTTTCGTGTTTGCAGACATTAAGCGGGCAGTGTGGAATACAAGGAAACAGCAAGAAGTGGTGAGAAGTTGCTTCACCCACTGTGGGTGGCACATTTTACGTTTTGTGGTGGTGGCTTGGCAGTGGCTTGACTGTCAAAGAGCAACCACACTCTCCAAAAATTAACACGAGAGACAGGATGGTTTTGCGACAGTTGAAATATACTGCAATCTGGACTGTCATATTGAGCCTCCAAGGCATATGTCTTATGAAAGTTGTGTTCTTCTCTAATTCGTGAATCACACTAATGAGCTGTACAACTACTCAAGGAAATATATGTCTGAAACTAGAGGACGTGCTTTTTATGATATGAGTCTAAGTTTTCTTCTTTTGCTCCAGTAACTTCAGAATGTTAAGAAGTCAAGCCTTTCCTCAGCAACACACAGGATTTCTGAGGCACTGATTAGCAGGACCCCGACTTCAAGAGAATCAACTGTAGCACTCGATTAAAAGGAAAAGGTAAATACTTCAGATGTTACGTCGGGTAACAGATCTTGTTAAGTGTTCTGACTCAGTTTCAAGTACAAGGTGCGAGCCAGCAGCTACACGAAACCCTAAAACACCAAGAAAAACACTTCAGTGTGCGTGCTCTTGTGAGATCAGACTGAAGTTTAACAATAAGGATGATGGGTGACCTGTTAAACACTTTCACTGTACATCAAACTTTGGCACACTAATGGTTTAGTCGAGTCATCACGTGGATTTATGAGTAGGATCCTGAGAAAAAGTGGAAAAGTAAGGAGTGGCACACACACATCTACTTGACCAAAAAAAGCTCAAATAAGCAAATCAAAGATCAAAACAAGCAAATTTGCTTTGACAGTAGGGCTATCGTGCATAAAGAATTTGTTCCTCCAGGACAAACTTTCAACCAAATGTTTTACAAAGCTAACGTTGAAAGGCTCAGGAAAAGAGAGAATTATTAACTGACACTGGACATTGCACACAAGTGGATGCTGCTTCGCGAGATCACCCCATGCCATGCGGCCACTTCCATCGTGGTATTTTTTACTTCAAAAGGCTTTCATATTGTTCTGTGGCCCCCTATTCACCTGAACTGAGTCCTTTTGATTTTTTCCCCAAAATTGAAAAATTTCTTAAAATGACATTTTGTGATTCAGGAACATTCAGAAGAATGTGACCGAGAGCACTGCAACCCAGAGTGGGAACAATGACTGCTGGTGTATAGTTGCCCAAGGGAGTTCCCTTGGGCAATATTATTGACTGAAAAAATAAAAACTACGGTACATAAAAAATCAGTCTCATTACTTTTCTCCCACATCAAATATACAGAAATGATGGTGTAACTACATATGCATCATGCAACATGAAAGCTATACAAGACCTGCTTATCTGCATGGAAGAGAAGGAGATACTTACAGCTTTAAGTTCCTCTGCTGAAGCTCTTCTCAATTGGTTCATTAGTTCTGTGAGATGATTTGGTGCTTCCTTGCATTCTATGTCTACCTGTGAACGTTTCCTTCTAGCTTTTTCCGCTGCTTTCTCAATATTGTGCCAGCTATGAGACAAATCGCTAGCTAAATTCATTAATTCCTTCTGAGCACTTTTCTGGAAAAAAAAGGCCGTACATTAAAACAATATTCATTTCAGCTGTTGCAGGTATAGAGGAACAGGAGTTATTTCTTGGCAAGTATTACATTTCTTCAGCACCAATGAATGTTGATTCTACTGCACACAGTGTCACCTTTGTGAGAAAGCATTAACCACAGGACAAATAGCAATCACAAACTTTACACAGTTACATAAGACATAATATGGCTGATATGATTTTACTTCATTTAAAGAGTTCTGGGCAGATTGGAAAAATCCCTATCTTAAACAATGTAATATTTATTCATATAAAAGGTACCTTTTTCAGCAATTATTGGGAATAAAAATTTGAAGAAAATATGCCTTGGGTTGCACATTTCTAGCCACTAACAAAGGTATTTCTGAAAGTATTGATTATTTTTAAGATAATTATATTTGTGAAAAGTAGACAAACTTTCCTACACCGTTCGATGTACATAAGGCTAACATCTTTGAGATTTACAAAATACGAAAATCCCCATGTTAAAATATGCACATTACTCCAATGAGTATACCCCATAATTTTGAACAAATTCTGGTTAATAGAAACTAAGAAAGTACACTTTTTTCTTGAAAAATACAACTTACAGAAAACAGCCATTAAAGTTGTCAATGCCTCCCAGCTCCATACATTGGGTTGTCTGCATCCTCTTCCATTTCATCTTGCAATATCCTTTTTCCTGCCTGTCTTGCCATCGTTTCAAAGTCTCAAACAGTTCTCAGACACAAAAAGCCTTTCTTTATCTAAATTTAACATTTGTTTTACTGCAAAATGACCAAAGGTTTCTAGCAGCCTTTTCAGTACTTCATATCCTTCAGTGAATGTTGTCACTGCATCCAACACACCAAAATGCAGTATACCGATTGCCACCAACACTCTCGGGAATTCTCTCCAAGATTACACTGTTCATGGACTCTTTAGGATTTTGGGAGTGATTTTCGTCAGTGGACTTACATCTGACAAATCCTTGGAAGTTTCTTTCAAGATTTCTACTTGCAAAAGAAATAGCTGGTTTGTAAATAAAATCACTTTCTGGAAGGCCTATGACTGGGTTTATTGTCTCTTGAAGAGGTGAAACAAAACTGCCCACACAGCTTTTCTAATATCTTCTATGCTACTGCTATGCCATAATAGTTTTGAATTCTTTCCTTGACAGATTTTTTCATGTCTATTCTTACCATCTAATCGTCAGCCATCTTCCAATTTCTTTCCCTTATATGCAGTTTTTAGTCCTCATAGCCTCATACCCATTTGCTTTTTTGCACTCCTGCTCGGTGATCGTTACATTTTCTCCACGTAGCTTCTCTTCCTCAAGTGTTTTGAAAGCTACTGAATCACTACCTCCTAAATAATTGCTCTCAGAGGTGGGGGATTCAAAAATCAAATTTCAATCTGAGAACTATTACATACGAGGGGCATCTGAAAAGTCCGTGCAAAGTCCAAGAGATGGCACCACTGGCCCGTATCGAGGTCATGTTCAGTTAGTAGTATCTTTTCAGCCATATTGGTCTATTTCTTTGTGTTTGAAATTCGCGTGAATCAAGGAAGTGGAGTCATTGTCAAAAAATGGACAAAAAATTTCGTGTGGTGATTAAACATTACTTTATGAAAGGCAAAACAGCTCAGGAGACTGAAGAGAAGCTTGATAAACACTGCTGTGACTCTGCACCTTTGATTAGGACAGTTTATAAGTGGTTTCAAAATTTTCGGAGTGGCCATATGGCCACAAGTGATGCTGAACATTCTGGATGCCCTGTGGAGGTTACAATTCCAGAAATCATTGATAAAATCCATGATATGGTGATGGATGACAGAAGAGATAATGTGCGTGAGATTGCTAGTGCTGTGGGCATCTCAAATGAATGGGTACATATTATTTTGCATAAATATGTGGACATGAGAAAGCTATCCACAAGATGGGTTCAGCGATTGCTCGCGCTTGACCAAAAACTGAATTGTGCGAAGCATTGCAAGGATGATTTGCAGCCGTTCAGGAAGAATCCACAGGACTAACTGTCGTTTCATCACTGTGGATGAAACATGGATACATTACTATACTGCTGAGCTCAAACAACAATCTAAACAATGGGTTACCAAGGGAGAATCTGCACCAAAAAAGGCAAAGACCATTCCTTCGGCCGGAAAGGTTATGGCGACTGTCTTTTGGGATTCGACTATCTGGAAAAGGTAAAACTATTACAGGTGCATATTATTCATCATTATTGGACTGTTTGAAAACCGAGCTGCAAGAAAAACGCTGGCAATTGGACCACAAAAAAGTCCTTTTTTATCACGACAATACACCTTCACACACCTCAGCAGTAGTGGTCACAAAATTAATGGAAATAGGATTCCAACTCATTTCACATCCCCCCTATTCTCCAGACTACTATTTGTTCCCCAATTTGAAGAAATAGCTGGCAGGACAATGATTTTATTGAAACGAGGAGGTGATTGCAGGAACTAATAGCTGTTTTGCATACGGATAATTCCTATTATTCGGAAGGGATCAACAAATTAGAATCACATTGGATGAAGTGCATAAGTCTAAAAGGAGACTATTTCGAAAAACAAAGGTTTACGCCAAACACATAAGTAGCTTTTATTTATGCACGGACTTTTCAAATGCCCCTCGTATACATGGTTACTCGCACAATGTTTTGTTGAAACAAATGAATAAACCAGAACTAAGGAGATAATATGTGTTTTATTTATTATTGGGAATGGTAAATTCTGTAGACCATGACTAGAGGGGGGGGAATGGAAATTAAGATATCAACCTGTCCGGAGCCCCCTAAAATTATGGAAATGATAATTTTCTCATGCTCCTTCAGATATCGAAAAACAGTTGTTTACTGTGTGTTAGAGGATGTACAGTCACTGACAACATATTCATTTCCAGAAAGTCATACGTGGGAAACATGATCCATAATTAATCAACAAACTGAGGTTAGTGATATAAATATTCAGGAGATTATGTATATTTATTTTGTGTGTGTGTGTGTGTGTGTGTGTGTGTGTGTGTGTGTGTGTGTGTGTGTGTGTGTGTGTAATCACAGGTTTTTCATTGTTCCACAGGTCTGTCATTAACTACTTTAAGAGAGGCTACAGGTATTATCTAATAGTTTTTTCATAATGTCCACTGGACCCTCGCCCCCTCCTCCTGACTCTTAGTTTTCCATTCCACAAACGCTCCTGCTTACACATGTCACATGCATATATGTCAATGTGTGCACGGAAGTGAATGTGGAGAACATGTGATCTGAGTAACTGTTTCTAACTCTAGAATTTTTCCATCTTCCATTTTTGTGCAGTTGCTATCTACAAATGATAAATTTGATCCATTGGTGGATTTCACACAGGACCAAAACTTATCCTTTGACAAACTGGCAATGCAGGTTTCACTTTCAAAAGCACTAAAGACATCTTGCACAGCTGATCTTATGTCTGCATGAACCTTTTTTTGGTTATGTTGCATTGCTGGCCACGCCAACAGGAAGAGGCACACAATCAGAGCTCCACAGTTTGTTGTTTTGAAGAGGGTAAACTCAGTCCAGTGTTTTGAGCATGAAAACATGGTCCAAGTAGACTGTATTCTTTTTATTATCCTTGGGTCATGTTCAAGCACCCATAACACATTCAGAAATGGTGACATTGGTTTATACGTCAATTGTTGACAAGATCTTGCACATACATACACTTTATAACCCAAGTTATTTACATATCTTATGCTTCCAGCTTCTTTTCACACTCCAATACATTGTTGATACATGTGAACAGGTATGCTTCTTATTTTGGTGCGTATGTGGCACAAGGGCAATACAACAATGTATGTGATAACGTCCTTTAGCTGACAAAAACAAACTTCCTATGTCATAGTATAGGCACAACTGTTATGGTATGACTGAAGATGTTTACGATCTTATCTGTGGATGGTCAATAACATTAAGTAAGGTACTGGTGGAATGTTCACTGGCATACGCTTGTTATTCTCTCACATGCTATCTTGTTGGAAGTAAAGGATTGAAACTCTTACATCAGATATTATGTAACGTGTAATATTAGAAATTGTGGTACAGTCCAACCACAGAAGCCTTTTAATGAGGTGTGCCAGTAAGTTTAGGAAATAAAATAATACTGATGTATTAAAATAAATATCTCTCGCTCCCTCAAACACACACACACACACACACACACACACACACACACACACACACACACAGTAGGTGAATCTTTTTTCACCATGCAGTGTTATAATGAAACTGGAAAACCATAGTTGGTTGCACCATGTCATTAGTCATTTCAACAATATATTACAGTACAGATATTGGAACCTGCAAGTGTTATGTGAAGAAGGGACCTACTTTGGATTGCCTGTACGGACCACCTAAACCACACTACAACTGTTGTGACAGTGCCGCGACATTTAACAGTGCCACCACGACAGCACACGCAAACGGCGATAGAGGCGCTCCGCAACTCGGCTGAACGCGGGAGCGCCACCTAGCTACGAACGGCGCCGGCCGCATGTCACGGCATGGCAGTCGAATGAGAGATACTGAGTTGTTGTCATGTAACCAGCTATTGTTTCCAAGTGAGTGTGTTTGAATATCCACGCAATTATTGGCGATTAAAGCTTATAACAACAACTTTATGCGAAATGGAAGTAGTAGCTACAGTTTTGAGGAAAATATGATCCTCCTGTTAATAATTTACCAATGGAGATTTTAGCTTTTAGTGTGACTAATATGCCCCATGTCTATGCCCGGCATATTTTTAGAGGTATTAATATGACAATGAATGTTACATTTGTACATGTAACATGACATGTAAGAGCTATGAATCAGCTGGTACTACAAGACTTCCAAATATAAGCTGTAAATGAGGCTATCTTCCACAAAACAGTTGCTAATAGTTTCTTTCTGCATTGACTTTTACAGTAATTTAGATTCCTCATACAGGCAATCTAAAGTAGGTCCCCCTCCCTCAGACAACACCTGTAGATTCCAACACCGGTACTGTCATATATTGTTGAAATAACTGTACTGGCTATGGTATATAAAATTTGTAACTGGTTCTAATGTACCATTTGTTACTTAGTATTGCTTGCACCTTGTCCCGCACCTTTCACAGAGTTGGAGTGCTGACTATCTGATTTGGCCGGAGGCTCTTCCTGCCGCCACCCTGTAACCCCCCCCCCCCCCCCCCCCCCAGGACACAATCAGTGTACCCCAGCTGTCTGCATCTAGTGTAAATCATGAATGAGTGCAAACACGTTTCAAATGTCTTCGTGTCTTAACTGAGGTGGGTCGTGGGGACCAGTCTGGTTTACACCTAGAAGGATGTGGAAAACCTCCTAAAAACCACATCCAGGCTCGCTGGCACACCAGCCCTCATCGTTAATCCGTTGGGCAGATTCGATCTGGGGCTGGTGCGTCTACCTGAGCCCAGGAAGCAGCGCATTAGCACTCTCTGCTAACCTGGCGGGTCATACCATTTGTTACTACATCAGTATTATTTCATTTTCTACACTGACTGGCACACCTCATTAAGAAGCCCAACATAATTTTCTGTAGATGGACTTTGTACTGTAGTTTCTAATATTACATGCAGCATGTCTTATGATGTAAGAGTTTCGATCCTCTACTTTTAATAAGATAGCACAAGTGAGAATAACAAATATATGTCAGTGAATATTGCACCAATAGCTTACCTGATATCATTGGTCACCCACAGATCAGACTCAACATCTTTGGTCATGCCACAACAGTTGTGCCTATACTATGATGTGGCAGCTTCCCAGTTTTGTCAGCTAAGGGACCTAATCACGTACACTATTGTATTGTCTGTGCCACAAACACACAGAAATATGATGCCTACCTGTCCACATGTACCAGTGATATATCAGAATGTGAAATGAAGCTGGAAGTTTATAGCAGGTAAGTACTTGGATTAGGAAGTATATGTATTTGCAAGAGCTTGTAGAGAATTGACAGAATTGTGTGTAGCTTATCTGATTTCTGTAACTTTTGAAGACTGCTGTAAATGTATTTTAATATCTGATCACTATTTAAACATGTGATGTTGCTTAGTACATGATAGGAATTTTGTGAAAAAGGTCATTCCAAAGACTTCTAAGAATCAGCATGTACTTATTACAGAACTGCAGTTTTATGTAACAACCAGTATAATCATTGATATGTCAGAATCAGTACTGCAAAATAAAAAGCAAATTTCCATGATTTTTCTGTTACTTTTTTAGACAGTCCCTTCTCTGGTTGGGACAAACAGTTGTGAGAGGTACAAATCTCTGTTTGTTTGAGAAAATGGAGCAGTATTTTGTAACATCTACATGAAAAATACACAGTATAAAATATACAGGTGTTTGTGAGTTAGTTAAATGCTGTCTATTACAAACCATACTCAATTCCCCCCATTATGGCTAACATGGGAATAAGTATTGAAAGGAGTAATGATACAGTGGACCTTACAAGGAATCACAAGAAGCTAAAAAGTTGAATATTTCAATATTTACAGGCACTGGATTACTCAAGTGCACGACATCATCCCAAATCTAACATTTGCCGTCTATTCAGCAGGAATGGTGAATAAATTCAAAAGTATCGGCACTGGTGCAAATAGACTCTCACCTTTGATTTCTTTTAGATTTCATAAGCAGTGTAACTGGAGTAATAAGAATGGCAACATTGTTGACGGAGCGACAACACTTTACCGTCCACCTCCCGTAACAACCAGAGGTAGCAGCACAGTGGATGAAGAGAGAGAGAGAGAGAGAGGGGGGAGAGAGAGAGAGAGAGAGAGAGAGAGAGAGAGAGAGAGAGAGAGAGAGAGAGAGGGGGGGGGGTGAGGCAATACTGATTCTACGACTTATCTCGGAAGATAAGTTAAGGAAAGGAAAGGCAAACCTACATTTCTAGCATTTTTACACTTAGAGAAAGCTTTTGACAATGTTGACTGGAATACTCATTCAAATCCTGAAGGTGGCCGTGGTAAAATACAGGGAGCGAAAGGCTATTTACAATTTGTACAGAAACCAGATGGCAGTTATAAGAGTCGAGGGACATGAAAGGGAAGTAGTGATTGGGAAGGGAGTGAGTATTAAAATCCATGGAGAAGATATAAAAACTTTAAGGTTCACAGATGACATTGTAATTCTGTCAGAGACAGCAAAGGACCTGGAAGAGCAGCTGAACGGAATGGACAGTGTCTTGAAAGGATGATTTAAGATTAACATCAACAAAAGCAAAACAAGGATAATGGAGTTTAGTCGAATAAAATCAGGTGATGCTGAGGGAATTAGACTAGGAAACTTGACACTAAGTGGTAGATGAGTTTTGCTGTTTGCGGAGCAAAATAACTGACAATGGTCAAAATAGAGAGGATATAAAATGTAGACTGGCAATGGCAAGGGAAGTGTTTCTGAAGAAGAGAAATTTGTTATCAGTACAGATTTAAGTGTCAGGAAGTCTTTTTTCCTGAAAATATTCGTATGGAGTGTAGCCATGTACGGAGGTGAAACATGGACAATAAATAGTTTAGACAAAAAGAGAATAGAAGCCTACGAAATGTGGTGCTACAGAAGAATGCTCAAGATTAGGTGGGTATATCACGTAACTAATGAGGAGGTACTGAATAGAATTGGGGAGAAGAGAAATTTGTGGCACAACCTGACTAGAAGAAGGGATCAGTTGGTAGGACACCTTCTGAGGCATCACAGGATCACTAATTTAGTATTGGAGGGAAGCATGGAGGGTACAAATCGCAGAAGGATGTAGGTTGCAGTAGTTACTCAGAGATGACGACGGTTGCGTAGGATAGAGCAGCATGGAGAGCTGCATCAAACCAGTCTCTGGACTGAAGACTGCGGCAACAACAACAACAACACTTTGAAAGAATAGAAGTAAGTATTTGGAAATACAGACCACTCAGTGCTTTAGTAGTTACTTACTAGAACTATGCACTGCATATGTCCAATGGTATATTATTTCAGCTTACATATGTAATGTGTATGTAGGACAAAAGCTAATACTTACATATCTTTCATCAAGTGCATTAAGTTTCTTTTCAGCATCAAGTAGAACAACACGGAGGAAGTCTCTGTCGCAACGAAGTGAGCTACCAGCCGAAATGATTTCCTTCAGTGAACGGCAGACTATATCACTAGTCTGTCTCTTAACTTGAAGCTTTGCCCATTCTCTTACAACTATGTCTGCTGAATCTGATAATGCGTGCTGAAAATGGACAGAACATTTACATTGCAAAAAATTCAAGTATATAATTACAAATCGATTTGCTTTCTTTCCAGCTACCGTGCTAAATATCTGACACAGCTGCAACATCCCTGGTATAAGGACAGCTGTCACTGCCCATAAAACAGTCTATCGACAACCTTATCAGTAGTATTAGTCAAACAATATTATTGCACCTGAGGGTGACGGCACTGTAGTCAGCTTATCACAAGATCTCACCGTGATATTTCGTGAGGACATGCTGAACCACTTGACAGTATATGCACAACTGTCTTAAAGCAATTCACAGTGTGATGCACTTTTCTTAATCACAACTCTAGTTGTTTACTGTAACACCACTGCACGTTTCCGGTAATGCCTACAGGAGGTCAAGTGGAACAATTTCGTGGTCAGGTAGCACAATCCTGTAAAACTACGGTAATTTTAAAAGCTCGCCAGTTACGGTGCCGACCTAAAATATATCGATACTAAATATTACCGACTCTTGTTCTCAAAACTTAATCCACACGCACTACAATCAATCCTGTCGGAGGAACATCCACAACTGAGAATTATACCAGAGGCTGAAAATACTGCCACAGTTGCAAGGTCATTTTATTTAACACACGACCACTTCTTCAGGTGTCGTACTGAAAATAGGAAGTTATAGGAGATAATTTTTACAAGCAGCAAACATAAAAATCCATAAATTTGAAAACATTTATAAATTGTTGGTTGGGCCAGGTGCTGTGAAACCTAAGTCAATGCCAAAGTGACAAGACAGTACTACGGAAGACTGCCCGGGTAAAGAAATATGCACAGAATACCAGAACACTTACACTCGGTGCAGTGACTCCGAGAGCCACAGTGGCGAGTAGAAGGTGCGGTGTGCTACCAACGAGTGCACAGCTCGGAGTAGAGCAGGCACGAAGGAGGAAGCAAACTGGTAAACCAGAGTGGCAAAAGTACTGCCATCTATTGGCGGGAAGAAGAACGCGAGACCACTAGCCCGGCCATTCGCAATCTGAATTGGTGATTTACATTAAAAAACATTACACAAAAAATGTTAACAGTGCATTACGCACGGTAAAGAAAGATGTTGACCAAGGCAGCACAGAACTGTAGTAAAACCGAGTGGAAGCTGTGACATAAAATTTATGTAATGTATTACCTGCGCCCATCGGTAGCACACCACGTCTTCTACTCGTCCGACACGGCCCTCGGGGCCACAGTACCGAGCGTAAGTGTTCCGGTATTATTTACACATTTCTTTACCCGGGCAGTCTTCCGTAGTGCTGCCCGACGTCGCTTTGGCACCGATTTACGTTTCGCGGCACCTAGCCCGACTGCCAGTTTTTAAATTTATGGATTTTTTGTTTTCTTTGTGCGTTTTCCGAGTGTAAAAATTATTTCCGGTCTCTTACTGTTTCCAGTACGACAACTGAAGATGGGCATATTAATAGCTCAAAACTGGTCGTGTGTTAAATAAAAGTCTCTTACAACTGTAGCAGTATTTTTCAAACACTGGCCACACGCATTAGTCACGACTGACAGTAATAATTGTTCAGTGACACGTTTTTATTATTTTGTATACGATTTCTCCCGTGAATTGGTGCCGACTCAGAAGAGCAGTACACATTAATTATTAATAATACAGGGTGAGCCAAAAGTCTTAACACTTGAAAATTCAATACTTCGCAAAATAACATACGTAGTGATGTAAAAATTTACACATGCTTGAAATGACATAGGGTTTTATTGAAACCAAAAAGTGTGCAAAATAACCAACAGATAGCACTTGTACGATACAAAAGCAATAATTAGGTTGCTAGGCAAACTTTCAGAGGCAGAGGCTGCTCCTCTAGGCAGAAGAGCTGAAGGGGAAGGAAGAGAGGTGAAGGAAAAGGACTGGAGAGGTCCAGGAAAAGGCACAGATTTGGGGAAAATCACCCAGAACTGCGTGTCAGGGAAGACTTGACGGACGGGATGGAAAGGAAAGATGCTGTGTTCCATCTGTGTTCTGCCACCGGTTGACGAGTAAATCTTATCTATTCAATTACATTACATTATCAAAAATTAATTGTTTTCGTTGTTATAAAAGCAATAATTAGCATAACAATTTTCAGTAAAGATTATCTTTATAACAAGCACTCAAGATTAATCACATACAGTTTATGTTCCTCACCTATATCTACAGTAATGATATAGGCTGAGGCAGAAACATCAACTTACACGATGTACAGGCAGGATTAATCCCATTTCACTCACTGCCAAGGCACTATTCCAATATTGGAGAGCCTCTGCAATACTGATGCGAGTTTAGAAGTGGAATAGCAATGGGCTGAGGTGTGAACTGGAATTTGTATATGGGAGGGAGATTACGAGAGTATTCACTGCAGCTCTGGTAGCAGCAGCAACTTTGGCATAACATCAGCATGTCTGTGTAGTGAGCAGGAAACCCAGGATTCCAATTTCAGTACAGTACAAATTTTAGTTCATTGCTTTAGCCTGCAGCATTACTGTAAATGCTCAACATGTCCGCTGCTCATCAACAATAACTGTGGTTGATGGACTGTGTCGTGAACAGCACTATACAGCATATCAGTAGGCACAACGAGAAATTGCCATCTGATTGTTCCACAGCAAGTTACGAGGGCAGTTTGAGTAGTTCTCAGAACGAAATAGAAAAAAAAAGTACTTACATCACTGAAATGTTTGTTATTTTTCAGTGTAGTCTCCTTGTAGGTTAATGCACTGGGTCCAACGCTGTTCCATTGCCTTGATCCCATCTCAAAATTGAGTTTCCTACAGGCCTGCAAAACAGTTGCCAATTCTGGCCATCAATTCTTCATTTAAAGTGAAGCTTCATCCACCAAGAAAAAGTTTGTTTTTGTAAGATATGGAAGTCCAGTGGAGCTACATCAGGTGAATAAGGCAGGTGTGGCAACAATTAATGCCTTAGTTTGTGTAATTTTGCCATGGTGATGGTACATGTGTGCAGATGCGCATTGTCTTGAGGGAAGATCACTTTCTTCCTTGCTAACTTTCCTCCTTGGTCTTTTTGTTGCAATTTGTCCAGGATGTTAGCATAGTATTCTTCAGTAACTTTTTGCCCAGTGGGGAGATAATCTACAAGTACAAACAGGATCCCTTTTGCTTCCCAGAACACTAATGCCATGACCTGAAGGAGTTGCCTTTGCTTTCTTCGGTGGCAGAGAATCGGCACGTTTCCACTGCTTTGACTGCTGTTTCTGTCTCTGGGGTATAGTAGTGCACCCAAGTTTCATCTGCGGTCACAAACCGGTGAAAAAATCCTGTTCGTTTCTCTTAAAACAGGCCAAACATTGTTCTGATATGTCCATTCTCGTGCGTTTTTGATCCAGCGTCAAGAGTCACGGCACCCATCTTGCAGATAATTCTTTCATTTCTAATTCTTCAGTTAAAATACGATATGCCCTTTCAGATGACATCTGGCAAGCGTGAGCAATTTCACACGCTTTCAATCCTCTGTGATCAATTTGTGTGCTTTTGCAATTACTTCTGGAGTAATGACGTCTCGGCTGACCACTGCGCGGATCATCTAAGCACTCCTGACCGAATGTAAATTCATTTGTCCACTTGGCAACTGTTGTATATGAAGAAGCAGAGTCCTCCAGTGTATTCTGGAAATCGGCATCAATGCCTTTGCTTTCATACCTTTCTGTACAAAGTACTTAATAACTGCTCGAATCTCAATTTTTTCCTCTTCGCAAATTACTTTGCAGGAACAACAACAGAGCCACATTACCACAACAGTTTTTTCCCAAGAGTACTGATGTGGCACGTGTTTACAGGCAACAGTCCAATGAATATATGTGATATGTGTTGTAATAGTGCTGAACTCTTGTGGTGATTCCGAAACTTTTCAATCCTCCCTTGTATTATGAGTTGTCATCTTGCATTGAAAGCGTAGCTTGGCATGGAGCCATGAGGAGAGCAGATTTTGTTTCTCACACACTCTGGCTACTGGGCCGTGCGAGCCATGTCCTTGACTAAAGCTGCATGCAATACATTCCTCATACCCTCTACGAATCTAAGTAGTACTAGTAAATATTAATCTGTTTTATACTTTGTATACCAAATTCTTTTGATAACACAACCATAGTGCTAAATTTTCAAATCAATAACTTCCACACTTCTGGAGATACAAACTTTTATTTAAAACAAACAGTAACGGTGCTGGCATTGTGAAACTGAATTACGGACCGTAAAGTATTCATCTTTTGTATGAACTGAAACTACAGCCAAGGATGGATGGGAGGGATGGGATGGGAGGGATGGGAGGGATGGGAGGTAGGGAGAATGGCATACATAAGCTGAGAATGTGATATTTCATTAGAACTATGCAAATGTATGCATGAGAAAGTTTGTGCAATACGGGAATTTGCAACTTATGTCCGAGTCAGCTTGATTTTGTACATGGCAGAAACGCAGCCAGAAGGGGTGTTGAGTATAAAGTTTGTTAATTATTTGTTTTGTGGAAAGGGATCATATTTTGTTTTCATTAAATTTTATTTAGTTGCCACCATAAACTGCAATCTGAATGCAACCGAGTTTGCACAGGCCAAACTGAAACGACAATTCAGAGAACAAAATGTTATGAGGGATATCTCTGCTGAGAAGGGGGAGGGGGGGGGGTGATTTGGGGGAAGGCACCAAATAGCAAGGTCATCAGTCTCATCGGATTAGGAAAGGATGGGGAATGAAGTCGGCCATGCCCTTTCAAAGAAACCACCTCGGTATTTGCCTGAAGCGATTTAGGGAAATCTTGGAAAACCTAAATCAGGATGGCTGGACACAGGATAGAACAATCATCCTCCCAAATGCGAGTCCACATTGCAAACCACTATGCTACCTCGGATATCTCTGCCGGAAACATGTCAAATCTCGCCAATGCTGCCTATCAGTATATCACCAGTGAGGGTGGGAACCTTACTGTTGAAAATGTGAGAGCTGGAGGAAGATTACTGGAGGCGCATCGGTGTGATGAAAATTGCCGTTGACAACACTGTCATTAACACGTGTCCATCCAGCACCACCAAATCTGTCCACTAGCATGGACACAACCATGGACAACTGCAGTGGAAGCAACTAGTTTTGTAAGATTTTAGTTCTACCTACACATTCCTCATTGTTTTTGGAAGTAATACTTATATTGTAGTAATAACTGTTTTCAATTACTCAAACATTAAGGTGATGCTTATTCCATTTCTTTTATAAGCTGCAGCTTTAAGCTGGCTGTCCTATGAGAAGGAGGTGGGGCTTGTCACAACAGCCAATGTGCTACGAGCCGAATGCGAGCCTCTACTCCCAGCATTCTACAACCGGCAGCCAAGTGAAAGTTTGCGATCAGTAATTGCCTTGGTGTATAAATGCAATTTGTTTTATTTGCTGGGGATACGATCAGGTCTGGTATTATAATCTCCACAAAAAATTGCGACGATCTAGTTCACTTACATGCAATGAAGTCGAGTCATAAAACAGATGCAGGAGTATCACATTCATACTGATAGAACATGTTGTTGAAGTATGCTCTTTTCCTATGAGATTGACAATACATTTCCTATTTCAAAGAACTGCATCTGTAGTGGGATGAATGGAATAATGTGTTGTATATACTGAAGTATTCATTTCAAGACTCTAAACACATTTCTTCTGTTTATAAACAATTTGTTTCTTGTCTGGGAGAAAGTATTAAATTTTGGGGAAAAAAAGCAGTTTCCTAAGATTTAAGATAAATTTAAGGGTTGGGAAGTCTTTCCTTCTTTCCTGCAGATATTCATATGGTGTGTAGCATTGTGCAGACATGTAATATGGTTTGGACAAGAAGGAAGATTATATGGGCAGATCAAATAACTAATGAACTAAATTGGAGAAACAAGAAATTTATGGCACAACTTGGCTAAAATATCAGATCAGTTGGTAGAACACATCCTGAGGCACGAAGGGATTGTCAATTTTCTAACGGAGGGAAGTGCCAGGGGTAAAAACTGTAGGAGAGAACAAGGGATGACTACAATAAGCAGGTTCAAACGGATGGAGGCCGCATCAGTTATTTAGAAATGAAGATGCTTTCATGTGATAGGCAGCTGTGGAGAGCTGCATCAAACGTATCTTTTGATTAGAGACCACAACCATAACAGCACAAACATTTAAGTAATTTTTTCAGATTTTCAGTGACAGGGTGATAACATGCTCTGTTAATATGACAACTGTCCACATTTCTTTGGGTACTATTCACAAAAAGTAATGAATCTGGGAAGTCTCGTAGTACTTACCATAGTATTCTGCACCAGACTTTCAGTGGCCAGTTCAATATTAGATTCATTCTCTTTCAACTGCTTTTCCAGGGCTACGTTATGAACTTCTGCCTCAATCAGTTCAGCATACAATCCTACATCTGGCGTCGGTTCAGGTGGTGCCGAGATGCGAGACTCCGCGAGTTTTGCAATCACCACCTCCTGTTCTGCTATAAATTTTTCGACCACGGAAGGAGTTTCTGATGGTGAAGACTGCTGCTCCTAGTAACAGAGGGTGTAGTATTATTGTACCGTATTTACTCGAATCTAAGCCGCACCTGAAAAATGAGACTCGAAATAAAGGGAAAAAAATTTCCCGAATCTAAGCCGCACATGAAATTTGAGACTAAATTCAAGGGGAGAGAAAAGTTTTAGGCCGCACCTCCAAATCTAAACAAAGTTGGTCCATTGTAATATGAGACACAATTTAGGTCAAACGAATGACGATACAGCTACAGTAGTTTGGTTAGAGTCTTAAACTTAGCAGTTAAGCTTTACCACTTAGCCATTGCTATGCGTCAGGCACTCCGTCCGTATTTATACGGGTACCCTTCCTTTTTCACGTGCTTCGTCTGGTATGAATCGATTGCTTATTTTGCTTTGATCTGATAAGTGCCGTTTTCTTTGTTATAGGTGTTTGCGTCACTCTTAAGATGAAAATGCATTACTGCACTGTGTCATGCATTGTTTGTCGCATTATTTAAAAAAAAGAAAAGAGAAAGAGAGAGAGAGAGAGAGAGAGAGAGAGAGAGAGAGAGAGAGAGAGAGGAATCATCTCATTAGTGAAACAATGGCAAGAGACTGCTATTTGTTGTTACTTACACAGCTGCTTTCTTTGATAATGTTCAACAAGAATCAAATAATAGACTCCGTATGATAGAACATGTTCTGAACGAGAGTTAGGCGAAAATTTTTCTGTTTGAAAATCTTTGCGGCCGCTTCTTTATTACATCAAATTCTGCACACAAATTAGAGTCATCTTAGATTTAAAAATCTAGTCACTTGCCGTGCTTCATTTCTGACTGTATCACTATTAGACATAAGAATAATACGAATATAAACATGACACGATACGTATATTCTTCCGCGTTTGCTGTTGTCTCACTCTAGTTTCGTAGTTTTAGGCAGACAGGACTTAAATGAGATAGCAGCAAACACAAAAGAATACATGGCAAAATGTTTATATTCATACTATTCTTATGGTGAAGAGAATACTGTATGTGATTCAAATTTCATCAGGTTCCTATTAGCAACCATCTCTTCTCACAGATAGGAAAAAATTCAGAACGTAGAGTTGGCCATATTGACAAACATCCCAAACAGTCTTGCCAGTCAGATTTTCGTAGTATACTGAAATTGTGCTACATTCGAAGATGAACAATACGGAATTTGTATTTACTTCGTTGGATAATGTATGAAAATGCAGTGGTCGAAACTCGCGGCGGAGAAAAAAGCTCGTCTTCCACTATTTTTTTTTATTTATTTACTGACGCAGAGGTTTTGGCGCCAGTATTTATCTTTGTGCCTACAAAGCATGCCTGCGTAGCGCTACATATACTCGACGGCAGAAGTTAGTTGTGGCGGCACGTACCGACATTTTTCATAACCTCCGCTTGCTTTGTACTCGATTCTAAGCCGCAGGCGGTTTTTCGGATTACGAAAACCAGAAAAAAAGTGCGGCTTAGATTCGAGTAAATATGGTAATTTCACAGGATTATTAGTACGACAAGAGAGAATTTTCTTCTTATGTTACCAGTTGCACGTTTCACTTATATATAACAATGTACCAACAGAACTACGAGGGCCCTTTTACACGAGCGGTCGCCATAACTTCGGCTATCTTAACACACTTCCTGTCCAACCAAAACTCCCAGCTTGTCACACATTACTGCTATAGCAGTTGAAATTTCAGTAATATTGATAGTTCTGATGTGAATGCCATAAATGAAATGTTACCTGTGTTCTGCCTCAGTTAATTTGTAGTTAAATTAGGAATGAGTTGAAAGGGTATAAGAACCATAATACAATTACCTGAGATCCCCTTTTGCTTTGCTAAGGTTAGCTTACCTTCTTCACAAAACATTGTAATATTGATTGAATATTGCAGCAGGAAACACTTCTTTTACTACATTTCTGTCCATAAACATTAACATTGTTCACATTAAATGACCAGTCTTTCCAATTTATGGGCTAGACACAATGTATCTTCTGCTTTCCTTTTTTGTTACGAGCTTCGGGGTTCTCTGGGGCAGTGCTGGCTCTGAGAAGTGGTGAATCTCCACAGAGCTGTATTGTGGTAACCAGTTGCTTGTGGAAACAAGATGTCCATCCTCCCGATTTCATGCACATTTAAACAAATTCTCTACTCCTCACTTATTACCCACTTAGCAAAATTCCTATGTGCTGATGACGATCACTCACTGGAAACATAGCAGTTGTATAAGTACTGTATGTCACTGGAATTTGGCTGCAATAATTACACATCTGTTTGAAACTGACTGACAATATTTCATTCAAAATAATCTCTATTGCTGTTTATACATTTCTCCCACCTCTCCAGCAGATGCAAATAGATGATAATAGGACGAAGCCAAGTCTGAAAACTAAGCAGCATGCCCTAGTATTTCTCAACTGAATGCCTGGGTGATTTCCCTGACCCATTTTGCTGTGAGATGGGGTGTTATCACGGAGCAATACGACTTTTCTTTTTCCCTATTTTGGTCATTTTTTACTTAATTCTCGAATTAAATAGATCATTTATTGTTGGCAGTGATCAATGTGATTGGCTTCACCAGATTTTAGCAGCTCATAATAGATGACATTCTTCTGGTCCTACCAAACAGAGTATAGTCTTTTTCCAAAGCAATTTGGTCTTACACTGGATGTCTATGGTTTGCCTGGATTCACATTTGATTTACAACACTTAGTATTCTCAAAATTATCCATTTTTCATCACCTGTCGCTATTTGATGGAGAAACGACTTTCTTTTTATCTGGTGAGTAGTATTTCCCAAGTGGTCTTTTGATCTGCTTTCCGTATTTCATTCAGTTCATGCTGAACCAATTTTCCCACTTTCTGCATCTTTCGCATAGCTTTCAACCAAAAAGAAATGGCTTTTTGAGTTCCATTCAATTGTTCTGGGGGTTCCTGTTGAGTTTGAGTATCACTGCCCATCATCCTCACCCACTCCCCATTATCTTCAAAACCTGCAATTGGTTGTCTTCCAAGTTTTTCGGTCGTTTCCCACGCTCGTTTCTCACATCAAAAAAATGAATCTTGTCCGTAACTCTTAGTTTGTAAGCAAAAAACTTGACAAGTTTACAGGTTTGAAACAGATACCGATGTACGGAACGTGGATTCGTGTGCACTGACATTCGTCATCAGCCGTTTCAGGAAGCAGATGGAGCTGCAGACGCGGTCTCACAGGCCCTACACTGATGACTAACACTATCTATAGGGGAATTCCTGTTTCATACTTCTACACCTGGTACAGGTAGTAAGTTATCACTTTTATGAAGTGATATGTTATAATAAGAAAAACATCATTAGCTTTGTCCAGTTACACTGAACTATTTTACTGACAACCTGCATTGACTCATAAATAGTCCTGTCTATGCATGGGGAGGAAACAACATTTTGGGGCACTGCTTTTTAAGACAACTGCTACACAACTGATTATTTTAACACAAAAAATTACAGTTGTCCTTATCCTACAGATTGTCTTCAACACCGTAGTGGTTTACTAGACTCGGTCCTGTTTGAGGTGGGATGCCGTTTTCTTCCTAGCGAGTCGAGGTGTGTTACACTTCGACGCACTCCGTACCACTGCACAACTGGTATTTTTCCACATTAAGAGACAGTTGTCCAGAGGAGAAAGAGACAGTACGTGAAATGAAGGAAACATCAAGACTAAATGGAGATCTGTCCCATATCTTTGCATGTGAAGCAAGGAACTTACCCACAGAGCCACACCACTTGTGTGTCTAAACAAGCATTTCTCTTACAACTTAAATAGCATTCTCTCAGAAAATTCTCCCCGTGACAGAACTCAAAATACCAGTACAGAATGCACTAGCTCTTGCTCCACATCCACTGGCTTGCTCGAATGACTGCATGCTCCACCTGCTGCAGCCTATCCTCGACTTTCTCACTGCCTTATATTGTTTATCTGTTCTTAGTCTAGACAGCACAGAGTGAATTATTTATAGTAGTAGTAGTAGTAGTAGTAGTAGTAGTGGTAGTAGTAGTAGTAGTAGTTGTTGTTGTTGTTGGTTGTTGTCTTCAGTCCTGATACTGGTTTGATGCAGCTCTCCATGCTACTCTATCCTGTGCAAGCAGCTTCATCTCCCAGTACGTACTGCAACCTACATCCCTATGAATCTGCTAAGTGTATTCATCTCTTGGTCTCCCTCTAAGATTTTTACCCTTCATGCTGCCCTCCAACGCTAAATTTATGGTCCCCTGATGCCTCAGAACATGTCCTACCAACCGGTCCCCCCTCCTTGTCAAGTTGTGCCACAAACTCCTCTTCTCCGCAATTCTATTCAGTATCTCCTCATTAGTTGTGTGATCTACCCGTCTAATTATCAGCATTCTTCTGTAGCACCACATTTCAAAAGCTTCTATTCTCTTCTTGTCCAAACTATTTATCGTCCACGTTTCACTTCCATACACGGCTACACTCCATACAAATACTTTCAGAAACGACTTCCTGACATTTAAATCTATACTTGATGTTAACAAATTTCGCTTCTGCAGAAACGCTTTCCTTCCCATTGCCAGTCTACATGTTATATCCTCTGTACTTCGACCATCATCGGTTATTTTGCTCCCCAAATAGCAAAACTCCTTTACTACTTTAAGTGTCTTCTTTCCTAATCTAATACCCTCAGCATCAGCTGATTTAATTCGACTACATTCCATAATCCTCGTTTTGCTTTTATTGATGTTCATCTTATATCCTCCCTTCAAGACACCGCCCATTCCGTTCAACTGCTCTTGCTGTCTGACAGAATTACAATGTCATCGGCGAACCTCAAAGTTTTTAATTCTTCTCCATGGATTTTAATACCTACTCCGAATTTTTCTTTTGTTTCCTTTACAGCTTGCTCAATATACAGATTGAATAGCATCAGGGAGAGGCTACAACCCTGTCTCACTCCCTTCCCAACCACTGCTTCCCTTTCATGTCCCTCGACTCATAACTGCCATCTGATTTCTGTACAAATTGTAAATAGCCTTTCGCTCCCTGTATTTCACCCCTGCCGCCTTCAGAATTTGAAAGAGAGTATTCCAGTCAACATTGTCAAAAGCTTTCTCTAAGTCTACAAATGCTAGAAACATAGGTTTGCCTTTCCTTAATCTAGCTTCTAAGATAAGTCATAGCGTCAGTATCGCCTCACGTGTTCCGATATTTCTACGGAAACCAAACTGATCTTCCCCGAGGTCGGCTTCTACTAGTTTTTTCATTCATCTGTAAAGAATTCACGTTAGTATTTTGCAGCTGTGACTTATTAAACTGATAGTTCGGTAATTTTCACATTTGTCAACACCTGGAAAAAACTTGGTTCAGTTTTGGCCACCAGGTGTAAATCTGGCACTGTACCTTGTACGACAGTATGGCATCCGTGCTGTATTGACGAGGTGCTTTTTTTGTAACTGACTGTGCAGTACATTCCCCAGATGTTGCTAGTGCTTGGGCTGTGTCACGAAAATTTTCTATCCCATGGTCAACAGTACGGAAAGTTTTGAGTTTTATTTTACACTAGTATCTGCACAACATCCAGACAGTGCAGTGACTGGAATCTGAATCAGCAGCAACATTCTGAATTTGCTCTTCGGTTTCTGGCACAGATCAAATTTTATGACATGTGGCCTGACATCATTTGAAGCAATGAGGCACATTTTACACTACAGGGTGCAGTGAATGCACAGCACAGCCGAATTTGGGGTACTGCTAAACCTTGTGTTATACTCAAGAGCCATTGTCCTTCCTGTATGGAATCGTGTAATGTGCATTCGTGAGTACCTATACAGTGACAAATTCATATTATCGAGATGTCCTCTTACAGCACGATTCCTGCTTTGGAAGACAACTCTGTGGAAGCCACTGTTTTCATGCAAGATGGAGCAACATCTCGTGTTGCTCGCCCGATGAAAGATCTGCTTAATGCAACCTTCCGTGATCGTTTTATGTCTAGAGATTTTCTAGATGCATGGCCTTCGAGATATGAAACCACATGACTTGGTTCTGGGAAGATCTAAAATAATGTGTTTACCTGGGACACATTTGGTCTCTACGTGCTCTGAAGGCCAGTAAACAGAAATACGTTGCTCAGATTTTACCAGAACTGCTGCGGCCAACTGTCGATCGCATCATTTCACAGACACAGCATCTCTATGTCTCTGGTGCTTGTATTGAATGAATTGTGTAACAGATTAAAAATAAAAACAACGCTATGACTTTCTTGCTTGTTTGACCTTTTCTGCCCATGTCCCATTCCTAATCCATTACATATGGGTACATTTCTATACATCTTTCTAACATTAACACTAGAGATGGGGGATCCGCTCTTGAACTAATTCATGGAGTTCAATCTTTCAAAGGAGTGAACAATCAGTGATTCAGAAAAAAAGAACGGTAGCTCCAAACGTTTCCCACGGCAGAGAGAGAGAGAGAGAGAGAGAGAGAGAGAGAGAGAGAGAGAGAGAGAGAGACGGAGCATATCAGCAGCACCTCTGCTGGTCACAGCACACTGCATGCCACACAACACAGCCAGCGCCGGCCTCTGACCTGCTTCTACCTTGGTTGCCTGCATTGTGCAGTGCCCCATTGGATTTTGTGTTTCACATATGCCGTGCCGTCTCTGTGCGTCGTCTGCCGTGTGCACTGTGCAGTGTCTGGCGCAGCTTAACTTCGCATCGCACTCTGTCGGCGATCGTTTCAGTCGCACGTCCTGCCCTCTGGGCAGTTGATGCGAGCAACATGACAGAGAGCCACCTAGCGGATAACATAGGAACTACTTGCAAAAACCTGCTCGCAAGGGAACGGACGATTTGTCTCTGAGCGGCTGAGTTCACCGCCCCCCCCCCCCCCCTCGGAACTCGCCCGCTCAACGCTCACCCCACTGTCTCGACTCTAGCCAGAGCGTCGAGCAAAGCGACTCAGGTGTCACTCTGGTCTCTGCGGTCTCAGCTCACGCAGTAATACAGCTCGCGGCTCGACCTGCTCGACTCAGCGCCTCTGCATCGGAGTTCGTCCCCACTGGATATTGTTCTTCGTAGTAATACCGCTATGTATATTACATTATTATGTTATGTATACATCAACTGTTTTTATTTTATTTTTATTTGTTTAAACTGATTAGATTAGGTTCCTGATGACTCCTCTTACTATAGGATTTTTATTATGGACACTCGAATTTACGCTTTAATTACGAGCGAACCGATAAACGTATCGCAAAATGTGATACACCAATATTTTCCTTGTTTTATTCTGCGTAAGGCTATATGCAGCACTTTCGTTTTACAGTCAAATTTACATATTTTTTTCTTATTCTGGTACGGATTCTGCGATTTTAGGTGTCTTCGAAAGGAAACGTTCACTTTAAAAATATATGGCTTGCGATGTATTTGTATGAGGTTAATGAAATTTTAATACATTATAGCCAAATATATTGTTAATGTAAATCTCAAGTTACAACATTTTCCGATCACCCAAAGAACCACGATAGTGCAAAATAAATCAATAATCAAAAACTTTGTCATATCGTGGAAATTTCAATAAACAATACAAAATTCTTACTCATTATCTGTGTTACTTCAAAATAGGATCAAATAAGATCAAAATACAGGTATAGTACTGGAATAAACCAAGTTTAAAGGGCAATGTGCCTTCCATTTATTTTCTATTGTAAATGAGTGGTGAGTCATGAAAAAGAGCTAATTCATTTCAGGGAGTGAACAGTTCTGATCCAATCTCTGGAAAGAACAGTTTTGCCCATCTCTAATTAACACCACCACATTTGCGTCTGGTGGCCAAAATTTGAACTAATTTTTCCCACGCATAAATCATTCCACCTGAACATGTCTACAAAGTTTCACTGTCATATGATGATCGCAGCCTACACTGGACCTCTGTAGATAGCTGCAGTTCCTCTCCTCTTGTGCTCTCAAATGGAGGTAGGGGCAAAAAACTGTTTCCGTACAAGCCCTGATTAATCTCCTCTTAGTGGCCCTTACACAAGATGTATATTGGTGGGCAGTAGGGTCATTCTCCCATTTCTCACAAATTCCAGTTCTATAATTTTTCTCAGTTGTGATTTCCTGAAAGAATGCCTCCTTGCCTCCAGGTATTGCAATCTGAGTTCACAGAACATTTGCGTAATACTTGTCTGTTAATGGACCGATGTCAAAGAATAGCTATGTAAGGTTCTACCTGTATATGAAAGCTCTCTGCAATGCTGCCTACAGTAGGATCAGGTTGTATAAAAAAATGGAGAATGATACTTTCTAAGTCGAGATGAGAAGTGGCTTCCTCTGCAACACCACTCAAGTGGTTTTCGCACACAGCTTGAGAGGGAAACACTATGCCAACTTTCTGAGGAGGATTTTTCCTGTTTTTTAGGAATAGTATCATAATGGAATTGCTCTATGAATCTAGAAGATATGAGAGGGGGGGAGGGGGGACAGATTTCTTTTATGAAAGTACCTTTGCTGGCACACTGAACGTGCAAATAACTTAATGAATGCAGCAAGGTAACACCCTCAACAACCAAATACATACAATTATATTAACAACAAAATAAATGCTATAGTAGACCTCTTCACTTACCTGCTTAGCATTCTTGCTGTACGATGCGATGCAATTACTGTCACACATTAGCTTCATGCCATTCTCAAGCTGCTGAGATGCTGCTTTCACAGTCAAAGTTAGGTTATTCAGCTCACGAATTTCATGTAGCAAACTTGAAGCTTTTTGATCTGAAATAAAACAGGTGTCTAATACGAGTAACTGAAAGCTGTAATACTACAAGTCCTACAACGACCACACTTCCTCCTAGACCAGGATCATCTACCCCAAGACTCTACACTCTACATGCATCAATCATGCGTCACTCGTGTTGTGAATGAAATATGCTGTTGAAGGAATAGAGAGAAATGCTCTTTAACTTAGTTGCTGAACAATTGCAGGAGGAAGCAAAATTTCTTTTACACATGACAATGTTACTGGCAAATGGAGACTAAGGGAAACATTCTTGGCAGGGTAAGTTGATAATTGCAGGAAAGAGGGAATAACTAAGTTTATAACAAACAGCATCAGTATTGTATGATGTTATTTAATAATACTAGCATAGAAAGATAATGATAACAGAACATTTCAAACATGACCTAGGTGAAAATAATGGATGTTAATCTACACAATAAGAACTGGGCTGTCATGTTCTTTTAGAAGACCTCAAACATTCCTTGAGTGTTCAAACAAATTTCGGGCTTGCAGCTGGTCGTCGTCCAATACCTCGCACGATATTTCAGCTAGACACCTGCCAGTCATCTTCAGGTGCGCCGTCGCAAACTGGCGAAAACGTCCTCCGTTCCACAATATACATAGCGTACTGTAACTATTCTGCACATGCGCCGAAAACTTGATAGATGAACCACACTGCCCGCCGGCAGCGCCCTCCCTGGTGGAATAGTGGAACTCAGTCGCCCTCTGCATTGCTGTTTGCCACGGCCGTTGACGCACTCTGTCTTCGATTTGAGCAATCGTGGAGATGATGGGATTCCGTGCGCTGTCCAACTGGTGGCCACTGTCACAGTTTAACAGATTTTCCGCCAGTTGTATTTCTACGGATTCTTTAATAATGGAGTCCCAGAAAGACGATGCTGTGAACAAAATCATTGTTTTCTCATACTCCATTGAATGTCCAATAGAAATACAACGTTCAGCAATAGCGGACTTGCTTGGCTGCAAAAGGCGGGTGTAACGTTGATGTTCAGTGCAGCGTTCTTTCACGGTGTGTGTGGTTTGACCTATGTAAGCCATACCACATTGGCACGGTATCTTGTAAATTCCGGCCTTTCGTAGTAACAGACTGTCTGTAACTGATCCCACAAGGTCCGCAATTTTCGATGGTGGGCGGAAAACCACTTTTACCTGAAATTTTCGGAGGATTCTTTCTATTTTAAACGAAGTGTTGCCAACGAAAGGAAGAAAAGCTAAAGATTGTTCCGGCTTGTTCTCCTCTTTATTCACTTCCTGCTTCTTAGTTTTAACTGTTAGTGCCCTGTTAATCTGCCGGATGGGATATCCATTTTCACTGAATACTGTCTTTAGATGGGCGAGTTCTTGAGGTAAGCTATCTAGATCTGAGACAGTATGAGCTCTATGAACAAGTGTTTTAAGCAAACTCATGGTTTGCGATGGGTGATGGCAACTCGATGCTTGCAGGTACAAATCAGTACGAGTGGGATTCCGGTAAACTGAATGCCCTAGAGAACCGTCATTCTTCCTTCGAACCAGGGCATCCAAGAAAGGCAAACAACAATATTTCTCTATTTCCATGGTGAACCGGTTGTTGCTATAAATGGAGTTGAGGTGATGTAGAAACTCCATTAATTTATCTTCTCCATGAGGCCACACTATGAAAGTGTCATCCACATACCACCAAAATACTGTTGGTTTCAGAGTAGCTGATTCAAGGGCTCTCTTCAAAATCCTCCATAAAAAGGTTGGCCACGAAAGAGACAGGAGGCTACCCATGGCGACACCATCAGTCTGTTCAAAATAATCTTGATTAAACATAAAATAATTTGCGGAAAGAGTGTGCCTGAACAAAGCAGTGATATCAACAGGAAACATGTTACCAGTGTCAAAGAATCTGCAAGAGAAACTTTTGTAAAAAGTGAGACCACATAAAAACTTACTAGAAGGTCTACACTGCTAAGACGAAGAGCCCCCAGTCTACTGATAAAATATGTGACGTGAGCACTTGCCTACGAAAGGTCTCAGTAAGGAAGTGAGATGTTTAGCTAAATCATATGTAGGAGCTCCAATGTTGCTCACTATTGGACACAGAGGAAGACCCTCTTTATGAATCTTTGGAAGGCCATACAGTCTCGGAGGTATACAACCATGTGGTCTTAACCTCTTGATGGTCTCTTGCGGTAAGGAGGAGGAATTTAATAGTGCTGAAGTTTTCCATTGCACACGTCCTGTAGGATCGTAATCAATCCTCCTATAGGTAGAGTCACTTAGCAGACCATACATCTAGTCTTTGTACACACCACAAGGTAACAGGGCACTAACAATAAAGAATCCTCCGAAAATTTCAGGTAAAAGTGGTTTTCCGCCCACCATCGAAGATTGCGGACCTTGTGGGATCAGTTAAGGGCAGTCTGTTACTACGAAAGGCCGGAATTTACAAGATACCATGCCAATGTGGTATGGCTTACATAGGTGAAACCACACGCACCGTGAAAGAATGCTGCACTGAACATCAACGTTACACCCGCCTTTTGCAGCCAAGCAAGTTCGCTATTGCTGAACATTGTATTTCTATTGGACATTCAATGGAGTATGAGAAAACAATGATTTTGTCCACAGCAACATCTTTCTGGGACTCCATTATTAAAGAATCTGTAGAAATACAACTGGTGGAAAATCTGTTAAACCGTGACAGCGGCTACCAGCTGGACAGTGCACAGTATCCCATCATCTCCACGATTTGCTCAAATCGAAGACGACAGTGAGTCGACGGCCGTGGCAAACGGCAACGCAGAGGGCGACTGAGTTCCACTGTTCCACCAGGGAGGACGCTGCCGGCGGGCAGTGTGGTTCATCTATCAAGTTTTCGACGTATGCGCAGAACAGTTACAGTACGCTATGTATATTGTGGAACGGAGGACATTTTCGCCAGTTTGCGACGGCTCACCTGAAGATGACCGGCAGGGGCCCAGTTGAAATATCGTGCGAAGTATTGAATGACGACCGGCTGCAAGCCCGAGATTTGTTTGAACAGTCAATTCGCCAGGAAAATTTTAAAATTCACATTCCTTGAGTACTCACCTTTCTTCATCCACATATTCTGCTCTCTCCAACTGCAGTTCTTGGTGATGTCTCTCTAATCTCTTCTCACCTTTTTTCCAATATAACCAAACACTAGATTGTCTCACTAGAGGAATTCATAGTTTTGAGCACTGGGACATTTGTCTGACTAACATCTATCTAATGTTACTTTTTTTTTTTTTTTGTTGTAGTTTTAGGGCGCAAAACTTCTATGGTCATTAGCACCCAGCCCGTGACTTAAGACAGTAAAAAACCGAAATTTAAAACCAGCAGCAATGGGAACAAAGTCAGAAAATTGGAGAAACTAAAAATAGAAGACTGCTTAAAAATCCACTACAGAAAGGGGGTGATTGTCCCCAAAAAAGCTTCAAATGACTGACGTCATTTCACTGTCACCAATAAACTGTAGAACGCGGTCGGCGGAGCGCGTGTCATCTACTAAAATCGACGATAGATCAGGCGATAGCTGTAGACGGGAGCGTAACGGATTAAAATAGGGGCATTCAATTAAAAGGTGTCTTACCGTCCACAGCTGAGAGCAGTGGGGACAGAGTGGGGGAGGATCGCCGCTTAAAAGATGTCGATGGCTAAAACGACAATGCCCTATCCGGAGTCTAGCTAAAATTACCTCCTCCCGACGACGCGTTCGGGAGGAAGAGGTCCAAGCGCAAGGAAGGGCTTTCACTTCCCGCAATTTATTACAGGGAAGTGCCGACCAATGGGCATGCCATAAATGAGCAACATGGCGACATAAATCGTTCCGAAGATCGGTGAAGGGAAGCGACTGAATAGCTGGCCGAGGAAGAGAGACTGCGGCCTTGGCCGCTATATCGGCCGCCTCATTCCCACAGATACCAGCGTGTCCCGGGAGCCAGAGGAACGCCACCGAGACGCCCCTCAGGTGAAGCAAGCGCAGACAGTCCTGAATCCGGTGGACCAGAGGGTGCACAGGGTAAAGAGCTTGGAGACTGAGGAGAGAGCTGAGAGAATCTGAGCAGATAACGTACTGTATCCGCCGATGGCGGCGGATGTAGTGGACAGCCTGGAGAACAGCGTAAAGCTCCGCAGTATAAACCGAACACTGGTCGGGAAGCCGAAAGCGATTTGGGGTGTCGCCAACAATATAGGCACTCCCTACACCTAACGATGTTTTCGAGCCGTCGGTGTAAATAAATGTGGCGTCCGTCATTTCTGCACATAGAGCAGCAAATGCCCGACGATAAACAAGTGTAGGGGTACCATCTTTGGGAAATTGACAAAGGTCACGGAGCAGGCAGATCCGGGGACGGAGCCAAGGCGGTGCTGTACCCCAAGTTGTCAGGAAGGTTTTAGGAAAGCGGAAGGAAAGAGAATGGAGCAGTTGACGGAAGCGGACTCCCGGGGGTAGTAGGGAGGAGGGGCGGCCTGCATACCCTACATCAAAGGAGGCGTCGAAAAAAAGGTCGTGGGCTGGATTAGCAGGCATGGAAGACAGACGGCTAGCATAACGACTCAGGAGGACTGCTCGCCGATTGGACAGCGGAGGTTCAGCAGTCTCAGCATAAAGGCTTTCCACAGGGCTAGTGTAAAAAGCTCCAGACACTAAACGTAATCCACGGTGGTGGAGAGAGTCGAGACGCCGAAGAATAGACGGCCGAGCAGAGGAGTAGACTATGCTTCCATAATCCAATTTCGAGCGCACTAAGGCGCGATAGAGGCGGAGAAGGACCACTCGGTCCGCTCCCCAGGAGGTACCATTCAGGACACGGAGGGTGTTAAGCGATCGCAGACAGCGAGCCGAAAGATAGGAAACGTGGGAGGACCAGCATAGTTTTCTGTCAAACATAAGACCCAAGAATTTAGCGACGTCTGAAAACGGAAGGTTGACAGGACCTAGATGTAAGGAGGGCGGAAGAAACTCCGTACGTCGCCAAAAATTGACACAAACGGTCTTACTGGGTGAAAAACTGAAGCCAGTTTCGATGCTCCACGAGTGGAGGCGATCGAGACATCCTTGAAGACGTCGTTCAAGAAGGCTGGTCCGTTGAGAGCTGTAGTAGATCGCAAAATCGTCCACAAAGAGGGAGCCCGAGACATCAGGAGGGAGACAATCCATAATTGGATTTATGGCGATGGCAAACAGTACAACACTCAGCACGGATCCCTGGGGTACCCCGTTTTCTTGGGAGAAAGTACGGGAGAGAGTAGTGTTCACCCGCACCCTAAAAGTGCGCTCTGCCATAAATTCGCGAAGAAAAAGGGGCAGCCGGCCTCGAAAGCCCCAAGAGAACAGTGTGCGGAGGATGCCTGTCCTCCAACAGGTATCGTATGCTCTCTCCAGATCAAAAAATATTGCTACCGTTTGGCGTTGCCGGAGAAAATTGTTCATGATATAAGTGGAGAGAGCAACAAGATGGTCAACTGCAGAACGATGCTTCCGAAATCCGCATTGGGCTGGTGTTAAAAGACTGCGGGATTCCAGCCACTAAGCTAAACGGTAATTCACCATACGCTCCAAAACCTTACAGACGCTACTCGTGAGAGAAATGGGGCGATAGCTAGAGGGGAGATGTTTGTCCTTTCCAGGTTTCGGAACGGGAACGACAATAGCTTCCCGCCACCGTCTGGGAAAGGTGCTGTCGGTCCAAATTCGATTATAAAGGCGAAGGAGGTAACGCAGACTATGGGTGGATAAATGCAGCAACATTTGGACATGGATACCATCCGGTCCTGGGGCGGAGGAGCGAGAAGATGAGAGGGCATGTTGGAGTTCCCGCATGGAGAAAACAGTATTGTAGCTTTCGTGATTTTGGGAGGAGAAAGCAAGAGGTCGCACTTCCGCTGCACGTTTCTTCGGGAGAAACGCTGGCGGGTAATTTAAAGAGCTCGAAATCTCAGCAAAGTGCTGACCCAACGAGTTAGAAATTGCGACGGGGTCCACTAAGGTATCATGCGCGACAGTGAGCCCAGAAACCGGGGAGAAACTAGGCGCGCCTGAGAACCGTCAAAGCCGACTCCAAACTTCCGAGGAGGGAGTGAAGGTGTTAAATGAGCTAATAAAGAATTTCCAGCTTGCCTTCTTGCTATCGCGGATGACGCGACGGCATCGCGCACGGAGCTGCTTATAGCGGATACAGTTGGCCAAAGTAGGATGGTGACGGAAAATGCGAAGAGCACGTCGCCGCTCACGTATTGCGTCACGGCATGCCTCGTTCCACCAAGGAACTGGGGGGCGCCGGGGCAATTCGGAGGTGCGTGGTATTGAACGTTCCGCAGCTGTAAGGATAACGTCGGTAATGTGTGTGACCTCATCGTCGACGCTGGGAAAGCGACGGTCATCGAATGTCGCGAGAGACGAAAAAAGTGTCCAATCGGCTTGGGCAAACTTCCAGCGTCGCGGGCGCATATATGGCAGTTGAGGCTGCGGTCTGAGGACACATGGAAAGTGGTCACTCGAGTGTGTATCATCAAGGGCGAACCATTCGAAGCGCCGAGCTAGCGGAACAGTACCGACCGCAAGGTCCAAATGAGATAAGGTTGTCGTGGAGGCAGACAAAAATGTGGGGACCCCAGTGTTGAGGCAAACTAGATCCGCTTGGTGGAAGACGTCTAGCAATAGGGAGCCACGTGGACAAGGGTGTGGAGATCCCCAAAGCGGGTGGTGGGCATTGAAGTCCCCAACCAGCAAATAGGGGGGTGGAAGCTGACCAAGAAGATGAAGGAGATCAGCTCGTGCCATTGGTGTGGACGATGGAACGTAGACAGCACAAAGAGAGAACGTGTATCCAGAAAGGGAAAGACGGACGGCGACAGCTTGGAAGGAAGTGTTTAAGGGGATTGGGTGATAATGGAGAGTATCACGGAGAAGAATCATGAGTCCTCCATGGGCTGGAGAGCCTTCAACAGAGGGGAGATCATATCGGACAGACTGAAAATGAGGGAGAACAAAGCGGTCATGGGGACGCAGCTTTGTTTCCTGAAGACAGAAGATGACCGGCGAGTAGGAGCGTAAGAGGACCGACAATTCATCCCGATTGGCTCGAATGCCGCGGATATTCCAGTGGATAATGGACATGGGGTGAAAAGAGAATGGAGGAATGTGACCAAAGTCGCTGTCAACTCAAAGACTGCTCGGAGCTAGCAACCGACAGCATGGAATGGCATTCAGCCGAAGGCAGAAGATCCTGATCCATAAGTTGGTCAGGAGCAGTCCCTGCCACCAGCGATCGGCCGGTTGACCGGCCGCCAGCAGTGCGCCTCGGCGACACAGAAGATGGCCGAGGGCGATTTCCGCCAGGTGGTGCTGTAGAGGGGGCACGCCTTGGCGGAGAAGGAGAGGAACTGGGTTTCTTTGTAGCCCTCTTGGAAGAATGTTGTTTAGATGAAGGAGGAACCGATGGTTGTGAAGCTGCGGTACGTAAAAACTCTTCACGAGTATGCTCTTTTTTCGAAGACTTGGCGTCCGACTTTTGGGCTCGAGATGTAGCAGCACCCGACGAAGGGTGAGCCATAGAGTGGGCAGGCGAAAGTGGTGAGGTTGAACGAGCGATCTTTGCGCTGGCCGATCTGACGACCGTGGTACTAAAGGTGAGGTCGCAAGTCTGCGTGGCCGCCTCCTTTGTTGGCTGAGGAGAAGCAAGGACAGTGCTGTATTTTCCTGTCTGAGGCACGGTGGGCTGTCGACTGGCGAATAATTTTCGAGCAGCAAAGGTCGACACCTTTTCCTTCACTCTTATTTCCTGGATGAGCTTTTCGTCCTTAAAAACGGGGCAATCGCGAGAGGAAGCAGCGTGGTCACCCATACAGTTGATGCAGCGAGGGGATGGAGGTGGACAAGCACCCTCATGGGCATCCTTGCCACACGCAACACATTTGGCTGGATTGGAACAGGACTGGCTGGTGTGATTGAACCGCTGACATCGATAGCAACGCGTAGGGTTTGGGACGTAAGGGCGAACGGAAATTATCTCATAGCCAGCTTTGATTTTCGATGGGAGTTGAACTGTGTCAAATGTCAAGAAGACAGTGCGGGTTGGAATGATGTTCGTGTCAACCCGTTTCATTACTCTATGAACTGCCGTTACGCCCTGGTCAGACAGATAGTGCTGAATTTCTTCGTCAGACAATCCATCGAGGGAGCGTGTATAAACGAATCCACGCGAGGAATTTAAGGTTCGGTGCGGTTCCACCCGGACAGGAAAGGTGTGGAGCAGAGAAGTACGCAGCAATTTTTGTGCCTGGAGGGCACTGTGTGTTTCTAACAACAGGGTGCCATTCCGTAATCTGGAACAAGACTTTACAGGACCTGCAATTGCGTCGACACCTTTCTGAATAATGAAAGGGTTGACCGTGGAGAAGTCGTGACCTTCATCAGTCCGAGAAACAACAAGGAACTGTGGCAACGATGGAAGAATCGTCTGTGGCTGAGACTCAGTATACTTACGTTTGTGAGCAGACATAGTGGAAGGTGAGGAAACCATTGCGGAAGAATCCCCCATGATTACTGGCGTCTCCGATGGCGCGCTCCTCCCTTGTGGGGGCCCTCTCTGAGGGCACTCCCGCCTTAGGTGATTGTTCACACCTCAGGTCACACCTCCCGACAAACGGACGGAGGGACCAATCGGCATTTTCGGAAGGTATCAGCTCGGGTAATCACCCCTCCCTGGGCCTGGCCGTTACCAGGGGGTACGTACGTGTCCTACCTGTCTACCCGGGGCGGGGAATTATGCGTTACCCCGTCACCGGCTACGCACGAAGGGCGTGGGTCGGCCTTCAGACACGCACAGGGAGGAAGAAAGAGAAAGGGAAAGGAAAGAAGAGAGGTCTCAAACGCTGCAGCGGAGAAAAGGGAAAGAGAAGAGGTAAGGAAAAAGGGAAGGACAAAGGAAGGAAGAAGACATAAAAGCAAGAAAGGCGAAGAATGCAGTACATTTACGAGCGTCCGTCTCCGGACGTAGGCACAAACCATACTCCCAGATGGGGAGAAAGGGAAGGAAAGAGCCAGAGGTGAGGGGAGGAGGGGCGAAGATAGGGATGGGGAAGGATGCGGAATGGGAAGGTATGCAGCCCGGAAAGGAAGGAAGGCCACAGTAGCTCGGGGTCCCGTGCTCGCTACGCACGTATCCACAAAAGAGTTGTGGACCCCCTGGGGGGAATTTTTATGCAGTGTTTCATGTTTTTCATTGTCCTGAAAACTAATGTCTTGATACGGTCCTATTAAACAACCAGCTCCATATTACTAACAGAAGACTTACAGTTACAATCAGAATAAGACACCGCTGCATCACCATTTTGTTACCAACTTCTGAATATTACTCTTTCATAGAGTGCTAAATATTTAGGCAGTGTTTGAACAATTTTATGAGCCAGTACAAATGTAAGCTTCAACTATACAGGGTGGTCCATTGATCATGACTGGGCCAAATATCTCTCGAAATAAGCATCAAACAAAAGAACTACAACGAACGAAACTTGTCTAGCTTGAAGGGGGAAACCAGATGGCGCTATGGTTGGCCCGCTAGACGGCACTACCATAGGTAAAATAGATATCAACTGCATTTTTTAAAATAGGAACCCCCACTTTTTATTACATATTTGTGTAGTACGTAAAGAAATATGAATGTTTTAGTTGGACCACTTTGTGATAGATGGTGCTGTAATAGTCACAAACATATGGCTCAATTTTAGACGAACAGTTAGTAACCGGTAGGTTTTTTATATTAAAATACAGAACGTAGGTACATTTGAACATTTTATTTCAGTTGCTCGAATGTGATAGATGTACCTTTGTGAACTTATTTCTGAGAATGCATGCTGTTACAGCATGATTACCTGTAAATGCCACATTAATGCAATAAATGCTCAAAATCATGTCAGTCAACCTCAATGCATTTGGCAATACCTGTAACAACATTCCTCTCAACAGCAAGTAGTTCGCCTTCCGTAATGTTCGCACATGCATTGACAATGCACTGACGCATGTTGTCAGGCGTTGTCGGTGGATCACGATAGCAAATATCCTACAACTTTCCCCACAGACATAAATCCGGAGACGTCAGATCTGGTGAACGTGCGGGCCACGGTATGGTGCTTCGACGGCCAATCCACCTGTCATGAAATATGCTATTCAATACCGCTTCAACCGCACGCCAGCTATGTGCCGGACATCCATCATGTTGGAAGTACATTGCCATTCTGTCATGCAGATAAACATTTTGTAGTAACATCGGTAGAACATTACGTAGGAAATCAGCATACATTGCGCCATTCAGATTGCCATCGATAAAATGGGGGCCAATTATCCTTGCTCCCATAATGCCACACCATACATTAACCCGCCAAGGTCGCTAATGTACCACTTTTCAGAGCCACTGTGGATTTTCCGTTGCCCAATAGTGCACATTATGCCGGTTTACGTTACCAATGTTGGTGAATGACGCTTCGTCGTAAAATAGAACACGTGCAAAAATCTGTCATCATCCCGTAATTTCTCTTGTGCCCAGTGGCAGAGCTGTATACGACGTTCAAAGTCGTTGCCATGTAATTCCTGGTGCACAGAAATATGGTACGGTTGCAACTGATGTTGATGTAGCATTCTCAACACAGATGTTTTTGAGATTCCCAATTCTCGCTCAATTTGTCTGCTACCCGATTCTCGCTCAATTTGTCTGCTACCCGATTCTCGCTCAATTTGTCTGCTACTGATGTGCAGATTAGCCACAACAGCAGCTACAACACCTACTTGGGCATCATCATTTGTTGCAGGTCGTGGTTGACGTTTCACATGTGGCTGAACACTAACTGTTTCCTTAAATAAGGTAACTATCTGGCGAATGGTCTGGACACTTGGATGATGTCGTCCAGGATACTGAGCAGCATACATAGCACACGCCCATTGGGCATTTTGATCACAATAGCCATACGTCAACACGATATCAACCTTTTCCGCAATTTGTGAACAGTCCATTTTAACACAGGTAATGCATCCCGAAGCAAATACCATTCGCACTGGCGGAAAGTTACGTGATACCACGTACTTATACGTTTGTGACTATTACAGCGCCATCTATTACAAAGCGAAAAAAGTGGTCCAACTAAAACATTCATATTTCTGTACATACTACATGAATATGTAATAAAAAATGGGGGTTCCTATTTAAAAAAACACAGTTGATATCTGTTTGATCTATGGCAGCGCCATCTAGCGAGCCAACCATAGTGCCGTCTGGTTTCCCCTTTCAAGCTAAACAAGTTTCGTTCTTTGTAGTTTTTTCGTTTGACGCTCATTTCATGAGATATTTGGCCTAGTCACGATCAATGGACAACCCTGTATACACCTTTTCATTCACATAATACTGAATAATTTCCTTACTTTCAAGCTGTTAGCCCATCACGCAATGTCAACCAAGAAATAGTGAAATCACAATGTGTAGATTGCCGAGTGACTGTTTTTACCATCAAAATATGGCAGTTATAATGCTTTTACGGGATCAAAGGCTGTGTCTACGAAATTGCAGACTAGGCCAATACAAAAATGACAGATTACATTTCCTGAGGACAAGCTGACATTGTCACCTTTAATTCCCATGGCAAACAGACATCTGCTGTGTCATGCTGTGGGGAAAAGGGGAGGGGGTGGGGGGTGGGGTGGAGAGAGGACTCAGCACCATAGCCAACTGTGTGATTGTCTTTGGCACTCCTCACAAAAGTGATACTGTTTGCCTCAATGACACCTTGGAGGTGGGACTTAATTGGGCATTATATTCCGCCTGTTACTCTGCCTTTTCATTTGGCATTAGTCAAGTTTTTTCAAAGCTTTCATTTCACCAGTCAAACAGTCCTGACACTTTCTTTGGCTGTGTGCACTGCATAACCTTGACAACAATGTCACTGACAAAGTGGCTACATACAGACAAGACTTCTACCAGAACTTACAGAAAGCCCATCCTTGTCATTACTTCTGAATAATCACATCTCCCTGGAGAAATGTAGGACCATATGAGGCAATACTGATCCTGCCATTTATCTTAGAAGATTGGTTAAAGAAAGGCAAATCAGTGTTTATAGCATTTGTAGATTTACATGAATTCTTTTGACAAATTTGACTGGAATACACTATTTGAAATACTGAAAGTTGTATAATTAAAAAATGGAGCAAAAGACTATTTACAACTTTTATAAAAACCAGAATGCAGCTGTGAGTCTGAGGACACGAAAGGGAAGCAGTGATCAAGAATGGAGTGAATCAGGTTTGTAGCCTATCCCCAATGCTATTCAATAGGTAGACTGAACAAGCAGTGGAGGACAACAGAAAAATTTGACAAAGGAATCAAAATGCAAGGAGAACAATTCAAAAATTTGACATTTGCAAGCAACACTAATTTTGTCACACATTAAAGGTCTCTGAAGAATGGTTGATCACAATGAATGTGTCTAAAAGGAGTTGTAAAATGAAGACAAAAAGTGAAACAATGATGCATTCCTGGAGCAAAGAACTATCTAGATGTTGACATGAAATCACATCTGCTACAGTGCTGCGGATCTGAGAGCAACTGTATAACTCCTATCATCTCATCGAATTGATCACGGTAGAGAAGATAGTTTAAGTATAATACACTGAAAAGGAAACATCTTTGAAATGAGTATATTTATTATGCATGTATGTTTTATTACCAATGTACTACTAGTTCCTTTATGGTTGATCACAACAAATTGTGAAATGTTAGTTACATGTTCTTTACTGATGACCTTCAGTCAGTCAGTCAGTCAGTCAGTCTCTCTCTCTCTCTCTCTCTCTCTCTCTCTCTCTCTCTCTCTCTCTCTCTCTCTCTCTCTCTTCATCATCATGCAACATGTGGGAATGCATAACACTGGAAATTCCTGGATGGAATAATGCATATATGTGGATGTGAAACCTTCCAAAAAGATTTTCAGATGATGTCATGTGGCTCTGCTTCTAAGAAAGATATTGGATGATTGCAAAGATGCCTATAATCTTCTGACAGAGTAGCAGCACATCATTTACACTACAGTAAAGGAAAAACTTTCTAGCAACCATCAAAGTAGTATTTAAGCAGTCTGTCCTTTTAATGGTGCCCATGTCTATATACTTTTAGCAATTCCTTTGCCTGAATTCTCAGACATTTGTCTCCAACTTTAGCACTTTCTGTAGCACACTCTCAAAAACAGTTTATGACACCATTTGAATGATCACTACTGGGACTGAATTTCAGCAGTATGGTGGTATAAATATTGAAACACTACGAGTAATAGTAATATTAACAATAATTAAAATCAACTATTGCATATTACAAGGCATTAACTAACCAACATTGGAAAAGACGTACGTTTTTCTTTGATCTCTCTTTTAAGAGATTCTATCCTCTCCTTTTGTGCTAATTCCTTTGCTTTCTTTTCCTGGACTTCCATTTTTAATGCTCTGTATTCTCTTAGCAATGCTAACCTTTCTTCTTCCTTTGACTGCAAGAAATAAAATGCAGCATTATTAATAATTAGTTGTTATTTTTGTGGGCTTGGCTTCAATGTAATGACAACTGGACTGATAGACCAGTGTCAGTCATCAGATAGCTGTTTATGGAAGACAGACATACTATATAAATATTTTCAATAAATTTAGTAAACTGTCTGTCAGTGCTGAGAAATATGGAAAACAATCAACATGCAAAAAAGCTCAAGGTGATGACTCATCATACAATTTCTGAGATTTCCAGGTTGAAATTCCAAATTTTCCAGAAGTAATTTTTTGTTGTATGTGAGAGCCAGTTTTATTTATCTAACTTCCATGGCTGCTAATTAAACACTTTTAGTTGCCACTTGATTTAATGGTGGTTATTACACATTGAGCTAGCATTGTAAACAAGTTTGCTAAGAAATATGAATACAGGGTGTACATCAAGTCCGGGAACACTTTCAATTATTTACTGCACAAGAACCAAACACTGTACAGATATCACACATATGTCATTTTGAAGAGAAACTCTGCAAGTCTCTCCCCTCCCCCCCCCCCCCCCCCCCACATATATACAGCCATAGCGTAGTTTGGCAATTTGCCAATAGTCAGTGCTAGCCAAAACACGGCCGTGTTACAGAAGGGGACAGCTGCTTCATGAAATGGCTTCCCCAATCGCCAAATCACACTGCGAGAGACTTTGTTTTTCTATGGGGACAAATTAATGATCTGGTGTACGTACTGCTTCTACCACTCAACGTAGAAGAGCTCCGGGAGAATACAAGAAGTGACTGCCACACTGGTATGGGCATGGCAAGAATTCTATTACCATATTGACATCTGCTGAGTCACTCACGGTTTGCATACTGAATGCTTGCAAAAAAAACGCACCTTTCAGAGTTTCTCTTCAAAATGCAATATGCATGACATCTGTACAATATTTAGTTTGTGTGCAATAAATAATTTAAAGTGTTCCTGGACTTTATGTACACCCAGTATAATGTTCAATATGAATAGCATGTTCAATATTAATACTCTGTAGCAACAGGAATATGTAATAATTTACTATATATTTTATTTATACTGAGGAAAGTTATTAGAACACAGTATGAAGGAAAGGTAAAGTAGCTCACAACAAATTTACTAATGAATTTTTATTGTTCTACAGTACAAAAAATACTCGCCTCAGTATTCAAAAATAGTGTCAGCCAAAACCAAAAGCATGTCACATCAACTTTAAACTGATTTGGAAGTAGTATTTGAAACAAAATGGTTGAGAATGTCACAATGAAAGACTATTGATTCAAAAGGCTCTAAGCACTATGCGACTTAACTTCTGAGGTCATCAGTCACCTAGAACTTAGAACTAATTGAACCTAACTAACCTAAGGACATCCTACACATCCATGCCCGAGACAGGATTCGAACCTGCGACTGTAGCGCCTAGAACCGCACGGCCACTCCGGCCGGCGAAAGACTATTCCAAGAAATTTTTGAATGGAGGTAATTCAGACATAATATGGCTCCACATTTGCTTACAAATTTTACTTAAGATAAATGAAATTAAAAAGCACTATGTTACTCTACATAACCTCCTTCACTGGACAGTGCACTTCTTAGCCTATGTGTTTATACATCGGAAGCAATTCCCTGAAGTTGTCAGTGAATTACCCCAACTACTACCACTTTCTGTAGCTCGAGCACAAGTAATTTGGCGAGTTTAGAATAGGTGCATTTCACCACTTCACTGACCCATGCACACTGGTGTGCAGTGCTACAGAGGGGGAGAAGAGAAGTGGGTAGAGGCAGATGGAGGACAGCAATTAGGGAAGATCGAGGCCTGGAGGTTATGGGAGAGTGTTCCAACTAGTGCAGCTATGATTAAAACAATTTATTACAGAATAACCATTTGACATAATAATTTACTAATATATAAGAAACTATCAGCCTTGATTGCGGTAATGAAACCAATCTTTACCTAGGTTTCAGCCCAAATAATTGACCCGTCTTCAGAATATATACCTGAATCTATAATTTGTCTAAGAGGGCATGTCTTATTTCTAGACCATGCCCTCTTAGACAAATTATAGATTCAGGTGTATCTTCTGAAGAAGGCTCAATTATTTGGGCTGAAACCTAGGTAAAGGTTTGTTTCATTACCACAATCAAGGCTGATAGTGTCTTATATATTAGATTATCACAATTGCTGACTGTGCTGCTATGTTGAAAGTACATCATAATTTACATTTGATGCAGTTACATAGTTACTAGTCTTTTTTAGACCACTTATGTTAGTAAACCTCAATGTGTGCTCCCTCGGTAGCTTGGAGAATGTTGAGATGGTATTCACGTTCCCACCAGGTGTTTCGTAACATGTATTCTGTCACGGTATCCACAGCAACTTGTATCCTAGCCTTCAGTTCATCAATGTCAGCAACTGGTGTGACGAAGACTGTCCTCGATATAGCCCCAGAAAAAAAGGTGAAGGGGCGTAATATCTGGAGAGCAGGGTGGCCAGGGTGTTGGACCGTTCTTTGCAAGCCACCGATCCGGAAATGTTTCATCCAGGAAATCACGCACTATCAAAGCCCAATGGGGGGTGCTCCATCTTGCTGGAAAAGTATCCACGGTCTATATTCTTCTAACTGTGTGGCAATGAACTGTTGCCAAACATGGAAGTAAATGTTAGCGGTAATGGATTTTTCCGTGATGAAAAACAGACCAAAAACCTTGTTATGCATGAGGCCACACCAAACATTCATTTTTTCACTGTTTCACAGTAACTGTACAGTAGCATGTAGAGACTCTGAACCCCTTGTATGGACATTATGCCTCTTTACCATTCCACTGACACGAAAGGTGGATACATCAGTAAAGAATATGCGATTTAAGTAATCATTAGCACCATCAATCCTGTTTAGAATCTCAGCTGCAAATTCAGCATGTGTCAGCAAATCATTCGGTTGCAAGGCCTGCAAGATTTGCACTTTGTAAGCACACAACCTAAGCTTTTCATGAAGAATCTTCACCACACTTGCTTGCGATATTTGAAGTTCACAAGAAGCTCGACGAGTCGATTTAGACGGACTCTGTCGAAATGATTGTCTAACACTATCAACAGTTGCATCACTTACACAAGGCCTGCCACTTCGAGGACGATCTTCAACACTGCCCGTTTCGTTAAACTTTGCATACCTCGCTTTACCGATTTAAAGTCAGGAGGGCTGCGTCCATAAGAAGCCCGAAATTTACGCCGAACACCGACTGGTGATTTCGTTTTGTGAAAAGAAAGCACACATTGCTCTTTCACCTGCTCTGATGCCATTTCTCCAGCAATTAACGTGACCTAACAGACCGCATTGGTGTTGTGGAGCACTAGCACCATCTACTGGTCGCAACAACTAGTAACACTAACCTATGTAACAGCATCAAATGTAACTTACTGTGACAAATGGTTATTCTGTTATAATTTTTTATGATCAGGGCAAGACTGTGCTCACCCTGTATTTCTTCTGTAACCCAACATTTCTTTACAGTCACTTTCGTTGCCGTTATGTCTGTTCAACTTAAGTGACTGCCCTTTTTTGAAAAGTTCATTCCTCTTCAACTGAACTGCCTACTGTGAATTTTTTGTCACAGCATCTACAGCCTTAGATAACCTCCAACACATCTCGCCCATCCTCAGTGCTTCAGTATCCAACTCCTTCCACTTTGATTCTTCCAGAAGATTATCTTACACTTCTCTCTACTCTTCATTACTCAATCGTGATCCGAGTATCTGCATCTGGGTATGCCTTAAAACCCAATATCCGATTTTGGAATCTCTTCTTACGATCCAAGTGCATCTCCTCCTCTAATAAATCATTAACAGTATATTCGCTATTACCAGCTGAAATTTGTTGCAGACAGAGCTATTGAAATAATAGTCTGCTCACTCAGAACATGGCATACAGACTGTTATGAAAAATACCCAATCACTGAGACATGTAACATTTCACTGCCACACCGAACACTGAAGTGGAACCGAGGCTTGCAGCAGAAAGTGACTGATTACAATCTGGCAACAACCCAAGATTCTTGGATTTCCCAAATCTTAACCACACCATTATGGCTCACCTATATTACCATCGAGGGAGTACATGCAGGTTATGTAATTAACATAAGAACAATGAACAACTGGAACCAACTGAATGAAGCATTGCAGTTGTACAGACACCGACTTCATCTTCGGGAATAGTTTGCTCTGTCCTGTCGCCCAGATTTTGGCTTTTTGTCATTTTCCTAAATCACTTCAGGCAAATACCACATATGTGCGTTCAGCAAGACCACAGCTAACCAACTGTCCTAGCCTCATAAAACATTCTGTGTGCATGTGTACTGGAGCTACTTGTATTCATAGTGTTATGGTGAGACATCTTACACCATCATGACAATTTCTGGGTTAAATAAGCACATACATAAAAGAGAATAAGATAGATCTGGTCTGATGCTATCTGCTCAAGCAGTCTATGAATGATAAAGTACAGATGAAAATCACAGCTGTATCAGTAATGGTAACGCTAATGCAAAAAGAATGGATAGGAAGATCTGTTACGACTAGACCTCTAACAATATATAACAGCAAATAATCACCACAGAGACTTTTTTAAAATAGTGCTAACTTACATTTTTTTCATCAGATTCAGACTTCTTTTTCATTTCACTCATAGCCACACGTCTCCGTATCATCTTCACCTCCTCTTCTGGACGGATGCGCATCATCATCTCTTCTATGATTGGTCGTATTTGTGGATTACACACACTGGATAGTACAACATGCTATTACGATTGGTTTGCCGTGTTAAAAATAAAAGTTAATAGTCAAAGAAATAATATAAATACAAAAGTTACAAGACATCAGAAAATATCAGGGTATTTACAAATATTTAGCAAATTACACAGCACAGTAGTGTCACCTAGTGAAATGCACAGTTACCACTGTTTTAAAGTTTTTCATTTGTTACTGTTAGAAAAAACAGCTCAGAAACAGACGAACAACTAGAATGACAACACCACAACCAGTGTTCGGCTGTAGTGAACTGTTTAAATACAAACAAATATGAACCTAGACTATACTAGATGCCAGTCTTACAACAACCTTTACTTAGCATTCACTTTCATTGCTTTCATCAACTCTACCAAGTTATCACCTTTCACCCTAAACTAGACTTCAGGCTACTGCTACAGAACTGTGTCATCACAACCAATCAACCCCACTTCAGCACGACACCAGTTGTATCGTACTCATTCTAGCAGCTCACCAGAAACTGGCTAAGGTTTTTCAGCTTGCATTTAAGGAAACTTGCGAAAAATGGAAATTGTGTGTGAGAGATTTGTTATACGACTTTACAATTTTTGTAATGGCCAAAATCAACAACCGTGCCTCAAATCCTATTGTTCAACTTTTGATAATCACCTTCACAGATGGCTGTTTACAATTCATCACAAACATGATTCTGTGAGAAGTAAATTATGTTAAGATGAGATCCGAAAGGACTGGCACACGACTTGTGATACATCCCAAGGCACGATGAGACTTCAACGTAATTGATTTTGCATTAACATCTAGCTATGAAAAAGATCTGTTCCAACAAATGCCACAAAACTGAAGTGTCAATTACTGTAAGGAAATGCTTAAAAAATTCTATCAACGGGAAGCAAGATGTCGATACAAAATCCTAACAGGAGACAAAACTGTCATATTCCAGAAACTAAGTAACGATCACTTGTTTGTGTGTCCGAGTCAAAGTGAGACCGAAAGAGGTTTACGATAATTACTGAAGTAGAAAAAATAAATTAGAAACTAGAATGCAGATTACCATGGCTGGCTGATCATGAGAATAGAAAGGAGAAGCAAACCACTCTGTATTACATTAAAACCACCACCCTAAAAGCCGTACAGTGGAGGACACAGAGGGACAAAGGACATACCCTAAAACTCATATCAAATGATAAAACACACCCTCACAAATAGAACATAGAACTAGAGCTACTGTTGGAGCATTGTCGCCTAACACTGAAGGTAGGGTGCTGGGAAATTTAAAAGTCCGCCACAGACCGGCTAAAAGTGGGCAGGCCAGCAAGAGGTGAACGACTGTAATTTGGAAGCCACAGCGATATTGAGGTGGGTCCTCGTGACGGAGGAGGTAACTAGGTGTGCGCCACGTACGGCCGATACGGAGTCGACAAAGAACAACTGATTCTATGCAAGAGGCTCGCAGGGAAGACTTCCGCATATTCGCAGTCTCCTTAATGACACACAGTTTGTTGTGCATACTGTTATGTCACTCCGTCTCCCATAGCTGAAAAACCTTGCGACATAAGACAGAACGCAGGGCAGTTTCATTAGAGATATCCATCTCCAGGGGAGGTTTCCGCATAGCCTGTCAACAAGTTCGTTACCTGGGATTTCAACGTGTCCTGGGGTCCACACAAACACCACTGAACAAGTGGACCGTTCCCAGGCAGACGTGGCCTCCTGCATGTTTGCTACTAAAGGATGGTGAGGGTAGCACTGGTCGGTAGCTCGTAAGCTGCTCAGGGAGTCAGAACAGAGGAAACTGCTTACCAGAACAGGAACGAATGTACTAAAGTGGATGAGATGTGGCCACCAGCTCTGCAGTAAATACACTGCAGCTGGCAGGCAAGGAATGCTGTTCAATATGGTCTCTGAACATAGGCGAAGCTAACATTACCATCAGCCATCGAGTAAACAACTTCAGAGTCCCAGTACACGTCAAGAATTGAGAGAAAGCGACAGCGGAGAGCGTCGGTGTTAAAATGGTCCTTAGGGCCGTGCAAAAGGTCCAGACAACTTTTCGGCTGAGGTATACACCGTGGAGGTGTATGTGAATGGACCTCAAGCAGAGATGGTAAAGAGAAGGACTCCAGTTCAGAGAGAAGGGATCACACGCGAACCGAAATCGTGAGCCCTAATGTTGGCCGCCGATGCGGGAGGTAAACTGCTGCATGCGGGAAAAGAAGACAGTAATTCAGATGCTCAGAGGAGCTACGAATGTGTGCAACAAAACTGTCAAGCAGTTGTGCACAACAGATCCAAAATCTAGGGACTCCGGCCTCCACCAGGACACTGGTCACACGACTCTTTCTAAAAGCTCCTGTCGCTAGGCAAATGCCACAGTGGTGCACTGGGTTGACTAAATGCAATGCTGAGGGCACCACCGAGCCGTAAACCGGACTCCCATAGTGAAGGCAGGATTGAACAAGGGCTCTGTAGAGCTGCAGCAGCGTAGAGCGATCTGCACCCTAGTTGGTGTTGCTCAGGCAGCGGAGGGCACTGAGATGCTGCCAGCACTTCTGCTTACGCTGACTAAGTCAATTGAGCTTCTGGATGTCCTAAGAATCACTATATCCCCACTACAGTGAGTGGATCATCAATAAGATGAAGTTCAGGTTCCGGACGAATGGTACGACGCTGACAGAAGTGCACGACACACGACTTTGCGGCAGAAAACTGGAAGCTGTGGGCTAGAGCCCATGACTGTGCCTTGTGAATGGCACCCTGCATGTGCTGCTCAGCAACACCAGTACTGGAGGAACAGTACAAAACGCAGAAGCCATCTGCATACAGATAAGGGGAGACCAACAGCCCTACAGCTGCTGCTAAGCCGTTGATTGGCACTACAAAATTGAGATACACACAATACGGAGCCCCGAGGAATGCCATTCTCCTGAATATGAGGGAGGGGGGGGGGGGGATTATGGGAGGCACCAACCTGGACACAGAGTACGGAGCTAGAGGAAGTTTTGGATAAGTGGAGACCCCACTTATACAATGTGGCAAGGATATGATGTCACCAGGTCGTGTCAAATGCTTTACGTATGTCAAAAAAGACAGCAACCAGATGTTGGTGTCTGAAAAAGGCTGTTTGGATGGCAGACTTTAGGGACACAAGATTATCAGTGGTAGAGCGACCCTGGCAGAAACCGCCCTGACATGGAGCTATTAGGCCATGTGACTCCATCTCCCAACCCAACAACAAACACACAATATGTTCCAGCAGCTTATAAAGAACATTGGTAGGGCTGATGGTCCAATTACTATCCGCATCAAGGGGGTTTTTACTGGGTTTGAGCAGTGGAACGACAGTGTTCTCCCGCCCTGCGATGAAAAGAGGCCATCACACCAGATCTAGTTGAAGATGATGAGGAAATGGCACTTGTAGTCAGAAGAGAGATCATCTGAATGTGGATCCAATCCGGCCCACGAGCTGTGCCGGGTCAATGTGCAAGTGCGCTGAGGAGCTCCCACTCCATAAATGGAGCGTTAAAGGGTTCACTGTGGCGTGTAGTGAATGAGAGGACTTTCCTTTCCACTCACCGTTTCAGGGTGCAAAAGGCTGGGGTGTAGTTCTCCAACGCAGAGGTTCAAACATAGTGCTCGGCATTCGCGTTTGCGTCGGTACAGAGCACGCCATTGACGGTAACACCAGGGACACCTGTTGGGGTCTGGTACCCAAAAAGACATCTGATCTCTGTCCAGACATGGGAAGGTGACATATGGCACCCAATGGTCGACACTTACCTCTACCAACACTCCTGTTTCCGTCGTTTTACAAGCTGGCATACACGGGTACGGAGCCGCTTAAAGGCTATCAGATACTGTAAAGAGTGCCGCTCATGTCACTGTAGAGCTTGCCAACTAATTGCCTCAGTAATTTCCGGCGACCACCAAGGGACTGTTTCTAGCCGGGGGGGGGGGGGGCACACTAAAGAGCGAGGGATCACCTGTTCAACCGTCACATCGATGTTGCCATGTCAGGGAGAGTTTAAGTTAAAGTTCCCCAATCCACCTTGTTTAAAGGCCATCTGGGCAGGCATCTGTGGGCCTGACGCAGGGGCAGTGACAGGAAGATGGGGAAGTGGTCACTACCACACAGGTCGTCACATGATCTCCAGTGGATAGATGGGAAACGTCCTGGGCTGCGAATTGATAGATCAATTCGCAAGTAACTAACCACACTCAAATATGTGGCGGGCCCAGTATTTAGGAGGCAGAGATCGAATTGCGTCAGTAAAGTTTCAACAGCTCTGCCTCGGCCAGTAACCACGGTGCCACCCCACAAGGGGTTATGGGCGTTAAAATCTCCCAAAAGTAGGAAAGGTTTAGGGAGTTTATAAATCAGTGCATCTAATACATTCAGGGGTACTGCACCATCTGGAAGGAGATATACGTTGCAGACAGTTATTTCCAGTGTCATCCATATTCTGACAGCCACAGTTTCAAGAGGGGTTTGAAGGCACACATTTTCACTACAGACCGAGTTTACGACATAAATGTGAACTCCACCCGACACTATTATAATAGCTACGGTTCATGTAATATCCCTTATAGTTGCAGAGGGCAGGGGTCTGCATTGCCGGGAACCAGGTTTCCTGGAGGGCAATGCAGAAAGCAGGTGTAAAGCTTAACAGTTGCCATAGCTCAGCCAGGCGGTGCAAAAAACTGCCGCAATTCCACTGGAGGATGACAGCGTGCGACTGGGAAGGCTTGGAACGTTGAATGAGGCAGTTTATGCCTCAGGGTCACCTGCTGCCACCGACTTTTTGCCTGAGCAGTCTATATCCATTGTGTGTGAGGGTCCAGCAGAGCTTTTAGGAAGCAGTGGTGTGGGCACCACCACAAGTTCCTTGTTCTTGGGGGTCTTCTTTTCTGATTTCTCGCACTGTTCCTTGGGTTTCCCTGGCTGGGAGGACTTCACTGATTTAGTCTCTGGGACTGAGGATGAGTGTGAAGCCCTACAACCAGCTGCTTTTGGGCTCTTCAGCCACTGGCAGGTGTCACCTTTCCCACTAGCAGAAACCTGGAAGAAAGTGACCAAAGGGACCCCTTCCTGGTGAGAGGAGCCAAAGAGGCCTTACGCTTCTCTGGCTCAGAAGTGGAGACTGAAATCCCTGATGGTTGGGGAGGGAGGACGGGGGGGGGGTTTGTTGCACCCGAAGTAGGTGGTGCGGGAGCACGGGCACCTCCCGGCCGCAGCAAAGGCCACCTGGCATGATGGCCATTGCCGGGAGTCCTGATGCCCCAGGGTGAGTGGCATCTACTCCTTGGCACACGTGGGGAGTTAACGGTGGAGGCATCAACCGACAGGGTACATGGCAGCCCCACCACAACGGACATGCTACAGTGCTGGATATGAGATGCAAAGAATTCCATGGTCATCATCAGTGCAGGAAACTACACTGCATAGTGGGTGGAGGAAAACAATCACAAAGGTGTCCTCACCCAAGAGATGGAGGATGAGTGGGACTGCAATGCCAGAAGAAGGAAGTTGGCTATATATCTCGATGCACGATGGACACGAAGCACCATGTAAGGTGCCCTTACCCAACTGGCTTGCTCGTCAGGAAAATTTTGAAAAATGGAGGTCAAATCCTACAGAGGACCATCACAAAGGCCAAAAAGCACGAGACTCCTTTTAGTCGCCTCTTATGACAGGCAGTAATACCTTTGACCTATTCTAGCCCCCGGACCTGCAATGGGGCACACACTATTCATAATAAATTATTCTTATGTTATACCATTTTCTGCTGTTGTTGGTATTACCATATACTCATCTGACCAAAAATCTTTGTCTTTTTCATTTCCCTTCACTCACCACTACTACTACTACTACTATATTTAGATTGAGCCTCTGCATTTCCCTTTTCAGTATTTTCTAACTTCCATGCCACATTTGAACTTCTGAAATTCAATGGCCAAACTCTTAGAATGTTATCCTTTCATTGATTATTGAAGCTTTTTCTCAAGGTCACCTTCCCCTACGGCAATCCCCTCCCAGAGATCTGAACAGGGGACTAGTCCAGAATCTTTTGCCAATGGAGATGTCATCATGACACACTCACTTACAGGCCACATGTCCTGAGGATACAATTTATGTGCCTCTAATGCAGTGGTTTCCTTTGCCTTCTGCATCCTCATGCTGTTTATCATTGCTGATTTTTCTGCCTTTAAGGGCAGTTACCCACCCCAGTTGCTCTGAACCCCTGTCCACTCCTCATCCTTTTGAGAAGGCCGACCATTGAAAGAATGAGGGTGGCTTGTTATGCCGGAAGTCTTTGGCTGACAATCACGATTATTAATCAAATTTAAGTGGTGGCATGTTTCGAACCTGGGACCATGGACAGTTGATTAGTACTCACAGGTACTACCCGTAGACCATAAGTGCACCACATATGTCCCATCATTAAGCAGACATGCCATCTTGCTATTGCAATGACAAATGATTACATGTATTGTCATGTTAAAGCTTCAACATAGAGATTCTCATGCAACAATCTGGAAGTGACAATACAGGAAATAAATTTCCTGTACAAGTCCATGATCATTGTAAATATTCCACAAATAAAAACATCAGCATCACTTAATATGTTTACTTATCATGCCATTTCAGCTAATGCCATCATAAAAACTAACTCAAATTAAAAGAACAGAATTGCATGTCCATTACAAAAAATGGTAGAAAGTAACTGAAGGTTTCGTGACAGACTGCTGGCGACAAACAGACTACTGCTGGCACACAAACAGACTACTGCTGGCACACAAACAGACTACTGCTGGCACACAAACAGACTACTGCTGGCACACAAACAGACTACTGCTGGCACACAAACAGACTACTGCTGGCACACAAACAGACTACTGCTGGCACACAAACAGACTACTGCTGGCACACAAACAGACTACTGCTGGCACACAAACAGACTACTGCTGGCACACAAACAGACTACTGCTGGCACACAAACAGACTACTGCTGGCACACAAACAGACTACTGCTGGCACACAAACAGACTACTGCTGGCACACAAACAGACTACTGCTGGCACACAAACAGACTACTGCTGGCACACAGACTGCTGGGTTTGGTGTAGTTATTTCCGGTGCAGTTCTCTCATTACTACCTGCAACAGTCATTCACTGCTGCAAGGGAATCCAGGGTCTGTTCACCTTTAAGCTTTCTTCTTTCTTGTTGAAGCTAGTGTCATGTTGCGTATTTCTATGGCGTCTCTGAACAAGGTGGTGTGATAGCTGATCTGTACACAAGTAACTTCTGTGTCAGCAAATTTTACTATGTGGCTGGTCTCATGCTCTGCCATGACAAATTTCTGCACCTGCCCCAACCTGCAATGCCGCTTATTTTACGTGGTCCTGGTGTTCATTGATCATCCTGTCATTCCAATACAAACTTTCCCACATAGTACGCATTATGTGTGACTGAGCACAGTAAAATTCATCAAAATGGAAGTTACTGCTGTAGACAAAAGCTATCACACCTGCTTCATCAGAGCAGCTACAGAAATACACAAACACGGCACTAACAAGAATGAAAAACACCTCAAGGTGAATGGATCCTGAATTCCCATGCTGCAGAACGACTGCTGCACATAGCAAGCTAAGAACCACACCGGAATTGACTATGGAAAGAGGCCCTTGGACATCAGCACACAAGGTACATAAAATCTACGGCTGCGAGCTCGACTCCACTACACTCCGCCACCAGCAATGGAGGATGAAGCTTTGACAATGCCAGCCACTTTTACTGGTAAAACATCAGAAAAATTATGAATCCTACATCAGCTGACCCCCCCATGAACCATGGACCTTGCCGTTGGTGGGGAGGCTTGCGTGCCTCAGCGATACAGATAGCCGTTCCGTAGGTACAACCACAACGGAGGGGTATCTGTTGAGAGGCCAGACAAACGTGTGGTTCCTGAAGAGGGGCAGCAGCCTTTTCAGTAGTTGCAGGGGCAACAGTCTGGATTATTGACTGATCTGGCCTTGTAACAATAACCAAAACGGCCTTGCTGTGCTGGTACTGCGAACGGCTGAAAGCAAGGGGAAACTACGGCCGTAATTTTTCCGAGGGCATGCAGCTTTACTGTATGATTAAATGATGATGGCGTCCTCTTGGGTAAAATATTCCGGAGGTAAAATAGTCCCCCATTCGGATCTCCGGGCGAGGACTACTCAAGAGGATGTCGTTATCAGGAGAAAGAAAACTGGCGTTCTACGGATCGGAGCGTGGAACGTCAGATCCCTTAATCGGGGAGGTAGGTTAGAAAATTTAAAAAGGGAAATGGATAGGTTGAAGTTAGATATAGTGGGAATTAGTGAAGTTCGGTGGCAGGAGGAACAAGACTTCTGGTTAGGTGACTACAGGGTTATAAACACAAAATCAAATAGGGGTAATGCAGGAGTAGGTTTAATAATGAATAGGAAAATAGGAATGCGGGTAAGCTACTACAAACAGCATAGTGAACGTATTATTGTGGCCAAGATAGATACGAAGCCCACACCTACTACAGTAGTACAAGTTTATATGCGAACTAGCTCTGCAGATGACGAAGAAATTGAAGAAATGTATGATGAAATAAAAGAAATTATTCAGATTGTGAAGGGAGACGAAAATTTAATAGTCATGGGTGACTGGAATTCGAGTGTAGGAAAAGGGAGAGAAGGAAACATAGTAGGTGAATATGGATTGCGGGACAGAAATGAAAGAGGAAGCCGCCTGGTAGAATTTTGCACAGAGCACAACATAATCATAACTAACACTTGGTTTAAGAATCATGAAAGAAGGTTGTATACATGGAAGAACCCTGGAGATACTAAAAGGTATCAGATAGTTAAATAATGGTAAGACAGATTTAGGAACCAGGTTTTAAATTGTAACACATTTCCAGGGGCAGATGTGGACTGACCACAATCTATTGGTTATGACTTGTAGATTAAAACTGAAGAAACTGCAAAAAGGTGGGAATTTAAGGAGATGGGACCTGGATAAACTGAAAGAACCAGAGATTGTACAGAGATTCAAGGAGAGCATAAGGGAGCAATTGACAGGAATGGGGGAAAAATACAGTAGAATAAGAATGGGTAGCTTTGAGGGATGAAGTAGTAAAGGCAGCAGAGGATCAAGTAGGTAAAAAGACGAGGGCTAGTAGAAATCCTTGGGTAACAGAAGAAATATTGAATTTAATTGATGATAGGAGAAAATATAAAAATGCAGTAAGTGAAACAGGCAAAAAGGAATACAAACGTCTCAAAAATGAGATCGGCAGGAAGTGCAAAATGGCTAAGCAGGGTTGGCTAGAGGACAAATGTAAGGATGTAGAGGCCTATCTCACTAGGGGTAAGATAGATACCGCCTACAGGAAAATTAAAGAGACCTTTGGAGATAATAGAACGACTTGTATGAATATCAAGAGCTCAGATGGAAACCCAGTTCTAAGCAAAGAAGGGAAAGCAGAAAGGTGGAAGGAGTATATAGAGGGTCTATACAAGGGCGATGTACTTGAGGACAATATTATGGAAATGGAAGAGGATGTAGATGAAGATGAAATGGGAGATATGATACTGTGTGAAGAGTTTGACAGAGCAATGAAAGACCTGAGTCGAAACAAGGCCCCCGGAGTAGACAATATTCCATTGGAACTACTGACGGCCGTGGGAGAGCCAGTCCTGACAAAACTCTACCATCTGGTGAGCAAGATGTATGAAACAGGCGAAATACCCTCAGATTTCAAGAAGAATGTAATAATTCCAATCCCAAAGAAAGCAGGTGTTGACAGATGTGAAAATTACCGAACTATCAGTTTAATAAGTCACAGCTGCAAAATACTAACACAAATTCTTTACAGACGAATGGAAAAACTAGTAGAAGCCAACCTCGGGGAAGATCAGTTTGGATTCCGTAGAAACACTGGAACACGTGAGGCAATACTGACCTTACGACTTATCTTAGAAGAAAGATTAAGGAAAGGCAAACCTACGTTTCTAGCATTTGTAGACTTAGAGAATGCTATGGATAATGTTGATTGGAATACTCTCTTTCAAATTCTGAAGGTGGCAGAGGTAAAATATAGGGAGCGAAAGGCTATTTACAATTTGTATAGAAACCAAATGGCAGATATAAGAGTTGAGGGGCATGAAAGGGAAGCAGTGGTTGGGAATGGAGTGAGACAGGGTTGTAGCCTCTCCCCGATGTTATTCAATCTGTATATTGAGCAAGCAGTAAAGGAAACAAAAGAAAAATTTGGAGTAGGTATTAAAATCCATGGAGAAGAAATAAAAACTTTGAGGTTCGCCGATGACATTGTAATTCTATCAGAGACAGCAAAGGATTTGGAAGAGCAGTTGAACAGAATGGATAGTGTCTTGAAAGGACGATATAAGATGAACATCACAAAAGGAAAACAAGGATAATGGAATGTAGTCTAAGTCGGGTGATGCTGAGGGAATTAGATTAGGAAGTAAGACACTTAAAGTAGTAAAGGAGTTTTGATACTTGGGGAGCAAAATAACTTATGATGGTCGAAGTAGAGAGGATATAAAATGTTGACTGGCAATGGCAAGGAAAGCATTTCTGCAGAAGAGAAATTTGTTAACATCGAGTATAGATTTAAGTGTCAGGAAGTTGTTTCTGAAAGTATTTGTATGGAGTGCAGCCATGTATGGAAGTGAAACATGGACGATAAATAGTTTAGACAAGAAGAGAATAGAAGCTTTCGAAATGTCGTGCTACAGAAGAATGCTGAGTATTAGATGGGTAGATCACATAACTAATGAGGAGGTGTTTAATAGAATTGGGGAGAAGGGGAGTTTGTGGCACAACTTGACTAGAAGAAGGGATCGGTTGGTAGGATATGTTCTGAGGCATCGAGGGATCACCAATTTAGTATTGGAGGGCAGCGTGGAGGGTAAAAATCATAGAGGGAGACCAAGAGATGAATACACCAAGCAGATTCAGAAGGATGTAGGCTGCAGTGGGTACTGGGAGATGAAGCTTGCACAGTATATAGTAGCATGGAGAGCTGCATCAAACTAGTCTCAGGACTAAAGACAACAACAACAACAACAACAACAACAACAACAACAGCATCTTCTTCCTGTCAGTTAAATTTCACATCTGTAGCACATCATCTTCATGGTGAAGCAATTTTAATGGCCAGTAGTATAAAAACGTGATTCAACAAACCTTACAACTTGCAAAAGTCAACATCAAAAACAAATGCCTAATCAGGGGACTATCTTGGCTCATAAAATGAAATAAATATATTAAGTTCCAGCTAACACCCCAATTAGGCATATATTTTTGATGCTGAACTGAACCTTGTTTTACACATGGTTCAAATGGCTCTAAGCACTATGGGACTTAACATCTGAGGAGGTCATCAGTCCCCTAGACTTAGAACTACATAAACCTAACTAACCTAAGGACATCACACACACCCATGCTCGAGGCAGGATTCGAACCTGCGACCCTAGCAGTCGCGCGGTTCCGGACTCCGCGCCTAGAACCGCGAGACCACCACGGCCGGCGAACCTTGTTTTACAAATTCTAAGGTTTGGTGCATTAGCTTTTTACAATTATTTAACTTTTAATTATTTACCTTTTGTACCTTGATACTGAGTAGTGAACACTTGTCATTCTTTATGCGCATATAGTCTTAATTGCAGATCTGATGATGGCAGAAGCCAAAAAGTATTATAAAGGAAGAAATGTTAAGCAGCCAAGACTGTTTTATTCACAAAAATCTGTAAGTGCAGCAGATAACCCTGAACATATCAAATTAGTAGTTTAACTACAAAGAAACATATTACCTCCACTGCCTTACAATAACAAGAAACATGTTTTTTACTGAAAGCATTTATACTTTATGATATAATGGTTTCAAACAGGACTCAGCTTCAACTTCATACAGCATCTGACCTAATTATCTTTCAGTTAGAATGAGCAATCTTATCTACTGCTGCGTACTCTACTAAAAAACTCATATCACTCACATATCACAAATGGCATTGTATATTGTACTTTATATGTAGTTAGTCATGAAAAATTCTGTGATCTACAACCATGTTTTATCACACTCGTGGGTAAAAGTTATGAGGTACCACCTCCCCCCCCCCCTTATGTTTTTGAAGTTAATACACAGGACGTGTACACAATGTATTAAAGTACTCTAAAGCCTGCTCATTACCTAAAGCAGCTTTTCTGAATTTATCACACAGTTTAAGTTTTCATGGCTAAACTTACGATTAACAGGGCACAGTATTTTAAATATGGCACAAACATTGGGCTATGCTACATAGCCACCTGCACAAATACCTATATTTAGCTTTCAGCTTTGTTGGCTACATCAACTCTTAACCAGATTAACACCTTGCGACAAACCGAGACCTCTTGCTACACTATTACACTGTGCTGATTTTTGGTTTGGGGTTGGGGTATGTACTCTATCATGCACTAACCCACTAGGGATATATATAAAATTGCAAATAAATTTTATACAGTGAACATCTCATCAGCAATAAATAAATTCATCCAACATATTCAGCACCAAGAAACCAACAGGTCTGTTTCAGTCTTTATTTTCATTCTGCAGCCAGTTCTGGCTCAAAGAGATATCACAAAAAATAAAGCTGATTAGAATATGTACATAATTCTGGCTTATTATGAGAAAGTACATATAAGCAACAAATGGAATTATGAGATGTACAGGAACACAAAGTGTAAGTTGAGATTGCAGAATGTTTATCAAGAACAAGATTTTTTAGGGATGTATGCTGATCCAAAGGTAATAGGAAATTATCAATTTAGGAAATACGGAAGCGTCCGATCCCGCCCATCTGCTTTGACCCATGACGTCACCAATATGACTGAAACGACTAGAAACCAAGATTCCAATACGGCGCGTATAAAGTCGTTACATACACATTATGAAGACGAAAATACATCGAAAAAACACACACACATGTTCCACAAAAAGCCTAATGACACTAATGGGGGTTTGGGGTTTTTGGGTGCGGACAAACTAAATATAAGCAAATTTAGAGACCCACCCACATACAATACCACGCAAAACAATGAAAAAACTGACATCACAAAACTGCCCAATATCATCTGGAATCGGACACTTCCCTTGACCTATATAGCTAAACAGCAGCTCCCGATCATATAAACTAGGATGAAACGCTTCCCTTCACCTATATAGCTCAAAAACATCGCCCGATCCCATAAATTATGATCAAACACTTCCCTTGACCTATCTACATCTACATCTACATCTATACTCCGCGAGCCACCTTACGGTGTGTGGCGGAGGGTACTTATTGTACCACTATCTGATCCCCCCTTCCCTGTTCCATTCACGAATTGTGCGTGGGAAGAACGACTGCTTGTAAGTCTCCGTATTTGCTCTAATTTCTCGGATCTTTTCGTTGTGATCATTACGCGAGATATATGTGGGCGGTAGTAATATGTTGCCCATCTCTTCCCGGAATGTGCTCTCTCGTAATTTCGATAATAAACCTCTCCGTATTGCGTAACGCCTTTCTTGAAGTGTCCGCCACTGGAGCTTGTTCAGCATCTCCGTAACGCTCTCGCGCTGACTAAATGTCCCCATGACGAATCGCGCTGCTTTTCTCTGGATCATGTCTATCTCTTCTATTATTCCAACCTGGTAAGGGTCCCATACTGATGAGCAATACTCAAGACTCGGACGAACAAGCGTTTTGTAAGCTACTTCTTTCGTCGATGAGTCACATTTTCTTAGAATTCTTCCTATGAATCTCAACCTGGCGCCTGCTTTTCCCACTATTTGTTTTATGTGATCATTCCACTTCAGATCGCTCCGGATAGTAACTCCTAAGTATTTTACGGTCGTTACCGCTTCCAATGATTTACCACCTATGGCATAATCGTACTGGAATGGATTTCTGCCCCTATGTATGCGCATTATATTACATTTATCTACGTTTAGGGAAAGCTGCCAGCTGTCGCACCATGCATTAATCCTCTGCAGGTCTTCCTGGAGTACGTACGAGTCTTCTGATGTTGCTACTTTCTTGTAGACAACCGTGTCATCTGCTATATAGCCCAAAAACTACTTCTCATACCAATACCAACATTCACAGCCACACATTTCAATAAAACACTTCCTTCGACCCCAACACATACACTATCAACAAAAAAATAAAAACTTACCACAAAAAAGTTCCGGCACCACAAACTAGGTTAACCACCACACACACACACACACACACACACACACACACACACACACACACACACACACCCCAATGAAAAAAATACTCGACCAAAAGAAAGACCTGATCCACCCACACCTCAACCCCCCAACCTCGCCCCTCACCCCAAAATAAAAAACCCAATTAAAAAACCAACTGCAACATAAAAAATCTCAATCACACAACTCAACAAAAACTTCAACAAAATAGATCCTCCACAACTAAAACACAAACCAACACAATTCCCCTCCCCTCCCCCCTTCACAAACACCAACACCATCCACCCCACACTGAGCCGCAGCCACCCACCCAACCACCTACCTACCTACCCAAACCACCCTAACCAACTACTTTAGGCCTATACATTTTACTAACAGCCCTTTAAAAAACCCGAAAAACACAATAGCCCTCAGGGACACTTTTGCCAACAGTACTCATCTAAATGAGACTGAAGGTTGGAAGAGCACCTCTTCTCCCCCCCCCCCCCACAAGAACTGACTTAATTGAATCCCCTCTCACCCAAGCCACTGTATGAAGAAAATGCATCTGAAACTACTGTGGACCCCGGTTCTATGTACCCCTCAATTAACCCCACTAATTCCACCTTAGACCTCCCTTCCACAACCCTAAAAACACATTCACAACACCCCCCCCCCCCCCCCCCGGAACAACAGCCCCCACACCCATACACCAACTACAGACTTACCCCTCCCACACTTCCTTTTCCCAAACTGCGACTTCTTCCACCTCCACATCAACCCCATGCCGCCGCCCCCCCCCCCCCCCAAACTAACCCCTGTACTTAATAAACTCTGAACACACTTCATGGCAAAAAGAAAACCAATCAAGCACACTCCTCTCACTCACAACAGTCTCATGCACGCAAAAACTGTGTGAGGATCTATAACAAAAATAATAAGTCACCAGTACAACCTCGCGATTGCCCAACCTACACTTCTCGAACCAGGAACCACGCCGTATGGAACGCCAAATGTCATCCTTTCGACAGCGCCACATTTAACCATCCCTGGTCCGAGATGCCAGAACTTTAGCCAACTTCATTTCTTCGCTACAAATAGAGCACTTGACAACCCTGGCAATTAAACCAAACAGCTGCAAAAACTATCAGTTCCAAAGCAGTGTTTCCCATCATTTCCCTCAGATGCGCACTATTAATTTTATCCGTCATATCTATTCCTGAACAAAAACAACAACCAATTAATTTACTCAAATTACCACAAGACCTACAGTGAACAACACTAAATTAACCTTCACACAAAATCACTAAATCGTTAACTCACTGAAACGAATTCCACTACAAACACAGCCAACACTAACAATTCTGTACAATGAGCAAGAGCAAATTGAGCCCATTACACCACACAAACGAAAGCCCAGAACATACCACCAGAGGGCACAACAAACCACAACACGACGACATCTACAAACACACCACACTCGCAAACCAAACTCCACACCGTCATGACGTGACACACCATAACACCCTTACGTCATGGGTCAAAGCCGATGCGTGGGATCAATTTACAGTCCTCTGAAGCAACTATCAGTATGCTATGCAGTTTCAGTAATAATAATTCAACTTAGCAGTAGCTTACACATTAAAACAGATATTGGATTATCAATTCTGTCTTTATTTATGGAAAATATTCCAGGAAACAAATGTACTGAATATAGTAACAACATCTAAGCTGCAGTAAGAGGCTATAGACATTACAACAAAGTGGGAAGAGGACTCACTGTACTGAATTGTTTATACACGAAGGAATCTTTACTGTTCCAAGTGAATAGTTTGCAAACAATGTCCTACATAAAGAGATGGACAAGCACCAAAGAAATAAGTCTCTACATGAACATGGAAACAGATGCAGCCACCAGTTACACCTCAGCAGGAAAGAAAATAAAATCTTGTGCTGTATAACAAAATAGAGTTATGCAATTAAGTGATTTAAGACAAACATGAAATATACACTCAAAATTATTCATTAAATAGCAGTTTTGAAACTTCTGGATTACCTGAAATATGTAAATTATATAGACAACTGTACTATTATAACTACTATAACTAAGGGGCTTTTGCAATACATTCAATTGAATAGTGAAAATGCTGTACAAACATGTAACAGAGCAAATATTTCAGACCTATTTATGTAACTGTGTGTACTTGGGCACATATTTGTGACATACATACAACTTACATTGTCTACACGTGGATAAATATACAGTAGTCTAGAATAGTCAACCATCAGGTTCCCAAATCAGAAGACATCTGAATTCTCGGGTCTGCTCAGGCCAAATTCAAAACTGTTTGGTACAGTTAACATTACTTCACTCCGAAATCCAAGAAAGCTCTACAAATTAGGAGAAATAGTTAAGAAAAGTCAAATTTTAACCATGCTAGCAACAAGATTGCAAAGTGAGAATGCCACCACGTAGCACAGATTTTGGAAATTACAGACTATTCAAAAAGCAAAAAAGGCAAAATAACACCAATAAATATACCCCATGTGGTAGATTGTATGAACAGTTTCATAAGACATTCAGAGATCCATAATCAAAGTGAAGAACAAAATTAATGACAATTTACTTTGAATGTGCAAATAAAATTTAAACAGTAATTAATGTTAATCAGCCAAGGGGAGGGGGAACAGAAAAGTAAACATGCGATGGGAGGTGATAGAAAAATTAATCTCTAAAATAGAGTATTTTAATGATCAGTTAGTGCAAGAGAAAATGCAAGGAAATAATTTGTGACTTCCTTGCGCACAAATGGAACAAACAAAATGGATACTTTCTTAACTGTGTAGAAATTGTAACCACAAAACTGTCAACACATTTCAAACAAAACAAAAAACACCTGACAAGAATTTAGGCGAAATCCATACTGATCATATCACAATCTCATAGCCACATCACAAGGGGATTTTAAATATGTAGAAGTACACAAATGTCCAAATATTTACAGATCACTACCTAACCACAGTGAAACTAAATTTAAAGCCTCAAAAGTTCAGCAAACAGATACAGGTAATACCGAACATGATACTGATTAACTCCAAGCAATGCTATTAGCAAATGAACTCAAAACACAAGCACAAAACTCCAAAGAAATCTCAACAGAAACTTATCGAAACTACATAAACTCAAATTCCTCTACAAAGATGGAAAGAGACATCCATGGTGGAACAGACTGCGCAAGCAGTAAAATCTTGACAAAGAGCATTCAAATCAAATAATAAATTGAAAAAAAAAGTGCCAAGCAACTCCAAGCAGCTTGAAAATTGAACAAAAAGACATTATGAGAAGTCATCTTCAGGCTTATAAAAAACAAGGATTCTTATATGAAACACTTAAAACAAATCTAAATGGATACCAGCCCCAAAAACTGTTTCATGAAAGAAAGTGCACACTTGGCACATAACCAAGAAATAGATAACTTAAAAAACTTCCAAACTGCCCTAAACCCAAAGAAAGATTTCTATCAGAAATTCTAAATCCAATTCAGATTCACAAGCATCAAATGAAGGGGAAATTGCTGAACAAGAGGTTAAAAATAAGCATTTCTGAATTCAAATTCGGTGAACATCAGGAAAATTCCCGACCAAACGGATCTTGTCTGAAACAAATTTTAGCTATGAAACTAATTCTCACATCAAAACATTTATAATAAGAAAGTATCTTTATAGATTTTAAGAAAGCTTATTAGAAAAAGTAATCCGAAAGTGGCGAAAACTGAAATTACAGTTTAAAATTGATGAACCAATCAAATTCAAGAGTGATTCTCAACCCAAATATATATGTTAAACTATTCAGAGACAGCTTTCTGGCTAACAAGTGACATCCGTGACAAAAAAAATGCATATCAAAATACACAAAACTGAGGCACGACAATACAGCCACAAAACAAGTCTGTCTATATGGGACTGAAGGCACTGAAGAAATCCAATGTGAAAAACGAAAATAACATTTTCAGTTTGAAATCGCATTTACGAATGAAAATACTGTACATAGAAATTGAACGGGCAGAAATTGCGCTTCAGGGTACTCTTCCTGGCACAAAAATCCAATGAGACCATTACAGTTTGATCCTATGAGCGCAAAAAGGAGCTATTCTGTAAGACAACGTAATACAAACAATAAGAAAAGGTAAAACTAAACCATAAAATGCCCCTAGTTGTACATGGCGTGGTCAAATAGGTCCCAAACGTGATAATTATTATATTACAGTAGGTTTTCGTTACAATAATGAAATGAAGTATTCAGCAGTAATCCAGCGAGAAAATAGCACTATGGTTACAGGTGGCTGTCAGGAAAAGTGGATTTAATTGAATAGTTCAAACCTTCGCAATGTTTCATCATCTGGAGGAAGACCAAGCCCTGCTCTCCAATTGACGACTTTTCTATCCAACTCTGTTGTCACTAGCTCACTGGATGTCACGCCGATTTCCCCTTTCAACTCGCGCAGTCGCGCACTCTTTCAAACGTCAACAGTGTACAATTCGATTATCGACACTTGTTGTCGATTACATCAAGGTCGATTAAAAGTTAGCCGAAAAAATAGGCCTTTCAAAAATTGTAATACACCCCCTCGTTTTAAGTTAAATGAGGGAATTAATCACGATTAAAGTTAACTGAGGTTGTAGACTCGTTTACCTTGAATTCATCGCAGTTGAAAGTGAAACAAGGTAAGCAAGTGCCCGCCGTATGAAGGTAAATCTAAAAGCGATCGCTTGATATTGGGTGCATCATTTTACTGATTGCTTAATGAAGTAGGATCGGTTTATTCTGTCTCGTGAGATTTAAAAAAAAAAAGCCAAAAAACTCTTATTACGTACTGAAGGGAGCTAGAACACTAAGAAGAATCGCTTCTCGGCTTTTGACAAGATATTGCTTAATAAAGTAGGATCAGTTTATTCTATCTCGTGAGATTTTTTTTTAAAAAGCCAAAAAGCACTTATTAGGTACTGAAGGGAGCTGCTTAATAAAGTAGGATCAGTTTATTCTATCTCGTGAGATTTTTTTTAAAAAAAGTCAAAGAATCGTTTCTTTACTGATTGCTTAATGAAGTAGGATCAGTTTATTCTATCTCGTGAGATTTTTGTTTTAAAAAAGCCAGAAAACTCTTATTACGTACTGAAGGGAGCTAGAACACTAAGAAGAATCGCTTCTCGGCTTTTGACAAGATATTGCTTAATAAAGTAGGATCAGTTTATTCTATCTCGTGAGATTTTTTTTAAAAAGCCAAAAAACACTTATTAGGTACTGAAGGGAGCTGCTTAATAAAGTAGGATCAGTTTATTCTATCTCGTGAGATTTTTTTTTAAAGTCAAAAAACACTTATGCTTTTGACAAGATCAATGTTTATCTCTCTCGCATTCCTTTGTTTCTCAACATTCTCCTCAGCTCTTTCATCTCTGTAATACATGCTCTCTGGCGACTTGTGACGTCATTGTTCAAAGCCGACGGGTTGTATCCCCTGCTGCACTAGTCCCTGTTTTCAGTCGGCGCGAATTTGGATATTACAGCTGCTTCGTAAGTTTGAAAGATAATTGCATAGCGTTGGTTTGTGATTGTGTATTTTGTTGGTTTGTACGTGTTTTGTAAGAGAGGCTCGTGATACGTAATTGCAGTCAAGAGGGAATGAGCTAACGCCTTTTAAGTGTATTGTTGGGTAAATAGCTCCGGTTTTTAGTTTGGGAACAAGTGAAGGATTAGGGGTTTTTGGATATGTATGCCTATTAACGCGTTCGAACCAAAAACTTCGTATTGGACCGCAGTATGAATATACGGATATTTGCTAGAATGTAAATATAACTGCGGAAAGCGCCCTATATTAAAGACTGTGTCACGACACATTCTTTGCAGTCTCATGTGTAAATTAAACCAGTTTTATTAGGACTCCTTGAAAACTTTAGAATTTGTGCATACGGTGTATATTTGAATGCAAATAAACGATACTAAACGACAACCTGCGGTGTTCACGTGTGGAATGACAGATACTCAAATGAAACATGGTGACAAAAATAAAATTGCAATTTTAAACCCCCACAGAAAGTAAAATGCTTTTAGTAACTCCACTGCATTATTTGAGTATTATAATTATGCACAACACTGGTAGATTATTCTAAATTCGTTTTATACTGGTAATGTTTTGGTGATCGTGTTTGATCTAAAATTTTACATATTCAAGGACGTGGGGGACAATGATATTAATCACATTACAGCTTCAGCCCTTCGTTCCTGATTTCAGTGATCATCAGCTTGAAAACGTTTCATCCGATTTGTTTCAACTGTCAATAAAATTCACTTATTTTATCAAAAATTTTAATTTTGCGTGGAAAAATTGTTTTGTGTGTGTAGACTGTAGCGACTTGTTAGGTGTCACTTACTACCTTGGATTCTATTTGCTCCAGTCGGAAATCTCAGCAAAATATGCGAACTGTCTGTTGAAATGCACCACAGCTAAACGTCAGTTCACTTGCCGTTTTTGTACAGTGCTATGTACGCAATTAACGTGCAATTCTAGCCAGTTTAATTTTGCATTTCTGCCAAACTTACGAGCAAAACACGATGTAGAACGAAAACGAGTTGCTAAGTCGAAATGAGTTTATTAAATGCCGAAATTCAGATATCCTTAATATGCAAACTGCCAAATAACATCTCCCGGTGGCATATACACACAAATAACAACTCAAAATTCCACAGGAGACGCTTCACAAATAATACGTAAACCACTTATAGTACAATAAAAAGTCTTTTATTTAGTTGCATTAGACGAATCACATCCCAAGAACCTTAAAATGACTTGCTGGTGCCATAAACATACCTTAGGATCATACAGTAAGTTAAACACTGTGTGTGAAATTCGTTGGCATTTAGCTAGATAGCAAAATTAGTCAAAACAGATTAAATAACAAAGCTCAGATCACTGTTTTTGTACCTACCTAATTTCTGACTGTTCACTTGAAGACAGAGTGCTGGCTTATTTTCATAGTTTCAGCCACTTTTACCCTAAACAGTTATCCTTTGGGGCAGTGCAGCTACAAAAACGAATTAAGTATTCGTTCAGTTATTTACTACATTGTGTAGATCCCATCAAGAACCAACTTTGTGGATGCTGGAGTGAGACATTGTGTACATTAACAGAAGATAAGCAAATAATAGAAAAATCTGTATGACATATTAACAATAAATTAGTGCAAACAGTGAAATATCCAGGTTGAAATGTAACGATATTGTGAAAAGGATAGTTCTTAATCACTATACAGCAGAGGTTCCAAGTCACAGATAGGCACAACAAAAAGAAAACAAGCTTTTGGCCAACAAAGCCTTTGTCAAAAAAAGACACATGAACACAACCACAGTCCCTCACAGCTGAAGCCAGTAGTCTGGCTTCAGCTGTCAGAGACAAAGTCCTTGTTGGCCAGAAGCTCATTTTGGGACAGTCTTTTTGTTGTGCCTATCTGTAACTCAACATCTCCGCTATATGGTGAGTTGTAACTAACCTTTTCACAATACTGTTACAATAAATTAGTGCCATTCACACTTAACTACTGAATGGAAAACTGTGCCCAGTAGCTGAGAAAAGCACCGATCACGCAGGGTAGCAGAATGATCCACCAAACTACTGTTCAGTAGCCTTGACATCCTTTTGTTGTAGAATCTTGGAACATATTGTGAGCTCAAATATAAAATGTAATAAGAGATCTCAAACAGAATGACACACTCCATGCCAACCAGCATGAACTCCAAAAACATCAAACTTGTGAAACCCAGCTCACACTTTCCTTACATGACGTCCTGAAAGCCATAGATCGAGGCAGTCATGGAGATGCAGTATTTTTTGATTTACAGAAAGTATTTCACTGAATACAACACCTGTGCGTATTATCAGAACTATGATTGTGTGGAATATTGAGAGAATTTTGTGAATGGGTAGTGGATTTCTTTACCTTGGATGGAGAGTCCTTGATGCAGAAGTAATTTCAGATGAGCTCCAGGGAAGTGTGTGGGGATCTTTGCTGTTGATCTTGTGTATTAATGATCTTGCAGACAATATTAATAGCAACCTCAGAATCTTTTCAGATGATGCTGTTACCTATAATGAAGTACTGTCTGAAAATAATTAAATACAAATATTCAGTCATATCTTGTTAAGGTTTCAAAGTGATGCAAAGATTAGCAACTTGCTTGAAGTCTTCAGAAAAGTAAAATTGTCCACTTTCACAAAATGAAAGAACCATGGTATCAAACGGTCTCAGTTGGAATCTGTCAACTTGACATTTACTTGGCTGCAGGCCAACTCTTTGTAGGAATGTGTAATGGATCACTTTGGTTCAGCTGTAGGCAAAGCTGGTGGCAGACTGTGGTTCGCTGATGGAATATTAGGGAGATGTGGCCAGTCTACAAGAGCGATTCCTTAAAAATCACTCATCTGACCTATGCGAGACTATTGCTCAAGTTAGTGCGATGCATGCAAAATAGGACTAATGGGGGACATTGAACATATTCAGAAGAGGACAGCATGAATGGTCAGAGGTTTGTTCGACTTCTCAGTGTGTCACAGAGATACCGAAGAAACTGAACTGGCAGACACTTGAAGATATATGTAGATTGTCCCTAGAAAACTTACTACAAAATTTCAAGAACCAGCTCTAAATGATGGGTCTAGGAATATACAGCATCTCCTGTAGGGATTGTGAGGGTAAGATTAGAGTAATTACAGTCTGCACAGACACATTTCAACAGAATTTTTTTCTGCATCTCTATATGTAAGTGGAATGGGAAGGAGCCCTAATATTAAATGATGGGTGCAGTGGGACATTCCCTACCACGCTGTTCAGTGGTTTGCAGAGTATGGTTGTAAGTAGCAGCTAAATCGAACCAAGTAAGGAATAAAGCTGCTACTTTGAAAAACTTTTTATCAAACAGCTTTTATACACAACATAATATTTCAACAATGGAAAATCTAGGATGGAAAAATTAGAGTATCATGAAAAGGATGGATTGCTGGTGTTGAGTTGTAGACAGACAAACAATTAGACTGGTTTCTTTTTTAAGAGAAAATGGTTTCCTACATGTGTAAATATTCAGCCATGGTTGCAGTTGTCACGAAGCCTCACAACAGCTGCTACTTGCCATATAGCTAACATACCTGTTAAATCTTTGAGTCTAGATATTCAGTTAATTTGTAGAAAGAATGACTAATGAGATAGTTTTTAAGTTTTCTTCTGAACTGGTTGTGATTACCCATTTTTTGCTTTGTCTGATGGGAAGTAGAATACTTTTGCACCAGGTAGAATACATTGCATGGGGGGGGGGGGGGGGGGGGAGGGGGAGAAAAAACAGTTCAGCTTCAATTTATTTTTGTCAGAAACATTGTAAATATATTGGGAAGTAAATGCAAGAATTTAGGTTTTTAAAAAGGCGTCTGCAAGATGAGCAGTTTTCTACTTAACATGAGAACTGACCATTTAGATTTGTTTATCAATATGTTGTCTCCAGTTTAACTTGTTTTCCAACAGGACTCGAAGGCATTTCACACAGGGAATTGAATGAAGGAAAAAAGTTCTAAATTTTATAAACTCCCTCTTGATTGTCAAGTCTTAAGGAGTCCAGTTAGAAGCCCAAAGCCACTGAACTTGAAGTGCCTTAGCAAATGATGTTTTGAAACTGACAGATCTAGGCTAGTTATCTGTTTGGCCCCAACAATACGGGAATATTAAGATGATAGTTGTTCTTACGTGTAAGGGGAATAGATAGGCACCAAGTATTTATTGAATCATGCTGATATGGAGGCTCTTTGATGATAGATTCCTCTTTCATTGAAGAGGCATTCATCCATGGTAAGGTATACTGTGTAGATGTAGTCATTACCAAATCAGTTGGCATAAAATAATGCATTGTCCATCTTATGGCTGGCTGTTCCAGAATGAACAACATAAAAGGAAACCATTTTGGAGGTTGACGATCACATGATCATCTTCCCTTCACACTTCTCACAGGATATCTACTATTCTATGTTGATTACATTATAGCTATGTCTAGTTGGCTCATTGTCATATTATCAGGCAAGGGGACCCATCGTATTGCCATTGTGAAGCCCCTTGTTGGTGCCCCACATTATGCTAGTGCCCCCAACTTCACTGCCCTGTGATGAACACTGGTGCTTCACAATTCTGGTCTCGGTAGGTGATGTCCAAGCTGTGGACATGGTTTTTAAACTTTAGAGAGAGTTTTTGTATTCATTTAAAGTGTGTCACCATGGTCTCATCTTATTTTTCCCCATTCTGTGATGCGAGCATTCTGCCACTATTCTGCAATGAATAAAGAGCTGTTATCAGATGAGGAAGTTGACATTCAGCTACAAACTAGGTGCGTGAGAGGAGCAGGGGAGGTGGAGCAGTTGTGACTCTGGCTGCTTCAGATCGCCTACATCTCCTATTTCATTGCAGTTCCTTACTTTTTGATGTTTATTTTCCTCCTCCTGTTTTTCACCTGGCTCCCTGTCTCAGGTGACGCCACAAAGAAAAGAGTAAATTGGCAGTCTCTACTTTCCTTCTTCCAGAAAGTTTTTGGCGTAGATTATTAAAGAAATTAATGGGAGGTGATGACCTCAATGTTTAGTCCCTTTCAAACTCCTCAAAAATTCGACAATACTATGGGAAGGATAGATTGCTACTCACCATATAAAAGAGATGTCGAATGGCAGACGTGCGACAAAAAGACTGCTGCACATGTGAACTTGCAGCCAAAAGGCCTCCATTTAATCTAGCGAACATACGTGCATTCGTGCAAGTGCAACTAACACACAAGTGACCACTGTCTCTGGCCACTGAGTTTAGTCTTAGTCATAGCTTTGCCCTCATGCCAAGAGTTGTCATGTGCTCAGTTATTGGCTGTGCAAACCAACTGTGTGCTCGAATACATTGTCAGGTGCTTATCTACGTGGGTTCAAAAGTTGTGCTTCCTATAGTTCAATTTGCATGAGTAATTTGTTCCACTCACGGGATTCTGTTACCCAGTTGTTACAAAGTCATCATTGGTGTTTGTAGTACCTGTAATGACCGTGTGGAGTAGCGGCGTTGTCATGCCTGCTGCAAATACTAAAACCTTCAAGAGGGATTCTGATTCAACAACATTGCAGCCAGAGATGGGTAATAGGTGTGTGGATACAATGTGAAAACAGCATGGACAATGTGTTGGAAGCATTCTTCCCAATAACTGAAAACACGTATGCCATGTGAAATAGAAAATTAAAATGATATTTTGTGTCAGGTCAGTTCTGTAGTGCTAAAAATAAATGGTGACGAGAGAAACACAATGTGCATAAAGTGTAAATGTGTCTACCCAGATTATAGTGGAACAAAAAGGACTACAAGATGGTGACCAATTTCTATGTCTCAACAACCGGAAATACGGAAGCGTCCGATCCCACCTGTCTGCTTTGACTGATGACGTCACAAATCTGGCGGAAACGACCATAAACGACAATTCCAATATGGTGCATATAAAGTCGTTACATACACATTATGAAGATGAAAATACATCGAAACACACACACACACATGTTCCACAAGAAGCCTAATGACACTAATGGTACAAATGCGGGAAATTGGGGGTTTTTGGGTGGGGTCAAACTAAATATAAACAAATTTAGACACTCACTCCCATACAAAACCACGCAAAACGACGAAAAAAATCGACGTCACAAAACTCCCCAAATACCAATAAACACAATACCATCTGGAATCGGATACTTCCCTCGACGTATGTAGCTCAAAAGCAGCTCCCAACCCCATAAGTTAGGATCGAACACTTCTCTTTACCTTGTTGTTGTTGTGGTCTTCAGTCCTGAGACTGGTTTGATGCAGCTCTCCTTGCTACCCTATCCTGTGCAAGCTTCTTCATCTCCCAGTACTTACTGCAACCCACATCCTTGTTAATCTGCTTAGTGTATTCATCTCTTGGTCTCCCTCTATGATTTTTACCCTCCACGCTGCCCTCCAATGCTAAATTGGTGATCCCTTGATGCCTCAGAACATGTCCTACCAACCGGTCTCTTCTTTTTGTCAAGTTGTGCCACATACTCCTCTTCTCCCCAATTCTATTCAATACCTCCTCATTAGTTATGTGATCTACCCATCTAATCTTCAGCATTCTTCTGTAGCACCACATTTCGAAAGCTTCTACTCTCTTCTTGTCCAAACTATTCATCATCCATGTTTCACTTACATACAAGGCTACATTCCATACAAATACTTTCAGAAGCGACTTCCTGACACTTAAATCTATACTCGATGTTAACAAATTTCTCTTCTTCAGAAACGCTTTCCTTGCCGTTGCCAGCCTACATTTTATATCTTCTCTACTTCGACCATCATCAGTTATTTTGCTCCCCAAATAGGAAAACTACTTTAATTGTCTCATTTCCTAATCTAATTCCCTCAGCATCACCCGACTTAATTAGACTACATTCCATTATTCTCGTTTCGCTTTTGTTGATGTTCATCTTATACCCTCCTTTCAAGACACTGTGCATTCCGTTCAACTGCTCTTCCAAATCCTTTGCTGTCTCTGATAGAATTACAATGTCATCGGCGAACCTCAAAGTTTTTATTTCTTCTCCATGGATTTTAATACCTACTCCAAATTTTTCTTTTGTTTCCTTTACTGCTTGCTCAATATACAGATTGAACAACATCGGGGAGAGGCTACAACCCTGTCTCACTCCCTTCCCAACCACTGCTTCCCTTTCATGCCCCTCGACTCTTATAACTGCCATCTGGTTTCTGCACAAATTGTAAAAGCCTTTTGCTCCCTGTATTTTACCCCAGCCACCTTTAGAATTTGAAAGAGAGTATTCCAGTCAACATGGTCAAAAGCTTTCTCTAAGTCTACAAATGCTTGAAACGTAGGTTTACCTTTCCTTAATCTTTCTTCTAAGATAAGTCGTAAGGTCAGTATTGCCTCACGTTTCCAATATTTCTGCGGAATCCAAACTGATCTTCCCCAAGGTCGACTTCTACCAGTTTTTCCATTCGTCTGTAAAGAATTTGCGTTAGTATTTTGCAGCTGTGACTTACTAAACTGTTAGTTCGGTAATTTTCACATCTGTCAACACCTGCTTTCTTCGGGATTGGAGTTATTATATTCTTCTTTAAGTCTGAGGGTATTTCACCTGTCTCATACATCTTGCTCACCAGATGGTAGTTTTGTCAGGACTGCCTCTCCCAAGGCCATCAGTAGTTCTAATGGAATGTTGTCTACTCCCGAGGCCTTGTTTCGACTCAGGTCTTTCAGTGCTCTGTCAGACTCTTCACGCAGTATTGTATCTCCCATTTCATCTTCATCTACATCCTCTTCCATAACATTGTCCCCAAGTACATCGCCCTTGTATAGACCCACTATATACTCCTTCCACCTTTCTGCTTTCCCTTCTTTGCTTAGAACTGGATTTCCATCTGAGCTCTTGATATTCATACAAGTGGTTCTCCTTTCTCCAAAGGTCTCTTTAATTTTCCTGTAGGCAGTATCCATCTTACCCCTAGTGAGATAAGCCTGTACATCCTCACATTTGTCCTCTAGCCGTCCCTGCTTAGCCATTTTGAGACGTCTGTATTCCTTTTTGCCTGCTTCATTTACTGCATTTTTATGTTTTCTCCTTTCATCAATTAAGTTCAATATTTCTTCTGTTGCCCAAGGAGTTCTACTAGCCCTCGTCTTTTTACCTACTTGATCTTCTGCTGCCTTCACTACTTCATCCCTCAGAGCTACCCATTCTTCTTCTACTGTATTTCTTTCCCCCATTCCTGTCAATTGTCCCCTTATGCTCTCCCTGAAACTCTGGACAACCTCTGGTTCTTTCAGTTTATCCAGGTCCCATCTCCTTAAATTCCCACCATTTTGCAGTTTCTTCAATTTTAATCTCCAGTTCATTACCAATAGATTGCGTTCAGACATCTGCCCCTGGAAATGTCTTACAATTTAAAACCTGGGTCCTAAATCGCTGTCTTACCATTATATAATCTATCTGATACCTTCTAGTATCTCCAGGATTCTTCCATGTATGCAACCTTCTTTCATGATTCTTGAACCAAGTGTTAGCTATAATTAAGTTATGCTCTGTGCAAAACTCTACCAGGCGGCTTCCTCTTTGATTTCTTATCCCCAATCCGTATTCACCTACTATGTTTCCTTCTCTCCATTTTCCTACTCTCGAATTCCAGTCACCCATGACTATTAAATTTTCGTCTCCCTTCACTACCTGAATAATTTCTTTTATTTCATCATACATTTCTTCAATTTCTTCATCATCTGTAGAGCTAGTTGGCTTATAAACTTGTACTACCGTAGTATGCATGGGCTTCGTATCTATCTTGGCCACAATAATGTGTTCACTGTGCTGTTTGTAGTAGCTTACCCGCACTCCTATTTTTTTTTATTCATTATTAAACCTACTCCTGCACTACCCCTATTTGATTTTGTGTTTACAACCCTGTATTCACCTGACCAAAACTCTTGTTCCTCCTGCCACCGAACTTCACTAAATCCCACTATATCTAACTTTAACCTATCCATTTCCCTTTTTAAATTTTCTAATCTACCTGCCCGGTTAAGGGATCTGACATTCCATGCTCCGATCCGTAGAACTCCAGTTTTCTTTTTCCTGATAACGACGTCCTCCTGAGTAGTCTCCGCCCGGAGATCCGAATGGGGGACTATTTTACCTGTGGAATATTTTACCCAAGAGGACGCCATCATCATTTATCCATACAGTAAAGCTGCATGCCCTCGGGAAAAATTATGACCGTAGTTTCCCCTTGCTTTCAGCCGGTCGCAGCCCCAGCACAGCAAGGACGTTTTGGTTCATGTTGCAAGGCCAGGTCAGTCAATCATCCAGAGTGTTGCCCCTGCAACTACTGAAAAGGCTGCTGCCCCTCTTCAGGAACCACACGTTTGTCTGGCCTCTCAACAGATACCCCTCCATTGTGGTTGCACCTACGGTACGGCCATCTGTATCGCTGAGGCACGGAAGCCTCCCCACCAAAGGCAAGGTCCATGGTTCCTCTCTCTCTCTCTCTCTCTCTCACACACACACACACACACACACACACACACACACACACACACACACACACCAACGAAAAAATACTCAACCAAAAGAAAAACCCGACCCACCCACACCTCAACCCCCTCCAACCAACCCAACCTCCCCCCTCAACCCAAAATAAAAATCACACAAACAAAAACCAAATGCAACATAAAAAAATCTCAATCACACACTACAACTCAACAAAAACTTCAGCAAAATAGATCCTCCACAACTAAAACACGAACAAACACACTCTTCACCCCCCCCCCCCACCTTCGCAAACACTCTAACACAAAATAAACCACCCACCCCACCCTGAGCTGCAGCCAGCCAGTCACCCACCCACCCACCTACCTACCCAGACCACCCTAACCAACTACTTTCGGCCTATACATTTTACTCACAGCCCTTAAGAAAACCTGAACAACACAATAGCCCTCAGGGATACTCTTCTGCCAACAGTACTCATCTAAATGAGACTGAAGGTTAGAACAGCGCCTCTTCCCCCTCCCAAGAACTGTCTTAACCACCCCCCACATCCCCTCTATTGTATTGGTAGAAGCCCCCATCTCATAATTCTTGAACTCTAAGCTATGATTCACTACTAAATGACGAAATCCCCTCTCACCCAACCCCCTATATGAAGAAAAAGCATCAGAAACTACTGTGGACCCTGGCTCTATATATTCCTCAATTAACCCTACTAATTCAGCCTTAGACCTCCCTTCCACAACCCTAAAAACACATTCGGAACACCCACCCCCTGGAACAACAGCCCCCCACACCCAGAGACCAGCCACAGACTTACCCCTCCCATACTTCCTTTTCCTAAACTGCGACTCGTCCACCTCCACAACAACCCCATGCCCCCCCCCCTCTCCCCCCCCCCCCAGCTTACCCCTGTACTTAGTAAACTCTGAACACACTTCACAACAAAAAGAAAACCAATCAAGCACACTCCTCTCACTCAAACCAGTCTCATGCATGCAAAAACTGTGTGGGGATCTATAACAAAAGTAATAAGTAACCAGTACTATCTCGCACATGCCCAACCTAGACTTCTCGAACCAGGTACCGCGCCGTATAGAACGCCAAATGTCGTCTTTCCTACAGCGCCACATATAACCGACCCTGGTCTGAGAGGCCGGAACTTTAGCCAACTTCATTTCTTCACGGCAAACACTGCATTTGACCACCTTGGCAATTAAGCCAAAAAGCTGCAGAAACTTAATGAGCTCTAAAGGGGTGTTCCCCATCATAGCCCTCAAACGGGAACTATTAATCTTATCTGTCATATCCATTCCTGATCAAAAAACAACAACCGATTAAATTTAATAAAAATACCACACGACGTACAGCGATCACCACTAAATTAACCTTCACACAAAACCACAAAATCATTAACCACTGAAACGAATTCCACTTCAAACACACTCGAACAATACTTGACACTGAGCAACAGCTAACTGAGCCCAAAACACCAAACAAATGAAAACCCTGAACATACCACCAGAGGGCACAACAAACCACAACACGATGACATCTACAAACACGCCACACCAAACTCCGTGCCGTCATGACATCACACACCATAACACCCTTATGTCACGGGTCAAAACCGACGCGTGGGATCGGACGGTTCTGTTGACCCCAACAACCTTATCTGTAATAATGGGGACATAGATGTGGACAACAGCAGCAGAATTGGGAGAGCTTCTACAATCTTCCAACATATATTCAAAGGGTGTGTCCACAAAGCTTTGGTCGTACTATTATCATCCTTCCGATGGCCATATATGCATGTTAGATGTGGAAAATATCAGTAAAATTGATACACAAGCTCAATGTTTTATACCAACAATTCTTCAGGAAAGTTCTGAAGGTCAGTTATCACCACCACATTTCAAATGAAGAAGTGCTGAGAAGTGGTCTATCCAGCCTGCACAAAGTCATTGCTGAAAGAAGGCTGAAGCTTGTGGGGCATGTTCTCTGCATGAAAGATGGAACAACCCCAAATCAACATTTCTGTTGAAATAAACAGATGGATACAGCAAGATCTTGTAGCACAAAGAAATAAACTTCTGCAAAGGATCATCAGTGCATGGACATGACCTGGGAGGAAGCTGAAAACCTGGCAGCTGATGGTTCACTGGAGGATTCTTGCTGCCTTATTTGGTACTGAGCATTGGAGGAACTAACTGTAAGTCAGTGGGTGTTACCTATAACAGCTACTAAATGAAAAGGCACTAAAAGGTTAAGAAGTAACAAGCTAGTAGTCAAGTAATTCTGCACAGTTTTTGTGAGGTATTTCAGGGCAAGAGCCCAGGTCAGTGGAAGACAAGTTGCATCGCTATGATGCCCATCTGATCACAACTGAACCGTTTGTCCGAAAATTAAATTTCAGTTGTTTGCCAGTCTTCCTCTCCAGACATCATGTATTGTGACTTATTGCTGTTTTTTAAATGAAGATGCCTTTGAAAAAACCCATTTTGAAAGGAGAGTAGACAAAGTGCAATATGATGATTGATAGCAGTAGATCATAATAGAAGAAATTTCTTTGAGGTGTTTTAAGCATTGGAAGGTTTGATGGGTCAATGCTTTGATGTGATAGGATTCTACTCTTAGGATTGCAACCCCATCACATACACCATATATTTTTCCTACCCAAAATATTAGGTTGGAAGCATGGATTCTGAAAACATGATAATGTGAAACCCAACTAGCACTTTTCTCACATGACATACGGGAAGCTATATATCAAGGCAGTCAGGTGGACGCATTATTTCTTGATTTCCGGAAAGCATTTGACTCGGTACAATACCTTTGCTTATCATCAAAAGTTCGATCATATGTGTTATTGAGTGAAATTTGTGACTGGATTGAAGACTTGTTGATAGTAAGGACACAGTAGTTTATCTTGGATGGAGTCATTGTCAGATGTGGAAGTAACTTAAGGTGTGCCCCAGGCAAGTGTGTCAAGACCCTTTCTGTTCATGTTGTATGTTAATGACCTTCCAATATTACATTTTAAGCACTGTTCTCCTTTGTAATTTCATGCATAAATGCAATGTTTGATTATAAACTTATTAATGAGAAAATTATTTTTTAAAAATTACTTGACACATTATTTCTTTACTTTGTTTCTCGTGGAATACAATATATAGAAGTAGTATAAGTATTGTGTGTGAGTGTGAGTGTTTTGTATCTCAGGAGAAGGCCATTTTGCGTAAAGCTTGTGTGTCTAGCAGTCTTTATGTTGTGTCTGTCTGTGACTCAATGTCTCCTCCAAGTGGCGAGTAGCAATCTATTCTTTTCATAATTTATATAAAATCTTTGAAATGCTAATGAAACAAACATATAGTGGAAGCATTGGCATATCAACTGTTTGTATTTTTCAGAATTATTCTCCTTGACTCTGTAGATAATTTCCAAAACCCACAGTCCTGTAAAATGTACTATGAAAGTGCACATACTTCACTCTGTCTTTCTGTTTGTGTGTCAGCTTCATAATGGTTGAAAAATAAAAGTGCAATCTTTATTTTATCCAGCATTTGTAACACCATATTCAGTTACACATCGTGTTCAATAAATTGCATCCTGCAAATGAGTATTTAGGGATATGGAGTGAGTCAAGTTGTGTATTAGCGAGCAAAAGAGTCATTGCAGGCAACTTCTGTGAAATATACTAACCACAAATTACAACTGTCACATTGTTAGTTATGGGAATTGCTTCTAGATTATTTTGTAATGTGTTACAAATAATGGTATTATGTATGTAAAGTTGTCCTCGAACTGAAGGTTGGTTTGGACACTACAGTAGTTCAGTAGCAGGGTTCTTTGTTTGAGCTTAGAACTGATTTACCAACCAATTATAGGAGAGACATACGTTTTAATGTTGACTCAGAATCATTACACAGCTTGTAATTTTTCACATGAACTGATGATCACTTGGTAATTTACAGAAAAGTATTAGGGCCACTGTAGTGCTGAACCCCAGACCTTTGGATTTGTAGCCAGAGAGCCGCCAAGTCAGCTAATCGCTGTGTCTTAGAAGACACTTTACCTTTCATTATTTCTCACATCAGGGTGTCTCTATTGATTTCAGATAGCGATACTGGCTGTCTGTATACTGAAAAGTTGAAATCTTGTTAGGCATGTACTGAAACTTAGACTGTTGAATCTTAATACTCAGTAAGCGATAAGATGCTCTTGTATTTAATTTTTGAAAAGCTAGAGATTTCAAATCTCCTCTCTGGTTTTTACTGGCAGCCTGTTACTTTTGCACAAGAATATAAAACTACATTCTGAAACTGTAACATTTTCAATTTTAGTACTGTGGTTTTAAATTTCACTGTTCATCTTAAGTTTGATGTTCATTTCTCATCAGACTAATGTTTTTGTAACAATTGTAAATGATTATTACCTTCATCTCAGACTTGGTCATGCTTAGCCCACAGTTTTCTTGTTAGAGCAATGAGAATGCATATATAGAAACCACAGTCTGAAAATTCAGGTGTGCCGTGTTTTAATTATAGGTTATGACTGGCTGTATTGCAAGGTGGGGTAGTGCAATATGTCTATAATCCTGCCAAAACAATGAGACTGGAAGTAATCTGCCCAAATAGTTAAGAAACGTATTCAGTCTCTCAGTAATATGAAGAAGAGAGAAGGCTGCCCACCACATGTAGGAGACATTGAGTCAGTCTCTCTCTCTCTCTCTCTCTCTCTCTCTCTCTCTCTCTCTTTCTCACACACACACACACACACACACACACACACACACACACACACACACACACAAACACACACAAAATGGAAAACAGCTAAGCTTTCAGTAAAACTACAATGAAATTTTTGCTAAAAGATAAGCAGTCTTTTCATTGTGTCTGTCTGCAACTCAATGCCTCCTCCTATTCGATGAGTAGCAATCTATCATTTTTCATATTGTTGTTGTTCTGTACTGAACTTGCATTATTTCTTCCTGTGTCACCAAAAGACTATTTCCATATGCTTTCCTAATGTCCCATTATTTCCTGCCCCCTTATTGTCCTGTATGTCTCTCCCCTCCCAGCAGGGCCAGTCCTTCACTATTCTACACACACACACACACACACACACACACACACACACACACACCTTCCAAGGCATCCACTTTGTACCAAAAAACACCAAGATTTCTCAAACTAAAAACAAAAAAAAATATTTCTTTTTATTCCACACATTTTCAGTATCGGTACTCCACCTATGGAAAGTCTGTTTGATTAAGGCAGTGCTTGACATCAACACACAGAAAAAAAGCAAATAATGGAATCTTACTTATTGTGCATGTACAATGAAGTGACAAGTCATGGGATAACAATGTGCACATATATAGATGGTGGTAGTATTGTGTACACAAGGTATGAGAGGGCAGTGCATTGGCGGGGCTGTAATTTGTACTCAGGTGAGTCATGTGAAAAAGTTTCCAGCATGGTTGTGGCTGCACAGTGGGAATTAAGTCTCTGAATGTGGAGTGGTAGTTGAAGCTAGACTAATGTGACATTCCATTTAAGAAATCATTAGGGAATTCAATATTCCGTGATCTTCAGTGTCAAAAGTGTGCCGAAAATAGCAAATTTCAGGCATTACTTCTCACCATGAGTGAAGTGGTGGCCAGTGACCTTCACTTGATGACTGAGAGAGGTGGCATTTGTGTAGAGTTGTCAGTGTTAACAGACAAGCAACAGTGCATGCAATGACCATAGAATTCGATGTGGAACATATGATGAACGTATCCATTAGGACAGTCCAACGAAATTTGTGTTAATGAGCTATGGCAGCAGATAACTGTTGCAAGTGCCTCTGCTAACAGCATAACATCATCTGCAGTAATTCTCCTGGCTTGTGACCATATTGCATGGACACTAGATGACTTGGAAACTATGGCCTGTTCAGATGAGTTTAGATTTCAGATAATGTGGGCTTTGTTTACATGAAATGGACCAGGTTCTGTGGTCCAACCGTACCAATCATTGACAGGAAATGGTTATGTTCAGCAGCTTGGAGACCATTTGCAGCCATTCATGGATTTCAACTTCCCAAACAATTGTGGAAGGTCACAGTTCTTTGCTGTTGGTTTGAAGAACATTCTGGACAATTTGCATGAATTATTGGGCCACCAGATTCCCCGACATAAATCCCATCAAACATTTATAGGACATAAATGAGAGGTTAGTTTGTGCACAAAATCCTGCACCAGTAACACTATTTGCAGTTATGGATGGCTATAGAGACACCATGGCTCAATATTTCTGCACGGGACATCCATTGAGTCCATGCCACATAGAGTTTCTGCACTACGCCAAGCAGAAGAAAGTCCAACATGATAGTAGGAGGTATCCCAAGACTTCTGTCACCTCACTATGCTGTATAGTAAGAAGAATACACAATTTTGTTTGTATGTGGTTGTGGAGTATACAGGATGTGAAACGTACACAAAGCTGCCAACTGTAGCCGCAACAATGGCTCCGACCAGGCTGAGCATTGGGTTGAACTGAGATTTGACTTTAGGTATGGGTAATTCGTTCTATTCTAAAACCGTGTACCGGATCAAGACATGAACTGAGGACCTTTGATTTTTCCGTGGCAAGTGCTCTACTGACTGAGCTACCCAAAAATACGCCTCTGTGAAGTTTGGAAGGTAGAAGACCAGATAATTATGGAAGTAAGACTTTGAGGGCTGTTCACGAGTCGTGCTTGGCGACCTCAGCCGGTAGAGTATGGGCCCAAAGAAGGCAAAGGTCCACACTTCAACTTTTGGTCCAGCACACACATTTAGTATGTCAGGAAGTTTCATATCAGTCCACACTCCACCACAAAGCGAAAATTTCATTCTGGCATTCTATTCTGCTTCAGCCTTATGGCAGAGTTCATCAGTCATAGCAGCTGTTGGTTGTTGGCGTGCCAGTCTCTCAGCAAATGGCCAGGTGTTTTCAGTTGGTCTAAGTTCTGGAAAACATATTGGCCAGAGCAGTAGCAGAACAATCACTGTATCTAGGTGGGTAGGTCAGGACAGCAATGGTGACATGTGATATTAAGTTGCCTCGTTCACAGATTGTCACAGTGACTTCGGAGACTCATCTCGGCTAAGCCACTTGCCAGAAATGCAAATTATGCTGTCTGTATTAATATCTGTTGGAACCAGAAGTGATTGTGTTGAGGTGTTATATCATGTTTTATGTAATGTAATATACCCGTGTATAAATTTCTGTTTGCCATTATAGAATTATTCATACCTAGATCGGACTAACTGTGCAGTCTTCGTTACTGTGGACTTTATTTCCTTCTGCAACTTCTGTGCTGGAAGTTGAACAGATCTCTTACAAATCTCAAATTTCCAATAAATAATGTAGAAACGTTCTTTGTTAATATGAATACATTGATCTATTAATTACAACAGTCAAACATGTCATACATTCCTTTATGACCAAGGAGCAGTATCATTAGATTTGCTCAATACAATTACATATGACAGTAATTGACCTTTACTCTCTCTTGGATGACAGCTAACTGAACGATCTCAAAGACTCTCCAGATATTGGGGACATCATCACGATTGTCACAGACGTCGTCCTCCTGTGGATTGTACCCTATCTCCAAGGTAGGAGCAGACGATGCAAAACCAACAGGTACTATGAAGCTTAGTAAGATTCCTGTTGTCATCCTGACTAGCAGATATGCTGTGTCCATTCAACTTAAACACACAGAAAGAAAACAAATTTCCAAACAGCATGCTATACTAACTCATTACTTAAATTTTTGTTGTTGCAATCATCATTCGTTGGTTTGGTAAATGTTGTGCAACACCTCTGCTTGTTAAAGTGATATGTTACCTTAGAACTTGTGAACTTGGTAGTGCCCCCATATCATCACACTAGGTGCTGGGCTCATATGACAATGTTTATACTCAGAGCTACCCCACATGATTACATCCATCACAATAGTGTATGCAGAGCTGGGACTCATCTAAACAGAATTTGTCTCGTCAGTATTAAATACAATGTTTTTGTTGTGCACACCGCTGTGGTTGTGCCTCTTTCCACCGGTCCGGTGTTCTTCTCACTGCCACTGTATTAGTGGATGTCACCACAGTGACAAACATTCTGACAGTAGATAGTGCTCCAGACTTCGTCCCACTGACCATGTGGATACTCGTGTTACTGCAAAGTAGCCAGTTTCTTGCCATCTCTCAGGTTTTATCGGAGTGACAGATTGTGTTCTTCCAGTTATTTTGCTGAGTTGTTTCCATTTTATGCACAACATGTTGATTACTAGCCCAACTGTCTTCCTAAAGTGCTGCAAAGTTTGCTGCTGTGTGTACTCGATGCATGCACTCCGAAAGACTTGACTGTTATTATTGGTGTCATGCTGCTATTTCTAGCTGAGTTGGATTCCAGACACCTACTTTGCCCTTTGATGTGCTTGTTTTTCAGAGCTCAAGCTGAAATTCCATGAAATGCAAATTCTGTGTCCCAGCTCTGGTGAATATAATGGCCAGAGAGAACAAAATGAGTGCAGGGCCTCAAGCCTCATTGAAAATCAAGCCTTTGTCCTTGTTTGTTAGGTTTTCTAACATACTTATTGCAGTTGTCTCCTTAATTATGCTGTCCCAGAAACCTGATATTTCCACTACAAGGATGTTCACATTATATTTCATTTCATAATTATATTCGAGGCAGTACTTAGCGATAGCTGGTTTGCCTGGTTGTTACAGTCGGATGTGTCACTGATGTGCTTTCACCTCTCCTCGAATGTCCCAATAGTCTGCCCCCACGTAAGACGTGCTATGTTCTAATGGCATTTGATATACGCCAGACTTTTGGAGACATAATTTGTAAACAGTTATAGTGAATGTTACATAGTGCAGGTCTTCACAGCGGAGATAGTGGTGAAACCACAAAAAATGACAAACTGTGAAAAAAAACAATTATAATAAGAAATACAAAAACATGGGAAAACGATAGCATTTTGTAACAAGGACAAAAATAAAGCCCCACTGATGATGTTGGAACTTCAGCGAAACATGTCTGGAAGATAGAGGAAAAAATAAAATTGTGTTTTGCTCGAGGTGGACCCTCTCCAAAATCAAATCTATTTGTAAGCAAAGGTAGACAGAAGAGCTTCAACCTCAAGGTGACATATTGTCTTTAACACTGTAAAGACTACTTTTTATCTTAGTTGAAAGGAGTGAAATGCACTGTGTGCCATATTTCTATAGGAGCCTACTGATCTTTCTGAATATTTGGCCAGCATTAGATATGTAAGCATTTGTTTGCTTCTCTTCTTCCTTCTCAGACTTAATCTATTTCTCATTAATCTTTTTCTCATTCATTCTTGATTTTGACAATCTGAGTACCCACTCCTTTGGAGCATTGCTTGTAATTCTTCAATGATGCTCTCCTTGTCTGAAAGTATTGACCAGATTTTGTAGCAACAAATTTTTGTTAGCTGATGATGACTTGAGGCATGGAGATAGGTCAGTGCATATAGGTTTGCCTTATGCATTGTGACAAAGGTGTCAACGTGTTCTCATATCATGTCAAGGAAAGGTAGCTAGTTCTCTTTTCAAAGTTGCATCATGGGTTTTATGTTACAAAGAGTTTACGTGTTCCAGGAGCTAAAGTTTATCTGCTTGATGTGACCAAAAGACAAGTGCCGTCCATGTGCCAATAGAAACATGTTTCAGCTTGGAGGATTTTAGTACCTTTGTTTAATTGGGTTCCATGAATAGGTTTGCCATCAGGGGTTTGGTCATCATATTTTCCTTTGAATAGGAAATAAGTTGACTTCAGAAAACACACAAAACTTTCTGTGATACAATCTTCAATGTTTTCCATGATTAGTTCCAAGGTGTCAAAGTGGAACCTGGTCAAGAGGGCAATACCACTGAAACTGACCATAATATCAATATTCCACTTCCGCAGTTGGCTTGGGGGGGGGGGGGGGGGGAGGAGGACTCAGCACAACACACCATTAACCAACCACACTTGGAAAGCCTGAGAGATCACCTCACTTCATTCAACAGGGAGTAAACATTTCACAATGCATATCAGTTGGAGAAGCTGTGCCAGGTGAAAGGTAGACTTCTCAGTACACAGACCTATTCGACAAGGTGTCAGGATGAAAAAGCCGTACCTACATCTGCAGACATCGAACATCACATTAACACACCAGCCTTGCAAACTTGGCCCTAGTAAGAGAGAGAATTCATGAAATCCGAAAAATGCCAGAGATCACTTAAAAAAATTCTTCATCTCCATCTTTACATGTCAGCTACACACTCTGGAATTCTTGGGAATGGGGTGACAATATGGCCTTGTCACAAACAGAATCAGTGCAGTTGAAAATTATTTCGCACCAGAAAACAAAATTCAATCATTAGCACAAAAAGCCAAGACAAGGTACAGGGAAACATACTGTCATTAATCTCACCGACAATCATGTAGATGAGAATACAGTGAAGATCCTTGCTAAAGGGCTCGATTTCATACACGCTCCAAAAATTATACCAGTAGTAGATTACATCAGCTCCATGGAATATGTTGCAGCTTCTCTACCACCGGAAGCAGAAGAGGTGGTTTGTTGTAAAACCTTTAGAGCACTTATCACAGTGCCTATACTAAGATCCAGCATCTCCAAGGAAGAGCAAGCAACACTGAGAAATCTGCAAGGGGACAAGGAAATTATAGTCCTACCTGCCAATAAGGCGATCCTACAATCCTAATGTCACAAGGACTACAATAAGATTTTTCACCTTTTCAATTATGTAGCATACAGACAAATGTCGACCCTACAAGTAAAATCAAAAGGAAGTCTGACCCTTCTCAATGACTCAAGGCTCGTCATGCAACATGATTAAGGCTATCAGAATACGCTGAAGCCAGACAGTTGTTTCACAGACGTTTTTATGCACATTGTGACATCAGTTTATCTCCTGTTCTTTGGTAACTATTATGAACAAACTAATGATGTGGTAGTGGGTAGTCCATTATTCAGTACCAGCCTATGCAAAGACCCTAATTTCGCTAATTTGTTTCTGTTGGTATATGATACATTTATGGGGTGTTAGCACTTGGAACAGAAGAGCTGAAGAGTTACTGGAACATTTAAACTCAGTCCATCATAATACAAAATTTGTGATGGAACTGAGAGAGAGAGATCAAGCTACCTTTCATTGATGTTAGTTATGAGAAGAATCACAATGGATCTCTAGGTCACACCAAGCGAGGTGGCGCAGTGGCTAGCACACTGGACTCGCATTCGGGAGGACGACAGTTCAATCCCGCGTCCGGCCATCCTGATTTAGGTTTTCTGTGATTTTCCTAAATCACTCCAGGCAAATGCCGGGATGGTTCCATTGAAAGGGCACGGCCGACTTCCTTCTCCGTCCTTCCCTAATCCGATGAGACCGATGACCTTGCTGTTTGGTCTCTTCCCCTAAACCAACCAACCAACCCTAGGTCACAGTGTATGTAGAAAGTCTACGTATACTGACATATATCTCCAAGAATAAAGCCATTGCCATCCATCACAAAGGAATTTGATGCTAAAGAATGGTCCATGTGTAGTGGTTCCGTCTGCTTTGTTTCTTCATTTGTTGTCCTCGGTGATGACGTACTGCATTGCTACACTGGCTGAAAAATGAGTTGTGGATTCCAACACTGACTACTGTAAATAATGTAGCCGACAGGTGCACAGTTGCGCTTCACAGTACTTTAATTTCACTGTTCACAACCCGCTAATAATACACAGTTATTTGCCCAGTGCACAGTCTTTTTAATAGTTTGCAGGCAGAGCTTCAAATACTGCTACAATAGTTTACTGTTGAACATCTACGAGCAGTAAAAACCTAACCACAAAGTTCACAGTTCTTGAAGAATAGCAAGGTACATATGGAGCAGACACTGTCATTGGTTTGACACGTGGCCTAATTGTTTAACACTTATTCCACAGATAAGTTGAAGTATTGTTGTTGTTCTAACCAACACAGATTTCTCATCTGAAATTCGGACGTGGACTGGCTGACTGACTGACTGACTCATGACCAAAAAGTGGGCCATTGTATATCATCAGAATAGTAGGCCCTGAAACTACACATTGTTCAATGTTTAACCTACAGAAATTACAATTAAAACTTAACTCATTAAATTAACTGAATACATCAAAAAATTGGTTCTTTTTAACAGTTTCTTCTACTACGAGATGTAGGCCGAATTATTTGTTTAAATCATGAAATTAACAAATATAAGTACACAAACAATACTTTGGACAAAACTGTTAATTACTTTGGAATTAATTAAAGGCTGGCTTTGCTAACATGTTTTTGAATAGAGCCAAATAGATACTTTAAGATTACTAGTATTTTGTCTTCCAAATCTTTACAATTATTACAGAATTTATATTTGTTTATATGTCAACAGTAGAATTTAAGTTAAGAAACAATTACTGATTTCACCCTATAATGAAAGATACTAACTAATAATAGTCAAAATAAATTAGAAAGTCAATTACACATATAAAACTAAGCACAAAATTAGATCTGGTGTTATATTCTTTAAAACTGAGGGCCAACCTTTCTGTATTATGAAAATACAGATTATACTCATGTATGTTATTGGTAATTAGTTCAAAAATGAAAAAAAAAAACAAATTTAAGTAGACAGATGGCAAAATAAGAGGGGAATTAAAAATATCCCATCTTGCTTTGTTACACTTGGAGCTCAAACACTTTCAGACAAGAAGACCCTTGCTGAAAAATTTAAAACACTTATGAATAATGTTCTGAAGGAATGGGTACTCATTATCATATGAAATCAAAATAGAGAATATGTGAGATAGAGGTTGAGACTGAGAAAGAAGAACAGGAACTAAGAATTGCTTGTCTGGCTTATGCTGACCAAATATCTCTAAAGATTGGTGGAGTCCAGTGAGAACATGGTATCTGTTGTATTTCACTCCTTTCAACTAAGATAGAAAGCACTTTTGTAATATTAAAGATGATTTAGGCCTCTGTAAGTCTGTTGTGTACCACAAGGCTGACTATCATAACAATCAAAGAGAGATGTGAGTAACATCAGTGATATACTAGACCAACACAACCAAGCGAATTGATGTTGCCAAGTATAGCAGAACCCCACTATCCACATCCTACAGGACCAGAAGCATGGTCAGACCACAAAAAGGCTGGATTATCAGAACAACACTTTTATTGACCCACATCATCATAATAAAGTACAGCACAACTTCAATGTTCAACTGGAAATACTATATGAAATATTGTTCCATATTAAAACAGCAACAAAATGAAAACATTCACACAATCAAAAATCTTACAAAAAAGTGTAATGATTAGTGGTGCATGTATTGTAAAATATGTCTGTATCGTACAGTAATATATTGTCTCTGTGAATGGCAGCTGAACATTGGTTCATACCTTTTTACAGTACTGCATTAACATGCAATTGATTTACACTTAACTCTTCAAAATACGAGAAATCTACAATTACATCTACACCTATACCTGTACTCTGCAAACCATCATGAAGTGCTTATTAGGATTTCTTCCCATTTCATTCACGTATGGTGTGTGGAAGGAATGATTGTTTGAATGCCTCTTTGCACACTGTAATTTTTTTAATCTCACCCTCACAATCCATATGTGTGTGATACATAGCGAATTGAAGTTTATTCCTAGAGTAATAATTAAAGCTGGTTCTTGAAACTTTGTTAGTAGATTTTCTCAGGATAGTTCACATTTATCTTCAGCAATCTGCTAGTTCAATTTCTTCAGCAACACTGTAGCACTCTCCCACACTGGTGCTCTTTCTTGCTGCCTTACTCTGTATGTGTTCAATATCCCCTTTTAGCCCTCTTTAGTACAGGTCCTACACACTTGTGCAATACTCCAGAACTGGTCACACGAGTCATTTGTAAACAATATCCTTTATAGACTGATTGCACTTCCCCAGTATTCTACCAACAAACCGAAATCTGTTTTACCCTCAACTGAGACCTTGTGAGCATTCCATTTCATATCACCACAAAGTGTTACATCCAAGTATTTGTATGAGTTGGCTGATTCCAACAGTGACTCATTGATACTACAGTTGTAGGATACTATGTTTGTTTTTTCTTCTTGTAAAGTGCACAATTTTTTGTTTCTGAACATTGAGAGCAAGTTGCCAATCTTTGCACCACTTTGAAATCTCATGAAGATTCGACTGAGTATCTATGCAGCTTCATTCAGCACAGATAATTGCGTCATCTATAAAAAGTCTTAATATTGTGTGAAAGTTCATTGATAGACATCATGAACAGCAAGAGTCCCAGCAACTTCCCTGGGGTATGCCTGATGTTGTTTCTACATCTGATAATGACTCTGTGTGCAAGATAGCATGCTGTGTCTTCCCTGCCTAAAAGTTCCAGTCCAGCCACAAATTTCACTTAATACCTCGTATGATCGTACTTTTGACAGTAAGTGTAGGTATGGTACTGAGTTAAACACTTACCAGAAATCAAGAAATAAAGCATCTACCTGACAGTCTGATCCAAATCTTTCAGTATGTTATGTGAGAAAAGTGCAAGTTGGGCTTCACATGATTGACTCTTTGGACTCCATACTGGTTGGCATTGAGGAGGTTATTCTGTTCAAGATACCTCGTTATGTTGTAGCTCAGAATAAGTTCTAAGATTCTACAACAAATTGATGTCGAGGATATTGGACGGTAGTTTTGTGGATCACTTCTTCTAGCTTCATTGTAGATGGGTTTGACCTGTGCTTTTCTCCCTGAACTGGGCAAGGTTTTTTGTTTGAAGGGTCTACAAGAGAGTATAGTTGAAAGAGGGGCTATGTTGGCCACAAATTCAGTATAGAACCTGACAGAGATTCCATCGGGTCCTACAGTTTTGTTCAATTTTAAGGATTTCTTCCCTTTCTCAACACCACTGACACATCTTTCCAATGGTAAGAGGATTAAAAACAGGGCAATTCTCCTGGGTTTTCCTTCGTAAAGGAACATTTGAAAATAGAGTTAGGCATTTCAGCTTTTGCTTTGCTACTCTGAATTTCAGTTCCTGTTTCATTCACTAGGGTTTGGACACTAACTTTGGGGCCACTAACAGCCTTTACATAGGACAGTAATTTCTTTGGGTTTTATGAAAAATTGTTTGACACAGTTCAGCTATGGTAGTCATTGAAGACTTAAACCATTGTCCTCTTGACAGCCAAACCTGCTTCATTCAGCAGCTCTGTATCTATAAACCCAATGCTGTTTTTGTGGGGGAACGCTGGGCGATGCCTAACCCTAAACTTTTTCGTCAACAAAGTAATTTTTTTACGATATTGAGAACTCGGAAGAGTGCCAAAGATTTATTTCACAGGCGTAAATTTTTTATTTCATTTTTTCGTGTTGGTAATTGCAATAGGAATGATACCAGTGCAGTTTTTGGTGGGAAAAGCGATGCCATTGACTGTTTCAATCAGAAAACTAACGAACTATTTTACTTGTTCTCCTGCATGTAAAAAATCAAAAACTGTCAATAATTCGTGTGCGAGTGAAAAGCTAGGAAGTTGATCAGTGGATGACGAAAGTGAAACTGTAAACCTGAGCATTGAACCTACGTGGAAAATGCAGTGAACGAACTAGTGCATGATAGAAAATTAAATGATCGTCCAGAGTGTTGGACTTTGGAACAAGTCCGATACCATTTTTTTGTAGTTCGACATGTTGATGACGTCACGGCTAAAAGCAGACGAGTGGTATCCCATGCTTCAGTTACAAGTAATTTTTGCTGCATTATATCCAATGTCGGAGTACCCTCAAACTTTTTTTTTAGAAAAAAAGCACTGTATAAACCTATGCTTTGTTTTTACAGCTATTATTCAGTTATCTCTGTTTCTTTAGAAGTTTCTTTAGAATGACTGACAAGGGAACCTCCCCATCGCACGCCCCCTCAGATTTAGTTATAAGTTGGCACAGTGGATAGGCCTTGAAAAACTGAACACAGATCAATCGAGGAAACAGGAAGAAGTTGTATGGAACTATGAAAAAATAAGCAAAATATACAAACTGATTAGTCCATATCTAATATAGGCAACATCAAGGATAGTGTGAGCTCAGGAGTCCCGTGGTCCTGTGGTTAACGTGAGCAGCTGCGGATAGAGAGGTCCTCGGTTCAAGTCTTCCCTCGAGTGAAAAGTTTACTTTCTATATTTTCGCAAAGTTATGATCTGTCCGTTCATTCATTGACATCTCTGTTCACTGTAATAAGTTTAATGTCTGTGTTTTGCGACCGCACTGCAAAACCGTGCGATTAGTAGACGAAAGGACGTGCGTCTCCAATGGGAACCTGATATTTTCTATACGACACTTGTGACGGCATGTGCGTCACATGACAGGAATATGTTATCGACCCACCTAACTTGTACACTTGGCGAATGGGTAAAAAGATTCTTCTACCTTGCCCAATTTAGGTTTTTTTGTGGATGTGATAATCGCTCCCAAAAAAAAGTGATGAAAACATAAGAGTTTGTCACATAAACTGAAAATAAAAAATTAAACTTTTCATTCGATGGAAGACTTGAACCGAGGACCTCTCGTTCCGCAGCTGCTCGTGCTAACCACGGGACCACGGCGCTCCTGAACTCACACTGTCCTTAATGTTGCCTATCTTGCGCACGGACTACTCAGTTTGTATATTTTGCTTATTTTTTTCATAGTTCCACACAACTACTTCTGTTTTCTCGATTGATCTGTGTTCAGTTTTTCGAGGCCTATCCACTGTGCCAACTTATAACTAAATCTGAGGGGGGTGCAATTGGGAGGTTCCCTTTTGAGTACCAAGGAGAGTCTCTCTCATTATGAAATGTTCTACTAGGTACATATCTAACCAGTCCATGGTCAATTATTCTTTTTAAACTTGAGCCATGCTCATGCCCTGTGCTGAAAGTTTAAAGTTCCTCACTAAGATATGATACTACTGATTTCTTATCTATTTTATTGAACACACATATATCTTCCCTTTTTTTAGTAGTCCTTTGTACTTAGGTAATCATTGTTGCCACAACTGTGTCACGGTCACCGACAACTGGTTTCCATGTGGGCATCCTCGAAGAGGTCAGGTCTATTTGTTACCAATATTTCTAATATATTTACAACGTGAGTAGAGTTCTGAACTATCTGTTCTAGGCAGGTTTCAGTAATGTTTCACAGGATGTTTTATCACACAGATCACTAACAAAACTGCAATTTTCCCAATTGATTAGCAGATTATTAAGGTCTCCACCAACGATTACATTATGGCCGAGGAACTTACGTGCAAATGAACTGAGGTTCTCTCCAAAGTTTTCAGTTACATCAGGAGATGAGTCAGTTGGATGATAGAAGGCTCAAATTATCATTTTATGCCCACACCTGATACTGAGTCTTGCCCAAACAGTGTCAGATGCAGCTTCAATTTCTATCTCAGTGGATTTGAGTTTCTTGTCTGCTGCAACAAATTGCATTTGCCTTTCCTTTTGATATACACTTAGATTTTCCACAAAAATCTCACTACTATCAATTTCAGGTTTCGAACAGATTTCTGTACGTAGTGTTAAGAGAGCTTCACTGATTTTCGTAAGCAATTTGAACTCTGCCACTTTTTAGTGAATGCTTCGGCAGCTAACCGTTAGGATTTTAATGCTCTCATCTGTGGGAGGCCTTTCTTTCAACCTTACACTGATACTTCTGAGTTTTGTACAGCTATTGTTATCTGGATTGGATGGAGAGTCACTTAATCTAAAAAAAACCTTGTGTACACCCCACACAGTCAGCTACCGGAGTAGCAGCATCTGATGTGGAGGCCTAGTGCACACCTTAGACCTGCTGACATGTTTAGAGGGACCCTGCAGTTCTCTAAGGCACAAGTCCAGGGAGTTGCAGCCTAGCTTGCCACAGTATCTTTGAAGTTGCTGGTTCAGTCCTTCCATTCAGCTCAGAACCAAAGTGCCACGATCAGTTTTTGGGACAATGCTGCAAATTTTGAGCTTTATTGAAATTCCTTGCGCATAGCTGGTCTTCTCAACTTTCTCTGCCAGTCACTCGATTGACCCGGGTATGACCTCGGACACCAGATAACAGCTATCATTTGTTTGAACGTGTACCATACTCTGCAATTGTTTGCACTCAGTTTCCTTAATGGCTACCAGAATAGCCTCTTCAACATGTTGAATGATGCCCTTAGATGTACCAGAATGAGTGCATGTGGTGTTCTTTCCTGCCTACTGTTGCCATTTCCCTAAGGGTTACCACAATTCGTCTTATGTATGGACTGCTGATGATAATATATCTCTACCTTTTTGCATTTGCTTCCTTTTGGCACTGTACAAAACTGATGAAACGTGTTCCACTGGCTCATGCTCAGTTTCACTTTCGGTAAAAGACAGCACCTCAGACTTGTCGGCTAGGGGGATCGATACAACACCCTGAGTCCTCCCTCACCATCCACCTTGTACAGGATGCCTAGCTCTACCATTGAAATGCCACTCGCAGTCAAGTGGATGAGTAATACTTCTTGCAGAGGACACAGGATCCACAGAAGTGGATATTACTTCAGGTAGTTTTGGTACTGGTACCACAGATACACAACTCTCAAGAGATCTTCCAGCACAATGACTCACAGCAGCTGTTATTTGTTTGACTGTAATCATGGACATTACCAGCTGCTAATGAATGTCAACCAGTTCATTCTTTGAGAGCAGCACTCAAAGTGGGGCTGCATTTTAGCTGGTGAGATGTGTTACAGGACAGTGAACAAATAAACACTGTAAAAACAATTGTTCTGGTCTAAAGAAGGACAAAAAAGCCTGTAATGTCCGTTTGCTTAGGAGACGACAGCTTTGATTTTGCTGCTATATTCTACCATTTCCTAATCCACAAAATGTCTGTTGTGGTAGACCTAGAACTTTGTTCGGTGTATTAAAGGGCCATATCAAATGCATTTGTAGCAATGATACCCAAGCCATAGGTTCATTGTCTTCCTCATTATCACTGGTTGTTCAAGTTACAGTGTCAGAGTTGGTAGTCAGTTAATTCTGCTTCTGTTGCGCAGTCAGCATCAGCTATACTGATAGTCACTTACGACACTGGGCCCAATGTTTGCTTGTTAAGATAGCAACACATGTTTACATTTAGTTGGTGTCATAATTTAGTTTTACACACTTTAATATGAAAGAAGTATATTATCACTGATTTATAAAAAAATGTGTGGACAGTAACTAGCTAGAAAAAAGTTAATTCATACTAAAAGTGTTGGAACTATCGCACATAGCAGCTGTCAACTGTCTATAGATCCATATTGCAGACAATTAGCCATCACCAAGTCCAGTACTGACTGTAGCAGTGGCCTGTGTAGGTGAACAAACACTGGAAATGGGATAGTCAGACTAAATGGTTAGTTGGACCATCCGAGATTAGATTAACGAGATTCTACTGTACCACCAAGAATATAATCATGAAATGAAATGCTATAAGACTAGTCTTGTGGTGGGTTTCTGAGACTGCATAATTAAAGAGTCTATTGAAATGGCATCAGGAAACCTAATATATAGGGATGGAGGTTTCAGCCTGCTACGTAGTCAACATGTTAAATAAGGCTTGGGGTCTGACACTCGGTTAAAGATCTTGCTGGCCATCACATCCACCAGAGCTGGGAAACACAGAGAATTTATTTTACAGAATGTAACTGTTGTGTCTGAAAACCAAGGGCATCACACGTCATAGTTTATATTGGGAATCGTACTTGTCTATAAAGAGCAGCATGAGACCAACAATAGTTCAGTCTGGTTGGGATCCAGGCAGTAAGTATACATGTCAGCAAAATTGCAGGCTTGTTCAGTTGTCAGAAAATTGTGCAGAAAATGTTAACAATTTACGGAATAACTGGTAGCATGCGATTAAGTCTATTTCTCAATGCAATGAATGTGATGTGGTTATAAAATACTGTCCGATGAACAGTATGTGTCCTCTTGGATGTTAGTCATGTGGTACTGTTGGTATGGTGCTCCTTGGTGAATATGGTCCTCAAGAACCCACTGATTGCAATTGTAGGAGTCATGGGATCCCAGGCAGTATGAGTAGCAAAATCTTTGGATGATAAACAATAGTCACAGTAGGCCACAGTCATGTTGCTTTGGTGAATTTTGTTTTATGTGTGTTAGTTGTGATCTATGGCTTACTTGCCTAGTATTTCATCTCCATTGCTGTGAACATCAACAGAGGCTATAAAGAATCAGGTGGCAGCTTAAAACTAGAACAAGATCAGCAAGCCCAACTGTTTATACATATCTGTGCAGTGGTTGGATTGAGACATCAACAGACTGCTGCCTCAGATTGTGAATCCACGTATGTTTTGGAGCTTTTAGTTGGGAAAAGTTGGCACGAGGAACCCTAGTGATTGTCATCTGGGAAATAAGGCTACATCAGCAGATCCAGATTACTCACTGGGGCGAGGCAACCACCAAATTCATTTCTCTAATATTGTGGATTTGTCAAGACCCAGTCATTACTACGTAGGAATTTACAGAGGCCATCAAAATTCTAAATCACAAAAATAACTCGAATAGATAAGGAATATTGGATTTAGACCAGTTGTACCCCTTACTGCTAAACTCTTCCCCATTACAATTTCCACAACCCAGCTCGGCATGAATTCACAATCTCAGGTAATACTTTTCACAAACTGACAGTTACATGGATAAATATAAACATTTTGGTTTACAGAACTTATTTAAGTTTGAAACAGCTGTCCAAGCCTTTATTGCTTCTGATATGCCTCCAACTTCAGGAGGTGAAACATTACTCGGGTGTATGCTTTAAATCACAGCCTAATGTGCATAAAATAAAATTCACCAAAGACATAAACACCAGCCTTGAAATCCTTCCTTGTATCATCCTGTTGCTTTTAAATTAAGGCACATGCTGGTAAACATTTCTCTTTCTTATAGAGATATAACACCATCTTTCAGGAAACAGTCAACATCCAAATGAATGAGAAATCCTCAGCATAAAAGATCAGCAATGTAGTTGTTGTACCCGTCTAAAAATAAACAATAAAATCCACAATTCCACAATTAATGAGCATAGTTTTCATGCAGTACTGTATGTGCATGCACAAAGGTATGCACAAACACCTGACATAAGTTTAGAGACTGCATTGACTATCCTTATCAAGAGCTCACTTAAAACAACAAAGCAGGATTCTCATGTTGTTTCCAATACTGATTTATGATAGGCTTTGCAATTTGGTAAACCATAATTCACATACTTTTATGTAAGATTCTAATGCTTGCACTTGTAACCTCTGGAACTACTGTTAAAACGGTCTATAATTTGAGACAGTTAGTGTGCTTTTCTGCTTGGTTACTTTCTCTGTGAGGCTGCTGGCATCATTATTGCTAACAATTATAACTTTTATTATTTCATGGAATTATAATTAAACTGTATTTTTTCCTTTGTGTATCTGTATATTAAAACAGTTAACTTGGTTTACAATCTGTTACAGTATGAGTGCTAAGGAGTGTGATTCATTCAAGGTTCTGAAGGAGTGTGCACGGAATATAGACAAAAAAATAGTACACTTAGAGAGAGCGCTGCTTTGCCCTAACCTCTTTGGAGATCCCCTGAAGGCTACAGCATCAGAGGAATTTGTAGACCAGCGCATTGAGGTTATTGATATCAAGGTGTCATTTTAACAGTTACAAAGTTACAAATATAGTGTTGCTTATGTCATTCTTTCACAACTGTGTATGCAGTTAAAAATAATGAACAGTAAGCTGATAGAAATCATGGATATTTGTTTTAAGAGGCTGGGATGAAAATAATACATGACAGATACATACATCCCAGGTTTCAGTGCTAGTGGTGTGTCAGGTAATGAGTCATTTTAGAAGTTGTTTTATTCCTCACATTGTGAATGTGGTTGTTATTCTTGAGTGACCATAAACATGAGCAAGACTTGGATGCCCTTAAGAAGTACTGAAGATTTAAGAGAAACAGTCAACTACAGCTGACAATTTTCCAAGACTATGTAGGCATATCACCACAGTTTGCTATCAGTGCTGGTGGTATACGTAACATGTCGGCTGCCACAAGGCCGCTGGTGACCTCGACAGAGTCTTAGGCCTTTGGGTGCCTGTAGCAAAGCCTAATGCCCGAGGCTATGGTCCTGGCCTGGCTTGGCCTGGTGATGAAACATCCAACAATATGAATGTGACAGTCAGTATTAACACTTGCCTTGGTATGGCTCATATAAATGAAATGAACTGGTATGCTAGTAATGAGATTTGCAACAATTATATGTCAAGGAAAGGGTTGAAAAAACAGTAAATTATTTCCTATATTGTCTGCAGCACCGCAGTTTCTGTGATTCGTGAACACGGGAACCCGAATCCCTGTGGTAAATCTTTTTTATGTACTTTGGAGTCTAGCACTGGCTATCCTCTCCTTGGGAGCTTACAACTCTTGGGGGTATGTGTGTGGGGAGCACACAGGAAAGGAAGGAAAATGCCCTTCATCTTTGACTTGATGCATAGGATGGCTTCCAAACTGACAACCTGGGTTTTCTCATGGATACTGATTAATGCTACTTACAGAAACTTCCCAACACTTTATCAGCTAATGTGCTAGTAGCCCAAAACCTAGCATGGTAACCATTCCACTGTAGGGGAACTGTGAGGAACCTGTACAGTTTTAGCCCCATAATGATGAAGGGAAAGCATTTTTGGTGCCCAAGCTACAAACTCCTCATGTAAGCCAAGGAGTATGTGCCTGCTTGTTTACTTTAGGGTGCAGGGACACCAAGCAATGGTTTCCTTGCAGGGTAGTAGCTGCAGTGGTGAAAAACTGTGATGAAATCCCCATTACAGTCACCTTTCATAAGAACAACATGATCCAGAATGTCATAAAGACCTCATGTAATGTGTAGTAACCAAGTAGCACACAAAACTGATCCAAGAAATAAGAATATGGCTTTTATTCATAAACCTCTGGACAATAATGGAAATAAGCCTCTCATGACTTCACATGTAACAAGACAAAAGAATTATACAGAGGTGCAACACGAGTGATACACAGAACAACTGATGCAAACGGTACAAACTAAAAGAACGTAGTGAGAGTGAGTCAGCATTGTTCCGAATGTATATAAATGTGAGTTGCCAGTAGGTGGTGTGGCAGAGACCGTGCCGTGTGCACACTTCTTACAGGTAGCCTCTAGTGCCCAGCCTGCACCGATACAGTTGCCAATTTATTTAAGTACACGTGTGCAGCGACACTACAGTTGGCGCACTCGTGTGATCACGTGCAATAGTAGCAGTATAAGCACACCTCCCCCTCGTGTGAAGTGGACACCTAGGTGACAGAGGAGATGCCCTCGACTTGACGAGAGACACGTGCGTCGACTGCAGAGCGGCAGTAGCTGATGGCAGAAGTGGGATGACTTGCCAGGTGGGGCCCGGTGCACAGGGTTGGAATATGCGGAGACGCGAGCGTGTCTGAGGATGGTAGGCCTGTGCGTCACGCAACAACAGCACCGGGCTGGAGAGTGCCATTGCCATCTTTGCATTGTCATCAGGAGGCATGTCCAAGTGCACAGAAGATGGGGCTGGACTCACCAGTGATTATGGCTGAGGTGATGATGACGAGGGGGCTGGTGGAGGCGGCCCGACTGGAACAGCAGGCTATGACAATGGACCCGAGACCAGTGATTGACCAGCACCCAGTGCTGCACGTGGAGAAGGATAGGGGTACCTGCACAAGAGGCAATGATGGGCTCGAGGCAGAGAGTGGCACAATTAGCTGTGGTGATGAGTGCCCCACCTGCGAATCAGTAGCATCTGGTGGCGAGCTGAGGCGCAACTGGTCAAAGCAGTGCATCACCAGCATGTCGGTCATGCGGATGTCACGAAGGTAGTATCCCTGGTGGCAGTCAGCTGTGGCTGGTATCAACTTGGGCTGGCGATCGCAGCACGAAATGGCCAGACGAACGTGACCTTGGCAGCTGCAGTGCTGGTCGCAGAAGGTGGAGGAGTGTCTGAGGCTGCCAGTCATGAAGCAACTCTGCTGGGTCGTTCCCACCTCCCCCCCCCCCCCCCCACTCTCGCACCATGGCTCCAGTGGTGGGAAGCGATAGATACTAGATGCTCATAAAACAGAGAATGGCATTGTCTGGCGAAGAATTGACAACGACCATTTTCATTTTGGACTTGAATGTATGCACTAGTCATTCTGCCTCCTCTATTGATTGGGGGTGGTATGGCGGAGCCATAACATGATGAGTACCGTGAAGGAAACAAAACAGTTGAAAGGTGTGAGAAGTGAATTGGGGCCCATTATGGGGAAACTAAGATACAAGGCAACCCATCAGTAGAAAAAGGCCTCAAAAGCATACGGGTTGTGACCTCAGCCAATGTCGACACACACCAGAGAATGTAAAGAAACTGGGAAAATGCATCCACAACCGAGAGCCTATAGGAATTGAAGAAGGGATGTGCAAAGTGTACATGAATGCACTCCTGTAGCTGGCACAATGTGCGCCAGGGGGACAGAGATGCCCTGGGGTTGTCTTGTCAGGCACACTGCTCACAAGCCACAACAAAACAGACAATTTTGCTTTCAATCCCTGACCAAGAAACATGCCTCCTAGCTAACAGATTAGTACACAAAACTCCCCACTGGCCCTGGTGGAGAAGGGGTAGTACCTCTCATCGTAATGCGGCAGAATGACTGCTCTGGGAGAGATGTTTCCCGTGGACAACAGCAAAACACCGCCAAAAACAGAGAGGCAGTACTGTAAGGAAAAATAGTTGCGCAGGGGGTCCAAAGACTGGTAGTTCAGCCCTGTTGAACAAACCGAACCACCTGGCAGAGAATGGGGTTGACGGTAACACCAATTGATATGCACGAGCTTGTAATTGAGAAACCCTTGACCGCAGCCTACGTTTCAATATCAAGATGGAAGCAAAGCAATTACTCAAGATGGTCAGGTTCAGAAGCCACAGGAAGGCGGGATAAGGCATTCACATTGGCACATAAAGCAGGAGATAGGCCTCAGCTCCTGGGTAAGGTAATGAAGAAACTTCAGTCAGTCCACAAAAAGAGACTGCTTAACAAAACACTTCTGTGTCCTACAGAATATTGCTGGAGTGTGTGGGGTCCATAACAGATGGAACTACCAGGGGATACTGAACATCCATTAAAAAGGGCAGGTTTGTTTTACTCATAGGAAAGTATCACAGAAATAATGAATAATCTGAACTAGCAGATGTTTAAAGATGTACATTAGTTATCACACAAAACCATACTTACAAAGTTTCAAGAACCAGTATTACCATAAGTGAAAAATCTAGAAATATTCTTCGGCCCCATACACAGCAGTTCCTCAAAGGCAAGCTTACACCAATTACAGTGCACACAGGCATTTAAGCAGTCATTTTTCCTGTGTGCCATACACAATAAGGAACTCTAACATGTCCCACAATGTTAAGTATCCGCTGCCATACATTTCACAATGGTGTACAAGAAAACTTGAAATGATTTTCTTTTGTGTCTATATGATAATCTATTGTAACCATAATCTTCGAACAGTATACCTCTCAGAGCTAGTCAATTTCATTCTGTTGTCTGTGTTAGTATTTGTTCATTACAATGTGAAAGTTCGAGGATGTCCAATTAAGGTAGTTGTCATTCCTTGTTGATATACCATGATATAGTCTTTATTTGGAACTCTGTACTTCTGTTTAAAGCTGTGAGGATACGTACTGTATAGTTAGTGAAAATTGGAATGGATTTGCATAATTTCTAATTCTTGGATGTACCTCAAAATTTTCCCAGTTTTCAGTAGCTGGTGGTTCTTAAAACGTTCTTTCATCTGCTTCAATTCTCGATCTTTATCCTGCTCTCTTCTTATACCCCGTAATGATGCAGTCACGAAGTTCTCGAAAGGAACTCCCCGCAAATAGAATAGACCAAAGTGACTATCCTCCGCATCTTCTCCCATTGCATCTGGTTTCCCAATCGGCGAACGTGAAAGTGCATCTGCAATTACATTTGTTTATCTGACCACATGTTGCTGAAGTCGAATTGCTAGAGGAATAAAACCCACAGTGTCAGCCTATTGTGTCCCAATTTTACTGACAGAAGAAATTCCATAGCTCTATGGCCTGTATAGAAATGCGACTTGTATCCGAATGGGAAATATTTGAATTTTTGTAAGCCCAATACCTCCAACTTAGTTACTGATTAATTGCTTTTGCACTTTGTAAGGACCCGGCTCCCAAATGCTATGGTATTGTGTACTAATGTGCTCTGTTCCTTAATTTATTTGAATATCACTGTGCCAAGACCTTTTTTCCCTGCATAAGTCCACGTGCAAAAATCCGCTCTTAAGTTGGGGTAGGCTAGGATAGGTGCCTCCACAAGGGCCTGTTTAAGCGAATTGAATTCATGACCAGCAACCTCGTTCCATATCCACAGTGTTTTCTTTGCTGTTAAGGCATAAAGTCGACACAGAAGACCTAGCAGCGCCGATCTCGTGACTGGTGCGTACGGAGAAGAAGACATCTCTGGCAGCTGTTCGCAGTGTGGAGCATTCGTACCATGTCAGAGAATAGAGTACACGTGTACTGGACACTGTCGATCCTTCTGACCAACTCCCTTCTGAACCCAAATGCTAGAGTATTTATAGTGTGAAACATCGGCCATTGTTGACCCGACATCACTTGTAATGACCGCATAGGCTTTCCTAATATGAATGTATCAGCGATTCATATCGCGCCCCATTTGCTTGAGGTAACTTGCCAGTGAACAGCTGGAAAAACAGTAAGAAAATTCTTACTGTTTGAGGGTCTAACTACATAATGTGAATTCTGAATATAAAGAAATTATATGGCGAGTGTTTTGAGAATGAAGATTTTAGTATAAGAATAATCGGAATAGCTGTGATATAAACTTTATTATATAAACATTTATGTCGGTCAGTAATATTAAATTTTTCCTGCCAGTCTTTTTGAAGTCTATAGACTTAATAATTACTTTTCTTGGATGCTTAAAACTTTGGGCACACATTTGTGACATTGCAATCTAAAAAGTAGCCTACAATCAAATGATTTCAATAAATAGTTTTTATACTATAAATACAAAAATTAGGCAATCAAAATAAGATAATTTTTTTATAATTAATAAGGGCATATTTTTCCTCCTGGTGATAGTAAGCTGGTGTCTGTAGTCTACTTTTCTCCAAATGGTAGCCTGAAAGCTCATAAAATTTCAGACCCCTAGCTCAAGTAGTTTTTTTTTCCATAAAATAAACATGTCAGAAAATTTTATTCTTGAGAAATTCAGTTTAAAGGTACACTTCATGTGTTGCTCACCTCTGTTGTTCTTAAAACCCTCCAGTTGCATAATATTCTTGGTTTGCGTGTTCCTCATCTTCTCTCTTCCCTTTCTTGCTCCTCTTTGCTATTCTGGCCCCGTTAGTTGCCTCAAGAACCCATCTTTTGACTTTGGCCGCTCTCAAGGAATCAATTGCCATCAGTGCTTATCTCGTATTGAAACCAGGAGTTAGTCCCAACAACTCTAAAACATCACATCTGCTAACTGCCCCATCATTAAATCAAATAACTGCATCTAACACAACTAATCTCATGGTATTGAAACCAACAAACGCAATTTTAGGCAGGCATTCCCATATCACATGGTTGAAACATTCATTAACACTTTGTGTCTTTCTATGTAACAACTGTGACAGTAGTTTAGTGTCACTTAGATCCTAGTATACGGGCTTAATTGCTTTCAGTACCTCAAATGTCCAGGAGTGATGTTCTGCATAAGTCTCACCATTTGTTATTGCTTTTTTTGTATCCATACTGTGTGTCTTCACCACTGTTGTAGAGAGCATGCTGTTGATGGTCATCCTGAGAAGCTTTATGGAAAAAGGTAGCTCATACTGCTTTCGGTAATTTGCAAGAATGATTTCCTATCGAAGTCGCGGGGTCCAAACAATACATATTGATCATGGTAGTCTCTTGGAGTACGTTTAAGATGGTCAGTACAGCAACGACAAAAGAAAAGTGTTACAAAAATACTTGTAATTTCAAAGGAGACGACTTACCTTACTTGACATCAGTATTGGGACAACGCCGGTTTCAGGGCAGTCAGAATTGTTGCCAGAAGTATCGAAGATGGTGGTGATGACATCATCCAAGCTGGCGGCCATGACGTCATGCAAGATGGTGGGAAGCTTGAATTTTGGTGGGAAGATCAGTTGGGCTACCTCCCCTAACCTAACCCCCCTCGCCAGAAAAATGGCGCGAAGTTCAAATTCCAGCAGGATAATGCACCACACGCCGGTTATTTTTACTAAGCAAAGAAAACCGTGGGAAGATAGGACACAAAGCCTACCTCCGCTAACCTAATCTGTAACCACTCACACAGAAGCACATATAAAGTGTGAACAACTTTTATTTTTTCTTAATATATTAAGTACTAATAACACTGAAAAATAATTACATAGACAAACTTTTTCTAAATACTTTCTCAGTTCTTTTTTTTTTCATTTTTATAATATTCTTTTTTTCTTTGTCATAATAATGAATATATATTTACGCAGACATACGCTTAACCCAGGCTCTCACTCATTCGCACACTCAGGCATACACGGAAGCATGCAGACTGATAAACACCACACAACACACTCATCCAATATTTACAACATGATAAAAGAGCCATACTATTCGATGCGTAACCGCTCATCACTGCATTCACGCGCTCATTCTCTCTCTATCAATCAACCAACCAGAGTCCCCCACCCCAGCTTTTGTTTCAAGTAAATAGTGTGAGTATGGGAGGGTTTCCACCCCATCCTCACTAATGACACTTTTATGATCCTGAGGAGACAATCGAACTTCAGACTGCAGTACAGTGTACACCTCGTGACCTAATGCTAGTTTGCTGAATCATGTGTGGATGAGCACCTCAAATGCTGCGACCATACAGACACTGCAAATAGTCTTCAACCGTAAGAGCACAAGGTGCTGCGCATCTAACACCCTTTGCCCGCCTCTGAGTGCCCCTGTCTATTGTACGATATACATACATTTGGGACCTCAATCCCACAAACTCTACAATCGGTAAACCATTCGACTCGTCTTTCAGGAGACCGATAACCTTCTTGTTCTGAGGAACAATACCATACGGATTATCGGTCCCGTAAGAAGACGTGCCGGATTCTTTACCGTTGCACCATAATTATTTCATATGGATCGCAGTTCTTGATCCAGTTGATAAAGCTGTCTGTATCCATATAAAGCAGCTTTGGTTCTACGAAATGAGGTTTTGCAGACTCGTAGTGGAATCGGTACGTGCAGAATTTGGAGATATCCAGTATGCACATCCCCAAATAGATAGGCTTCATAAACTCTACTGCAGTGTTAGACATCTCCAAAGCAACAAAGTTTTCATCAAAGATGTTGGCCCGCTTAAAATTTGGCCTGGCTATTCACTTTCTCACGCCATAATGCCCTTCCCATTCGGTTCTAATCAAAATATCGCATTCATTTCATACATTCTGCATAGTTTTCCCGAAAATTGAATTATTCATTAATTTATAAAAATGTTTTTCAAAATCACTCACGACTGCCCTCTTTCCAGTATTTAGTTCAATATACTCCTTCAACCAGGGGGATTGCTTGAAGGAGATTGCCCGGGTGATTCTGACGAGCTTCATCCCTAATCTGAGGCACTGCTGGAGGTTACGATAATGAACAATGTACCTCTGCTCATCTCCAACAGTAGCTAATAGTTTAGGGATGGTGCTTCCTCGCGGAATTTGTTGCTCTGGATATAACGGCAAGTCGCTTGTCGCTCCGTGCAAATTTTTAGGATATGCGATGTCTGCCTCCTCAGGCGCAAACCCTACATCAGAATCGGGTGCGAGACCTGTTATTTGTCCACCTAATCCCTTCAATTTGTTTTCGGGCAGCCATCGAAACCCACCAACCGGCAGTGACTGCATCGTGGCGTGCCCGTGTAACTTGTTAACATGTAAGAACAAAATGCAACTAGAATTAAGGGATGCGTTGAACTCGACACCTGTCCGCAGGTTATTTATCTTGGCGTACCTGTGTACACATTGACAAAGTCCCCCACGGATCCCTCGCTCAAAAAATGGAAGCATTGCAGCATCAGTCAAAAGTTACATTCTACGCCCCGTTTTTTGAGCATTGCGTCCCAGGACAACCCAGGTGCCGTGTAATAAAAGGCGGGGTCCAGAGAGTACGTGGTCATACGTACACTCCGAAACTTTTCTAAAACATCTGCAAGCAAACGCACGTCCGTGTCCGTGTATAACCTTGCATATTCTCCCAAATTGGGGATGTTGAATTCCCGCCAGTCAGTCATGGCGTGCTCATAATCTTCTGTAGTTATGGCATTGCCTGTGAGAGTACTGGTTTCATTGATTTTTGCCATACTATCAACATACTCGTATGGTAAAACTCCTTTCCTAGTCTTGGAACTTTTCCTCATCGGGAAATGCAGATTGAGTGATATGCATATCATTCCGAGGTAAAGTTTCAACCACTTTCTGGAGTGAAGTCTGCATAAAGCATAAAGAGTCAAGGAAGCAGAACATAATTTTTTGTGTTATTCATTTTGATAAAGAAATGTACTTCTCAACAATTTCATGGAGGACACTGATCTGATCTTCCTTCATACCAAAATTAGCCAAGTGCTCATCAAGAAAATGAGCGTCATACCCACTCAAATTATGAAAAAAGACGGGTATGTGTTTAGGTAACTGATACTTCAAGTTGTATGTGTTGTTAGCTGCACCGCGGAACTTACCTGTAAGATGACAGTGGTCTCTACGAGGAGTTTCTGCTTTTCTACCTAAGGTTAGCCCACAAATATGATAAATAACTGCCTTTTCATACATTTCGTCATCTTCCTTTGATTTAGTGATGGGAATGTTCGTGCTGTAGAGCCTATCGACTTCCCACGAAAGTTTTTCAAGCTCAGTGAGAAGCCAAACCAAGAGATCGTTCCCTACATAAGACTGATAGCGGTTAAGTTTAGAATCATATTCACATATTCACATACAACTTGGAACGCTGCCACATAAGGTACGTGTTTTTGTGTGAAGTTTGTATGTGAGGCTAAGGGATTCACTTCACAGCGAGTAATAGGAGCCAGTAGGCATTCAAAGTCGGCGTACACTACAAAAGGGCATCGCTGCTGCTGGTGGTGCGCATTTTGAAATTTATTGAAGTTAATTTCCTCAGCGGGCATAATCACACACATCGCATACTTGGAAGCACAATCTAAGAGATGTATCGCTAATAACTCTTCAGATGAAAAATAATTCAAACACCTTAAACAAATATGTTCTTTACGACTATGTTTATTTAGTCGGAAGGAAAGGAGTCGGGACATGTCTTTGATGCAGGCATAGCGGTAATTATCACCTTGAGAGAAGAGCAGCATGTTTACATACAGCTCTCGCTCTCCTGTAAATTTTGAGAAATGGAGGGGGCCGACTACGCTGTGCTTGTCTCACTCATCTGACTTGTCCTCCTTCTCCAGGCCGTAAACGTGAACCGTTATTCCGGTATTCTAATCCTTTGTCCTGGATCTTTACAGGGAACTCTATACCATCAAAGTTACAATATGTCTTAATATCATTGACTTTGTAACTGCTCAAACGATGCATTAGAGTCTTGTAATTTCTCAGACAAGCCAGTACTTACCATGCAAAACAAGCTTTGTATTTTGGACGTTAATGCATGCCCACTTCTTCTCAATATCTATAGGGAGTTTAATATAACTGGACCCTCCATTTATTGGATCATAGACATGTATACGGATGTCGAGGTATGGTATACAGCTGAGTGCTTTAGCGGACCCGCGTACTTCCAACTCGGAAAATAGGGCCATAATAGCGCTCAGGGTGGATTCACGATACCACTCGGCAGTGGATGTGCTCCAAGAAATAAGGCCATTATCACCCATATATAGTGCAGAGTCGTCGTATCTGCATCACCTTGATGTTTAGGGGGTGACTCACTTCACAGCATAATACTGCACTGCACTTAAATGCGTTAAATCTTGGATCCTCTAGGACTTCAAGGAGCTTGGTCTCCAAGACAGGGAGGCACGCCTCTAAAAACCAGACAGGGTCCCCTCAAAAGCCCTAGCAACTGCTGAATATTCTAGGGGGGTCATAGCGCCATTATTCTGATCCAATTCACTGTCAATAGGAAAGGGGAGAGCACTACTGCTAGCCACAGGATAATCACTATTGCTACTGGTGCTACAACTAGGGGTCCAGCCGGTCGAAGATGAGGCTGGCGACGGTGTGTCATCTACAGGGAGGGGTATTCGGGTAGGCACACGAACATTGTGTTGGCAGCGGGTGTGAGCTGGCTGGCTGAGGAGGAGGGAGAGGCGGTGATTGCCGGCTAGAGCAACCGCCGGGCTGTGGCAACGGCCCCCGGGGTGCGATGCTCCCGCTACCGGCCGGAGACCGTTGCACCTGCTGTTCTTCCTCTCCTGCTGTCTACATTGCCCATCGGCACCAGAAGTGGTGCGGGGCGAGGCGCTGCGGCTTCTGCTGCCTCTCGCGTAACTCTGACGGGGACTACCCGAGGTGCCGCAAGTCTCTGTGGCTGTGTGCCCCCTGTTCCCATCCCCGCAACCACCGCTCTAGGTATATGGCACGTGCCGTGTGATATACCTGTAACATAAATCAGAAAAAATATAAGTTAATGATGTAGATTTAAAAGAGCAATAAACAATAAGACTAAATAAGGGTAGCCTAATTATTTGCTGTAATGACTATGTTCAAAGCTATTCACCTTCTCCGCTGTGGCTCTACGGTTTGAGAAACTCATTGTCATGACTCCCACCCACTCGGGTAGATAGAGCTCCTCCTCTAAAAGCTCCATAATTTGGCGGCTTTCTGCAGCGGCCGCCATTTCACCCCCGCATTGCTTGCCGTCCTCGGTGCACCCCTCCCTATGCGTGGAATGATCATAATCTAGAAAGAAAAGAAAGAATATGTCTAAGAAAGCTCAACCTAGATACTTGGAAAATGATTATATATTGTTGTTGTTGTTGTGCCCCTTCCAAACCACTGCTTCCCTTTCTTGCCCCTCGACTTTTATAACTGCCATCTGGTTTCTGTACAAATTGTAAATAGCCTTTTGCTCCCTGTATTTTACCCCTGCCAGCTTCAGAATTTGAAAGAGAGTATTCCAGTCAACATTGTCAAAAGCTTTCTCTAAGTCTACAAATGCTAGAAACGTAGTTTTGCCTTTCCTTAATCTATTTTCTAAGATAAGTCATAGGGTCAGTATTGCCTCACGTGTTCCAACATTTCTGCAGAATCCAATCTGATCTTCCCCAAGGTCAGCTTCTACCAGTTTTTCCATTCGTCTGTAAAGAATTCGTGTTGGTATTTAGCTGCTGTGGCTTATTAAACTGATAGTTCAGTAATTTTCCCATCTGTCAACACCTGTGTTCTTTGGGATTGGAATTATTATACTCTTCTTGAAGTCTGAGAGTATTTCACCTGGCTCTCCCAAGGCTGTCAGTAGTTTTAATGGAATGTTCTCTACTCCCAGGGCCTTGTCTTGACTTAGGTCTTTCAGTGCTCTGTCAAACTCTTCACACAGTATCGTATCTCCCATTTCATCTTCATCTACATTCTCTTCAATTTCTATAATATTGTCCCCAAGAACATCACTCTTGTGTAGACCCTCTATATACTCCTTCCACCTTTCTGCTTTCCTTTCTTTGCTTAGAACTAGTTTTCCATCTGAGCTCTTAATATTCATACAAGTGGCTCTCTTTTCTCCAAAGCTCTCTCTAATTTTCTTGTATGCAGTATCTATCTTACGCCTAGTGATATATGCCTCTACATCCTTACACTTGTCCTCTAGCCATTCTGCATTTTCTGTTGATCTCATTTTTGCGACGTTTGTATTTCGTTTTGCCTGCTTCATTTACTGCATTTTTGTATTTTCTCCTTTCATCAATTGAATTCAATATCTCTTCTGTTACCCAAGGATTTCTATTAGCCCTCGTCTTCTTACCTACTTGATCCTCTGCTGTCTTCACTATCTTCAATATTTCATCTCTCAAAGCTACCCATTCTTCTTCTACTGTATTTCTTTCCCCCATTCCTGTCAATTGTTCCCTAATACTCTTCCTGAAACTCTTCAACAACCTCTGGTTCTTTCAGTTTATCCAGGTCCCATCTCCTTAAATTCCCACCTTTTTGCAGTTTCTTCAGTTTTAATCTACAGTTCATAACCAATAGATTGTGGCCAGAGTCCACATCTGCTCCTTGAAATGTCTTAAAATTTAAAACCTGGTTCCTGAATCTCTGTCTTACCATTATATAATCTGAGACCTTCCAGTATCTCCAGGATTCTTCCATGTATACAACCTTCTTTTATGATTCTTGAACCAAGTGTTAGCTATGATTAAGTTATGCTCTGTGCAAAATTCTACTTGGTGGCTTCCTCTTTCATTTCTTACTACCAATCCATGTTCACCTACTACGTTTCCTTCTCTTTTCATACTATCGAATTCCAGTCACCCATGACTATTAAATTTTCGTCTCCCTTCACTACCTGAATAATTTCTTTTATCTCATCATACATTTCATCAATCTCTTCATCTGCGGAGCTAGTTGACTTATAAACCTGTACTACTGTGGTAGGGGTGGGCTTCGTATCTATCTTGGCCACAATAATGCGTTCACTAGGCTGTTTGTAGTAGCTTACTCGCACTCCTATTTTTTTAATGCATTATTAAACCGACTCCTGCATTACCCCTATTTGATTTTGTATTTATATTTGTATTTATATCCCTGTATTCACCTGACCAAAAGGCCTCCTGCCAGTGAACTTCACTAATTCCCACTATATCTAACTTTAACCTATCCATTTCCCTTTTTAAGTTTTCTAACCTACCTGCCCGATTAAGGGATCTGACATTCCATGCCAGTTTTCTTCCTCCTGATAACAATGTCCTCCTGAGTAGTCTCTGCCCAGAGATCCGAATGGGGGACTGTTTTACCTCCGGAATATTTTACCCAAGAGGATGCTATCATCATTTAATCATACAGTAAAGCTGCATGCCCTCTGGAAAAACTACGGCTGTGGTTTCCCCGTGCCTTCAGCCGTTTGCAGTACACGACTATGCAATAACCAAGGGAATAGAAGCATGGCAACAGAGAGAGGCGGGTAAGATGACGAACTCGCCATCATAGCCTCAGCATAATTCGTCATCTTAACCGCAGTCGACATTTTGGATACAAACATTAACATGGATAAAGTCTCACAGAATACATTCATTAAACCATTATTAAAGCATCAGTAAATCCATAAGGCTTAAGAGGAATCAACTATTACTCATTAAAATAAAAGTATTACTTACACGAAAATGATTTAAACTGAAGGAAAAATTGTTACGAAAACAGCGTCCACTGCCAAGCCTCTGTTGTCAACAACATGACAAAGTGATTCTAGTTACACAGGAATTCCTGCAGAGTGCGCTAAGGAAGCAATGCCATAGTGCACATTGCACCATCTGTTGAGTTAATGGAGAAATTCAAAATTCGTCATCTTAGACTCCTTGCCAACTTACCTGACACTCCCCTACTTGCGTCATCACCTGACATCATGGTAGCACACTCTGGTGGCGACTATATGAACTAAGCCGGTTGGGCTCTGGACCCCTTGATGGACACACTGGATGCCGCCTTCTTGGGTAACGGTACTTGCGTCATCACCTGACGACATGAGAGCACCAGAACGCCCTCTGCTGGTGACGATCTTAACTAAGCCAGTTGGAGGAGTCGACTGAGGTTAGTAAAAGTGTCCTTTCTTTCACGCCAGCGGCGAAAACCCAAGTGACCTATCTTCGCACCAAAATTCAAACTTGGCCCCAGTTCTTGGTATGAAGTGGTGGTCGCGTGACTTAGGTTAGCCCAAGTGACCTTTCTTCCTGCCATTTTCTTTGCTTAGTAGAGATAACCGGGGTGCAGTGCATTATCCTGCTGGAATTTGAACTTCGCAACATTTTTCTGGGGAGGAGGTTAGGTTAGGTTAGTGGAGGTAGCCCAACTGACCTCCTTCCCCCTATCTTGAATAACGCCATGGCCACCAGCTTGCGCTGTTGCCAAGTCTACATGCCACCATTTTTGATGACGTCATCGCCGCCATCTTGGATACATCTGGCAACAATACAGATTCTCCTGAAACAGGCCTTGCCCCAATACTGTCAATGGTGATATCGTCATGTGAAAGTCCATGTGATGAATATGCTACAGGGACAATTCCCTTTTCCCACAGCCAGGGTAAACTCTAATATCACGCAAGAATATCGGCAGAGTGCCGCACGTGTTAACTTTTCCCTGCAAATGCAAGTTGTGGAAGTAAAGGTACAGAAACAAGTACAGTTCGTGTCTTTGTCCTGGACGCCCCTCTCTTTTTATGGAAGACTTCACTGATTTCCACAGCCGCTCAATATTCTGGATGTGGACACTGGGGTCATCTGGAGACACGAACTCCACAGAATGGTTCACGAATTCGTGGTCAAACCCTTCAGCTTTGAGTTTTGTACGACTGAAACCCGTCTGTAATGACTTTAGTACCAGGCAGAATGAAGTGTTTTATGAGACCCACTAAAGTGACCTTGTCTCGGGACAATACTCTCACAACGAAACACTTCCGGGACACACTATTCCACCGAATACCCAAATATGGTCGATTTCACTTTTTGAAGGTCGTCTCTGGTTCTTCCGTCTAGCTATATGAGATTCGTCTTACTTCTACAACTTCATTTGCTCTACCAATTGGTACACTATCATTTGTCACTACCACGTAACAAGACTTCTTGGCAAAACCCAAAATAGTCACACACGGTATTTGCAGATAACTCAGTTTCTGATGCTGTTGGTTGCAACGTGTAGTCTCGAATCCAGCATGATAGAAGAATTACGCTCGTGTGAATGGATAACTTGGAAGAGTATTTATATACAAAAGGTAGTTAATTGATACACACTTTACTATTCAGACTAATATTTTGTCATGCATTATTCAATTGGATACTCACTATGTGTTGCTGACTATTCTGTAATCAAGGAATACTCTGACACATTTAATGTCGTGTTGCTGGGCAATTTTCTTTCCTTGTGTCCATTATCACTTCACCCACAGATTCTGGCGCCAGTTCCTGTAGTCCGTTTGGCTACAGCAATAGAATGTAAAGCGATCCGGACGTTGAAAATTCGTAAAGAAATCTGATGTATGTCTCTCATGAGCTACAAGATTTCCTTTCTTAAATGACTCAGTTCATTTGTGTGTAACTTATTTCTGTATACTTTTTATCCCTGGTGTAAAAAGTGGCTGTAATAATTTTCGCTATCTGAGGCACCAGAACTCCCAAATGAGTGGACCAATTTGATTATAGTTTATTTTGTTTTAAAGTTGCGTTAATGGGGATTGTCACGACTTGTTTGATGACAGTATGGTTAGCCATTCCACGATAGTGCGCTCTTTTCCAAAACCCTATAACCTATTAGTTCATGGACATTTATTATGGCCAATAGCACTCTTATAGTAAATTAGCTGAAATGGTTGTTTTCACTGGTGAAATATGAACAACATCCCTGTATGCAGACTTGACACTGAAATATGGCTTCCCGGCTACAGTCCCCAGTTGAAATATTGTTTCCCGGCTACGACACAAGTTGAAAATATGCTCACTATTTTTTATTACTTAAATTTGCCATATTTCGTGACAGTACCTTTTCCGTTAGATGTTTACACGGCGATATTAGTTTTGGATTCAGTTGTCTAAGTATGATTCCACAATGCATCTTTGTTGGTTGCAGAATTGATGTGGTTCAACGTGTTTCTCTCATTTTGGTGTTTCAAATACCAATTCTTCAAATGTAGTTTCTTCTTATAGTTAATACAAAAAAAAACAGTAACATAATTCAAAATTATTTATGACTGCAACCTTCGCATTGTTCTACCGTCAACACACACCAAGAGTTAACTGCTGACCTTCGACCATAGATTTATGGTCGAAGCTGCCGACTGACTACAGTCAAAGACGACTCCAGCGTCAAAGATGTTTTACACAACACACAAGCTTCCACTTGTAATCAGTCTCTTTGCTATTCTTTGATACATTTACTAATAGTTATCAATATGCTTTCACTTTCAAAAATATAAGTAAATTAACATATACTAAGGCAAATTATAATAAATTCTGACAAAAAATATAAGAAAACATTTACAATTTGGTATCGACAAATACAGTAAAAAAAAATAACATCTCCCAGATCCATTACAACTGCTCCCCAGGGCTTTTGTTGTTATGGACATATACAACAAAATCCCGACCACACTCAGTAATGGATCTGTATTACACAATTAGTACATTAATGATGCAGTCTGATAACCTCTTCCAAATTTGGACTCTTTGAATCTGTGGACTTGTTACTGGCTGTTGTTGCAATGATCCTTCCCCATCAATCTCATACACAAAAAATTCAAGTAAAGAAATTATTTGACATGACAAATATACATGGTATAAAACATACATGAGAAATATTCTAACATACAGTATACAGATTGAAAACAATAGAAAGGTAAAACTCATTTCCTAAAGTAAGATTTAAATTTTTTTTTATATTAATGTTAATTTCATTATGCTTACATATTGTACAGTAAAAATGATACTGGACATATATAGTGTAGTGTTTTTTATTTGCCTTTTTATATATTTTTTTACTTCCAATATTTTTTAAATTTTTTTTACTCGTGATGTTTTTTTGTATTTTTTTAATAATTTTCTTCTTTTAGTACAGCTAAAGATACATTAGTATTATCTAAATTTTTTGCAATTATTTATGTACACTTGCCTCTACTACAATATTACTACAAGTCACATCCTTGTGAAGAGTACTTTTGCTCCTTACAACATCAATATAAACAACAATAAATTGCTCATACATCATGAGGCTTTATCTAAAATTGGTTTTGAAACTTATACCTTTGCATGCATGACCTCACATGCATGCCTTCATGCACAGGGAAGACTTAGCTTCCAAAAATTAGAAAAATTCAGAAATGCTCACTATGGAGGCTTTTTTTTGTAAAAAAGTAAAAATAAATCTTTCTCTCATTCTTTGTTACAACAGTGTTTTTTCATCAGTTTCAATTAACATGTGATTTCAAATTATTAATTTATACATGCAAATATACATACTTGGTTCTACAGATAGTTTTTTTTGTTTGTTTGTTTTTTTTTTTTTTTTTTGTTCTAGCAAGCATATTCCAGTGGATAACTTTTGTTTTAGATGATAATAGGTTATTTAAATTTTGAAATTATGATTTCTGTTTATATAGTTTCAAAGAGACAACATTCCTAAGACCAAATAATTTCTTTGACTTAGGGTACACCAAACGATAAGCATTAGGGTGTGGATTTTCTATGACTTCAAAAGGCCCAATATAGATATCAAAGAATTTTTTAATTTCTGAAGTTAACATTTTTGATTTTTCATGAGATTTGATCAGAACAAGATCCCCAATTTTGAAAGTGGTTAATTTTACCCTATTGTTATGTCTTTTATTCCTCTTTTCCCCTTGTTTCCTCATAGTTTCCCTGACAATATCTTCTCTCTCTTGCATAGTTAAAGGTGTACATTTAGGAAATTCAATAAGTTCTGATATAAGATTTGGAGGTCTAATATGGAACATAATCTCATACGGTGAAAATCCTGTGGAACTATGTTGTAGGCTATTCATAATATCTTCAAAATTTCAAATGTGGTCAAACCAGATTGGATGTTTATGGCTACAATAGGTTCTACAAAGTCTCCCAATTTCCCTCATATATCTTTCTGCAGGATTGGTGGACAGAGAATAAACAGATATAAGTATATGCTTCAATTTTGATCTTTCAATAAACTTTTTCCAAATTTTAGAGGTAAACTGTGAACCATTATCTGATAATATAGCTTTTGGTTTACCCACCTGTGCGAAATAATCTCTTTCAATTTTTATTATAATTTCGTGGCTAGTAGCTTTTTTCACTGGATATAGTTTAATTAATTTGGAAAATACATCTACCATAACAAATATGTAACAGTGACCACCTTTACTCTTTGGTAACATTCCATATAAGTCCACTGCGATAAGATCTAAATGTTTTTCCGGAATAATGTTTTGCCTCTATCCACCACATCTTTGATTGCTCACTTTAACTCTCTGACATTTGTCACAGGTTGCCAATTCTTTTCTTACCTTCTTTCCAATATTGTAAAAATAAACATTTTCTTGTATCTTTTGAATGCACTTCTGTATCCCACAATGACCAAAACTTTCATGTATGTAAATGATCAGCTTATCAGCATCTGCCTCTGGCCAACACAGTTTTCAATTGTCAGAATCTACATCTGTTCTCCGAAAAATCCCCTTATGTAATTTGTAAAATTTATCAAGTTTCTCATACCCCTTCTTGCCTAAACATTCTTTGATTAATTTCCAACTCTGATCCAAATTTTGATTTTTTCTAATTTTGTTACACATAGCTCTAATTGTTTTCTCATTTTCCACCCCTTTCAAGTATTTAATTTTAAATTGCTTTTCCTCCTCTTGTTCAAAAATCTCCTTTTCTCCCCCAATTGGTAACCTTGAAAGTGAATCAGCTACTACATTCTCAGAACCTTTTATGTGTTTGATTTCAAAGTCAAACTGTTGCAGAAATATTGCCCATCTGATCAATCTACTGTGGTATAATTTGCACTCTTGTAAGTAACTCAAAGCTTTGTGATCCGAAAATACTATGGTTTTATGTCCAATAAGGTAAATTCTAAATTTTGTAAAAGCCCAATGAATTGCCAAAAGTTCCTTCTCTGTGACTGTATAATTTTTCTCATGCTTGAGCAACATTCTGCTTGCAAATGCTATGGTACAATGTATCTAAATTCCATTCTCTACTCTTTCTTGAAATAACTCTGCTCCAAGCCCATAATTACTGCTATCATTGTTCAAACAAAATGGTAAATTAAAATCAGGTCTGTGTAATAAGTGTTGCTTCCTCAACTCTTGCTTAATTTTATCAAACTCTTCCTGACAACTTTTATCCCAAACCCAAACAGTGTTTTTCTTAAGTAACTGACTTAAAAATGGTGCATTCAGACTCTGATCACTTATGTTTTCGGTAATAACCGCATAACCCAAAGAACGACTTTAATTGTTTTTTTAGTCTTAGGAATAGGAATTTCTGAAATTGCTTTAAGTTTTTCTGGATCTGCCAAAATTCCCTTATCTGTGACAACATGACCCAGAAATTTTAATTCAGAAACTGCAAATTTACATTTCTCTAATTTCAATGTCATCGCCCCTTTTCTAAGTTTTTCACAAACTGACTTAAAAATCGAAAAATGTTCCTCCCAATTTTGCCCTGTAACCAAAATGTCATCTACATAAATTATCAGTTTAGATGCAAGTTCTTGCCCCAGTACATGATCCAAAGCTCTTATAAATTCAGAAACAGAAGAATTTAACCCAAATGGCACAACACAATATTGGTAACTCTTACCATTGTACAAGAAAGCAGTATATTTCCTAGAATTAACCGAAAGTGGTACCTGATGAAAACCCGAAGTTAGATCCAAACTTGACATATATTTTATATCTGTAAATTTATAAAGTAACTCATCAGTGTTTTCGGGATGGTCTGTCTGTCTGAACAAAATTTTGTTTAAGTGTCTAGAGTCCAAAACCAATCTTACTCCACCGTCTTTTTTCGAAACTACTACTAGAGGATTATTATATGCACTGACACTCCTTTCTATTATATTACATCCTTCCATCTTTTTCAACTTTTTCTCAACAGCAGGTCTTTTTGATATTGCAATACTGTATGGTTTTATGAAAAATGGTTCATGAGGTTTTACCTGAAGCCCACACTGATAACCCTTTACCCTACCAGGTATGTCACTGAAAACATCACTGTACTCCCACAGCAGATTTTCTAACTGTTGTTTTTGCTCCCCAGATAAATTTTGTGTTTCTGAAATTTTCAAATTTACTAAATTCCCAAATTCAACTTCATCAGTATCAAATCTATGAGTTTCAATATTCTCCAATCTATTTTCTTTTAGTAAACTGATACTGTCAAAATTTCCATTACTCTGATCACCAAGTGTGTTCACAAAATTTGTCTGAATGTATTCCCTTTCACTAGTTTCTATCAAAAGTTTTCTTCCAACCCAATCAATTGCTGTATTTACTTTTACTATCCAATTCATACATAAAAGAAAATCTTCATTAAATTCCTGAATTACGAAACATCCATGTGTGAACAACTTGCCTTCAATTAAAAATGTCACTAAAGCCTGGCTTTTTACCAATTTACTGCTCTTCACAGTAGCACCTTTTATCCTTACCCCAATAACTGGCATTTCAACATAATCTTTCCCCGCTTTCAGTTTCTTGCTTAACCTTTCAGATATTCCCGAGACCTCACTTCCTGTATCAATTAAACATTTACCAATCCATGAACCAATTTGAACTTTTATATAAGGACTGCAAAATTGATCACTTTTCTTAGAACCTGTACCCTCATGTAATAAGTCACTTTCAATTTCCCCAAACCTATACTTATCAGAGTCATATGGTATATCATTACATGTATTATTTGTCACAGTTATAAAATTTGCACAAGATACAAAATTGTCATTAGTACTCTCTATTATCTCAAATAGCCAAGAATTTTCATCCAAATCACATTGTATACTATTGAAGCACTTATCCTTCAGCTTTTCAAAAATAAAATCTCATCTTTTCCACCACTCAGGACATACAGTTTCACATACATTAATAAGCATCTTTCTAGAGTTCTTGTCAAAAGAAATAGTTTCACTGTTCAGCCATAGATTCATAAGAAATGTGTGTGTGTGTGTGTGTGTGTGTGTGTGTGTGTGTGTGTGTCATTAGTATCTGTAAAAGTTTCACTTAGGCTAGAAGTTATACATGTGTCATCATTATTTGTGTAGTCAGATTCTTTACCAACAACATCAAAATTCACACTTTCACCTACACCCAGCTTGTGAGTCTTATTCATCCTGGTAACATCCCTGGGAATTTCTATATTATCCTCACTATTTAATCCATTTTCTACCATATGTATACCCAACTCCCTATTTAAACTAATGAAACACCTTTCCTCAACATCATCATCAATCCCATTACTATCATTATCAACTTTATCATCAACATCATTATCATTATACATATTCAGGTCATACACATTCAAATTATTCCCCAAAATATAATTTCCCCTTTCTAAAGTTACCAGATCCCTTTCACCAATATTTTTATTCTCACAGCATGCATTCTCTCTTTCATTCCCACACATCTCTGAACTACTACAAATTACATCATCTGACAAAGTGTTGTTCTTTTCTGTCCAAGTGTAAAACTCTGTTAAATTAAATGAATCACAATTACTTTTATCTACTGTATGTTCTTGTGTACTGAAAATGTTATCTTTATCAATATCATTATTTTCCTCTTGAAATTTCTTCAATAAGTAACAACTAATGACCTCATGTGATAGCTTAGGTTTGGAACTGTCATGTTTGGGTTTATGATAGTCACATCCATTGGTCCTTTCATCATGCTCACCTTCTGCCTCAACCTTGCGGACCTTCAAGGGGGCGTCTACTCGTTTTTGTTTCCTGAATTACAACTTGTTCCTGCTTGAACTGCTGATTGTGGTTCTGCCAATGTCTCTGATCAACATTTCTGTTCCCATTCCTATGCCAAACATTACCTGATTGTTGGTAGTTTCTATTGTACTGATCTCTATCAAAATTTCTGTGATTTTGATCCCTAAAGTGTTCTCTATTTTGTTGATTATTTCCGCGAAAATCATGTTCTTGTTTTGGATAAAAATTATGGTCCTTCTTTTGAAAATTGTTATATCCCCCTGAATTTTGATTGACACTATGATAATTGTTTTGTTCCCTTTTTTGAAAGTTATAATTTCCCCAATTTTGACCATTACCTTTCTGAGTAAACCCACTATGTGTTCTTGTTGTTACCCTATCCAACTTTTCAATATGACTGAGAAACTGTTCTACATTACTATCAGGACAATGAACTACACTCAACTGCATTGCTGATGGCAATCTTCTCTTCAAGGTATCAATTTTGATCAAGTCATCCAAAGGTTTTGTTAAATGAATAAGTTTTTGAAGTTCACTTTTGCAAAATTGTTTCATGCTCCCATCTGATTCTTTATAGTTTCTCCCATTCAAAAATTCACTTTTGATTCTAGTTTGTTTAAGATCATCCCAAAAATTTTCCAGAAATTTTGATTCAAATTCTGAAAAGGTCATCCCCAAAGTTACAATCTGGTTTGCCGAAGTCAAAGCTTCCCCTTTCAAGAATTTTTTCACAAAGTTAATTTTCATATCATCTGGTGAGTGAGGTAAAAAACAATACTGTATAAAATCAATGGGATGTAAGGGTCCATCTACCGAAAAGTGCTTCACTGGAATATTAGATACAAGATTGCATGTGTTGACATTGTAATTTTTGCTTTGAAATTCAATGTCAAAACTTTCAATTTTTTCGCTAAGTTCTTTGACAGATTTTTTGTTTTCTAAATCATTGCACTCTACTTTTTTTTCTAAAGTAACCAAACGATTGTCAGTTTCTTGTTGTACATTTTTTACTAAAACTTTCGTGTTCTCATCCAAATTTTTAATTTCCCTTTTAATGTCATTAAAATCAATTAAATTTATTTCCCTATCTGCCAGTAACTCATTTTTTACAGTATTGATTTCACCGCTCAGTTTAGCATCAATTTCATTTACTTTTGCTTCCACAGATTCAATTTTTTCCTCAACACTGCCAACTCTGTTCGAAAGATCGCCCACTTGGGTATTGACTGCTTGAACTTGCAACAAAATGTTATCAATTTTTTCATCCCAGTAAGTCTTATTGTCGTCAACTGATTGTTTAATTTCTTTCGTGAAATTTACAAGAAAGCTTTTTAAATCAAATTGATCAGCTTTTTAAATCAAATTGATCGGTTCTTTCTGTTTCATTTGCCCTGTCCTGATGTTCAAAGTCTATTAAATTACTACTTTCTACTTTAGGCACAACACTCTCGAAAATCTCATAAGTCATTGTGAAGAACAAAATTTATACACAGCAATACAAAACAAGATTGTTTTAACAAAATACGAGGGTTTCGTGACTTATCTGGAACACACTTCTACTGTTGCAAAACCACATTTTCCATCCATGTGATTGTTGACCAAAATTCTTGAAATTACTTCTTCTGTCGAAAATTATATTTTTCGCCGAAACATTTCTTCTTCAAAACTTTCACTTCCCGATGAACACAAATACTGTAACACACATTCTGAAGAAACTGGTATTAACACACCAAAAATTTTCTTCCTCGTAGCACTGTTGAAGATCTCGTGAACACAATATCCCGGCTGACGCCCCCAATTGAAATACGGCATCCCGGCTACAGTCCACAATTGAAATATTGCTTCCCGGCTACAGTCCCCAGTTGAAATATTGTTTCCCGGCTACGACACAAGTTGAAAATATGCTCACTATTTTTTAATTACTTAAATTTGCCATATTTCGTGACAGTACCTTTTCTGTTAGATGTTTACACGGCAATATTAGTCTTGGATTCAGTTGTCTAAGTATGATTCCACAATGCATCTTTGTTGGTTGCAGAATTGACGTGGTTCAACGTGTTTCTCTCATTTTGGTGTTTCAAATACCACTTCTTCAAATGTAGTTTCTTCTTATAGTTAATACAAAAAAAGCAGTAACATAATTCAAAATTATTTATGACTGTGACCTTCGCATTGTTCTACCGTCAACACACACCAAGAGTTAACTGCCGACCTTCGACCATAGATTTATGGTCGAAGCTGCCGACTGACTACAGTCAAAGACGACTCCAGCGTCAAAGATGTTTTACACAACACACAAGCTTCCACTTGTAATCAGTCTCTTGGCTATTCTTCGATACATTTACTAATAGTTATCAATATGCTTTCACTTTCAAAAATATAAGTAAATTAACATATACTAAGGCAAATTATAATAAATTCTGACAAAAAATATAAGAAAACGTTTACAATTTGGTATCGACAAATACAGTAAAAAGAAATAACATCTCCAAGATCCATTACAACACTCTGCAACATAAATACAAATGCTGAATTTGCAGCATGTTCTGAGTTATGACATGCCCAAAACGCTGCCTCCTCTATATTCCAAATAAGAGTTTAGGTGAATTTCATCTACACTCAAAACAACACTGACATAATCATTGTTAAAGTACTGAAATTTCTGTCTTGCACATGACAGGAAATATACTTCCTCCCAAGCCTTTCATGAGATGGATTCACATTAAATCTGCTGCAGATCATGTGCAGAGTGATTGGATGTGGCATTTTCATTAATGAATTGCTGTGTAAAAATTTATATGCATGAGAGGAAATCGAAAATAGTAAACAACACAGTATCATACGTATGAACCTAAACATATGATTAAATTTCTTGGCATTTATAAGACCAACTTGTTCATATATAAAGTCTACTATCTCCTTTTTACACTCCTGTGCACTGTCTTTCAGTACTCCTAGACTGTCTTTCACTGTCTCTACAATGCTTGTCTATACAAGTTTCTGAGTGCCCACAATCTGTGTCTGAAAACTCTTGCAGTACACTGACAATGTCATGGATATTAGTTACAATCAGAGGAAAAGATGTTTTTTCCTAATGTCTTAATTTGCATGTCTTTCTTAAATGAGACATTTAAATTACTGTCTATAATAATGGAATGTGTAATGAATGGTGCTGGTTTTCTTGTTATCTTCAAAAAACACACAAAATCACTTTTTTTTAATTACACTCTGCTCATAGGGCAGTTCCACTTCATTGGTACATAGCATCAACTCTTCTAAGGAACTGAAGCTGAAAGATCTTCATAGTCCTTTTGGGAAGCTGAGCTACATATATTGTAGTGCTGCAGCTAACTGCAAGAAAACTGATGAAAACACGGGAAGCGAAGTTGAATTCTGCGAAGAGAGAACACGGCAAAAAACGTCTACGCACTCTTGAACTATACAGTCAGACCACTGAACACCTACCGGAAGACTAGGTGGAAAGAGAGCTCTGCGTGTTTACACATCTGTCGCACTCAGTTAGCCGTGACTCTGTGCGCCTAAACTCGTCCGTAGCAGTGAAAAGGGCAGTGCCACTGTATGCGTCAACATGTCCTTAGCGCTGTACGGAAAACCTGATGGCCACGCTTAAACACATCAGGCACGATGAGTTGACACATCCCCAGCAATCAAAGGATTAAATGTTCGCAATACGTCATGTATTTATTTCTTGCATTCCCAGAAGCTTACGGTCATTGAATTCTGGCCATCTGCTTTTGTGTGCGTCTTATTTCTGCGTGTTTCTCACTACTGGTGTATAGAGAGCAAAAAAAAAAATTTATTCCTTCACACTACAGTAGCAAATCTTATTTGTAAATTGTACATGTAAGTAATTTCATTCTTAACTATCCACTCCGAGTAGCAAATTTATTTCTTTGGCTACATTGCCATAAATTTTATTTAGGGTTTGTTTTGCGTGTGCTACACGGCTTGCTGCCTTCCCCATACTACTATGATTGACTTACGCAATTGAACAGCACATGGTGGTGTGAGAATTCAAACTGTAATGTGTTGAGAGAATGAAGATATGCAAGACATGTTTAACTACAGACGTTATTTACTACAAATACCTAAAATCAGTAGCATAAAAACGAATTCAGGGGCATTTTCATTTATGTTTAGCAACACCTGAAGCAGACTGGCAATAATACGTGTTTCTTCTTACAGAGTAGGCATATCCGTGGACGCTTAGCTTACTCAGAAGTTGGGGGATCTCTTCTTCCATCTTGCAAAAGCCACAGATGCTGCCCTCGCTACAAATCACTCCTTCAGTGATAGCCTTATCAATTTCTCAAACACGTCTGCTTCACGGTCTAGAACACGGTCAGCAGACCAAAGCGATTCTTCTCGGTGCTGTAGCCCTCAGAGCGCCCAGGGAGGCTGTCTGTGTGAGGCACCTCTACTATTATTAAATGCCTCCAGTCCTGCAACGGCCTTCACTCTATCTCCTGGATAATTTACAATTCTCCAAAACAGCTACAGGCACACAGAACTTTGAAATGAATTTCTTTTTTCATATTTCACTATAAACACAGTTCATTTATAATACACTCCTGGAAATTGAAATAAGAACATCGCGAATTCATTGTCCCAGGAAGGGGAAACTTTATTGACACATTCCTGGGGTCAGATACATCACATGATCACACTGACAGAACCACAGGCACATAGACACAGGCAACAGAGCATGCACAATGTCGGCACTAGTACAGTGTATATCCACCTTTCGCAGCAATGCAGGCTGCTATTCTCCCATGGAGACGATCGTAGAGATGCTGGATGTAGTCCTGTGGAACGGCTTGCCATGCCATTTCCACCTGGCGCCTCAGTTGGACCAGCGTTCGTGCTGGACGTGCAGACCGCGTGAGAAGACGCTTCATCCAGTCCCAAACATGCTCAATGGGGGACAGATCCGGAGATCTTGCTGGCCAGGGTAGTTGACTTACACCTTCTAGAGCACGTTGGGTGGCACGGGATACATGCGGACGTGCATTGTCCTGTCGGAACAGCAAGTTCCCTTGCCGGTCTAGGAATGGTAGAACGATGGGTTCGATGACGGTTTGGATGTACCGTGCACTATTCAGTGTACCCTCGACGATCACCAGTGGTGTACGGCCAGTGTAGGAGATCGCTCCCCACACCATGATGCCGGGTGTTGGCCCTGTGTGCCTCGGTCGTATGCAGTCCTGATTGTGGCGCTCACCTGCACGGCGCCAAACACGCATACGACCATCATTGGCACCAAGGCAGAAGCGACTCTCATCGCTGAAGACGACACGTCTCCATTCGTCCCTCCATTCACGCCTGTCGCGACACCACTGCAGGCGGGCTGCACGATGTTGGGGCGTGAGCGGAAGACGGCCTAACGGTGTGCGGGACCGTAGCCCAGCTTCATGGAGACGGTTGCGAATGGTCCTCGCCGATACCCCAGGAGCAACAGTGTCCCTAATTTGCTGGGAAGTGGCGGTGCGGTCCCCTACGGCACTGCGTAGGATCCTACGGTCTTGGCGTGCATCCGTGCGTCGCTGCGGTCCGGTCCCAGGTCGACGGGCACGTGCACCTTCCGCCGACAACTGGCGACAACATCGATGTACTGTGGAGACCTCACGCCCCACGTGTTGAGCAATTCGGCGGTACGTCCACCCGGCCTCCCGCATGCCCACTATACGCCCTCGCTCAAAGTCCGCCAACTGCACATACGGTTCACGTCCACGCTGTCGCGGCATGCTACCAGTGTTAAAGACTGCGATGGAGCTCCGTATGCCACGGCAAACTGGCTGACACTGACGGCGGCGGTGCACAAATGCTGCGCAGCTAGCGCCATTCGACGGCCAACACCGCGGTTCCTGGTGTGTCCGCTGTGCCGTGCGTGTGATCATTGCTTGTACAGCCCTCTCGCAGTGTCCGGAGCAAGTATGGTGGGTCTGACACACCGGTGTCAATGTGTTCTGTTTTCCATTTCCAGGAGTGTAGAAAACTGCAAAATGAGTACCTGGGTAATACTGGGTTTGTGAGCTGTTAGTTAATAAACAGTTGCCCTTAATTTCAGAAGAAAACATTGAAAAATATTTTGTTTTTTAAAAAAATGCTTAAACTTAAGACTACATGACAATACATTTCTCAGGTTACGTTTTGTTTGTGACGGTTGTATATCCCACACAGAGCAAATCTTAAATTTATTTGCGTTCTGTTTTAATTGTCGGAATCTGATGCCTTTCTGATATTTTAGAGTGTTACTGCGCATATAGTCTTAATTGCAGATCTGATGATGGCAGAAGCCAAAAAGTATTATAAAGGAAGAAATGTTAAGCAGCCAAGACTGTTTTATTCACAAAAATCTGTAAGTGCAGCAGATAACCCTGAACATATCAAATTAGTAGTTTAACTACAAAGAAACAAATTACCTCCACTGCCTTACAATAACAAGAAACATGTTTTTTACTGAAAGCATTTATACTTTTTTATGATGATATTAGTTTCAAACAGGACTCAGCTTCAACTTCATACAGCATCTGACCTAATTATCTTTCAGTTAGAATGAGCAATCTTATCTACTGCTGCGTACTCTACTAAAAAACTCATATCACTCACATATCACAAATGGCATTGTATATTGTACTTTATATGTAGTTAGTCATGAAAATTCTGTGATCTACAACCATGTTTTATCACACTCGTGGGTGAAAGTTATGAGGTACCACCTCCCTCCCCCCCTTATGTTTTTTGTAGTTAATACACAGGACGTGTACACAGTGTATCAAAGTACTCTAAAGCCTGCTCATTACCTAAAGCAGCTTTTCTGAATTTATCACACTGTTTAAGTTTTCATGGCAAAACTTACGATAAACAGGGCACAGTATTTTAAATATGGCACAAACATTGGGCTATGCTACATAGCCACCTGCACAAATACCTATATTTAGCTTTCAGCTTTGTTGGCTACATCAACTCTCAACCAGATTAACACCTTTCGACAAACCGAGACCTCTTGCTACACTATTACACTGTGCTGATTTTTGGTTTGGGGTTGGGGTATGTACTCTATCATGCACTAACCCACTAGGGATATATATAAAATTGTAAACAAATTTCATACAGTGAACATCTCATCAGCAATAAATAAATTCATCCAACATATTCAGCACCAAGAAACCAACAGGTCTGTTTCAGTCTTTATTTTCGTTCTGCAGCCAGTTCTGGCTCAAAGAGAGATCACAAAAAATAAAACTGATTAGAATATGTACATAATTCTGGCTTATTATGAGCAAGTACATATAAGCAACATATGGAATTTTGAGATGTACAGAAACACAAAGTGTAAGTTGAGATTGCAGAATGTTTATCAAGAACAAGATTTTTTAGGGATGTATGCTGATCCAAAGGTAATAGGAAATTATCAATTTAGGAAATACCGAAGCGTCCGATCACGCCCATCTGCTTTGACCCATGACGTCACAAATATGACAAACGACTATAAACCACGATTCCAATACGGCACGTATAAAGTCATTACATACACATCATGAAGACGAAAATACATCGAAAAAACACACACACACATGTTCCACAAAAAGCCTAATGACACTAATGGGACAAGCGCAGGAAATTGGGGGTTTTTGGGTGCGGACAAACTAAATATAAGCAAATTTAGACACCCACCCACATACAATACCACGCAAAATGACGAAAAAACTGACATCACAAAACTCCCCAATATCATCTGGAATCTGATACTTCCCTTGACCTATATAGCTGAACAGCAGCTCCCGATCCCATAAATTATGATCAAACACTTCCCTTGACCTATATAGCCCAAAAACTTCTCCACATACATACATACAAATCCTCCACAACTAAAACACAAACCAACACAATTTCCCCCCCCCCACACTTATCCACCCCACACTGAGCCGCAGCCACCCACCCACCTACCCAAACCAACTACTTTACACCTATACATTTTGCTAACAGCCCTTTAAAAAACCCGAAAAACACAATAGCCCTCAGGGACACTCTTTCGTCAACAGTACTCATCTAAATGAACTGCAGGTTGGAAGAGCACGTCTTCCCCCCCCCTCCCCCAAAGAACTGACTTAATTGAATCCCCTCTCACCCAACCCACTGTATGAAGAAAATGCATCTGAAACTACTGTGGGTGGACCCTGGTTCTAAGTACCCCTCAATTAATCCCACTAATTCCACCTTAGACCTCCCTTCCACAACCCTAAAAACACATTCACAACACCTACACCCCCCCCCCCCCCGGAACAACAGCCCCCTCCACACCCATACACCAACTACAGACTTACCCCTCCCTCACTTCCTTTTCCCAAACTGCGACTAAGAAGTCCACATCAACCCCATGCCGCCCCTCCCCCCCAAGCTAACCCCTGTACTTAATAAACTCTGAACACACTTCACGGCAAAAAGAAAACCAATCAAGCACACTCCTTTCACTCACAACAGTCTCATGCACGCAAAAACTGTGTGAGGATCTATAACAAAAATAATAAGTCACCAGTACAATCTCGCGATTGCCCAACCTAGACTTCTCGAACCAGGAACCACGCCGTATGGAACGCCAAATGTCATCCTTTCGACAGCGCCACATTTAACCGTCCCTGGTCCGAGATGCCAGAACTTTAGCCAACTTCATTTCTTCGCTACAAATAGAGCACTTGACAACCCTGGCAATTAAACCAAACAGCTGCAAAAACTATCAGTTCCAAAGCAGTGTTTCCCATCATTTCCCTCAGATGCGCACTATTAATTTTATCCGTCATATCTATTCCTGAACAAAAACAACAACCAATTAATTTACTCAAATTACCACAAGACCTACAGTGAACAACACTAAATTAACCTTCACACAAAATCACTAAATCGTTAACTCACTGAAACGAATTCCACTACAAACACAGCCAACACTAACAATTCTGTACAATGAGCAAGAGCAAATTGAGCCCATTACACCACACAAACGAAAGCCCAGAACACACCAGAGGGCACAACAAACCACAACACGACGACATCTACAAACACACCACACTCGCAAACCAAACTCCACACCGTCATGACGTGACACACCACAACACCCTTACGTCATGGGTCAAAGCCGATGCATGGGATCAATTTACAGTCCTCTGAAGCAACTAACATCAGTATGCTATGCAGTTTCAGTAACAATAATTCAAGTGAGCAGTAGCTTACACATTAAAACAGATATTGGATTATCAATTCTGTCTTTATTTATGGAAAATATTCCAGGAAACAAATGTACTGAATATAGTAACAACATCTAAGCTGCAGTCAGAGGCTATAGACATTACAACAAAGTGGGAAGAGGACTCACTGTACTGAATTGTTTATACACGAAGGAATCTTTACTGTTCCAAGTGAATAGTTTGCAAACAATGTCCTACATAAAGAGATGGACAAGCACCAAAGAAATAAGTCTTTACATGAACATGGAAACAGATGCAGCCACCAGTTACACCTCAGCAGGAAAGAAAATAAAATCTTGTGCTGTATAACAAAATAGAGTTATGCAATTAAGTGATCGAAGACAAACATGAAATATACACCTCCAGTAATACTGTACACTCAAAATTATTCATTAAATAGCAGTTTTGAAACTTCTGGATTACCTGAAATATGTAAATTATATAGACAACTGTACTATTATAACTACTATGACTGAGGGGCTTTTGCAATACATTCAATTGAATAGTGAAAAATGCTGTACAAACATGTAACAGAGCAAATATTTCAGACCTATTTATGTAACTGTGTGTACTTGGGCACATATTTATGACATACATACAACTTACATTGTCTACACGTGGATAAATATACAGTAGTCTAGAATAGTCAACAATCAGGTTCCCAAATCAGAAGACATCTGAATTCTCGGGTCTGCTCAGGCCAAATTCAAAACTTTGTTTGGTACAGTCAACATTACTTCACTCCTAAATCCAAGAAAGCTCTACAAATTAGGAGAAATAGTTAAGAAAAGTCAAATTTTAACCATGCTAGAAACAAGATTGCAAAGTGAGAATGCCACCACGTAGCACAGATTTTGGAAATTACAGACTATTCAAAAAGCAAAAAAGGCAAAATAACACCAATAAATATACCCCATGTGGTAGATTGTATGAACAGTTTCATAAGACATTCAGAGTTCCATAATCAAAGTGAAGAACAAAATTAATGACAATTACTTTGAATGTGCAAATAAAATTTAAACAGTAATTAATGTTAATCAGCCAAGGGGAGGGGGAACAGAAAAGTAAACATGCGATGGGGGGTGATAGAAAAATTAATCTCTAAAATTCCACAAAATCATGGGAAAATTTTGACAGAGTATTTTAATGATCAGTTAGTGCAAGAGAAAATGCAAGGAAATAATTTGCGACTTCCTTGCGCACAAATGGAACAAACAAAATGGACACTTTCTTAACTGTGTAGAAATTGTAACCACAAAACTGTCAACACATTTCAAACAAAACAAAAAACACCTGACAAGAATTTAGGCGAAATCCGTACTGATCATATCACAATCTCATAGCCACATCACAAGGGGATTTTAAATATGTAGAAGTACACAAATGTCCAAATATTTACAGATCACTACCTAACCACAGTGAAACTAAATTTAAAGCCTTAAAAGTTCAGCAAACAGATACAGGTAATACCGAACATGATACTGATTAACTCCAAGCAATGCTATTAGCAAATGAACTCAAAACACAAGCACAAAACTCCAAAGAAATCTCAACAGAAACTTATCGAAACTACATAAACTCAAATTCCTCTACAAAGATGGAAAGAGACATCCATGGTGGAACAGACTGCGCAAGCAGTAAAATCTTGACAAAGAGCATTCAAATCATCAAATAATAAATTGAAAAAAAAGTGCCAAGCAACTCCAAGCAGCTTGAAAATTGAACAAAAAGACATTATGAGAAGTCATCTTCAGGCTTATAAAAAACAAGGATTCTTATATGAAACACTTAAAACAAATCTAAATGGATACCAGCCCCAAAAACTGTTTCATGAAAGACAGTGCACACTTGGCACATAACCAAGAAATAGATAATTTAAAAAACTTCCAAACTGCCCTAAACCCAAAGAAAGATTTCTATCAGAAATTCTAAAAACCAATTCAGATTCACAAGCATCAAATGAAGGGGAAATTGCTGAACAAGAGGTTAAAAATAAGCATTTGGTTAGGACAGAACCGTTGCATTAGTCCTACAAGCTCCCACAAAAATTTTAAAAGAAAATTACAGTGATCATGCAAAATATCTGACAGAAAACCATACAAACTGGAAAACTGCACTGATACATCCACTACATAAAAAAGAACCATAACCAATAATACCTTTAGACGGGCCTTCAGTTTGTGCCATTCAAAATTGTCTTAGTGTGTACGCGCGCACACACACACACACACACACACACACACACACACACCCTGAATTCAAATTCGGTGAACATCAGGAAAATTCCAGACCAAACAGATCTTGCCTGAAACAAATTTTAGCTATGAAACTAATTCTCACATCAAAACATTTATAATAAGAAAGTATCTTTATAGATTTTAAGAAAGCTTATTAGAAAAATTAATCCGAAAGTGGCGAAAACTGAAATTACAGTTTAAAATTTATGAACCAATCAAATTCAAGAGTGATTCTCAACCCAAATATATATGTTAAACTATTCAGAGACAGCTTTCTGGCTAACAACTGACATCCGTGACAAAAAAAATGCATATCAAAATACACAAAACTGAGGCACGACAATACAGCCACAAAACAAGTCTGTCTATATGGGACTGAAGGCACTGAAGAAATCCAATGTGAAAAACGAAAATAACATTTTTAGTTTGAAATCGCATTTAGGAATGAAAATACTGTACATAGAAATTGAACGGGCAGAAATTGCGCTTCAGGGTACTCTTCCTGGCACAAAAATCCAATGAGACCATTACAGTTTGATCCTATGAGCGCAAAAAGGAGCTATTCTGTAAGACAACGTAATACAAACAATAAGAAAAGGTAAAACTAAACCATAAAATGCCCCATGGTCAAGTAGGTCCCAAACGTGATAATTATTATATTACATTAGGTTTTCGTTACAATAATGAAATGAAGTATTCAGCAGTAATCCAACGAGAAAATAGCACTATGGTTACAGGTGGCTGTCAGGAAAAGCGGATTTAATTGAATAGCTCAAACCTTCGCAATGTTTCATCATCTGTTGCCACTAGTTGACTGGATGTCACCCCGATTTCCTCTTTCAACTCGCGCAGTCGCGCACTCTTTGTAACGTCAACAGTGTACAAGTCGATTATCGACACTTGTTGTCGATTACATCAAGGTCGATTAAAAGTTAGCCGAAAAAATAGGCCTTTCAAAAATTGTAATACACCACCCTCGTTTTAAGTTAAATGAGGAATTAATCGCGATTAAAGTTAACTGAGGTTGTAGACTCGTTTACCTTGAATTCATCGCAGTTTTTTCCTTTATTGTCTTGGGCTGTAAATCCACGAGGAATTATACGTAGCTATTTCAACTGGCACTCATTGGTTGGCGGTAAGAGCCAATGAGACGTAGCTGCTTGTAGGTAGATCTTTGAACGCTTCGTATGATTTTCGCGGGACCTCTGTCACCATATGAATGCTGATTGTGTCTGTTAGGCTTCCCATTTCGAATGACTGATCGGAAGTAATATGTTTTCAGTCGGCGCGAATTTGGATATTACAGCTGCTTCGTAAGTTTGAAAGATAATTGCATAGCGTTGGTTTGTGATTGTGCATTTTGTTGGGTTGTACGTGTTTTGAAAGAGAAGCTCGTGATACGTAATTGTAGTCAAGAGGGAATGAGCTAACGCCTTTTAAGTGTATTGTTGGGTAAATAGCTCCGGTTTTTAGTTTGGGAACAAGTGAAGGATTAGGGGTTTTTGGATATGTATGCCTATTACCGCGTTCGAACCAAAAACTACGTATTGGACCGCAGTATGAATATACGTATATTTGCTAGAATGTAAATATAACTGCGGAAAGCGCCCTATATTAAAGACTGTGTCACGACACATTCTTTGCAGTCTCATGTGTAAATTAAACCAGTTTTATTAGGACTCCTTGAAAACTTTAGAATTTGTGCATACGGTGTATATTTGAATGCAAATAAACGATACTAAACGAGAACCTGCGGTGTTCACGTGTGGAATGACAGATACTCAAATGAAACATGGTGATAAAAATAAAATTGCAATTTTAAAACCCCACAGAAAGTAAAATGCTTTTAGTAACTCCACTACATTATTTGAGTATTATAATTATGCACAACACTGGTAGATTATTCTAAATTCGTTTTATACTGGTAATGTTTTGGTGATCATATTTGATCTAAAATTTTACATATTCAAGGACGTGGGGGACAATGATATTAATCACATTACAGCTTCAGCCCTTCGTTTCTGATTTCAGTGATCATCAGCTTGAAAACGTTCCATCCGATTTGTTTCAACTGTCAATAAAATTCACTTATTTTATCAAAAATTTTAATTTTGCGTGGAAAAATTGTTTTGTGTGTGTAGACTGTAGCGACTTGTTAGGTGTCACTTAATACCTTGGATTCTATTTGCTCCAGTCGGAAATCTCAGCAAAATATGCGAACTGTCTGTTGAAATGCACCACAGCTAAACGTCAGTTCACTTGCCGTTTTTGTACAGTGCTATGTACGCAATTAACGTGCAATTCTAGCCAGTTTAATTTTGCATTTCTGCCAAACTTACGAGCCAAACACGATGTAGAACGAAAACGAGTTGCTAAGTGGAAATGAGTTTATTAAATGCCGAAATTCAGATATCCTTGATATGCAAACTGCCCAATAACATCTCCCGGTGGCATATACACACAAATAACAACTCAAAATTCCACAGAAGACGCTTCACAAATAATACGTAAACCACTTATAGTACAATAAAGAGTCTTTTATTTAGTTGCATTAGACGAATCACATCCCAAGAACCTTAAAATGACTTGCTGGTGCCATAAACATACCTTAGGATCATACAGTAAGTTAAACCCTGTGTGTGAAATTCCTTGGCATTTAGCTAGATAGCAAAATTAGTCAAAACAGATTAAATAACAAAGCTCAGATCACTGTTTTTGTACCTACCTAATTTCTGACTGTTCACTTGAAGACAGAGTGCTGGCTTATTTTCATAGTTTCAGCCACTTTTACCCTAAACAGTTATCCTTTGGGGCAGTGCAGCTACAAAAACGAATTAAGTATTCGTTCAGTTATTTACTACATTGTGTAGATCCCATCAAGAACCAACTTTGTGGATGCTGGAGTGAGACATTGTGTACATTAACAGAAGATAAGCAAATAATAGAAAAATCTGTATGACATATTAACAATAAATTAGTGCAAACAGTGAAAAATCCAGGTTGAAATGTAACGATATTGTGAAAAGGATAGTTCTTAATCACTATACAGCAGAGGTTCCAAGTCACAGATAGGCACAACAAAAAGAGAACAAGCTTTTGGCCAACAAAGCCTTTGTCAAAAAAAGACACATGAACACAACCACAGTCCCTCACAGCTGAAGCCAGTAGTCTGGCTTCAGCTGTCAGAGACAAAGTCCTTGTTGGCCAGAAGCTCATTTTGGGACAGTCTTTTTGTTGTGCTTATCTGTAACTCAACATCTCCGCTATATGGTGAGTTGTAACTAACCTTTTCACAATACTGTTACAATAAATTAGTGCCATTCACACTTAACTACTGAACGGAAAACTGTGCCCAGTAGCTGAGAAAAGCACCGATCACACAGGGTAGCAGAATGATCCACCAAACTACTGTTCAGTAGCCTTGACATCCTTTTGTTGTAGAATCTTGGAACATATTGTGAGCTCAAATGTAATGAGAGATCTCAAACAGAATGACACACTCCATGCCAACCAGCATGAACTCCAAAAACATCAAACTTGTGAAACCCAGCTCACACTTTCCTTACATGACGTCCTGAAAGCCATAGATCGAGGCAGTCAGGGAGATGCAGTATTTTTTGATTTACAGAAAGTATTTCACTGAATACAACACCTGTGCGTATTATCAGAACTATGATTGTGTGGAATATTGAGAGAAATTTGTGAATGGGTAGTGGATTTCTTTACCTTGGATGGAGAGTCCTTGATGCAGAAGTAATTTCAGATGAGCTCCAGGGAAGTGTGTGGGGATCTTTGCTGTTGATCTTGTGTATTAATGATCTTGCAGACAATATTAATAGCAACCTCAGAATCTTTTCAGATGATGCTGTTACCTATAATGAAGTACTGTCTGAAAATAATTAAATACAAATATTCAGTCATATCTTGTTAAGGTTTCAAAGTGATGCAAAGATTAGCAACTTGCTTGAAGTCTTCAGAAAAGTAAAATTGTCCACTTTCACAAAATGAAAGAACCATGGTATCAAACGGTCTCCGTTGGAATCTGTCAACTTGACATTTACTTGGCTGCAGGCCAACTCTTTGTAGGAATGTGTAATGGATCACTTTGGTTCAGCTGTAGGCAAAGCTGGTGGCAGACTGTGGTTCGCTGATGGAATATTAGGGAGATGTGGCCAGTCTACAAGAGCGATTCCTTAAAAATCACTCATCTGACCTATGCGAGACTATTGCTCAAGTTAGTGCGATGCATGCAAAATAGGACTAATGGGGGACATTGAACATATTCAGAAGAGGACAGCATGAATGGTCAGAGGTTTGTTCGACTTCTCAGTGTGTCACAGAGATACCGAAGAAACTGAACTGGCAGACACTTGAAGATATATGTAGATTGTCCCTAGAAAACTTACTACAAAATTTCAAGAACCAGCTCTAAATGATGGGTCTAGGAATATACAGCATCTCCTGTAGGGATTGTGAGGGTAAGATTAGAGTAATTACAGTCTGCACAGACACATTTCAACAGAATTTTTTTCTGCATATCTATATGTAAGTGGAATGGGAAGGAGCCCTAATAAAATGATGGGTGCAGTGGGACATTCCCTACCATACTGTTCAGTGGTTTGCAGATTATGGTTGTAAGTAGCAGCTAAATCGAACCAAGTAAGGAATAAAGCTGCTACTTTGAAAAACTTTTTATCAAACAGCTTTTATACACAACATAATATTTCAACAATGGAAAATCTAGGATGGAAAAATTAGAGTATCATGAAAAGGATGGATTGCTGGTGTTGAGTTGTAGACAGACAAACAATTAGACTGGTTTCTTTTTTAAGAGAAAATGGTTTCCTACATGTGTAAATATTCAGCCATGGTTGCAGTTGTCATGAAGCCTCACAACACGCTGCTACTTGCCATATAGCTAACATACCTGTTAAATCTTTGAGTCTAGATATTCAGTTAATTTGTAGAAAGAATGACTAATGAGATAGTTTTTAAGTTTTCTTCTGAACTGGTTGTGATTACCCATTTTTTGCTTTGTCTGATGGGAAGTAGAATACTTTTGCACCAGGTAGAATACATTTGCATGGGGGGCAGGGGGAGAAAAAACAGTTCAGCTTCTGTCACTTCTTCTGGTCATTTCTTTAGGTACACACTCCAGAAGATAATTCCAGAAGGCAATGAGGAGTGAAAACATGTGAAACAAACCACCACAATGAGAGATGCTCCTAGCAAAACATGCAGAACTGACCATTCAGATTTGTTTATCAATATGTTGTCTCCAGTTTAACTTGTTTTCCAACAGGACTCCAAGGCATTTCACACAGGGAATTGAATGAAGGAAAAAAGTTCTAAATTTTATAAACTCCCTCTTGATTGTCAAGTCTTAAGGAGTCCAGTTAGAAGCCCAAAGCCACTGAACTTGAAGTGCCTTAGCAAATGATGTTTTGAAACTGACAGATCTAGGCTAGTTATCTGTTTGGCCCCAACAATACGGGAATATTAAGATGATAGTTGTTCTTACGTGTAAGGGGAATAGATAGGCACCAGGTATTTATTGAATCACGCTGATATGGAGGCTCTTTGTTGATAGATTCCTCTTTCATTGAAGAGGCATTCATCCATGGTAAGGTATACTGTGTAGATGTAGTCATTACCAAATCAGTTGGCATAAAATAATGCATTGTCCATCTTATGGCTGGCTGTTCCAGAATGAACAACATAAAAGGAAACCATTTTGGAGGTTGACGATCACATGATCATCTTCCCTTCACACTTCTCACAGGATATCTACTATTCTATGTTGATTACATTATAGCTATGTCTAGTTGGCTCATTGTTATATTCTCAGGCAAGGGGACCCATCGTATTGCCATTGTGAAGCCCCTTGTTGGTGCCCCACATTATGCTAGTGCCCCCAACTTCACTGCCCTGTGATGAACACTGGTGCTTCACAATTCTGGTCTCGGTAGGTGATGTCCAAGCTGTGGACATGGTTTTTAAACTTTAGAGAGAGTTTTTGTATTCATTTAAAGCGTGTCACCATGGTCTCATCTTATTTTTCCCCATTCTGTGATGCGAGCATTCTGCCACTATTCTGCAATGAATAAAGAGCTGTTATCAGATGAGGAAGTAGACATTCAGCTACAAACTAGGTGCGTGAGAGGAGGAGGGGAGGTGGAGCAGTTGTGACTCTGGCTGCTTCAGATCGCCTACCTCTCCTATTTGATTGCAGTTCCTTACTTTTTGATGTTTATTTTCCTCCTCCTGTTTTTCACCTGGCTCCCTGTCTCAGGTGACGCCACAAAGATAAAGAGTAAATTGGCAGTCTCTACTTTCCTTCTTCCAGAAAGTTTTTGGCGTAGATTATTAAAGAAATTAATGGGAGGTGATGACCTCAATGTTTAGTCCCTTTCAAACTCCTCAAAAATTCGACAATACTATGGGAAGGATAGATTGCTACTCACCATATAAAAGAGATGTCGAATGGCAGACGTGCGACAAAAAGACTGCTGCACATGGTGAACTTGCAGCCAAAAGGCCTCCATTTAATCTAGCGAACATACGTGCATTCGTGCAAGTGCAACTAACACACAAGTGACCACTGTCTCTGGCCACTGAGTTTAGTCTTAGTCATAGCTTTGCCCTCGTGCCAAGAGTTGTCATGTGCTCAGTTATTGGCTGTGCAAACCAACTGTGTGCTCGAATACATTGTCAGGTGCTTATCTACGTGGGTTCAAAAGTTGTGCTTCCTATAGTTCAATTCGCATGAGTAATTTGTTCCACTCACGGGATTCTGTTATCCAGTTGTTACAAAGTCATCATTGGTGTTTGTAGTACCTGTAATGACCGTGTGGAGTAGCGGCGTTGTCATGCCTGCTGCAAATACTAAAACCTTCAAGAGGGATTCTGATTCAACAACATTGCAACCAGAGATGGGTAATAGGTGTGTGGATACAATGTGAAAACAGCATGGACAATGTGTTGGAAGCATTCTTCCCAATTACTGAAAACACGTATGCCATGTGAAATAGAAAATTAAAATGATATTTTGTGTCAGGTCAGTTCTGTAGTGCTACAAATAAATGGTGACGAGAGAAACACAATGTGCATAAAGTGTAAATGTGTCTACCCAGATTATAGTGGAACAAAAAGGACTACAAGATGGTGACCAATTTCTATGTCTCAACAACCGGAAATACGGAAGCGTCCGATCCCACCTGTCTGCTTTGACCAATGACGTCACAAATCTGGCGGAAACGACCATAAATGACAATTCCAATATGGTGCATATAAAGTCGTTACATACACATTATGAATATGAAAATACATCGAAACACATACACACACATGTTCCACAAGAAGCCTAATGACACTAATGGTACAAATGCGGGAAATTGGGGGTTTTTGGGTGGGGTCAAACTAAATATAAACAAATTTAGACACTCACTCCCATACAAAACCACGCAAAACGACGAAAAAAATCGACGTCACAAAACTCCCCAAATACCACTAAACACAATACCATATGGAATCGAATACTTCCCTCGACCTATATAGCTCAAAAGCAGCTCCCAACCCCATAAGTTAGGATCGAACACTTCTCTTTACCTTGTTGTTGTTGTGGTCTTCAGTCCTGAGACTGGTTTGATGCAGCTCTCCTTGCTACCCTATCCTGTGCAAGCTTCTTCATCTCCCAGTACTTACTGCAACCCACATCCTTGTTAATCTGCTTAGTGTATTCATCTCTTGGTCTCCCTCTATGATTTTTACCCTCCACGCTGCCCTCCAATGCTAAATTGGTGATCCCTTGATGCCTCAGAACATGTCCTACTAACCGGTCTCTTCTTTTTGTCAAGTTGTGCCACATACTCCTCTTCTCCCCAATTCTATTCAATACCTCCTCATTAGTTATGTGATCTACCCATCTAATCTTCAGCATTCTTCTGTAGCACCACATTTCGAAAGCTTCTATTCTCTTCTTGTCCAAACTATTCATCGTCCATGTTTCACTTCCATACAAGGCTACATTCCATACAAATACTTTCAGAGGCGACTTCCTGACACTTAAATCTATACTCGATGTTAACAAATTTCTCTTCTTCAGAAACGCTTTCCTTGCCGTTGCCAGCCTACATTTTATATCTTCTCAACTTCGACCATCATCAGTTATTTTGCTCCCCAAATAGGAAAACTCCTTTACTACTTTAATTGTCTCATTTCCTAATCTAATTCCCTCAGCATCACCCGACTTAGACTACATTCCATTATTCTCGTTTCGCTTTTGTTGATGTTCATCTTATACCCTCCTTTCAAGACACTGTGCATTCCGTTCAACTGCTCTTCCAAATCCTTTGCTGTCTCTGATAGAATTACAATGTCATCGGCGAACCTCAAAGTTTTTATTTCTTCTCCATGGATTTTAATACCTACTCCAAATTTTTCTTTTGTTTCCTTTACTGCTTGCTCAATATACAGATTGAACAACATCGGGGAGAGGCTACAACCCTGTCTCACTCCCTTCCCAACCACTGCTTCCCTTTCATGCCCCTCGACTCTTATAACTGCCATCTGGTTTCTGCACAAATTGTAAAAGCCTTTTGCTCCCTGTATTTTACCCCAGCCACCTTTAGAATTTGAAAGAGAGTATTCCAGTCAACATTGTCAAAAGCTTTCTCTAAGTCTACAAATGCTTGAAACGTAGGTTTACCTTTCCTTAATCTTTCTTCTAAGGTAAGTCGTAAGGTCAGTATTGCCTCACGTTTCCAATATTTCTGCGGAATCCAAACTGATCTTCCCCAAGGTCGACTTCTACCAGTTTTTCCATTCGTCTGTAAAGAATTCGCGTTAGTATTTTGCAGCTGTGACTTACTAAACTGTTAGTTCGGTAATTTTCACATCTGTCAACACCTGCTTTCTTTGGGATTGGAGTTATTATATTCTTCTTGAAGTCTGAGGGTATTTCACCTGTCTCATACATCTTGCTCACCAGATGGTAGAGTTTTGTCAGGACTGCCTCTCCCAAGGCCATCAGTAGTTCTAATGGAATGTTGTCTACTTCCGAGGCCTTGTTTTGACTCAGGTCTTTCAGTGCTCTGTCAGACTCTTCACGCAGTATTGTATCTCCCATTTCATCTTCATCTACATCCTCTTCCATAACATTGTCCCCAAGTACATCGCCCTTGTATAGACCCACTATATACTCCTTCCACCTTTCTGCTTTCCCTTCTTTGCTTAGAACTGGATTTCCATCTGAGCTCTTGATATTCATACAAGTGGTTCTCTTTTCTCCAAAGGTCTCTTTAATTTTCCTGTAGGCAGTATCTATCTTACCCCTAGTGAGATAAGCCTGTACATCCTCACATTTGTCCTCTAGCCGTCCCTGCTTAGCCATTTTGAGACGTCTGTATTCCTTTTTGCCTGCTTCATTTACTGCATTTTTATGTTTTCTCCTTTCATCAATTAAGTTCAATATTTCTTCTGTTGCCCAAGGAGTTCTACTAGCCCTCGTCTTTTTACCTACTTGATCTTCTGCTGCCTTCACTGCTTCATCCCTCAGAGCTACCCATTCTTCTTCTACTGTATTTCTTTCCCCCATTCCTGTCAATTGTCCCCTTATGCTCTCCCTGAAACTCTGGACAACCTCTGGTTCTTTCAGTTTATCCAGGTCCCATCTCCTTAAATTCCCACCTTTTTGCAGTTTCTTCAATTTTAATCTCCAGTTCATTACCAATAGATTGCGTTCAGAGTCCACATCTGCCCCTGGAAATGTCTTACAATTTAAAACCTGGGTCCTAAATCGCTGTCTTACCATTATATAATCTATCTGATACCTTCTAGTATCTCCAGGATTCTTCCATGCATGCAACCTTCTTTCATGATTCTTGAACCAAGTGTTAGCTATAATTAAGTTATGCTCTGTGCAAAACTCTACCAGGCGGCTTCCTCTTTGATTTCTTATCCCCAATCCGTATTCACCTACTATGTTTCCTTCTCTCCATTTTCCTACTCTCGAATTCCAGTCACCCATGACTATTAAATTTTCGTCTCCCTTCACTACCTGAATAATTTCTTTTATTTCATCATACATTTCTTCAATTTCTTCATCATCTGCAGAGCTAGTTGGCTTATAAACTTGTACTACTGTAGTATGCATGGGCTTTGTATCTATCTTGGCCACAATAATGTGTTCACTGTGCTGTTTGTAGTAGCTTACCCGCACTCCTATTTTTTTTATTCATTATTAAACCTACTCCTGCACTACCCCTATTTGATTTTGTGTTTACAACCCTGTATTCACCTGACCAAAAGTCTTGTTCCTCCTGCCACCGAACTTCACTAAATCCCACTATATCTAACCTTAACCTATCCATTTCCCTTTTTAACTTTTCTAATCTACCTGCCCGGTTAAGGGATCTGACATTCCATGCTCCGATCCGTAGAACTCCAGTTTTCTTTTTCCTGATAACGACGTCCTCCTGAGTAGTCTCCGCCCGGAGATCCGAATGGGGGACTATTTTACCTGTGGAATATTTTACCCAAGAGGACGCATATCATCATTTATCCATACAGTAAAGCTGCATGCCCTCGGGAAAAATTACGACCGTAGTTTCCCCTTGCTTTCAGCCGTTCGCAGCCCCAGCACACTAAGGCCGTTTTGGTTCATGTTGCAAGGCCAGGTCAGTCAATCATCCAGACTGTTGCCCCTGCAACTACTGAAAAGGCTGCTGCCCCTCTTCAGGAACCACACGTTTGTCTGGCCTCTCAACAGATACCCCTCCATTGTGGTTGCACCTTCGGTACGGCCATCTGTATCGCTGAGGCACGGAAGCCTCCCCACCAAAGGCAAGGTCCATGGTTCCTCTCACTCACTCACTCACACACACACACACACACACACACACACACACACACACACACACACACACACACACACACACACACGAAAAAATACTCAACCAAAAGAAAAACCCGACCCACCCACACCTCAACACCCTCCAACCAACCCAACCTCCCCCTCAACCCAAAATAAAAATCTCACAAACAAAAACCAAATGCAACATAAAAAAATCTCAATCACACACTACAACTCAACAAAAACTTCAGCAAAATAGATCCTCCACAACTAAAACACGAACAAACACACTCTTCCCCCCCCCACCCCCCACCCTCGCAAACACTCTAACACAAAATAAACCACCCACCCCACCCTGAGCTGCAGCCAGCCAGTCACCCACCCACCTACCTACCCAGACCACCCTAACCAACTACTTTCGGCCTATACATTTTACTCACAGCCCTTAAGAAAACCCGAACAACACAATAGCCCTCAGGGATACTCTTCTGCCAACAGTACTCATCTAAATGAGACTGAAGGTTAGAACAGCGCCTCTTCCCCCTCCCAAGAACTGCCTTAACCACCCCCCACATCCCCTCTATTGTATTGGTAGAAGCCCCCATCTCATAATTCTTGAACTCTAAGCTATGATTCACTACTAAATGATGAAATCCGATCTCACCCAACCCCCTATATGAAGAAAAAGCATCAGAAACTACTGTGGACCCTGGCTCTATATATTCCTCAATTAACCCTACTAATTCAGCCTTAGACCTCCCTTCCACAACCCTAAAAACACATTCGGAACACCCACCCCCTGGAACAACAGCCCCCCACACCCAGAGACCAGCCACAGACTTACCCCTCCCATACTTCCTTTTCCTAAACTGCGACTCGTCCACCTCCACAACAACCCCATGCCCCCCCCCCTCTCCCCCCCCCCCAGCTTACCCCTGTACTTAGTAAACTCTGAACACACTTCACAACAAAAAGAAAACCAATCAAGCACACTCCTCTCACTCTCACCAGTCTCATGCATGCAAAAACTGTGTGGGGATCTATAACAAAAGTAATAAGTAACCAGTACTATCTCGCACATGCCCAACCTAGACTTCTCGAACCAGGTACCGCGCCGTATGGAACGCCAAATGTCGTCTTTCCTACAGCGCCACATATAACCGACCCTGGTCTGAGAGGCCGGAACTTTAGCCAACTTCATTTCTTCACGGCAAACACTGCATTTGACCACCTTGGCAATTAAGCCAAAAAGCTGCAGAAACTTAATGAGCTCTAAAGGGGTGTTCCCCATCATAGCCCTCAAACAGGAACTATTAATCTTATCTGTCATATCCATTCCTGATCAAAAAACAACAACCGATTAAATTTAATAAAAATACCACACGATGTACAGCGATCACCACTAAATTAACCTTCACACAAAACCACAAAATCGTTAACCACTGAAACGAATTCCACTTCAAACACACTCGAACAATACTTGACACTGAGCAACAGCTAACTGAGCCCAAAACACCAAACAAATGAAAACCCTGAACGTACCACCAGAGGGCACAACAAACCACAACACGATGACATCTACAAACACGCCACACCAAACTCCGTGCCGTCATGACGTCACACACCATAACACCCTTATGTCACGGGTCAAAACCGACGCGTGGGATCGGACGCTTCTGTTGACCCCAACAACCTTATCTGTTATAATGGGGACATAGATGTGGACAACAGCAGCAGAATTGGGAGAGCTTCTACAATCTTCCAACATATATTCAAAGGGTGTGTCCACAAAGCTTTGGTCGTACTATTATCATCCTTCCGATGGCCATATATGCATGTTAGATGTGGAAAATATCAGTAAAATTGATACACAAGCTCAATGTTTTATACCAACTATTCTTCAGGAAAGTTCTGAAGGTCAGTTATCACCACCACATTTCAAATGAAGAAGTGCTGAGAAGTGGTCTATCCAGCCTGCACAAAGTCATTGCTGAAAGAAGGCTGAAGCTTGTGGGGCATGTTCTCTGCATGAAAGATGGAACAACCCCAAATCAACATTTCTGTTGAAATAAACAGGAACTAACTGTAAGTCAGTGGGTGTTACCTATAACAGCTACTAAATGAAAAGGCACTAAAAGGTTAAGAAGTAACAAGCTAGTAGTCAAGTAATTCTGTACAGTCTTTGTGAGGTATTTCAGGGCAAGAGCCCAGGTCAGTGGAAGACAAGTTGCATCGCTATGATGCCCATCTGATCACAACTGAACCGTTTGTCCGAAAATTAAATTTCAGTTGTTTGCCAGTCTTCCTCTCCAGACATCATGTATTGTGACTTATTGCTATTTTTTAAATGAAGATGCCTTTGAAAAAACCCATTTTGAAAGGAGAGTAGACAAAGTGCAATATGATGATTGATAGCAGTAGATCATAATAGAAGAAATTTCTTTGAGGTGTTTTAAGCATTGGAAGGTTTGATGGGTCAATGCTTTGATGTGATAGGATTCTACTCTTAGGATTGCAACCCCATCACATACACCATATATTTTTCCTACCCAAAATATTAGGTTGGAAGCATGGATTCTGAAAACATGATAATGTGAAACCCAACTAGCACTTTTCTCACATGACATACGGGAAGCTATATATCAAGGCAGTCAGGTGGACGCATTATTTCTTGATTTCCGGAAAGCATTTGACTCGGTACAATACCTTTGCTTATCATCAAAAGTTCGATCATATGTGTTATTGAGTGAAATTTGTGACTGGATTGAAGACTTGTTGATAGTAAGGACACAGTAGTTTATCTTGGATGGAGTCATTGTCAGATGTGGAAGTAACTTAAGGTGTGCCCCAGGCAAGTGTGTCAAGACCCTTTCTGTTCATGTTGTATGTTAATGACCTTCCAATATTACATTTTAAGCACTGTTCTCCTTTGTAATTTCATGCATAAATGCAATGTTTGATTATAAACTTATTAATGAGAAAATTATTTTTTAAAAATTACTTGACACATTATTTCTTTACTTTGTTTCTCGTGGAATACAATATATAGAAGTAGTATAAGTATTGCGTGTGAGTGTGAGTGTTTTGTATCTCAGGAGAAGGCCATTTTGCGTAAAGCTTGTGTGTCTAGCAGTCTTTCTGTTGTGTCTGTCTGTGACTCAATGTCTCCTCCAAGTGGTGAGTAGCAATCTATTCTTTTCATAATTTATATAAAATCTTTGAAATGCTAATGAAGCAAACATATAGTGGAAGCATTGGCATATCAACTGTTTGTATTTTTCAGAATTATTCTCCTTGACTCTGTAGATAATTTCCAAAACCCACAGTCCTGTAAAATGTACTATGAAAGTGCACATACTTCACTCTGTCTTTCTGTTTGTGTGTCAGCTTCATAATGGTTGAAAAATAAAAGTGCAATCTTTATTTTATCCAGCATTTGTAACACCATATTCAGTTACACATCGTGTTCAATAAATTGCATCCTGCAAATGAGTATTTAGGGATATGGAGTGAGTCAAGTTGTGTATTAGCGAGAAAAACAGTCATTGCAGGCAACTTCTGTGAAATATACTAACCACAAATTACAACTGTCACATTGTTAGTTATGGGAATTGCTTCTAGATTATTTTGTAATGTGTTATAAATAATGGTATTATGTATGTAAAGTTGTCCTCAAACTGAAGGTTGGTTTGGACACTACAGTAGTTTAGTAGCAGGGTTCTTTGTTTGAGCTTAGAACTGATTTACCAACCAATTATAGGAGAGACATACGTTTTAATGTTGACTCAGAATCATTACACAGCTTGTAATTTTTCACATGAACTGATGATCACTTGGTAATTTACAGAAAAGTATTAGGGCCACTGTAGTGCTGAACCCCAGACCTTTGGATTTGTAGCTAGAGAGCCACCAAGTCAGCTAATCGCTGTGTCTTAGAAGACACTTTACCTTTCATTATTTCTCACATCAGGGTGTCTCTATTGATTTCAAATAGCGATACTGGCTGTCTGTATACTGAAAAGTTGAAATCTTGTTAGGCATGTACTGAAACTTAGACTGTTGAATCTTAATACTCAGTAAGCGATAAGATGCTCTTGTATTTAATTTTTGAAAAGCTAGAGATTTCAAATCTCCTCTCTGGTTTTTACTGGCAGCCTGTTACTTTTGCACAAGAATATAAAACTACATTCTGAAACTGTAACATTTTCAATTTTAGTACTGTGGTTTTAAATTTCACTGTTCATCTTAAGTTTGATGTTCATTTCTCATCAGACTAATGTTTTTGTAACAATTGTAAATGATTATTACCTTCATCTCAGACTTGGTCATGCTTAGCCCACAGTTTTCTTGTTAGAGCAATGAGAATGCATATATAGAAACCACAGTCTGAAAATTCAGGTGTGCCGTGTTTTAATTATAGGTTATGACTGGCTGTATTGCAAGGTGGGGTAGTGCAATATGTCTATAATCCTGCCAAAACAATGAGACTGGAAGTAACCTGCCCAAATAGTTAAGAAACATATTCAGTCTCTCAGTAATATGAAGAAGAGAGAAGGCTGCCCACCACATGTAGGAGACATTGAGTCAGTCTCTCTCTCTCTCTCTCTCTCTCTCTCTCTCTCTCTCTTTCTCACACACACACACACACACACACACACACACACACACAAACACACACAAAATGGAAAACAGCTAAGCTTTCAGTAAAACTACAATGAAATTTTTGCTAAAAGATAAGCAGTCTTTTCATTGTGTCTGTCTGCAACTCAATGCCTCCTCCTATTCGATGAGTAGCAATCTATCATTTTTCATATTGTTGTTGTTCTGTACTGAACTTGCATTATTTCTTCCTGTGTCACCAAAAGACTATTTCCATATGCTTTCCTAATGTCCCATTATTTCCTGCCCCCTTATTGTCCTGTATGTCTCTCCCCTCCCAGCAGGGCCAGTCCTTCACTATTCTACACACACACACACACACACACACACACACACACACACACACACACACCTTCCAAGGCATCCACTTTGTACCAAAAAACACCAAGATTTCTCAAACTAAAAACAAAAAAAATATTTCTTTTTATTCCACACATTTTCAGTATCGGTACTCCACCTATGGAAAGTCTGTTTGATTAAGGCAGTGCTTGACATCAACACACAGAAAAAAAGCAAATAATGGAATCTTACTTATTGTGCATGTACAATGAAGTGACAAGTCATGGGATAACAATGTGCACATATATAGATGGTGGTAGTATTGTGTACACAAGGTATGAGAGGGCAGTGCATTGGCGGGGCTGTAATTTGTACTCAGGTGAGTCATGTGAAAAAGTTTCCAGCATGGTTGTGGCTGCACAGTGGGAATTAAGTCTCTGAATGTGGAGTGGTAGTTGAAGCTAGACTAATGTGACATTCCATTTAAGAAATCATTAGGGAATTCAATATTCCGTGATCTTCAGTGTCAAAAGTGTGCCGAAAATAGCAAATTTCAGGCATTACTTCTCACCATGAGTGAAGTGGTGGCCAGTGACCTTCACTTGATGACTGAGAGAGGTGGCATTTGTGTAGAGTTGTCAGTGTTAACAGACAAGCAACAGTGCATGCAATGACCATAGAATTCGATGTGGAACATATGATGAACGTATCCATTAGGACAGTCCAACGAAATTTGTGTTAATGAGCTATGGCAGCAGATAACTGTTGCAAGTGCCTCTGCTAACAGCATAACATCATCTGCAGTAATTCTCCTGGCTTGTGACCATATTGCATGGACACTAGATGACTTGGAAACTATGGCCTGTTCAGATGAGTTTAGATTTCAGATAATGTGGGCTTTGTTTACATGAAATGGACCAGGTTCTGTGGTCCAACCGTACCAATCATTGACAGGAAATGGTTATGTTCAGCAGCTTGGAGACCATTTGCAGCCATTCATGGATTTCAACTTCCCAAACAATTGTGGAAGGTCACAGTTCTTTGCTGTTGGTTTGAAGAACATTCTGGACAATTTGCACGAATTATTGGGCCACCAGATTCCCCGACATAAATCCCATCAAACATTTATAGGACATAAATGAGAGGTTAGTTTGTGCACAAAATCCTGCACCAGTAACACTATTTGCAGTTATGGATGGCTATAGAGACACCATGGCTCAATATTTCTGCACGGGACATCCATTGAGTCCATGCCACATCGAGTTTCTGCACTACGCCAAGCAGAAGAAAGTCCAACATGATAGTAGGAGGTATCCCAAGACTTCTGTCACCTCACTATGCTGTATAGTAAGAAGAATACACAATTTTGTTTGTATGTGGTTGTGGAGTATACAGGATGTGAAACGTACACAAAGCTGCCAACTGTAGCCGCAACAATGGCTCCAACCAGGCTGAGCATTGGGTTGAACTGAGATTTGACTTTAGGTATGGGTAATTCGTTCTATTCTAAAACCGTGTACCGGATCAAGACATGAACTGAGGACCTTTGATTTTTCCGTGGCAAGTGCTCTACTGACTGAGCTACCCAAAAATACGCCTCTGTGAAGTTTGGAAGGTAGAAGACCAGATAATTATGGAAGTAAGACTTTGAGGGCTGTTCACGAGTCGTGCTTGGCGACCTCAGCCGGTAGAGTATGGGCCCAAAGAAGGCAAAGGTCCACACTTCAACTTTTGGTCCAGCACACACATTTAGTATGTCAGGAAGTTTCATATCAGTCCACACTCCACCACAAAGCGAAAATTTCATTCTGGCATTCTATTCTGCTTCAGCCTTATGGCAGAGTTCATCAGTCATAGCAGCTGTTGGTTGTTGGCGTGCCAGTCTCTCAGCAAATGGCCAGGTGTTTTCAGTTGGTCTAAGTTCTGGAAAACATATTGGCCAGAGCAGTAGCAGAACAATCACTGTATCTAGGTGGGTAGGTCAGGACAGCAATGGTGACATGTGATATTAAGTTGCCTCGTTCACAGATTGTCACAGTGACTTCGGAGACTCATCTCGGCTAAGCCACTTGCCAGAAATGCAAATTATGCTGTCTGTATTAATATCTGTTGGAACCAGAAGTGATTGTGTTGAGGTGTTATATCATGTTTTATGTAATGTAATATACCCGTGTATAAATTTCTGTTTGCCATTATAGAATTATTCATACCTAGATCGGACTAACTGTGCAGTCTTCGTTACTGTGGACTTTATTTCCTTCTGCAACTTCTGTGCTGGAAGTTGAACAGATCTCTTACAAATCTCAAATTTCCAATAAATAATGTAGAAACGTTCTTTGTTAATATGAATACATTGATCTATTAATTACAACAGTCAAACATGTCATACATTCCTTTATGACCAAGGAGCAGTATCATTAGATTTGCTCAATACAATTACATATGACAGTAATTGACCTTTACTCTCTCTTGGATGACAGCTAACTGAACGATCTCAAAGACTCTCCAGATATTGGGGACATCATCACGATTGTCACAGACGTCGTCCTCCTGTGGATTGTACCCTATCTCCAAGGTAGGAGCAGACAATGCAAAACCAACAGGTACTATGAAGCTTAGTAAGATTCCTGTTGTCATCCTGACTAGCAGATATGCTGTGTCCATTCAACTTAAACACACAGAAAGAAAACAAATTTCCAAACAGCATGCTATACTAACTCATTACTTAAATTTTTGTTGTTGCAATCATCATTCGTTGGTTTGGTAAATGTTGTGCAACACCTCTGCTTGTTAAAGTGATATGTTACCTTAGAACTTGTGAACTTGGTAGTGCCCCCATATCATCACACTAGGTGCTGGGCTCATATGACAATGTTTATACTCAGAGCTACCCCACATGATTACATCCATCACAATAGTGTATGCAGAGCTGGGACTCATCTAAACAGAATTTGTCTCGTCAGTATTAAATACAATGTTTTTGTTGCGCACACCGCTGTGGTTGTGCCTCTTTCCACCGGTGTTCTTCTCACTGCCACTGTATTAGTGGATGTCACCACAGTGACAAACATTCTGACAGTAGATAGTGCTCCAGACTTCGTCCCACTGACCATGTGGATACTCGTGTTACTGCAAAGTAGCCAGTTTCTTGCCATCTCTCAGGTTTTATCGGAGTGACAGATTGTGTTCTTCCAGTTATTTTGCTGAGTTGTTTCCATTTTATGCACAACATGTTGATTACTAGCCCAACTGTCTTCCTAAAGTGCTGCAAAGTTTGCTGCTGTGTGTACTCGATGCATGCACTCCGAAAGACTTGACTGTTATTATTGGTGTCATGCTGCTATTTCTAGCTGAGTTGGATTCCAGACACCTACTTTGCCCTTTGATGTGCTTGTTTTTCAGAGCTCAAGCTGAAATTCCATGAAATGCAAATTCTGTGTCCCAGCTCTGGTGAATATAATGGCCAGAGAGAACAAAATGAGTGCAGGGCCTCAAGCCTCATTGAAAATCAAGCCTTTGTCCTTGTTTGTTAGGTTTTCTAACATACTTATTGCAGTTGTCTCCTTAATTATGCTGTCCCAGAAACCTGATATTTCCACTACAAGGATGTTCACATTATATTTCATTTCATAATTATATTCGAGGCAGTACTTAGCGATAGCTGGTTTGCCTGGTTGTTACAGTCGGATGTGTCACTGATGTGCTTTCACCTCTCCTCGAATGTCCCAATAGTCTGCCCCCACGTAAGACGTGCTATGTTCTAATGGCATTTGATATACGCCAGACTTTTGGAGACATAATTTGTAAACAGTTATAGTGAATGTTACATAGTGCAGGTCTTCACAGCGGAGATAGTGGTGAAACCACAAAAAATGACAAACTGTGAAAAAAAACAATTATAATAAGAAATACAAAAACATGGGAAAACGATAGCATTTTGTAACAAGGACAAAAATAAAGCCCCACTGATGATGTTGGAACTTCAGCGAAACATGTCTGGAAGATAGAGGAAAAAATAAAATTGTGTTTTGCTCGAGGTGGACCCTCTCCAAAATCAAATCTATTTGTAAGCAAAGGTAGACAGAAGAGCTTCAACCTCAAGGTGACATATTGTCTTTAACACTGTAAAGACTACTTTTTATCTTAGTTGAAAGGAGTGAAATGCACTGTGTGCCATATTTCTATAGGAGCCTACTGATCTTTCTGAATATTTGGCCAGCATTAGATATGTAAGCATTTGTTTGCTTCTCTTCTTCCTTCTCAGACTTAATCTATTTCTCATTAATCTTTTTCTCATTCATTCTTGATTTTGACAATCTGAGTACCCACTCCTTTGGAGCATTGCTTGTAATTCTTCAATGATGCTCTCCTTGTCTGAAAGTATTGACCAGATTTTGTAGCAACAAATTTTTGTTAGCTGATGATGACTTGAGGCATGGAGATAGGTCAGTGCATATAGGTTTGCCTTATGCATTGTGACAAAGGTGTCAACGTGTTCTCATATCATGTCAAGGAAAGGTAGCTAGTTCTCTTTTCAAAGTTGCATCATGGGTTTTATGTTACAAAGAGTTTACGTGTTCCAGGAGCTAAAGTTTATCTGCTTGATGTGACCAAAAGACAAGTGCCGTCCATGTGCCAATAGAAACATGTTTCAGCTTGGAGGATTTTAGTACCTTTGTTTAATTGGGTTCCATGAATAGGTTTGCCATCAGGGGTTTGGTCATCATATTTTCCTTTGAATAGGAAATAAGTTGACTTCAGAAAACACACAAAACTTTCTGTGATACAATCTTCAATGTTTTCCATGATTAGTTCCAAGGTGTCAAAGTGGAACCTGGTCAAGAGGGCAATACCACTGAAACTGACCATAATATCAATATTCCACTTCCGCAGTTGGCTTGGGGGGGGGGGGGGGGAGGAGGACTCAGCACAACACACCATTAACCAACCACACTTGGAAAGCCTGAGAGATCACCTCACTTCATTCAACAGGGAGTAAACATTTCACAATGCATATCAGTTGGAGAAGCTGTGCCAGGTGAAAGGTAGACTTCTCAGTACACAGATCTATTCGACAAGGTGTCAGGATGAAAAAGCCGTACCTACATCTGCAGACATCGAACATCACATTAACACACCAGCCTTGCAAACTTGGCCCTAGTAAGAGAGAGAATTCATGAAATCCGAAAAATGCCAGAGATCACTTAAAAAAATTCTTCATCTCCATCTTTACATGTCAGCTACACACTCTGGAATTCTTGGGAATGGGGTGACAATATGGCCTTGTCACAAACAGAATCAGTGCAGTTGAAAATTATTTCGCACCAGAAAACAAAATTCAATCATTAGCACAAAAAGCCAAGACAAGGTACAGGGAAACATACTGTCATTAATCTCACCGACAATCATGTAGATGAGAATACAGTGAAGATCCTTGCTAAAGGGCTCGATTTCATACACGCTCCAAAAATTATACCAGTAGTAGATTACATCAGCTCCATGGAATATGTTGCAGCTTCTCTACCACCGGAAGCAGAAGAGGTGGTTTGTTGTAAAACCTTTAGAGCACTTATCACAGTGCCTATACTAAGATCCAGCATCTCCAAGGAAGAGCAAGCAACACTGAGAAATCTGCAAGGGGACAAGGAAATTATAGTCCTACCTGCCAATAAGGCGATCCTACAATCCTAATGTCACAAGGACTACAATAAGATTTTTCACCTTTTCAATTATGTAGCATACAGACAAATGTCGACCCTACAAGTAAAATCAAAAGGAAGTCTGACCCTTCTCAATGACTCAAGGCTCGTCATGCAACATGATTAAGGCTCTCAGAATACGCTGAAGCCAGACAGTTGTTTCACAGACGTTTTTATGCACATTGTGACATCAGTTTATCTCCTGTTCTTTGGTAACTATTATGAACAAACTAATGATGTGGTAGTGGGTAGTCCATTATTCAGTACCAGCCTATGCAAAGACCCTAATTTCGCTAATTTGTTTCTGTTGGTATATGATACATTTATGGGGTGTTAGCACTTGGAACAGAAGAGCTGAAGAGTTACTGGAACATTTAAACTCAGTCCATCATAATACAAAATTTGTGATGGAACTGAGAGAGAGAGATCAAGCTACCTTTCATTGATGTTAGTTATGAGAAGAATCACAATGGATCTCTAGGTCACACCAAGCGAGGTGGCGCAGTGGCTAGCACACTGGACTCGCATTCGGGAGGACGACAGTTCAATCCCGCGTCCGGCCATCCTGATTTAGGTTTTCTGTGATTTTCCTAAATCACTCCAGGCAAATGCCGGGATGGTTCCATTGAAAGGGCACGGCCGACTTCCTTCTCCGTCCTTCCCTAATCCGATGAGACCGATGACCTTGCTGTTTGGTCTCTTCCCCTAAACCAACCAACCAACCCTAGGTCACAGTGTATGTAGAAAGTCTACGTATACTGACATATATCTCCAAGAATAAAGCCATTGCCATCCATCACAAAGGAATTTGATGCTAAAGAATGGTCCATGTGTAGTGGTTCCGTCTGCTTTGTTTCTTCATTTGTTGTCCTCGGTGATGACGTACTGCATTGCTACACTGGCTGAAAAATGAGTTGTGGATTCCAACACTGACTACTGTAAATAATGTAGCCGACAGGTGCACAGTTGCGCTTCACAGTACTTTAATTTCACTGTTCACAATCCGCTAATAATACACAGTTATTTGCCCAGTGCACAGTCTTTTTAATAGTTTGCAGGCAGAGCTTCAAATACTGCTACAATAGTTTACTGTTGAACATCTACGAGCAGTAAAAACCTAACCACAAAGTTCACAGTTCTTGAAGAATAGCAAGGTACATATGGAGCAGACACTGTCATTGGTTTGACACGTGGCCTAATTGTTTAACACTTATTCCACAGATAAGTTGAAGTATTGTTGTTGTTCTAACCAACACAGATTTCTCATCTGAAATTCGGACGTGGACTGGCTGACTGACTGACTGACTCATGACCAAAAAGTGGGCCATTGTATATCATCAGAATAGTAGGCCCTGAAACTACACATTGTTCAATGTTTAACCTACAGAAATTACAATTAAAACTTAACTCATTAAATTAACTGAATACATCAAAAAATTGGTTCTTTTTAACAGTTTCTTCTACTACGAGATGTAGGCCGAATTATTTGTTTAAATCATGAAATTAACAAATATAAGTACACAAACAATACTTTGGACAAAACTGTTAATTACTTTGGAATTAATTAAAGGCTGGCTTTGCTAACATGTTTTTGAATAGAGCCAAATAGATACTTTAAGATTACTAGTATTTTGTCTTCCAAATCTTTACAATTATTACAGAATTTATATTTGTTTATATGTCAACAGTAGAATTTAAGTTAAGAAACAATTACTGATTTCACCCTATAATGAAAGATACTAACTAATAATAGTCAAAATAAATTAGAAAGTCAATTACACATATAAAACTAAGCACAAAATTAGATCTGGTGTTATATTCTTTAAAACTGAGGGCCAACCTTTCTGTATTATGAAAATACAGATTATACTCATGTATGTTATTGGTAATTAGTTCAAAAATGAAAAAAAAAAAAACAAATTTAAGTAGACAGATGGCAAAATAAGAGGGGAATTAAAAATATCCCATCTTGCTTTGTTACACTTGGAGCTCAAACACTTTCAGACAAGAAGACCCTTGCTGAAAAATTTAAAACACTTATGAATAATGTTCTGAAGGAATGGGTACTCATTATCATATGAAATCAAAATAAAGAATATGTGAGATAGAGGTTGAGACTGAGAAAGAAGAACAGGAACTAAGAATTGCTTGTCTGGCTTACGCTGACCAAATATCTGGAAAGATTGGTGGAGTCCAGTGAGAACATGGTATCTGTTGTATTTCACTCCTTTCAACTAAGATAGAAAGCACTTTTGTAATATTAAAGATGATTTAGGCCTCTGTAAGTCTGTTGTGTACCACAAGGCTGACTATCATAACAATCAAAGAGAGATGTGAGTAACATCAGTGATATACTAGACCAACACAACCAAGCGAATTGATGTTGCCAAGTATAGCAGAACCCCACTATCCACATCCTACAGGACCAGAAGCATGGTCAGACCACAAAAAGGCTGGATTATCAGAACAACACTTTTATTGACCCACATCATCATAATAAAGTACAGCACAACTTCAATGTTCAACTGGAAATACTATATGAAATATTGTTCCATATTAAAACAGCAACAAAATGAAAACATTCACACAATCAAAAATCTTACAAAAAAGTGTAATGATTAGTGGTGCATGTATTGTAAAATATGTCTGTATCGTACAGTAATATATTGTCTCTGTGAATGGCAGCTGAACATTGGTTCATACCTTTTTACAGTACTGCATTAACATGCAATTGATTTACACTTAACTCTTCAAAATACGAGAAATCTACAATTACATCTACACCTATACCTGTACTCTGCAAACCATCATGAAGTGCTTATTAGGATTTCTTCCCATTTCATTCACGTATGGTGTGTGGAAGGAATGATTGTTTGAATGCCTCTTTGCACACTGTAATTTTTTTAATCTCACCCTCACAATCCATATGTGTGTGATACATAGCGAATTGAAGTTTATTCCTAGAGTAATAATTAAAGCTGGTTCTTGAAACTTTGTTAGTAGATTTTCTCAGGATAGTTCACATTTATCTTCAGCAATCTGCTAGTTCAATTTCTTCAGCAACACTGTAGCACTCTCCCACACTGGTGCTCTTTCTTGCTGCCTTACTCTGTATGTGTTCAATATCCCCTGTTAGTCCTCTTTAGTACAGGTCCTACACACTTGTGCAATACTCCAGAACTGGTCACACGAGTCATTTGTAAACAATATCCTTTATAGACTGATTGCACTTCCCCAGTATTCTACCAACAAACCGAAATCTGTTTTACCCTCAACTGAGACCTTGTGAGCATTCCATTTCATATCACCACAAAGTGTTACATCCAAGTATTTGTATGAGTTGGCTGATTCCAACAGTGACTCATTGATACTACAGTTGTAGGATACTATGTTTGTTTTTTCTTCTTGTAAAGTGCACAATTTTTTGTTTCTGAACATTGAGAGCAAGTTGCCAATCTTTGCACCACTTTGAAATCTCATGAAGATTCGACTGAATATCTATGCAGCTTCATTCAGCACAGATAATTGCGTCATCTATAAAAAGTCTTAATATTGTGTGAAAGTTCATTGATAGACATCATGAACAGCAAGAGTCCCAGCAACTTCCCTGGGGTATGCCTGATGTTGTTTCTACATCTGATAATGACTCTGTGTGCAAGATAGCATGCTGTGTCTTCCCTGCCTAAAAGTTCCAGTCCAGCCACAAATTTCACTTAATACCTCGTATGATCGTACTTTTGACAGTAAGTGTAGGTATGGTACTGAGTTAAACACTTACCAGAAATCAAGAAATAAAGCATCTACCTGACAGTCTGATCCAGATCTTTCAGTATGTTATGTGAGAAAAGTGCAAGTTGGGCTTCACATGATTGACTCTTTGGACTCCATACTGGTTGGCATTGAGGAGGTTATTCTGTTCAAGATACCTCGTTATGTTGTAGCTCAGAATAAGTTCTAAGATTCTACAACAAATTGATGTCGAGGATATTGGACGGTAGTTTTGTGGATCACTTCTTCTAGCTTCATTGTAGATGGGTTTGACCTGTGCTTTTCTCCCTGAACTGGGCAAGGTTTTTTGTTTGAAGGGTCTACAAGAGAGTATAGTTGAAAGAGGGGCTATGTTGGCCACAAATTCAGTATAGAACCTGACAGAGATTCCATCCGGTCCTACAGTTTTGTTCAATTTTAAGGATTTCTTCCCTTTCTCAACACCACTGACACATCTTTCCAATGGTAAGAGGATTAAAAACAGGGCAATTCTCCTGGGTTTTCCTTCGTAAAGGAACATTTGAAAATAGAGTTAGGCATTTCAGCTTTTGCTTTGCTACTCTGAATTTCAGTTCCTGTTTCATTCACTAGGGTTTGGACACTAACTTTGGGGCCACTAACAGCCTTTACATAGGACAGTAATTTCTTTGGGTTTTATGAAAAATTGTTTGACACAGTTCAGCTATGGTAGTCATTGAAGACTTAACCATTGTCCTCTTGACAGCCAAACCTGCTTCATTCAGCAGCTCTGTATCTATAAACCCAATGCTGCTTTTGTGGGGGAACGCTGGGCGATGCCCAACCCTAAACTTTTTCGTCAACAAAGTAATTTTTTTACGATATTGAGAACTCGGAAGAGTGCCAAAGATTTATTTCACAGGCGTAAATTTTTTATTTCATTTTTTCGTGTTGGTAATTGCAATAGGAATGATACCAGTGCAGTTTTTGGTGGGAAAAGCGATGCCATTGACTGTTTCAATCAGAAAACTAACGAACTATTTTACTTGTTCTCCTGCATGTAAAAAATCAAAAACTGTCAATAATTCGTGTGCGAGTGAAAAGCTAGGAAGTTGATCAGTGGATGACGAAAGTGAAACTGTAAACCTGAGCATTGAACCTACGTGGAAAATGCAGTGAACGAACTAGTGCATGATAGAAAATTAAATGATCGTCCAGAGTGTTGGACTTTGGAACAAGTCCGATACCATTTTTTTGTAGTTCGACATGTTGATGACGTCACGGCTAAAAGCAGACGAGTGGTATCCCATGCTTCAGTTACAAGTAATTTTTGCTGCATTATATCCAATGTCGGAGTAACCTCAAACTTTTTTTTTTTAGAAAAAAAGCACTGTATAAACCTATGCTTTGTTTTTACAGCTATTATTCAGTTATCTCTGTTTCTTTAGAAGTTTCTTTAGAATGACTGACAAGGGAACCTCCCCATCGCACGCCCCCTCAGATTTAGTTATAAGTTGGCACAGTGGATAGGCCTTGAAAAACTGAACACAGATCAATCGAGGAAACAGGAAGAAGTTGTATGGAACTATGCAAAAATAAGCAAAATATACAAACTGATTAGTCCATATCCAATATAGGCAACATCAAGGATAGTGTGAGCTCAGGAGTCCCGTGGTCCTGTGGTTAACGTGAGCAGCTGCGGATAGAGAGGTCCTCGGTTCAAGTCTTCCCTCGAGTGAAAAGTTTACTTTCTATATTTTCGCAAAGTTATGATCTGTCCATTCATTCATTGACATCTCTGTTCACTGTAATAAGTTTAATGTCTGTGTTTTGCGACCGCACTGCAAAACCGTGCGATTAGTAGACGAAAGGACGTGCGTCTCCAATGGGAACCTGATATTTTCTATACGACACTTGTGACGGCATGTGCGTCACATGACAGGAATATGTTATCGACCCACCTAACTTGTACACTTGGCGAATGGGTAAAAAGATTCTTCTACCTTGCCCAATTTAGGTTTTTTTGTGGATGTGATAATCGCTCCCAAAAAAAAGTGATGAAAACATAAGAGTTTGTCACATAAACTGAAAATAAAAAATTAAACTTTTCATTCGATGGAAGACTTGAACCGAGGACCTCTCGTTCCGCAGCTGCTCGTGCTAACCACGGGACCACGGCGCTCCTGAACTCACACTGTCCTTAATGTTGCCTATCTTGCGCACGGACTACTCAGTTTGTATATGTTGCTTATTTTTTTCATAGTTCCACACAACTACTTCTGTTTTCTCGATTGATCTGTGTTCAGTTTTTCGAGGCCTATCCACTGTGCCAACTTATAACTAAATCTGAGGGGGGTGCAATTGGGAGGTTCCCTTTTGAGTACCAAGGAGAGTCTCTCTCATTATGAAATGTTCTACTAGGTACATATCTAACCAGTCCATGGTCAATTATTCTTTTTAAACTTGAGCCATGCTCATGCCCTGTGCTGAAAGTTTCAAGTTCCTCACTAAGATATGATACTACTGATTTCTTATCTATTTTATTGAACACACATATATCTTCCCTTTTTTTAGTAGTCCTTTGTACTTAGGTAATCATTGTTGCCACAACTGTGTCACGGTCACCGACAACTGGTTTCCATGTGGGCATCCTCGAAGAGGTCAGGTCTATTTGTTACCAATATTTCTAATATATTTACAACGTGAGTAGAGTTCTGAACTATCTGTTCTAGGCAGGTTTCAGTAATGTTTCACAGGATGTTTTATCACACAGATCACTAACAAAACTGCAATTTTCCCAATTGATTAGCAGATTATTAAGGTCTCCACCAACGATTACATTATGGCCGAGGAACTTACGTGCAAATGAACTGAGGTTCTCTCCAAAGTTTTCAGTTACATCAGGAGATGAGTCAGTTGGATGATAGAAGGCTCAAATTATCATTTTATGCCCACACCTGATACTGAGTCTTGCCCAAACAGTGTCAGATGCAGCTTCAATTTCTATCTCAGTGGATTTGAGTTTCTTGTCTGCTGCAACAAATTGCATTTGCCTTTCCTTTTGATATACACTTAGATTTTCCACAAAAATCTCACTACTATCAATTTCAGGTTTCGAACAGATTTCTGTACGTAGTGTTAAGAGAGCTTCACTGATTTTCGTAAGCAATTTGAACTCTGCCACTTTTTAGTGAATGCTTCGGCAGCTAACCGTTAGGATTTTAATGCTCTCATCTGTGGGAGGCCTTTCTTTCAACCTTACACTGATACTTCTGAGTTTTGTACAGCTATTGTTATCTGGATTGGATGGAGAGTCACTTAATCTAAAAAAAACCTTGTGTACACCCCACACAGTCAGCTACCGGAGTAGCAGCATCTGATGTGGAGGCCTAGTGCACACCTTAGACCTGCTGACATGTTTAGAGGGACCCTGCAGTTCTCTAAGGCACAAGTCCAGGGAGTTGCAGCCTAGCTTGCCACAGTATCTTTGAAGTTGCTGGTTCAGTCCTTCCATTCAGCTCAGAACCAAAGTGCCACGATCAGTTTTTGGGACAATGCTGCAAATTTTGAGCTTTATTGAAATTCCTTGCGCATAGCTGGTCTTCTCAACTTTCTCTGCCAGTCACTCGATTGACCCGGGTATGACCTCGGACACCAGATAACAGCTATCATTTGTTTGAACGTGTACCATACTCTGCAATTGTTTGCACTCAGTTTCCTTAATGGCTACCAGAATAGCCTCTTCAACATGTTGAATGATGCCCTTAGATGTACCAGAATGAGTGCATGTGGTGTTCTTTCCTGCCTACTGTTGCCATTTCCCTAAGGGTTACCACAATTCGTCTTATGTATGGACTGCTGATGATAATATATCTCTACCTTTTTGCATTTGCTTCCTTTTGGCACTGTACAAAACTGATGAAACGTGTTCCACTGGCTCATGCTCAGTTTCACTTTCGGTAAAAGACAGCACCTCAGACTTGTCGGCTAGGGGGATCGATACAACACCCTGAGTCCTCCCTCACCATCCACCTTGTACAGGATGCCTAGCTCTACCATTGAAATGCCACTCGCAGTCAAGTGGATGAGTAATACTTCTTGCAGAGGACACAGGATCCACAGAAGTGGATATTACTTCAGGTAGTTTTGGTACTGGTACCACAGATACACAACTCTCAAGAGATCTTCCAGCACAATGACTCACAGCAGCTGTTATTTGTTTGACTGTAATCATGGACATTACCAGCTGCTAATGAATGTCAACCAGTTCATTCTTTGAGAGCAGCACTCAAAGTGGGGCTGCATTTTAGCTGGTGAGATGTGTTACAGGACAGTGAACAAATAAACACTGTAAAAACAATTGTTCTGGTCTAAAGAAGGACAAAAAAGCCTGTAATGTCCGTTTGCTTAGGAGACGACAGCTTTGATTTTGCTGCTATATTCTACCATTTCCTAATCCACAAAATGTCTGTTGTGGTAGACCTAGAACTTTGTTCGGTGTATTAAAGGGCCATATCAAATGCATTTGTAGCAATGATACCCAAGCCATAGGTTCATTGTCTTCCTCATTATCACTGGTTGTTCAAGTTACAGTGTCAGAGTTGGTAGTCAGTTAATTCTGCTTCTGTTGCGCAGTCAGCATCAGCTATACTGATAGTCACTTACGACACTGGGCCCAATGTTTGCTTGTTAAGATAGCAACACATGTTTACATTTAGTTGGTGTCATAATTTAGTTTTACACACTTTAATATGAAAGAAGTATATTATCACTGATTTATAAAAAAATGTGTGGACAGTAACTAGCTAGAAAAAAGTTAATTCATACTAAAAGTGTTGGAACTATCGCACATAGCAGCTGTCAACTGTCTATAGATCCATATTGCAGACAATTAGCCATCACCAAGTCCAGTACTGACTGTAGCAGTGGCCTGTGTAGGTGAACAAACACTGGAAATGGGATAGTCAGACTAAATGGTTAGTTGGACCATCCGAGATTAGATTAACGAGATTCTACTGTACCACCAAGAATATAATCATGAAATGAAATGCTATAAGACTAGTCTTGTGGTGGGTTTCTGAGACTGCATAATTAAAGAGTCTATTGAAATGGCATCAGGAAACCTAATATATAGGGATGGAGGTTTCAGCCTGCTACGTAGTCAACATGTTAAATAAGGCTTGGGGTCTGACACTCGGTTAAAGATCTTGCTGGCCATCACATCCACCAGAGCTGGGAAACACAGAGAATTTATTTTACAGAATGTAACTGTTGTGTCTGAAAACCAAGGGCATCACACGTCATAGTTTATATTGGGAATCGTACTTGTCTATAAAGAGCAGCATGAGACCAACAATAGTTCAGTCTGGTTGGGATCCAGGCAGTAAGTATACATGTCAGCAAAATTGCAGGCTTGTTCAGTTGTCAGAAAATTGTGCAGAAAATGTTAACAACTTACAGAATAACTGGTAGCATGCGATTAAGTCTATTTCTCAATGCAATGAATGTGATGTGGTTATAAAATACTGTCCGATGAACAGTATGTGTCCTCTTGGATGTTAGTCATGTGGTACTGTTGGTATGGTGCTCCTTGGTGAATATGGTCCTCAAGAACCCACTGATTGCAATTGTAGGAGTCATGGGATCCCAGGCAGTATGAGTAGCAAAATCTTTGGATGATAAACAATAGTCACAGTAGGCCACAGTCATGTTGCTTTGGTGAATTTTGTTTTATGTGTGTTAGTTGTGATCTATGGCTTACTTGCCTAGTATTTCATCTCCATTGCTGTGAACATCAACAGAGGCTATAAAGAATCAGGTGGCAGCTTAAAACTAGAACAAGATCAGCAAGCCCAACTGTTTATACATATCTGTGCAGTGGTTGGATTGAGACATCAACAGACTGCTGCCTCAGATTGTGAATCCACGTATGTTTTGGAGCTTTTAGTTGGGAAAAGTTGGCACGAGGAACCCTAGTGATTGTCATCTGGGAAATAAGGCTACATCAGCAGATCCAGATTACTCACTGGGGCGAGGCAACCACCAAATTCATTTCTCTAATATTGTGGATTTGTCAAGACCCAGTCATTACTACGTAGGAATTTACAGAGGCCATCAAAATTCTAAATCACAAAAATAACTCGAATAGATAAGGAATATTGGATTTAGACCAGTTGTACTCCTTACTGCTAAACTCTTCCCCATTACAATTTCCACAACCCAGCTCGGCATGAATTCACAATCTCAGGTAATACTTTTCACAAACTGACAGTTACATGGATAAATATAAACATTTTGGTTTACAGAACTTACTTAAGTTTGAAACAGCTGTCCAAGCCTTTATTGCTTCTGATATGCCTCCAACTTCAGGAGGTGAAACATTACTCGGGTGTATGCTTTAAATCACAGCCTAATGTGCATAAAATAAAATTCACCAAAGACATAAACACCAGCCTTGAAATCCTTCCTTGTATCATCCTGTTGCTTTTAAATTAAGGCACATGCTGGTAAACATTTCTCTTTCTTATAGAGATATAACACCATCTTTCAGGAAACAGTCAACATCCAAATGAATGAGAAATCCTCAGCATAAAAGATCAGCAATGTAGTTGTTGTACCCGTCTAAAAATAAACAATAAAATCCACAATTCCACAATTAATGAGCATAGTTTTCATGCAGTACTGTATGTGCATGCACAAAGGTATGCACAAACACCTGACATAAGTTTGGAGACTGCATTGACTATCCTTATCAAGAGCTCACTTAAAACAACAAAGCAGGATTCTCATGTTGTTTCCAATACTGATTTATGATAGGCTTTGCAATTTGGTAAACCATAATTCACATACTTTTATGTAAGATTCTAATGCTTGCACTTGTAACCTCTGGAACTACTGTTAAAACGGTCTATAATTTGAGACAGTTAGTGTGCTTTTCTGCTTGGTTACTTTCTCTGTGAGGCTGCTGTCATCATTATTGCTAACAATTATAACTTTTATTATTTCATGGAATTATAATTAAACTGTATTTTTTCCTTTGTGTATCTGTATATTAAAACAGTTAACTTGGTTTACAATCTGTTACAGTATGAGTGCTAAGGAGTGTGATTCATTCAAGGTTCTGAAGGAGTGTGCACGGAATATAGACAAAAAAATAGTACACTTAGAGAGAGCGCTGCTTTGCCCTAACCTCTTTGGAGATCCCCTGAAGGCTACAGCATCAGAGGAATTTGTAGACCAGCGCATTGAGGAGGTTATTGATATCAAGGTGTCATTTTAACAGTTACAAAGTTACAAATATAGTGTTGCTTATGTCATTCTTTCACAACTGTGTATGCAGTTAAAAATAATGAACAGTAAGCTGATAGAAATCATGGATATTTGTTTTAAGAGGCTGGGATGAAAATAATACATGACAGATACATACATCCCAGGTTTCAGTGCTAGTGGTGTGTCAGGTAATGAGTCATTTTAGAAGTTGTTTTATTCCTCACATTGTGAATGTGGTTGTTATTCTTGAGTGACCATAAACATGAGCAAGACTTGGATGCCCTTAAGAAGTACTGAAGATTTAAGAGAAACAGTCAACTACAGCTGACAATTTTCCAAGACTATGTAGGCATATCACCACAGTTTGCTATCAGTGCTGGTGGTATACGTAACATGTCGGCTGCCACAAGGCCGCTGGTGACCTCGACAGAGTCTTAGGCCTTTGGGTGCCTGTAGCAAAGCCTAATGCCCGAGGCTATGGCCCTGGCCTGGCTTGGCCTGGTGATGAAACATCCAACAATATGAATGTGACAGTCAGTATTAACACTTGCCTTGGTATGGCTCATATAAATGAAATGAACTGGTATGCTAGTAATGAGGTTTGCAACAATTATATGTCAAGGAAAGGGTTGAAAAAACAGTAAATTATTTCCTATATTGTCTGCAGCACCGCAGTTTCTGTGATTTGTGAACACGGGAACCCGAATCCCTGTGGTAAATCTTTTTTATGTACTTTGGAGTCTAGCACTGGCTATCCTCTCCTTGGGAGCTTACAACTCTTGGGGGTATGTGTGTGGGGAGCACACAGGAAAGGAAGGAAAATGCCCTTCATCTTTGACTTGATGCATAGGATGGCTTCCAAACTGACAACCTGGGTTTTCTCATGGATACTGATTAATGCTACTTACAGAAACTTCCCAACACTTTATCAGCTAATGTGCTAGTAGCCCAAAACCTAGCATGGTAACCATTCCACTGTAGGGGAACTGTGAGGAACCTGTACAGTTTTAGCCCCATAATGATGAAGGGAAAGCATTTTTGGTGCCCAAGCTACAAACTCCTCATGTAAGCCAAGGAGTATGTGCCTGCTTGTTTACTTTAGGGTGCAGGGACACCAAGCAATGGTTTCCTTGCAGGGTAGTAGCTGCAGTGGTGAAAAACTGTGATGAAATCCCCATTACAGTCACCTTTCATAAGAACAACATGATCCAGAATGTCATAAAGACCTCATGTAATGTGTAGTAACCAAGTAGCACACAAAACTGATCCAAGAAATAAGAATATGGCTTTTATTCATAAACCTCTGGACAATAATGGAAATAAGCCTCTCATGACTTCACATGTAACAAGACAAAAGAATTATACAGAGGTGCAACACGAGTGATACACAGAACAACTGATGCAAACGGTACAAACTAAAAGAACGTAGTGAGAGTGAGTCAGCATTGTTCCGAATGTATATAAATGTGAGTTGCCAGTAGGTGGTGTGGCAGAGACCGTGCCGTGTGCACACTTCTTACAGGTAGCCTCTAGTGCCCAGCCTGCACCGATACAGTTGCCAATTTATTTAAGTACACGTGTGCAGCGACACTACAGTTGGCGCACTCGTGTGATCACGTGCAATAGTAGCAGTATAAGCACACCTCCCCCTCGTGTGAAGTGGACACCTAGGTGACAGAGGAGATGCCCTCGACTTGACGAGAGACACGTGCGTCGACTGCAGAGCGGCAGTAGCTGATGGCAGAAGTGGGATGACGTGCCAGGTGGGGCCCGGTGCACAGGGTTGGAATATGCGGAGACGCGAGCGTGTCTGAGGATGGTAGGCCTGTGTGTCACGCAACAACAGCACCGGGCTGGAGAGTGCCATTGCCATCTTTGCATTGTCATCAGGAGGCATGTCCCAGTGCACAGAAGATGGGGCTGGACTCACCAGTGATTATGGCTGAGGTGATGATGACGAGGGGGCTGGTGGAGGCGGCCCGACTGGAACAGCAGGCTATGACAATGGACCTGAGACCAGTGATTGACCAGCACCCAGTGCTGCACGTGGAGAAGGATAGGGGTACCTGCACAAGAGGCAATGATGGGCTCGAGGCAGAGAGTGGCACAATTAGCTGTGGTGATGAGTGCCCCACCTGCGAATCAGTAGCATCTGGTGGCGAGCTGAGGCGCAACTGGTCAAAGCAGTGCATCACCAGCATGTCGGTCATGCGGATGTCACGAAGGTAGTATCCCTGGTGGCAGTCAGCTGTGGCTGGTATGAACTTGGGCTGGCGATCGCAGCACGAAATGGCCAGACGAACGTGACCTTGGCAGCTGCAGTGCTGGTCGCAGAAGGTGGAGGAGTGTCTGAGGCTGCCAGTCATGAAGCAACTCTGCTGGGTCGTTCCCACCTCCCCCCCCCCCCCCCCACTCTCGCACCATGGCTCCAGTGGTGGGAAGCGATAGATACTAGATGCTCATAAAACAGAGAATGGCATTGTCTGGCGAAGAATTGACAACGACCATTTTCATTTTGGACTTGAATGTATGCACTAGTCATTCTGCCTCCTCTATTGATTGGGGGTGGTATGGCGGAGCCATAACATGATGAGTACCGTGAAGGAAACAAAACAGTTGAAAGGTGTGAGAAGTGAATTGGGGCCCATTATGGGGAAACTAAGATACAAGGCAACCCATCAGTAGAAAAAGGCCTCAAAAGCATACGGGTTGTGACCTCAGCCAATGTCGACACACACCAGAGAATGTAAAGAAACTGGGAAAATGCATCCACAACCGAGAGCCTATAGGAATTGAAGAAGGGATGTGCAAAGTGTACATGAATGCACTCCTGTAGCTGGCACAATGTGCGCCAGGGGGACAGAGATGCCCTGGGGTTGTCTTGTCAGGCACACTGCTCACAAGCCACAACAAAACAGACAATTTTGCTTTCAATCCCTGACCAAGAAACATGCCTCCTAGCTAACAGATTAGTACACAAAACTCCCCACTGGCCCTGGTGGAGAAGGGGTAGTACCTCTCATCGTAATGCGGCAGAATGACTGCTCTGGGAGAGATGTTTCCCGTGGACAACAGCAAAACACCGCCAAAAACAGAGAGGCAGTACTGTAAGGAAAAATAGTTGCACAGGGGGTCCAAAGACTGGTAGTTCAGCCCTGTTGAACAAACCGAACCACCTGGCAGAGAATGGGGTTGACGGTAACACCAATTGATATGCACGAGCTTGTAATTGAGAAACCCTTGACCGCAGCCTACGTTTCAATATCAAGATGGAAGCAAAGCAATTACTCAAGATGGTCAGGTTCAGAAGCCACAGGAAGGCGGGATAAGGCATTCACATTGGCACATAAAGCAGGAGATAGGCCTCAGCTCCTGGGTAAGGTAATGAAGAAACTTCAGTCAGTCCACAAAAAGAGACTGCTTAACAAAACACTTCTGTGTCCTACAGAATATTGCTGGAGTGTGTGGGGTCCATAACAGATGGAACTACCAGGGGATACTGAACATCCATTAAAAAGGGCAGGTTTGTTTTACTCATAGGAAAGTATCACAGAAATAATGAATAATCTGAACTAGCAGATGTTTAAAGATGTACATTAGTTATCACACAAAACCATACTTACAAAGTTTCAAGAACCAGTATTACCATAAGTGAAAAATCTAGAAATATTCTTCGGCCCCATACACAGCAGTTCCTCAAAGGCAAGCTTACACCAATTACAGTGCACACAGGCATTTAAGCAGTCATTTTTCCTGTGTGCCATACACAATAAGGAACTCTAACATGTCCCACAATGTTAAGTATCCGCTGCCATACATTTCACAATGGTGTACAAGAAAACTTGAAATGATTTTCTTTTGTGTCTATATGATAATCTATTGTAACCATAATCTTCGAACAGTATACCTCTCAGAGCTAGTCAATTTCATTCTGTTGTCTGTGTTAGTATTTGTTCATTACAATGTGAAAGTTCGAGGATGTCCAATTAAGGTAGTTGTCATTCCTTGTTGATATACCATGATATAGTCTTTATTTGGAACTCTGTACTTCTGTTTAAAGCTGTGAGGATACGTACTGTATAGTTAGTGAAAATTGGAATGGATTTGCATAATTTCTAATTCTTGGATGTACCTCAAAATTTTCCCAGTTTTCAGTAGCTGGTGGTTCTTAAAACGTTCTTTCATCTGCTTCAATTCTCGATCTTTATCCTGCTCTCTTCTTATACCCCGTAATGATGCAGTCACGAAGTTCTCGAAAGGAACTCCCCGCAAATAGAATAGACCAAAGTGACTATCCTCCGCATCTTCTCCCATTGCATCTGGTTTCCCAATCGGCGAACGTGAAAGTGCATCTGCAATTACATTTGTTTATCTGACCACATGTTGCTGAAGTCGAATTGCTAGAGGAATAAAACCCACAGTGTCAGCCTATTGTGTCCCAATTTTACTGACAGAAGAAATTCCATAGCTCTATGGCCTGTATAGAAATGCGACTTGTATCCGAATGGGAAATATTTGAATTTTTGTAAGCCCAATACCTCCAACTTAGTTACTGATTAATTGCTTTTGCACTTTGTAAGGACCCGGCTCCCAAATGCTATGGTATTGTGTACTAATGTGCTCTGTTCCTTAATTTATTTGAATATCACTGTGCCAAGACCTTTTTTCCCTGCATAAGTCCACGTGCAAAAATCCGCTCTTAAGTTGGGGTAGGCTAGGATAGGTGCCTCCACAAGGGCCTGTTTAAGCGAATTGAATTCATGACCAGCAACCTCGTTCCATATCCACAGTGTTTTCTTTGCTGTTAAGGCATAAAGTCGACACAGAAGACCTAGCAGCGCCGATCTCGTGACTGGTGCGTACGGAGAAGAAGACATCTCTGGCAGCTGTTCGCAGTGTGGAGCATTCGTACCATGTCAGAGAATAGAGTACACGTGTACTGTACACTGTCAATCCTTCTGACCAACTCCCTTCTGAACCCAAATGCTAGAGTATTTATAGTGTGAAACATCGGCCATTGTTGACCCGACATCACTTGTAATGACCGCATAGGCTTTCCTAATATGAATGTATCAGCGATTCATATCGCGCCCCATTTGCTTGAGGTAACTTGCCAGTGAACAGCTGGAAAAACAGTAAGAAAATTCTTACTGTTTGAGGGTCTAACTACATAATGTGAATTCTGAATATAAAGAAATTATATGGCGAGTGTTTTGAGAATGAAGATTTTAGTATAAGAATAATCGGAATAGCTGTGATATAAACTTTATTATATAAACATTTATGTCGGTCAGTAATATTAAATTTTTCCTGCCAGTCTTTTTGAAGTCTATAGACTTAATAATTACTTTTCTTGGATGCTTAAAACTTTGGGCACACATTTGTGACATTGCAATCTAAAAAGTAGCCTACAATCAAATGATTTCAATAAATAGTTTTTATACTATAAATACAAAAATTAGGCAATCAAAATAAGATAATTTTTTTATAATTAATAAGGGCATATTTTTCCTCCTGGTGATAGTAAGCTGGTGTCTGTAGTCTACTTTTCTCCAAATGGTAGCCTGAAAGCTCATAAAATTTCAGACCCCTAGCTCAAGTAGTTTTTTTTTCCATAAAATAAACATGTCAGAAAATTTTATTCTTGAGAAATTCAGTTTAAAGGTACACTTCATGTGTTGCTCACCTCTGTTGTTCTTAAAACCCTCCAGTTGCATAATATTCTTGGTTTGCGTGTTCCTCATCTTCTCTCTTCCCTTTCTTGCTCCTCTTTGCTATTCTGGCCCCGTTAGTTGCCTCAAGAACCCATCTTTTGACTTTGGCCGCTCTCAAGGAATCAATTGCCATCAGTGCTTATCTCGTATTGAAACCAGGAGTTAGTCCCAACAACTCTAAAACATCACATCTGCTAACTGCCCCATCATTAAATCAAATAACTGCATCTAATACAACTAATCTCATGGTATTGAAACCAACAAACGCAATTTTAGGCAGGCATTCCCATATCACATGGTTGAAACATTCATTAACACTTTGTGTCTTTCTATGTAACAACTGTGACAGTAGTTTAGTGTCACTTAGATCCCAGTATACGGGCTTAATTGCTTTCAGTACCTCAAATGTCCAGGAATGATGTTCTGCATAAGTCTCACCATTTGTTATTGCTTTTTTTGTATCCATACTGTGTGTCTTCACCACTGTTGTAGAGAGCATGCTGTTGATGGTCATCCTGAGAAGCTTTATGGAAAAAGGTAGCTCATACTGCTTTCGGTAATTTGCAAGAATGATTTCCTATCGAAGTCGCGGGGTCCAAACAATACATATTGATCATGGTAGTCTCTTGGAGTACGTTTAAGATGGTCAGTACAGCAACGACAAAAGAAAAGTGTTACAAAAATACTTGTAATTTCAAAGGAGACGACTTACCTTACTTGACATCAGTATTGGGACAACGCCGGTTTCAGGGCAGTCAGAATTGTTGCCAGAAGTATCGAAGATGGTGGTGATGACATCATCCAAGCTGGCGGCCATGACGTCATGCAAGATGGTGGGAAGCTTGAATTTTGGTGGGAAGATCAGTTGGGCTACCTCCCCTAACCTAACCCCCCTCGCCAGAAAAATGGCGCGAAGTTCAAATTCCAGCAGGATAATGCACCACACGCCGGTTATTTTTACTAAGCAAAGAAAACCGTGGGAAGATAGGACACAAAGCCTACCTCCGCTAACCTAATCTGTAACCACTCACACAGAAGCACATATAAAGTGTGAACAACTTTTATTTTTTCTTAATATATTAAGTACTAATAACACTGAAAAATAATTACATAGACAAACTTTTTCTAAATACTTTCTCAGTTCTTTTTTTTTTATTTTTATAATATTCTTTTTTTCTTTGTCATAATAATGAATATATATTTACGCAGACATACGCTTAACCCAGGCTCTCACTCATTCGCACACTCAGGCATACACGGAAGCATGCAGACTGATAAACACCACACAACACACTCATCCAATATTTACAACATGATAAAAGAGCCATACTATTCGATGCGTAACCGCTCATCACTGCATTCACGCGCTCATTCTCTCTCTATCAATCAACCAACCAGAGTCCCCCACCCCAGCTTTTGTTTCAAGTAAATAGTGTGAGTATGGGAGGGTTTCCACCCCATCCTCACTAATGACACTTTTATGATCCTGAGGAGACAATCGAACTTTAGACTGCAGTACAGTGTACACCTCGTGACCTCGTGATCGAATGCTAGTTTGCTGAATCATGTGTGGATGAGCACCTCGAATGCTGCGACCATACAGACACTGCAAATAGTCTTCAACCGTAAGAGCACAAGGTGCTGCGCATCTAACACCCTTTGCCCGCCTCTGAGTGCCCCTGTCTATTGTACGATATACATACATTTGGGACCTCAATCCCACAAACTCTACAATCGGTAAACCATTCGACTCGTCTTTCAGGAGACCGATAACCTTCTTGTTCTGAGGAACAATACCATACGGATTATCGGTCCCGTAAGAAGACGTGCCGGATTCTTTACCGTTGCACCATAATTATTTCATATGGATCGCAGTTCTTGATCCAGTTGATAAAGCTGTCTGTATCCATATAAAGCAGCTTTGGTTCTACGAAATGAGGTTTTGCAGACTCGTAGTGGAATCGGTACGTGCAGAATTTGGAGATATCCAGTATGCACATCCCCAAATAGATAGGCTTCATAAACTCTACTGCAGTGTTAGACATCTCCAAAGCAACAAAGTTTTCATCAAAGATGTTGGCCCGCTTAAAATTTGGCCTGGCTATTCACTTTCTCACGCCATAATGCCCTTCCCATTCGGTTCTAATCAAAATATCGCATTCATTTCATACATTCTGCATAGTTTTCCCGAAAATTGAATTATTCATTAATTTATAAAAATGTTTTTCAAAATCACTCACGACTGCCCTCTTTCCAGTATTTAGTTCAATATACTCCTTCAACCAGGGGGATTGCTTGAAGGAGATTGCCCGGGTGATTCTGACGAGCTTCATCCCTAATCTGAGGCACTGCTGGAGGTTACGATAATGAACAATGTACCTCTGCTCATCTCCAACAGTAGCTAATAGTTTAGGGATGGTGCTTCCTCGCGGAATTTGTTGCTCTGGATATAACGGCAAGTCGCTTGTCGCTCCGTGCAAATTTTTAGGATATGCGATGTCTGCCTCCTCAGGCGCAAACCCTACATCAGAATCGGGTGCGAGACCTGTTATTTGTCCACCTAATCCCTTCAATTTGTTTTCGGGCAGCCATCGAAACCCACCAACCGGCAGTGACTGCATCGTGGCGTGCCCGTGTAACTTGTTAACATGTAAGAACAAAATGCAACTAGAATTAAGGGATGCGTTGAACTCGACACCTGTCCGCAGGTTATTTATCTTGGCGTACCTGTGTACACATTGACAAAGTCCCCCACGGATCCCTCGCTCAAAAAATGGAAGCATTGCAGCATCAGTCAAAAGTTACATTCTACGCCCCGTTTTTTGAGCATTGCGTCCCAGGACAACCCAGGTGCCGTGTAATAAAAGGCGGGGTCCAGAGAGTACGTGGTCATACGTACACTCCGAAACTTTTCTAAAACATCTGCAAGCAAACGCACGTCCGTGTCCGTGTATAACCTTGCATATTCTCCCAAATTGGGGATGTTGAATTCCCGCCAGTCAGTCATGGCGTGCTCATAATCTTCTGTAGTTATGGCATTGCCTGTGAGAGTACTGGTTTCATTGATTTTTGCCATACTATCAACATACTCGTATGGTAAAACTCCTTTCCTAGTCTTGGAACTTTTCCTCATCGGGAAATGCAGATTGAGTGATATGCATATCATTCCGAGGTAAAGTTTCAACCACTTTCTGGAGTGAAGTCTGCATAAAGCATAAAGAGTCAAGGAAGCAGAACATAATTTTTTGTGTTATTCATTTTGATAAAGAAATGTACTTCTCAACAATTTCATGGAGGACACTGATCTGATCTTCCTTCATACCAAAATTAGCCAAGTGCTCATCAAGAAAATGAGCGTCATACCCACTCAAATTATGAAAAAAGACGGGTATGTGTTTAGGTAACTGATACTTCAAGTTGTATGTGTTGTTAGCTGCACCGCGGAACTTACCTGTAAGATGACAGTGGTCTCTACGAGGAGTTTCTGCTTTTCTACCTAAGGTTAGCCCACAAATATGATAAATAACTGCCTTTTCATACATTTCGTCATCTTCCTTTGATTTAGTGATGGGAATGTTCGTGCTGTAGAGCCTATCGACTTCCCACGAAAGTTTTTCAAGCTCAGTGAGAAGCCAAACCAAGAGATCGTTCCCTACATAAGACTGATAGCGGTTAAGTTTAGAATCATATTCACATATTCACATACAACTTGGAACGCTGCCACATAAGGTACGTGTTTTTGTGTGAAGTTTGTATGTGAGGCTAAGGGATTCACTTCACAGCGAGTAATAGGAGCCAGCAGGCATTCAAAGTCGGCGTACACTACAAAAGGGCATCGCTGCTGCTGGTGGTGCGCATTTTGAAATTTATTGAAGTTAATTTCCTCAGCGGGCATAATCACACACATCGCGTACTTGGAAGCACAATCTAAGAGATGTATCGCTAATAACTCTTCAGATGAAAAATAATTCAAACACCTTAAACAAATATGTTCTTTACGACTATGTTTATTTAGTCGGAAGGAAAGGAGTCGGGACATGTCTTTGATGCAGGCATAGCGGTAATTATCACCTTGAGAGAAGAGCAGCATGTTTACATACAGCTCTCGCTCTCCTGTAAATTTTGAGAAATGGAGGGGGCCGACTACGCTGTGCTTGTCTCACTCATCTGACTTGTCCTCCTTCTCCAGGCCGTAAACGTGAACCGTTATTCCGGTATTCTAATCCTTTGTCCTGGATCTTTACAGGGAACTCTATACCATCAAAGTTACAATATGTCTTAATATCATTGACTTTGTAACTGCTCAAACGATGCATTAGAGTCTTGTAATTTCTCAGACAAGCCAGTACTTACCATGCAAAACAAGCTTTGTATTTTGGACGTTAATGCATGCCCACTTCTTCTCAATATCTATAGGGAGTTTAATATAACTGGACCCTCCATTTATTGGATCATAGACATGTATACGGATGTCGAGGTATGGTATACAGCTGAGTGCTTTAGCGGACCCGCGTACTTCCAACTCGGAAAATAGGGCCATAATAGCGCTCAGGGTGGATTCACGATACCACTCGGCAGTGGATGTGCTCCAAGAAATAAGGCCATTATCACCCATATATAGTGCAGAGTCGTCGTATCTGCATCACCTTGATGTTTAGGGGGTGACTCACTTCACAGCATAATACTGCACTGCACTTAAATGCGTTAAATCTTGGATCCTCTAGGACTTCAAGGAGCTTGGTCTCCAAGACAGGGAGGCACGCCTCTAAAAACCAGACAGGGTCCCCTCAAAAGCCCTAGCAACTGCTGAATATTCTAGGGGGGTCATAGCGCCATTATTCTGATCCAATTCACTGTCAATAGGAAAGGGGAGAGCACTACTGCTAGCCACAGGATAATCACTATTGCTACTGGTGCTACAACTAGGGGTCCAGCCGGTCGAAGATGAGGCTGGCGACGGTGTGTCATCTACAGGGAGGGGTATTCGGGTAGGCACACGAACATTGTGTTGGCAGCGGGTGTGAGCTGGCTGGCTGAGGAGGAGGGAGAGGCGGTGATTGCCGGCTAGAGCAACCGCCGGGCTGTGGCAACGGCCCCCGGGGTGCGATGCTCCCGCTACCGGCCGGAGACCGTTGCACCTGCTGTTCTTCCTCTCCTGCTGTCTACATTGCCCATCGGCACCAGAAGTGGTGCGGGGCGAGGCGCTGCGGCTTCTGCTGCCTCTCGCGTAACTCTGACGGGGACTACCCGAGGTGCCGCAAGTCTCTGTGGCTGTGTGCCCCCTGTTCCCATCCCCGCAACCACCGCTCTAGGTATATGGCACGTGCCGTGTGATATACCTGTAACATAAATCAGAAAAAATATAAGTTAATGATGTAGATTTAAAAGAGCAATAAACAATAAGACTAAATAAGGGTAGCCTAATTATTTGCTGTAATGACTATGTTCAAAGCTATTCACCTTCTCCGCTGTGGCTCTACGGTTTGAGAAACTCATTGTCATGACTCCCACCCACTCGGGTAGATAGAGCTCCTCCTCTAAAAGCTCCATAATTTGGCGGCTTTCTGCAGCGGCCGCCATTTCACCCCCGCATTGCTTGCCGTCCTCGGTGCACCCCTCCCTATGCGTGGAATGATCATAATCTAGAAAGAAAAGAAAGAATATGTCTAAGAAAGCTCAACCTAGATACTTGGAAAATGATTATATATTGTTGTTGTTGTTGTGCCCCTTCCAAACCACTGCTTCCCTTTCTTGCCCCTCGACTTTTATAACTGCCATCTGGTTTCTGTACAAATTGTAAATAGCCTTTTGCTCCCTGTATTTTACCCCTGCCAGCTTCAGAATTTGAAAGAGAGTATTCCAGTCAACATTGTCAAAAGCTTTCTCTAAGTCTACAAATGCTAGAAACGTAGTTTTGCCTTTCCTTAATCTATTTTCTAAGATAAGTCATAGGGTCAGTATTGCCTCACGTGTTCCAACATTTCTGCAGAATCCAATCTGATCTTCCCCAAGGTCAGCTTCTACCAGTTTTTCCATTCGTCTGTAAAGAATTCGTGTTGGTATTTAGCTGCTGTGGCTTATTAAACTGATAGTTCAGTAATTTTCCCATCTGTCAACACCTGTGTTCTTTGGGATTGGAATTATTATACTCTTCTTGAAGTCTGAGAGTATTTCACCTGGCTCTCCCAAGGCTGTCAGTAGTTTTAATGGAATGTTCTCTACTCCCAGGGCCTTGTCTTGACTTAGGTCTTTCAGTGCTCTGTCAAACTCTTCACACAGTATCGTATCTCCCATTTCATCTTCATCTACATTCTCTTCAATTTCTATAATATTGTCCCCAAGAACATCACTCTTGTGTAGACCCTCTATATACTCCTTCCACCTTTCTGCTTTCCTTTCTTTGCTTAGAACTAGTTTTCCATCTGAGCTCTTAATATTCATACAAGTGGCTCTCTTTTCTCCAAAGCTCTCTCTAATTTTCTTGTATGCAGTATCTATCTTACGCCTAGTGATATATGCCTCTACATCCTTACACTTGTCCTCTAGCCATTCTGCATTTTCTGTTGATCTCATTTTTGCGACGTTTGTATTTCGTTTTGCCTGCTTCATTTACTGCATTTTTGTATTTTCTCCTTTCATCAATTGAATTCAATATCTCTTCTGTTACCCAAGGATTTCTATTAGCCCTCGTCTTCTTACCTACTTGATCCTCTGCTGTCTTCACTATCTTCAATATTTCATCTCTCAAAGCTACCCATTCTTCTTCTACTGTATTTCTTTCCCCCATTCCTGTCAATTGTTCCCTAATACTCTTCCTGAAACTCTTCAACAACCTCTGGTTCTTTCAGTTTATCCAGGTCCCATCTCCTTAAATTCCCACCTTTTTGCAGTTTCTTCAGTTTTAATCTACAGTTCATAACCAATAGATTGTGGCCAGAGTCCACATCTGCTCCTTGAAATGTCTTAAAATTTAAAACCTGGTTCCTGAATCTCTGTCTTACCATTATATAATCTGAGACCTTCCAGTATCTCCAGGATTCTTCCATGTATACAACCTTCTTTTATGATTCTTGAACCAAGTGTTAGCTATGATTAAGTTATGCTCTGTGCAAAATTCTACTTGGTGGCTTCCTCTTTCATTTCTTACTACCAATCCATGTTCACCTACTACGTTTCCTTCTCTTTTCATACTATCGAATTCCAGTCACCCATGACTATTAAATTTTCGTCTCCCTTCACTACCTGAATAATTTCTTTTATCTCATCATACATTTCATCAATCTCTTCATCATCTGCGGAGCTAGTTGACTTATAAACCTGTACTACTGTGGTAGGGGTGGGCTTCGTATCTATCTTGGCCACAATAATGCGTTCACTAGGCTGTTTGTAGTAGCTTACTCGCACTCCTATTTTTTTAATGCATTATTAAACCGACTCCTGCATTACCCCTATTTGATTTTGTATTTATATTTGTATTTATATCCCTGTATTCACCTGACCAAAAGGCCTCCTGCCAGTGAACTTCACTAATTCCCACTATATCTAACTTTAACCTATCCATTTCCCTTTTTAAGTTTTCTAACCTACCTGCCCGATTAAGGGATCTGACATTCCATGCCAGTTTTCTTCCTCCTGATAACAATGTCCTCCTGAGTAGTCTCTGCCCAGAGATCCGAATGGGGGACTGTTTTACCTCCGGAATATTTTACCCAAGAGGATGCTATCATCATTTAATCATACAGTAAAGCTGCATGCCCTCTGGAAAAACTACGGCTGTGGTTTCCCCGTGCCTTCAGCCGTTTGCAGTACACGACTATGCAATAACCAAGGGAATAGAAGCATGGCAACAGAGAGAGGCGGGTAAGATGACGAACTCGCCATCATAGCCTCAGCATAATTCGTCATCTTAACCGCAGTCGACATTTTGGATACAAACATTAACATGGATAAAGTCTCACAGAATACATTCATTAAACCATTATTAAAGCATCAGTAAATCCATAAGGCTTAAGAGGAATCAACTATTACTCATTAAAATAAAAGTATTACTTACACGAAAATGATTTAAACTGAAGGAAAAATTGTTACGAAAACAGCGTCCACTGCCAAGCCTCTGTTGTCAACAACATGACAAAGTGATTCTAGTTACACAGGAATTCCTGCAGAGTGCGCTAAGGAAGCAATGCCATAGTGCACATTGCACCATCTGTTGAGTTAATGGAGAAATTCAAAATTCGTCATCTTAGACTCCTTGCCAACTTACCTGACACTCCCCTACTTGCGTCATCACCTGACATCATGGTAGCACACTCTGGTGGCGACTATATGAACTAAGCCGGTTGGGCTCTGGACCCCTTGATGGACACACTGGATGCCGCCTTCTTGGGTAACGGTACTTGCGTCATCACCTGACGACATGAGAGCACCAGAACGCCCTCTGCTGGTGACGATCTTAACTAAGCCAGTTGGAGGAGTCGACTGAGGTTAGTAAAAGTGTCCTTTCTTTCACGCCAGCGGCGAAAACCCAAGTGACCTATCTTCGCACCAAAATTCAAACTTGGCCCCAGTTCTTGGTATGAAGTGGTGGTCGCGTGACTTAGGTTAGCCCAAGTGACCTTTCTTCCTGCCATTTTCTTTGCTTAGTAGAGATAACCGGGGTGCAGTGCATTATCCTGCTGGAATTTGAACTTCGCAACATTTTTCTGGGGAGGAGGTTAGGTTAGGTTAGTGGAGGTAGCCCAACTGACCTCCTTCCCCCTATCTTGAATAACGCCATGGCCACCAGCTTGCGCTGTTGCCAAGTCTACATGCCACCATTTTTGATGACGTCATCGCCGCCATCTTGGATACATCTGGCAACAATACAGATTCTCCTGAAACAGGCCTTGCCCCAATACTGTCAATGGTGATATCGTCATGTGAAAGTCCATGTGATGAATATGCTACAGGGACAATTCCCTTTTCCCACAGCCAGGGTAAACTCTAATATCACGCAAGAATATCGGCAGAGTGCCGCACGTGTTAACTTTTCCCTGCAAATGCAAGTTGTGGAAGTAAAGGTACAGAAACAAGTACAGTTCGTGTCTTTGTCCTGGACGCCCCTCTCTTTTTATGGAAGACTTCACTGATTTCCACAGCCGCTCAATATTCTGGATGTGGACACTGGGGTCATCTGGAGACACGAACTCCACAGAATGGTTCACGAATTCGTGGTCAAACCCTTCAGCTTTGAGTTTTGTACGACTGAAACCCGTCTGTAATGACTTTAGTACCAGGCAGAATGAAGTGTTTTATGAGACCCACTAAAGTGACCTTGTCTCGGGACAATACTCTCACAACGAAACACTTCCGGGACACACTATTCCACCGAATACCCAAATATGGTCGATTTCACTTTTTGAAGGTCGTCTCTGGTTCTTCCGTCTAGCTATATGAGATTCGTCTTACTTCTACAACTTCATTTGCTCTACCAATTGGTACACTATCATTTGTCACTACCACGTAACAAGACTTCTTGGCAAAACCCAAAATAGTCACACACGGTATTTGCAGATAACTCAGTTTCTGATGCTGTTGGTTGCAACGTGTAGTCTCGAATCCAGCATGATAGAAGAATTACGCTCGTGTGAATGGATAACTTGGAAGAGTATTTATATACAAAAGGTAGTTAATTGATACACACTTTACTATTCAGACTAATATTTTGTCATGCATTATTCAATTGGATACTCACTATGTGTTGCTGACTATTCTGTAATCAAGGAATACTCTGACACATTTAATGTCGTGTTGCTGGGCAATTTTCTTTCCTTGTGTCCATTATCACTTCACCCACAGATTCTGGCGCCAGTTCCTGTAGTCCGTTTGGCTACAGCAATAGAATGTAAAGCGATCCGGACGTTGAAAATTCGTAAAGAAATCTGATGTATGTCTCTCATGAGCTACAAGATTTCCTTTCTTAAATGACTCAGTTCATTTGTGTGTAACTTATTTCTGTATACTTTTTATCCCTGGTGTAAAAAGTGGCTGTAATAATTTTCGCTATCTGAGGCACCAGAACTCCCAAATGAGTGGACCAATTTGATTATAGTTTATTTTGTTTTAAAGTTGCGTTAATGGGGATTGTCACGACTTGTTTGATGACAGTATGGTTAGCCATTCCACGATAGTGCGCTCTTTTCCAAAACCCTATAACCTATTAGTTCATGGACATTTATTATGGCCAATAGCACTCTTATAGTAAATTAGCTGAAATGGTTGTTTTCACTGGTGAAATATGAACAACATCCCTGTATGCAGACTTGACACTGAAATATGGCTTCCCGGCTACAGTCCCCAGTTGAAATATTGTTTCCCGGCTACGACACAAGTTGAAAATATGCTCACTATTTTTTATTACTTAAATTTGCCATATTTCGTGACAGTACCTTTTCCGTTAGATGTTTACACGGCGATATTAGTTTTGGATTCAGTTGTCTAAGTATGATTCCACAATGCATCTTTGTTGGTTGCAGAATTGATGTGGTTCAACGTGTTTCTCTCATTTTGGTGTTTCAAATACCAATTCTTCAAATGTAGTTTCTTCTTATAGTTAATACAAAAAAAAACAGTAACATAATTCAAAATTATTTATGACTGCAACCTTCGCATTGTTCTACCGTCAACACACACCAAGAGTTAACTGCTGACCTTCGACCATAGATTTATGGTCGAAGCTGCCGACTGACTACAGTCAAAGACGACTCCAGCGTCAAAGATGTTTTACACAACACACAAGCTTCCACTTGTAATCAGTCTCTTTGCTATTCTTTGATACATTTACTAATAGTTATCAATATGCTTTCACTTTCAAAAATATAAGTAAATTAACATATACTAAGGCAAATTATAATAAATTCTGACAAAAAATATAAGAAAACATTTACAATTTGGTATCGACAAATACAGTAAAAAAAAATAATCTCCCAGATCCATTACAACTGCTCCCCAGGGCTTTTGTTGTTATGGACATATACAACAAAATCCCGACCACACTCAGTAATGGATCTGTATTACACAATTAGTACATTAATGATGCAGTCTGATAACCTCTTCCAAATTTGGACTCTTTGAATCTGTGGACTTGTTACTGGCTGTTGTTGCAATGATCCTTCCCCATCAATCTCATACACAAAAAATTCAAGTAAAGAAATTATTTGACATGACAAATATACATGGTATAAAACATACATGAGAAATATTCTAACATACAGTATACAGATTGAAAACAATAGAAAGGTAAAACTCATTTCCTAAAGTAAGATTTAAATTTTTTTTTATATTAATGTTAATTTCATTATGCTTACATATTGTACAGTAAAAATGATACTGGACATATATAGTGTAGTGTTTTTTATTTGCCTTTTTATATATTTTTTTACTTCCAATATTTTTTAAATTTTTTTTACTCGTGATGTTTTTTTGTATTTTTTTAATAATTTTCTTCTTTTAGTACAGCTAAAGATACATTAGTATTATCTAAATTTTTTGCAATTATTTATGTACACTTGCCTCTACTACAATATTACTACAAGTCACATCCTTGTGAAGAGTACTTTTGCTCCTTACAACATCAATATAAACAACAATAAATTGCTCATACATCATGAGGCTTTATCTAAAATTGGTTTTGAAACTTATACCTTTGCATGCATGACCTCACATGCATGCCTTCATGCACAGGGAAGACTTAGCTTCCAAAAATTAGAAAAATTCAGAAATGCTCACTATGGAGGCTTTTTTTTGTAAAAAAGTAAAAATAAATCTTTCTCTCATTCTTTGTTACAACAGTGTTTTTTCATCAGTTTCAATTAACATGTGATTTCAAATTATTAATTTATACATGCAAATATACATACTTGGTTCTACAGATAGTTTTTTTTGTTTGTTTTTTTTTTTTTTTTTTTTTTGTTCTAGCAAGCATATTCCAGTGGATAACTTTTGTTTTAGATGATAATAGGTTATTTAAATTTTGAAATTATGATTTCTGTTTATATAGTTTCAAAGAGACAACATTCCTAAGACCAAATAATTTCTTTGACTTAGGGTACACCAAACGATAAGCATTAGGGTGTGGATTTTCTATGACTTCAAAAGGCCCAATATAGATATCAAAGAATTTTTTAATTTCTGAAGTTAACATTTTTGATTTTTCATGAGATTTGATCAGAACAAGATCCCCAATTTTGAAAGTGGTTAATTTTACCCTATTGTTATGTCTTTTATTCCTCTTTTCCCCTTGTTTCCTCATAGTTTCCCTGACAATATCTTCTCTCTCTTGCATAGTTAAAGGTGTACATTTAGGAAATTCAATAAGTTCTGATATAAGATTTGGAGGTCTAATATGGAACATAATCTCATACGGTGAAAATCCTGTGGAACTATGTTGTAGGCTATTCATAATATCTTCAAAATTTCAAATGTGGTCAAACCAGATTGGATGTTTATGGCTACAATAGGTTCTACAAAGTCTCCCAATTTCCCTCATATATCTTTCTGCAGGATTGGTGGACAGAGAATAAACAGATATAAGTATATGCTTCAATTTTGATCTTTCAATAAACTTTTTCCAAATTTTAGAGGTAAACTGTGAACCATTATCTGATAATATAGCTTTTGGTTTACCCACCTGTGCGAAATAATCTCTTTCAATTTTTATTATAATTTCGTGGCTAGTAGCTTTTTTCACTGGATATAGTTTAATTAATTTGGAAAATACATCTACCATAACAAATATGTAACAGTGACCACCTTTACTCTTTGGTAACATTCCATATAAGTCCACTGCGATAAGATCTAAATGTTTTTCCGGAATAATGTTTTGCCTCTATCCACCACATCTTTGATTGCTCACTTTAACTCTCTGACATTTGTCACAGGTTGCCAATTCTTTTCTTACCTTCTTTCCAATATTGTAAAAATAAACATTTTCTTGTATCTTTTGAATGCACTTCTGTATCCCACAATGACCAAAACTTTCATGTATGTAAATGATCAGCTTATCAGCATCTGCCTCTGGCCAACACAGTTTTCAATTGTCAGAATCTACATCTGTTCTCCGAAAAATCCCCTTATGTAATTTGTAAAATTTATCAAGTTTCTCATACCCCTTCTTGCCTAAACATTCTTTGATTAATTTCCAACTCTGATCCAAATTTTGATTTTTTCTAATTTTGTTACACATAGCTCTAATTGTTTTCTCATTTTCCACCCCTTTCAAGTATTTAATTTTAAATTGCTTTTCCTCCTCTTGTTCAAAAATCTCCTTTTCTCCCCCAATTGGTAACCTTGAAAGTGAATCAGCTACTACATTCTCAGAACCTTTTATGTGTTTGATTTCAAAGTCAAACTGTTGCAGAAATATTGCCCATCTGATCAATCTACTGTGGTATAATTTGCACTCTTGTAAGTAACTCAAAGCTTTGTGATCCGAAAATACTATGGTTTTATGTCCAATAAGGTAAATTCTAAATTTTGTAAAAGCCCAATGAATTGCCAAAAGTTCCTTCTCTGTGACTGTATAATTTTTCTCATGCTTGAGCAACATTCTGCTTGCAAATGCTATGGTACAATGTATCTAAATTCCATTCTCTACTCTTTCTTGAAATAACTCTGCTCCAAGCCCATAATTACTGCTATCATTGTTCAAACAAAATGGTAAATTAAAATCAGGTCTGTGTAATAAGTGTTGCTTCCTCAACTCTTGCTTAATTTTATCAAACTCTTCCTGACAACTTTTATCCCAAACCCAAACAGTGTTTTTCTTAAGTAACTGACTTAAAAATGGTGCATTCAGACTCTGATCACTTATGTTTTCGGTAATAACCGCATAACCCAAAGAACGACTTTAATTGTTTTTTTAGTCTTAGGAATAGGAATTTCTGAAATTGCTTTAAGTTTTTCTGGATCTGCCAAAATTCCCTTATCTGTGACAACATGACCCAGAAATTTTAATTCAGAAACTGCAAATTTACATTTCTCTAATTTCAATGTCATCGCCCCTTTTCTAAGTTTTTCACAAACTGACTTAAAAATCGAAAAATGTTCCTCCCAATTTTGCCCTGTAACCAAAATGTCATCTACATAAATTATCAGTTTAGATGCAAGTTCTTGCCCCAGTACATGATCCAAAGCTCTTATAAATTCAGAAACAGAAGAATTTAACCCAAATGGCACAACACAATATTGGTAACTCTTACCATTGTACAAGAAAGCAGTATATTTCCTAGAATTAACCGAAAGTGGTACCTGATGAAAACCCGAAGTTAGATCCAAACTTGACATATATTTTATATCTGTAAATTTATAAAGTAACTCATCAGTGTTTTCGGGATGGTCTGTCTGTCTGAACAAAATTTTGTTTAAGTGTCTAGAGTCCAAAACCAATCTTACTCCACCGTCTTTTTTCGAAACTACTACTAGAGGATTATTATATGCACTGACACTCCTTTCTATTATATTACATCCTTCCATCTTTTTCAACTTTTTCTCAACAGCAGGTCTTTTTGATATTGCAATACTGTATGGTTTTATGAAAAATGGTTCATGAGGTTTTACCTGAAGCCCACACTGATAACCCTTTACCCTACCAGGTATGTCACTGAAAACATCACTGTACTCCCACAGCAGATTTTCTAACTGTTGTTTTTGCTCCCCAGATAAATTTTGTGTTTCTGAAATTTTCAAATTTACTAAATTCCCAAATTCAACTTCATCAGTATCAAATCTATGAGTTTCAATATTCTCCAATCTATTTTCTTTTAGTAAACTGATACTGTCAAAATTTCCATTACTCTGATCACCAAGTGTGTTCACAAAATTTGTCTGAATGTATTCCCTTTCACTAGTTTCTATCAAAAGTTTTCTTCCAACCCAATCAATTGCTGTATTTACTTTTACTATCCAATTCATACATAAAAGAAAATCTTCATTAAATTCCTGAATTACGAAACATCCATGTGTGAACAACTTGCCTTCAATTAAAAATGTCACTAAAGCCTGGCTTTTTACCAATTTACTGCTCTTCACAGTAGCACCTTTTATCCTTACCCCAATAACTGGCATTTCAACATAATCTTTCCCCGCTTTCAGTTTCTTGCTTAACCTTTCAGATATTCCCGAGACCTCACTTCCTGTATCAATTAAACATTTACCAATCCATGAACCAATTTGAACTTTTATATAAGGACTGCAAAATTGATCACTTTTCTTAGAACCTGTACCCTCATGTAATAAGTCACTTTCAATTTCCCCAAACCTATACTTATCAGAGTCATATGGTATATCATTACATGTATTATTTGTCACAGTTATAAAATTTGCACAAGATACAAAATTGTCATTAGTACTCTCTATTATCTCAAATAGCCAAGAATTTTCATCCAAATCACATTGTATACTATTGAAGCACTTATCCTTCAGCTTTTCAAAAATAAAATCTCATCTTTTCCACCACTCAGGACATACAGTTTCACATACATTAATAAGCATCTTTCTAGAGTTCTTGTCAAAAGAAATAGTTTCACTGTTCAGCCATAGATTCATAAGAAATGTGTGTGTGTGTGTGTGTGTGTGTGTCATTAGTATCTGTAAAAGTTTCACTTAGGCTAGAAGTTATACATGTGTCATCATTATTTGTGTAGTCAGATTCTTTACCAACAACATCAAAATTCACACTTTCACCTACACCCAGCTTGTGAGTCTTATTCATCCTGGTAACATCCCTGGGAATTTCTATATTATCCTCACTATTTAATCCATTTTCTACCATATGTATACCCAACTCCCTATTTAAACTAATGAAACACCTTTCCTCAACATCATCATCAATCCCATTACTATCATTATCAACTTTATCATCAACATCATTATCATTATACATATTCAGGTCATACACATTCAAATTATTCCCCAAAATATAATTTCCCCTTTCTAAAGTTACCAGATCCCTTTCACCAATATTTTTATTCTCACAGCATGCATTCTCTCTTTCATTCCCACACATCTCTGAACTACTACAAATTACATCATCTGACAAAGTGTTGTTCTTTTCTGTCCAAGTGTAAAACTCTGTTAAATTAAATGAATCACAATTACTTTTATCTACTGTATGTTCTTGTGTACTGAAAATGTTATCTTTATCAATATCATTATTTTCCTCTTGAAATTTCTTCAATAAGTAACAACTAATGACCTCATGTGATAGCTTAGGTTTGGAACTGTCATGTTTGGGTTTATGATAGTCACATCCATTGGTCCTTTCATCATGCTCACCTTCTGCCTCAACCTTGCGGACCTTCAAGGGGGCGTCTACTCGTTTTTGTTTCCTGAATTACAACTTGTTCCTGCTTGAACTGCTGATTGTGGTTCTGCCAATGTCTCTGATCAACATTTCTGTTCCCATTCCTATGCCAAACATTACCTGATTGTTGGTAGTTTCTATTGTACTGATCTCTATCAAAATTTCTGTGATTTTGATCCCTAAAGTGTTCTCTATTTTGTTGATTATTTCCGCGAAAATCATGTTCTTGTTTTGGATAAAAATTATGGTCCTTCTTTTGAAAATTGTTATATCCCCCTGAATTTTGATTGACACTATGATAATTGTTTTGTTCCCTTTTTTGAAAGTTATAATTTCCCCAATTTTGACCATTACCTTTCTGAGTAAACCCACTATGTGTTCTTGTTGTTACCCTATCCAACTTTTCAATATGACTGAGAAACTGTTCTACATTACTATCAGGACAATGAACTACACTCAACTGCATTGCTGATGGCAATCTTCTCTTCAAGGTATCAATTTTGATCAAGTCATCCAAAGGTTTTGTTAAATGAATAAGTTTTTGAAGTTCACTTTTGCAAAATTGTTTCATGCTCCCATCTGATTCTTTATAGTTTCTCCCATTCAAAAATTCACTTTTGATTCTAGTTTGTTTAAGATCATCCCAAAAATTTTCCAGAAATTTTGATTCAAATTCTGAAAAGGTCATCCCCAAAGTTACAATCTGGTTTGCCGAAGTCAAAGCTTCCCCTTTCAAGAATTTTTTCACAAAGTTAATTTTCATATCATCTGGTGAGTGAGGTAAAAAACAATACTGTATAAAATCAATGGGATGTAAGGGTCCATCTACCGAAAAGTGCTTCACTGGAATATTAGATACAAGATTGCATGTGTTGACATTGTAATTTTTGCTTTGAAATTCAATGTCAAAACTTTCAATTTTTTCGCTAAGTTCTTTGACAGATTTTTTGTTTTCTAAATCATTGCACTCTACTTTTTTTTCTAAAGTAACCAAACGATTGTCAGTTTCTTGTTGTACATTTTTTACTAAAACTTTCGTGTTCTCATCCAAATTTTTAATTTCCCTTTTAATGTCATTAAAATCAATTAAATTTATTTCCCTATCTGCCAGTAACTCATTTTTTACAGTATTGATTTCACCGCTCAGTTTAGCATCAATTTCATTTACTTTTGCTTCCACAGATTCAATTTTTTCCTCAACACTGCCAACTCTGTTCGAAAGATCGCCCACTTGGGTATTGACTGCTTGAACTTGCAACAAAATGTTATCAATTTTTTCATCCCAGTAAGTCTTATTGTCGTCAACTGATTGTTTAATTTCTTTCGTGAAATTTACAAGAAAGCTTTTTAAATCAAATTGATCAGCTTTTTAAATCAAATTGATCGGTTCTTTCTGTTTCATTTGCCCTGTCCTGATGTTCAAAGTCTATTAAATTACTACTTTCTACTTTAGGCACAACACTCTCGAAAATCTCATAAGTCATTGTGAAGAACAAAATTTATACACAGCAATACAAAACAAGATTGTTTTAACAAAATACGAGGGTTTCGTGACTTATCTGGAACACACTTCTACTGTTGCAAAACCACATTTTCCATCCATGTGATTGTTGACCAAAATTCTTGAAATTACTTCTTCTGTCGAAAATTATATTTTTCGCCGAAACATTTCTTCTTCAAAACTTTCACTTCCCGATGAACACAAATACTGTAACACACATTCTGAAGAAACTGGTATTAACACACCAAAAATTTTCTTCCTCGTAGCACTGTTGAAGATCTCGTGAACACAATATCCCGGCTGACGCCCCCAATTGAAATACGGCATCCCGGCTACAGTCCACAATTGAAATATTGCTTCCCGGCTACAGTCCCCAGTTGAAATATTGTTTCCCGGCTACGACACAAGTTGAAAATATGCTCACTATTTTTTAATTACTTAAATTTGCCATATTTCGTGACAGTACCTTTTCTGTTAGATGTTTACACGGCAATATTAGTCTTGGATTCAGTTGTCTAAGTATGATTCCACAATGCATCTTTGTTGGTTGCAGAATTGACGTGGTTCAACGTGTTTCTCTCATTTTGGTGTTTCAAATACCACTTCTTCAAATGTAGTTTCTTCTTATAGTTAATACAAAAAAAGCAGTAACATAATTCAAAATTATTTATGACTGTGACCTTCGCATTGTTCTACCGTCAACACACACCAAGAGTTAACTGCCGACCTTCGACCATAGATTTATGGTCGAAGCTGCCGACTGACTACAGTCAAAGACGACTCCAGCGTCAAAGATGTTTTACACAACACACAAGCTTCCACTTGTAATCAGTCTCTTGGCTATTCTTCGATACATTTACTAATAGTTATCAATATGCTTTCACTTTCAAAAATATAAGTAAATTAACATATACTAAGGCAAATTATAATAAATTCTGACAAAAAATATAAGAAAACGTTTACAATTTGGTATCGACAAATACAGTAAAAAGAAATAACATCTCCAAGATCCATTACAACACTCTGCAACATAAATACAAATGCTGAATTTGCAGCATGTTCTGAGTTATGACATGCCCAAAACGCTGCCTCCTCTATATTCCAAATAAGAGTTTAGGTGAATTTCATCTACACTCAAAACAACACTGACATAATCATTGTTAAAGTACTGAAATTTCTGTCTTGCACATGACAGGAAATATACTTCCTCCCAAGCCTTTCATGAGATGGATTCACATTAAATCTGCTGCAGATCATGTGCAGAGTGATTGGATGTGGCATTTTCATTAATGAATTGCTGTGTAAAAATTTATATGCATGAGAGGAAATCGAAAATAGTAAACAACACAGTATCATACGTATGAACCTAAACATATGATTAAATTTCTTGGCATTTATAAGACCAACTTGTTCATATATAAAGTCTACTATCTCCTTTTTACACTCCTGTGCACTGTCTTTCAGTACTCCTAGACTGTCTTTCACTGTCTCTACAATGCTTGTCTATACAAGTTTCTGAGTGCCCACAATCTGTGTCTGAAAACTCTTGCAGTACACTGACAATGTCATGGATATTAGTTACAATCAGAGGAAAAGATGTTTTTTCCTAATGTCTTAATTTGCATGTCTTTCTTAAATGAGACATTTAAATTACTGTCTATAATAATGGAATGTGTAATGAATGGTGCTGGTTTTCTTGTTATCTTCAAAAAACACACAAAATCACTTTTTTTTAATTACACTCTGCTCATAGGGCAGTTCCACTTCATTGGTACATAGCATCAACTCTTCTAAGGAACTGAAGCTGAAAGATCTTCATAGTCCAGAATGAGATTTTCACTCTGCAGCGGAGTATGCGCTGATATGAAACTTCCTGGCAGATTAAAACTGTGTGCCCGACCGAGACTCGAACTCGGGACCTTTGCCTTTCGCGGGCAAGTTTGGAAGGTAGGAGACGAGATACTGGCAGAAGTAAAGCTGTGAGTACCGGGCGTGAGTCGTGCTTCGGTAGCTCAGATGGTAGAGCGCTTGCCCGCGAAAGGCAAAGGTCCCGAGTTCGAGTCTCGGTCGGGCACACAGTTTTAATCTGCCAGGAAGTTTCATCTTCATAGTCCTTTTGGGAAGCTGAGCTACATATATTGTAGTGCTGCAGCTAACTGCAAGAAAACTGATGAAAACACGGGAAGCGAAGTTGAATTCTGCGAAGAGAGAACACGGCAAAAAACGTCTACGCACTCTTGAACTATACAGTCAGACCACTGAACACCTACCGGAAGACTAGGTGGAAAGAGAGCTCTGCGTGTTTACACATCTGTCGCACTCAGTTAGCCGTGACTCTGTGCGCCTAAACTCGTCCGTAGCAGTGAAAAGGGCAGTGCCACTGTATGCGTCAACATGTCCTTAGCGCTGTACGGAAAACCTGATGGCCACGCTTAAACACATCAGGCACGATGAGTTGACACATCCCCAGCAATCAAAGGATTAAATGTTCGCAATACGTCATGTATTTATTTCTTGCATTCCCAGAAGCTTACGGTCATTGAATTCTGGCCATCTGCTTTTGTGTGCGTCTTATTTCTGCGTGTTTCTCACTACTGGTGTATAGAGAGCAAAAAAAAAATTTATTCCTTCACACTACAGTAGCAAATCTTATTTGTAAATTGTACATGTAAGTAATTTCATTCTTAACTATCCACTCCGAGTAGCAAATTTATTTCTTTGGCTACATTGCCATAAATTTTATTTAGGGTTTGTTTTGCGTGTGCTACACGGCTTGCTGCCTTCCCCATACTACTATGATTGACTTACGCAATTGAACAGCACATGGTGGTGTGAGAATTAAAACTGTAATGTGTTGAGAGAATGAAGATATGCAAGACATGTTTAACTACAGACGTTATTTACTACAAATACCTAAAATCAGTAGCATAAAAACGAATTCAGGGGCATTTTCATTTATGTTTAGCAACACCTGAAGCAGACTGGCAATAATACGTGTTTCTTCTTACAGAGTAGGCATATCCGTGGACGCTTAGCTTACTCAGAAGTTGGGGGATCTCTTCTTCCATCTTGCAAAAGCCACAGATGCTGCCCTCGCTACAAATCACTCCTTCAGTGATAGCCTTATCAATTTCTCAAACACGTCTGCTTCACGGTCTAGAACACGGTCAGCAGACCAAAGCGATTCTTCTCGGTGCTGTAGCCCTCAGAGCGCCCAGGGAGGCTGTCTGTGTGAGGCACCTCTACTATTATTAAATGCCTCCAGTCCTGCAACGGCCTTCACTCTATCTCCTGGATAATTTACAATTCTCCAAAACAGCTACAGGCACACAGAACTTTGAAATGAATTTCTTTTTTCATATTTCACTATAAACACAGTTCATTTATAATACACTCCTGGAAATTGAAATAAGAACATCGCGAATTCATTGTCCCAGGAAGGGGAAACTTTATTGACACATTCCTGGGGTCAGATACATCACATGATCACACTGACAGAACCACAGGCACATAGACACAGGCAACAGAGCATGCACAATGTCGGCACTAGTACAGTGTATATCCACCTTTCGCAGCAATGCAGGCTGCTATTCTCCCATGGAGACGATCGTAGAGATGCTGGATGTAGTCCTGTGGAACGGCTTGCCATGCCATTTCCACCTGGCGCCTCAGTTGGACCAGCGTTCGTGCTGGACGTGCAGACCGCGTGAGAAGACGCTTCATCCAGTCCCAAACATGCTCAATGGGGGACAGATCCGGAGATCTTGCTGGCCAGGGTAGTTGACTTACACCTTCTAGAGCACGTTGGGTGGCACGGGATACATGCGGACGTGCATTGTCCTGTCGGAACAGCAAGTTCCCTTGCCGGTCTAGGAATGGTAGAACGATGGGTTCGATGACGGTTTGGATGTACCGTGCACTATTCAGTGTCCCCTCGACGATCACCAGTGGTGTACGGCCAGTGTAGGAGATCGCTCCCCACACCATGATGCCGGGTGTTGGCCCTGTGTGCCTCGGTCGTATGCAGTCCTGATTGTGGCGCTCACCTGCACGGCGCCAAACACGCATACGACCATCATTGACACCAAGGCAGAAGCGACTCTCATCGCTGAAGACGACACGTCTCCATTCGTCCCTCCATTCACGCCTGTCGCGACACCACTGCAGGCGGGCTGCACGATGTTGGGGCGTGAGCGGAAGACGGCCTAACGGTGTGCGGGACCGTAGCCCAGCTTCATGGAGACGGTTGCGAATGGTCCTCGCCGATACCCCAGGAGCAACAGTGTCCCTAATTTGCTGGGAAGTGGCGGTGCGGTCCCCTACGGCACTGCGTAGGATCCTACGGTCTTGGCGTGCATCCGTGCGTCGCTGCGGTCCGGTCCCAGGTCGACGGGCACGTGCACCTTCCGCCGACAACTGGCGACAACATCGATGTACTGTGGAGACCTCACGCCCCACGTGTTGAGCAATTCGGCGGTACGTCCACCCGGCCTCCCGCATTCCCACTATACGCCCTCGCTCAAAGTCCGCCAACTGCACATACGGTTCACGTCCACGCTGTCGCGGCATGCTACCAGTGTTAAAGACTGCGATGGAGCTCCGTATGCCACGGCAAACTGGCTGACACTGACGGCGGCGGTGCACAAATGCTGCGCAGCTAGCGCCATTCGACGGCCAACACCGCGGTTCCTGGTGTGTCCGCTGTGCCGTGCGTGTGATCATTGCTTGTACAGCCCTCTCGCAGTGTCCGGAGCAAGTATGGTGGGTCTGACACACCGGTGTCAATGTGTTCTGTTTTCCATTTCCAGGAGTGTAGAAAACTGCAAAATGAGTACCTGGGTAATACTGGGTTTGTGAGCTGTTAGTTAATAAACAGTTGCCCTTAATTTCAGAAGAAAACATTGAAAAATATTTTGTTTTTTAAAGAAATGCTTAAACTTAAGACTACATGACAATACATTTCTCAGGTTACGTTTTGTTTGTGACGGTTGTATATCCCACACAGAGCAAATCTTAAATTTATTTGCGTTCTGTTTTAATTGTCGGAATCTGATGCCTTTCTGATATTTTAGAGTGTTACGATGACACTGCAGCTTGGTGCCAGTGGCTCGAATCCTATATTTGGATTTGCAGATCCTCTTGTTGACCGTGTTTGCAGTTAAAATTGTAGGATGTGAGGTCTGCCAGTTATGCAAAAAACCATTTTTTTCCAAGTACCCGATCATGTTTCTGCACCACTGTGCCATCAGTGGGTTTCCGTTTTATTTGTTCTGTAATGTGAACATTTTTATTAAATGATTACAAAATTCTATGGATGTTTTGTTCAAACAATAGTTCGTTTCTTTTTTTTTTGTAATACTTTTACACTTGGTGTGCATGAGTTTTCCGGATCACATGTGTATATTTACTACAGGTAGCTTGTCATCTGCAACCAAATGATGTTGATGAGAAATTTTGCTGGGAGTTAACCTACCATCTAAAATGTAATTTAGTTTGTCACGATATTTCACGCCTGTATTCATTTTTACTTGCGTTTTCATGTGGCAAGCCCTTTTATTCTCCACATCGTGGTGAGGTGTCGTAATGCACACGTAAATGTAACATGTATTTTCCACAAATAAGGTCATAAAAGCACTTTTCACTTCGGCAAAACCCAGTGTAATTGTGGCAGTTGTGTGTCCCAGTCCAGTCAGTGTTCATTTGTTAACCAGAGAGTTTGGTGCCAAATTTGAATTTTGTTTACATTTTATCTTCGTGTGTGTGTGTGTGTGTGTGTGTGTGTGTGTGTGTGTGTGTGTGTGTGTGTGTGGGAGGGGGGGGGTTAAACTTTATCTGTTTGTGTTGTCTTTTTCGTAAAGTCCCTTTACTGTGTTAAATAGTGTGCCTTTGCAGAGTGTAGTGTATTCATTTATGACGTGTTTTCCTTCTGCTATTGCCTTATGTTTGTGGAAGTTTTCCTCAATAGTCAGTTTGCTGTGTAGGCTGTGGCTGGGTTTTAGAATTCTTAAGTCTGTTTCTCTTGTAGTTGGGTGGTTATTGTGGGCTACAAGGCGGTCACCAAACGCGCCAACAAGAACAGATATGCCTCTTTGATGTATATAGCTTGCTCTTATTTTGGTAATATTCAGCAAGCCAATATCCTCTTACAAAAATTTTACACTTCCCCTAATACCTGTTAGCTACAGTGAAATGTTTCACAGTAGCATATTCACAAGACAAATAAATTCTTGTAATTCTTCAGATTTTCCTGGTGTACTTCGTGTCACAGTAGTTCATGGATCAGTCAGTTCATCAGCGCATCTGATGACGGCAATGTGTTTGTTTGCCAAAGTATTTTGCGCATTGGACCCTAACATCCGGCATTTCACTATTTTATTAGATATTTTCTCAAATGTTACAACCATCCATATAGCTAAACTGCAGTAGTGTCTCTTGAAGTATTGTTCATAACCTATTTAAATTGTCAACACTTCCTTTCACCTGCACGTAAACTTTTAACACATTGTCAGTAAGTACGTGACAGAAACTTTTGGAGTATGGAATGGCTTTACAAAAAAAAGACAAGTGCCATTTACTTTGTTTTGAAGTAGCCATCCACTGTGTATTTCTAATTTCTTTATCATTCTTGGTTTGAATGCTTGTATGTTCAGTTACAACACTTCAAAGCTGTGAGTTCTCAAAGCATGGCCTATGATTTTCAGGGGTTCTCTTGTAAATCATGATGTAGTCAGATATGTGCAGCTGATAGGTATATGGAGTGGGAACTGCACCTGATAAACCATGAAGGTTATGAATATTACTTTAACAGCAATGTTGTTTACAGTATATAGATGTAGATGTTTCTACCAATGGAAGTTTCATATAACATTGCCAATTAAGAATCTCTCACAGGCTTGAATACAGTCTAAGAAACATAGCAAATACTTCATCAGTTCAAGATACAAATTTGTACACATAACCAGTCAAGTGTTTCTGAGCATAAATAATATGAAAGATGACAAATAGATATGAAAAAAATTTATGATCTGCAAAAATTATGATACACCATCATTATTTATAGTAAGTAGACAGTTGTGGGCCATGTGATGTATTGCCTTCCGAATCTTGAGTTACTGGGTACACAGTCTGGCCCTCCATAACATTAAGGCCCACATACCCCAATGCTCTGTTCATTTTATCATGTTTTGTAGACAAACTTACTTCAAAATTTCTCAGCTGACTGAACTTTTTTTTATTAATATGCAGTGTCACTCAAACGGCTGTTGTTGGCTTAGTATTTAATTTTATTGTTAATTTATCCATGTTGGATCTTGTTTAACTCCACAGCTATGAAGGACTGAAGAATGCAACCAGCCACAGCTACTTCTGAAAAGCTGTGAGTGCCATTACTGGTTTGTAGCTATCATGCCCATCTGCAGATTTCATCTACTGTAGTTAAGCAAAGGATATGTGCAGGAGATGTGCAAATCTAAAGAACAGAAAAAATTCTTTGTACATAAGAGTGAACTTCTGATACATCAATAACTGTAGCATGTCATAGGAGAAATTAAAATGTATAATTAAGAGGCTATTGTCAAGAGCCTCAATCACAAGTGTTTTGATTTTGGCCTTTGCCCATTTTCTTCAGTGGTATTGTTAGGATGTTAAGTAGTGCAGTTGTTTTCTATTGGAATAAGGGTATCATTGTTCACAGTTCTGACTAATGGGACCAACTGTGTTTGATTTATGTGGAAAGCCCGAGGAACATCTGCTGGAATTGATTGTCAGCTAGCTCAAGACTTTCATTTAGAATGTATCTCCATTCACACCATCACTTCATGCCAGTACATCTTCTTGCATATGTTAGTTATATTTTGTATTTATGAATTACCTTTAATGTTTAAAATGGTGTGTTCTTTTGATCCATGTTAGTGGCAACAGCAGTTTTATTTGAATTTTGTATTCTAAAAGTGTCAACACATTCAGATTCTTATACTGTATTAAACTTTCTGCCAGCTTAAAGAGGAAAGGAAAAAGAAATTTAGGGCAGTTATCTGAATCAGTATTGTATATTCCTGATATTTTTCCAAGATATGGTTTTGGTTTTGTGTACTGTGTTATTTTGCGTAGTCCTGTGTGTAAACACATTAAAGTTGACATTGTTGTCTTGGCAGTAATGTGCAGAAAATATTAGTTAGTTTATTCCTCCGTACATTGTTTATGAACTATCAGATGTGTTGTCTTAATTGAAAGATGAAAAAAAATTTTAAGAAATTAACTTATCCGTGCCTACATATCATACAGTTTTATATTATGTTGTGTTAATTTTGATACATTGCGTACAGTATTTTTGGTACATATTAAACAAGTTCACAATTAAGGTAAAATAAGTTACACAATTTGTGTGGCATAAGTAGACACTGGATGAATAAATGTTTGTAATGTAGTCACTCACTTCCAGCTGTCTCCAGTACCTTGACGATACTTTTACCATTCTGTTACATTTTTTGTGTCATCTCGTTAATCCATCTGAAAAAGCTAAGTCTTCACCATACCACAATGTTGAGATCAGGAAAACAGAATCCATCACAGGTCCTGGGCACAGGATTTCACAGGATGATGACCGTTGTTTCTAATTAAATGATGTCTTTCACCAGTCACTGCTCCATGCTACATAAATAATCCTTGACTTAGTAGTACAGATTACTTAAGAGATATGCTTTTTTCTTAGGAAAAAAATGGAATTTAACAACCTTTTTAATATTAGGAAAATTTATTTTACAATTTTATTCTCTGTTAGAAAGTGCTGTTCTGCATTCTCTCTCTCTCTCTCTCTCTCTCTCTCTCTCTCTCTCTCTCTCTCTCTCTCTCTCTCTCTGTAAATGTAAGTTTTGTCTAGTTGATATGTTCCATGATCATGAATATTGTTTGATATAACTGCTGTATGTTCTGTGTAAGCCACTAAAATTGAGATTTGATGTAATATTATGTAATTGCCAACACTATGTGGTTTGTGGGGTAATTATTTGGGAGAGGTAGCTGAGAGATTAGTATGCTGCTGTTCAAACAGTAATGTAAAATGAATAACTTGCAGGAGATGATGTGAAGTTTACACTGTGTGTAGATTTATTTAGACTGCTCAGCAATAAATGAACTTGTGATCATGAACATTTTCATTGTACAACAGGCTTATGACTTACAGCTGTTTTAGGGCTGCTTTCAAACTTTATAATTTAAAGAAATTGTACGCTGCTCAAATGTCAAGTGAAATGATTCACTGAAGTTTCTTACATGTACTTATCAAGTATCGAAAATGAATTATTTGCCTTTAACTTAAAATAACCTGTGGTGATTTATGTTCTATACATAATAGATATCCTTAGCTGAATCTACAGCTACACTGCTGGTAATAGATTATTCTATAATCTGTAAAGTCTTATGGTTACACATATAGTTTATTCTTGTTATATGATAACCTGTGAGTACGTTTTGTATGTGTATATTTGTCATTTGCCAGAAAGCTAAGTTGGAGTGAACAGAATTCCCAGTATCAGTTTTTACACAAATATCTGAAAAATATCCAAAATTACATGTTATGCAAATATCATTCCAGTTAATGCTCAATGACACACTCACTTTTCTTACTGTATAGTGACTTATTCAATTGGATATTTCTCTTAAAGCAACTTTTAAAAAATAAAGATGCCTTAATGGTTCTTGGTGTTGTAAATATTACCTTTGTTAGGTTGAGTTTTATTTTTTACTTTATATGCATGTGCATAATGTGGAATGAATCAAATCATAAAAATACAATTTTGGTCTCAAATGATCTGTATCAGGAAGTTAACAGTAGTATTAGTACTGAACGACATAAGAATTTTAATCGGTGTTACGGTGAAATGACATTATTTGTCATTGGAAATGTGTAATTTTTTATTGTTGTGTAACCGTTTGGCGTTTGGCATTTTGGAATTTCCGTCACCTTGTGTTCTGTTGATTCAATCATACACTTTATTGTAACCTCATCCATAAATACTGCTCTCCTTATTAATCTATGTTGAGTTCAGGGGTCAAATTCCTACTGCTATAGTTGAAGCTGTGGAACTTTATGTATTTCTTTAAAGTTTGATGCAGTCTGTTAGTTATAAAGTTATTTACTTTTTCTTGTATGGTGTCATAAATATGACTGTGTGTGTGTGTGTGTGTGTGTGTGTGTGTGTGTGTGTGTGTGTGTGTACTTTAGTGTTAAAAGTAGTAGTTACAACTGTCAGTATATATATTGAAATCCAGTACAATCCTTACACACATTAGTACTGCAAGGATTACCTCATACGTCTAGCTTTTATATACTTCATTACAGTACATCAGTGGATTCTTTCTGTTTGTCCCCTTTAAAATTTCAATTAGAAAATATTAACTTTGATTGGAACACTTTATGGTTATTAGTTCTCATATAGATGTTCAATATATGCATAGTGAAAGTTAATTTGGAAATACTGTGTGTGTTCATGCAATTTCAATGTGGAAATTGACATTTTCATGCAGTTGTCTTGTTGTCATGATTATATTGTTTTCATATAAGCTACTTCTCGGAACAATAACTTATTGCTCTCGTTGATGATGATGACGATGATGATGCTGTGCAGTTAATGTTCTTGCAATTCCTCCTCCTTACCAGAGGATGTATTTATGAGAAATGAAGCCAGAGGAATGGACAGTGAAGCTGAGTACTATTTCATTTATTTGTCTTGTCAACAAGTGTAATCACGACAACCAGTTTGAGCAGTGATCTCCACCACCAAGATTCCATCTCCAGTGCCTACAGCATGCAATCTATTTGCATTAGTACTGGTCCTAATGAAAGTAATGCGTGTGATGAGAGTCTGTGAGTGTATGCATCAGTAATACAGGACTGTGTTACAGAATTTCAGCAGGAAGTATTATCATCAGAACTGAAGTGAGCCGTCGGAAGGTACGTCACCGAGCCTCGTACTTTTGGGAGACGACGTGATGCTCGAGGCCCAGAATATGCCGTAGAGGAGCAGTGCTGCCACACTTGTGTGAGGACCTCGTGACCGAAAGATGTGGTAGGGCTAGTGTGAAAAACTGTAGAATGTCTTCATTACAAGACCTTCCCCTGCAGTGCCGGAGACCACTGAGATAGCGTCAGTTGGCCGACCAGTGGTTGTTGTGGGAACCGGATGTATAAATGTGGTAGCCCTAAGCATCACTTCACAACTTCCGGAGCCATTGTGGATCTGCACTGCTGATAGCCTGTGATCACCAGAAAAGTCATTTCTTTCTTTTCTAAAATGTTGCTGGATGTAATAGTGGAACTAATGCGGCAACGGGACTGGTGCGACGACTGGACTCGTACAGTGATGGAAACCGTCTGCAGTGGATGAGTGTTCCTAAGATGCAAGAATTTCTTCCGTTAGCTGCCACCAGGATGACGCTCTGTTCCTAGCTGTACTGGACATTGCAGTTTTCCTAGGCTCGTGGATCAATCTGTTCTGCCTCGGTATCGGCTACATCCTACCCTCCGTGCCTCCCCTTGCAGGCGCAGTGGGTATAAGACACTAAAGAAGATGCTTCAGCTTTTTTACTAAGAGAGGAGCTGTGCTATGAAGATCTATCCTGACCCCATCCGCAAATTACAGTTCTTTATTTCGAATGTGGCATCATTTATAGGGGAAAACGACATTCTACAGAGTATTAAAACTTGAGGACTTCTGAACCAGTGGATATGAATCTGAATGTGCATCAGAGCCGTTCTCGCAGGGCACGAGACGTGGCTAACCTACATAATTTTGCGGCACTGTAAACGACGACTCGAGAGCTTGCCACCTTTTTCTACAGTACTGCTTCTAAAGTGGTGGTGGTGTAGCCTGTGCATAAGTGGATACGAGAACATCCATCATGGCTTTCAGAACAAGTAACTGCACAGCAACGAACGTGTCATCATCAACTATTCTTTCATACAGTTATGGAACATGTAATTGCATTACATACATTGATCAGTATTAATAACAACAATAATAATAATAATAATAATAATGATAATGATAATAATAATAAGTCCAGTCATTAGATGGTAAATTTATAATTATTTATGTATTCCGTCTGTCAAGTTGATTGTTAAATGTAGCAGTGCCTTCCTTACCATATGAGAAAATGTGAATAAACAAGTGAATTATTTTAAATTAATTCTTGATGAGTGATTAAGCAAATTTAAATTACATAAGTGAATTGCCCAGTTAATAGACTGGTGTAGCCATTTAGATGTTCAGTACATCACTGTACCATCTCTTTAATATCTTGTGTCAATACTAGTCACTTTAACAATTTTTATCTCAAATTTGCTTATAGTATTGCCTAATATTTGTTTGTAAATCACTTGTCAAAGCTCTACTTGTAAGGAATTCACAGTTTGTTGGTGTTTGCTATGTTTTTTTAAATGTTAGTACACTCTGGACATTAATAATGTTGTATTTTCAGTACAGTTACTAAAACTATTTAAAGGTATCCCATATCATGGCTTGCAATGTTCTGCTTGTCTTTATAATATGTATTTATTGATTTACACTTGTGTCCCCATGTTACATATTATTTTGTTACCGATCTTATATAAAAACAAAACATTGATTTATATACTTATTAATCTATTTTTATATATTTATTGTCTACTTCTGTCAGAAATAGGCATCCTTGTGGATGCTTTCTGTGTTATCCAGTGGTGGTGTAAGTTGTAAGTAGTTGTACTATCATTTAGAATGAAATAAAATACTGTTTGACATGTACAGCTGTTTTAATCCATCTCCCTCTGAATATCTGTCACTTTCAACTTGTTTCATGTCAGGCAGTGTTTGTTAATTTGATGTGGCATCAGGAAGCAACCTCAAAATGTGAAACACTTACAATATTTTTGTCCATAAAATTCAGGAGAAGGCTGTTTGGGGTATTACTGTCATCAGATCCACAACACTGAAGTAGTTGTTTTTGTATGGTTATACCCAACATTAAAATAATTTTCCAGTAAGCAAAATTTCTTTTATGACAACATTCTGAAACAGAAATTTCTAGATATTCCCATGTCAGGACACTTAGCCATTCAGCAGGTCTTCCATAGTCTTTGTTAGGAACTAACTGTCTTAAGTAATACTGTGGCATTATTTTACATATAACTGCTAAATATAAAGAACATAGGTGGTGGGGTCTAACAGACAGCTCCCAGAAATGGCAGAAGTTTAGAAAGTTTGATTTTATCCCAAAACTCAAAAGGGCAAGTAAACCTGAAAAACATTATGTAAGAATTTCCTGATCATTTTGTTGTGGTTGTCATGGAGCAACAATTGGATCTACAGTGACAAGACACAGAAGCTGTGATGTGGTAAATAAACGGATGCTCATGTTGAGGCTAGGCTAGGTACCACATTGGTATAGGATTCTCTCTCTCTCTCTCTCTCTCTCTCTCTCTCTCTCTCTCTCTCTCCCCCTCCAGGTAAGTGCAGCATATTATTTCTGAAGCTCTGAGCTGTATATGGAATTGTGTGGCTATTGGAAACGGAACACGAGGTGCCTCTGATCTACTTCATGGATTCCTTGCACGATATTGGAAAACATGAAGGTATAAACTCCCATTCTTAATGCTGCCCTCACTGTCCTGTCTCTGAAAGTAAATGTTTCACAGTGAATCAAATCATTAGAGCAAGGATTATATTCTCATTTACGCCAACACATGAACGCTAGAGTGAGAGACTGATTGCCATTTAACATTCACTGATCTGCAATTAGAAAGATCTATGTGTGAAAGATCGGTAACAAAATAATATGTAACATGGGGACACAAGTGTAAATCATACGCACATATTATAAAGGCAAGCAGAACATTGCAAGCCATGATATGGGATACCTTTAAATAATTTTAGTAACTGTACTGAAAATACAACATTATTAATGTCCACAGTTCGTTGGTGTTTGCTATGTTTTTTTTAAATGTTAGTACACTCTGGGCGTTCGTTATCTGTGTGGTCACAGAGTGAAAAATGTACCTAAAATCAGAAGCATGCCATACTTGTTACAGTGTTACAAATAATTTAAATAAGTTTTCATTCTTATGGGCCTTGTGTTTTGTCCTACACAGACACAGGATCGCATTTCATTATAACAAAGGAAAAAAATGAAAATCGGCAATATACGTAAGTCAAGATCTTCATTTTGAATATTTGTGGTTTTGGGGTGTTAAAGGAGTGGCATGTCAACACGAGGTAAAGAAACGTAATGCGACTGCAGTGTAACGTGTATTTTTAAATCAGTCTATGCAACATCCTTTTTTTTGTAAAAGCAAAAATAAATTAAGATAATTGTCAGTTGTTAACAATGAAACACGCTTCTCAGTTGGCAATGGTAATAATAGTTTTATACAACACAATCATAAGCAATGACTAGAGACCAGATTGAATGCGATATAAAAATCTCAAAATATGTATGAAAACGTTTAAAATATGCTTGGAAAGTGTCAAACATGCGAGATCAACTAATAAAAAAACATGGTACCTTCTGCGTTCGATATACCATGAAGCTAAACCTCTGTATATGGATTGCGAGGAAGAATGTCGGCCACGCTATGAAAGTCGTTTACTACGCCTCTGATGGCCACGAAATAATGATTTTGAAACAACAGAGCTTCGGTCGACGCACCCCAACGAGCTTGCATTAGTTCTGGAGGTAAAGGCAAGTTTGGTAGTTTTTCTTTGTAGGTCTTGATGTAAGGATGTGCGTTAAGGAAGGCTTTCTTTGTGGATGAATGCAATTTATTTAAATTCCCAAACATGGAATGTTCTACTTCAGCAAGGCGATGTACTCCGTGAGCAAAGCATGGCTCATGAATCAAATTGGAATGAAATACTTGGAGGGCTTACTACTTTGATAATATAGGGAGCAGCATCTCAGAAAATCACAAACACCCTTTCATCTGCAGAAGATTCTGGAAATATTTTTCTATTACCCTTATTCAAAAATCTGGCAGTCGTAGGATGATTTTTCACTTTCAGTTCTTTGTACACCACTAAATACGGCTGGCAGGAGTGGCCGTGCGGTTCTAGGCGCTACAGTCTGGAACCGAGCGACCGCTAAGGTCGCAGGTTCGAATACTGCCTCGGGCATAGATGTGTGTTAGTTAATTTAATTAGTTCTAAGTTCTAGGCGACTGATGACCTCAGAAGTTAAGTCGCATAGTGCTCAGAGCCATTTGAACCACTAAATACGGAGAAACAGATCTCGTTTTAAAGCACCAATCACTAAATTTCCATTGTAGTGGCCACAAGTGTCAATATTTTCGTCAGCTGAAATCCGAATAATGTTGCCCTTGAGTTGATTGCCTATTTCTTTCAGAGCTCGTAGGCAAATGGCCAGTATCTAATTTTTACGCAATGTTGATTCATCTGGCTTATTTTGATTCAAGTAGTATTGGAGCAGAACACTTTTGAGGAAGGGTCTGTAAGTTTGTGAAGAGGAGTTTTCTTCCAATGAATGCTGCACATAGATCCATGTTGAAGCAGTTTTTTTGGTTGGCTTTGGAGGTTAAATGCGTGCTACTGCTGCTTGTCTCAGCGAAAAGTTGTCATGGGCCTTTCTTTTGAATTCCTGTGATATGAAGACTTGTCTTGTTGTGCTGGTCTGTTTGAAACTCTTTTTGCATGAAACGCTTTATGTGCAAACTCTACAATAAAAAACATTTCCGTCATATGTGCAAGGGTGACAATTATTTAATTATATGAAGAAAAACGTAAATTGTTACAAACGACGGCATGCGCACACTAATCAACATGTAAACATCAGTACAGATATTCCAGATTTAGATTATGACATTCGATATGCCTGCCATCATTGGCGATGATGTGGCGCAGACGAATAACGAAATTCTGAACGACTCGCTGATATCTCGAACATCAATGCTGTTGGTGACCTCCTGAATAGCTGTTTTCAGCTCAGCAATGGTTTTTGGGGTTGTTGCTGTACACCTTTCTTTGATATGTCGTTGTTGTGGTCTTCAGTCCTGAGACTGGTTTGATGCAGCTCTCCATGCTACTCTATCCTGTGCAAGCTTCTTCATCTCCCAGTACCTACTGCAGCCTACATTCTTCTGAATCTGCTTAGTGTATTCATCTCTTGGTCTCCCTCTACAATTTTTACCCTCCGCACTGCCCTCCATTACTAAATTGGTAATCCCTTGATGCCTCAGAATATGTCCTACCAACCGGTCCCTACTTGTTGTCAAGTTGTGCCACAAACTCCTCTGCTCCCCAATCCTATTCAATACCTCCTCATTAGTTATGTGATCTACCCATCTAATCTTCAGCATTCTTCTGTAGCACCACATTTTGAAAGCTTCTATTCTCTTCTTGTCTAAACTATTTATCGTCCATATTTCACTTCCATACATGGCTACACTCCATACAAATACTATCAGAAACGACTTCCTGACATTTAAATCTATACTCGATGTTAACAAATTTTTCTTCTTCAGAAAAGCTTTCCTTGCCATTGCCAGTCTACATTTTATATCCTCTCTACTTTGACCATCATTAGTCATTTTGCTCCCCAAATAGCAAAACTCCTTTACTACTTTAAGTGTCTCATTTCCTAATCTAATTCCCTCAGCATCACCCAACTTAATTCGACTTCATTCAATTATCCTCGTTTTGCTTTCGTTGATGTTCATCTTATATCATCCTTTCAAGACACAGTCCATTCCATTCAACTGCTCTTCCAAGTCCTTTGCTATCTCTGACAGAATTACAATGTCTCCATGGAATTTAATACCTACTCCGAATTTTTCTTTTGTTTCTTTTACTGCGTGCTCAATATACAGATTAAATAACATCGGGGAGAGGCTACAAACCTGTCTCACTCCCTTCACAACCACTGCTTCCCTTTCATGTCCCTCGACTCTTATAACTGCCATCTGGTTTCTGTACAAATTGTAAATAGCCTTTCGCTCCCAGTATTTTACCCCTGCCACCTTCAGAATTTGAAAGAGAGAGTTCCAGTCAATATTGTCAAAAGCTTTTTCTAAGCCTACAAATGCTTGAAATGTAGGTTTGCCTTTCCTTAATGTTTCTTCTAAGATAAGTCGTAGGGTCAGTATTGCCTCACGTGTTCCAGTATTTCTACGGAATCCAAACTGATCTTTCCCAAGGTCGGCTTCTATCAGTTTTTCCATTTGTCTGTAAAGAATTTGCGTTAGTATTTTGCAGCTGTGACTTATTAAACTGATAGTTCTGTAATTTTCACATCTGTCAACACCTGCTTTCTTTGGGATTGGAATTATTATATTCTTCTTGAAGTCTGAGGGTATTTCGCCTGTTCCATACGTCTTGCTCACCAGATGGTAGAGTTTTGTCAGGACTGGCTCTCCCAAGGCTGTCAGTAGTTCTAATGGAATGTTGTCTACTCCAGGGGCCTTGTTTCGACTCAGATCTTTCAGTGCTCTGTTAAACTCTTCACCCAATATCGTATCTCCCATTTCATCTTCATCTACCTCCTCTTCCATTTCCATAATATTGTCCTGAAGTACGTCACCCTTGTATAGACCCTCTATATACTCCTTCCACCTTTCTGCTTTCTCTTCCTTGCTTAGAACTGGGTTTCCATCAAAGCTCTTGATATTCATGCAAGTGGTTCTCCTTTCTCCAAAGGTCTCTTTAATTTTCCTGTAGGCAGTATCTATCTTACCCTAGTGAGATAAGACTCTACATCCTTACATTTGTCTTCTAGCCATCCCTGCTTAGCCATTTTGCACTTCCTGTCGATGTCATTTTTGAGTCATTTGTATTCCTTGTTGCCTGCTTCATTTACTGCATTTTTGTATTTTCTCCTTTCATCAATTAAATTCAATATTTCTTCTGTTACCCAAGGGTTTCTAGTAACCCTCGTCTCTTTACCTATTTGATCCTCTGCTGCCTTCACTATTTCATCCCTCAAAGCTACCCATTCTTCTACTACTGTATTTCTTTCCCCCATTCCTGTCAATTGTCCCCTTATGCTCCCCCTGAAACTCTGTACAACCTTTGGTTCTTTCAGTTTATCCAGGTCCCATCTCCTTAAATTCCCACCTTTTTGCAGTTTCTTCAGTTTTAATCTACAGTTCATAACCAATAGATTGTGGTCAGAGTCCACGTCTGCCCCTGGAAATGTCTTACAATTTAAAATCTGGTTCCTAAATCTCTGTCTTACCATTATATAATATATCTGATACCTTATAGTATCTCCAGGGTTCTTCCATGTATACAACCTTCTTTCATGATTCTTGAACCAATTCTTTAATATAGCCCCACAAAAAGGAGTCGCATGTGTTCAGATCCAGAGAATATGGTGGCTAATCGAGTCCCGTGCCATTTGCCTTTGGGTTCCCCAGTGCCAGAATGCGGTCCCCAAAGTGCTCCTCCAGGAAATCACTCACTCTCCTAATTCGACGGAGTTGAGCTCCGTCTTGCATTAACTACATGCATGTCGAAATCAGGGTCACTTTGGATAATGGGGATGAAATCATCTTCGAAAACCTTCACGTACCGTTCATAAGTCACCGTGGCATTATGAAACATTGCACCGATTTTCTGTGCCTGGACATTGCACACCACACAATCACCTAGTGAGGGTGAAGAGACTTACCGATGGCGAAATGCGGATTCCCAGTCCCCCAAATTTGCCAGTTTAGCTTATTGTTGAACCCACCCAAATGAAAGTGGGCTTCATCGGTAAACCAAACCAAGGAGCGCGTACTCATTACCGTCATGCACCGCGGTCAACGTGCAGTTTGAATGTCCTAACGCGAACCATTCAGAAGTTATGAGGATTTTACTTCCTTTTTTTTTTTTTTTTTTTTTTTTTTTGTGGCATGGTGCATGGTGCATAACACATTAAACTTTGTACAAATAAAAAAAAACACTGAAACAATGAACGCGTGACTAACAGCTTGCGTAATTTAATTTAATCGTTGCTGGCTTGTGCGTATGACAGGATGGGGATTAAGTGGGGGCGCGAGTGGTAGGCGTATTGACTCTGCCTGCCCGTTCCTGTTCGACAACCTGTTCCCTAGCCAGTAGCCTCTCGGTTAGCGATGGCACTCAGTTGTAGTTAGCCTGTGAGATATCAAAAAGAGATTGTGCTGCATAAAAATGTTAAAAATTATTGTGCAAGAACCTGCCCGTCTAGATTTTTAAAGCATTGTAAGCATAGAACTAAAATATGCATAAAACCTTGTTTTTAGTTAAAATGTGCAATAACGGGTGAAAAGGAGTCAGGTTTGCATATATAAATGCAACATGCAAATGAATATAATCCGCTTTCTAGTAATGACTTATTCAGAATTTTTCCACAGGAAATACGTTTCAGGTGCTGACCACCATACTCTTACATGCCTACAATTAAACCTGTCTTGGGGACTACAGTCTTGGGAAGGAGGGACGTTAATACCTTCGACAAAATTATTAAATGCTGAGAGCTGCACCGACTTGAACATCATATTCCTGGTTTGATTTGCATCCAGTTGCTATACAAAAACATCTTACCAGGAAATGTAGTCAAAGCAAGGAAAGTATTCAATCAGTATAAGCGAACACTGAGAATGCCATGTGAAGTAAATAACTGACCATCATGCAGAGGCCGCTGGAAACAACTTGGAATTCTCTCTGTTGCAGTGATTAACACAACCTCACTACAAGGGAGAAAATAATTTCCCTGTAGACTATTCCTCCTTGCTAGTCTAGTGTGTAGGTCATCAAGTCCCCATCTCGGATAAAGTGACAAACTTCGGATATCTATAAATTCGATGTATCAAAATGTACCTTATTTCCCTCTCTCCTCTTGTAATTTACCATAATTGTAAAATTACAACGAAGGGATGTTTTTATCAGTTGTTACGGCATGTAACAATCTTCACTGTAAAAATATTACAAGATTCTTATGAGAGGCAAGCAAGTGAAGCATTATTCTGTGATAAATATTGCTGTGGGCATATGGATACCAAGCTAGCAATAACAGATAAAGTGCAGCTATGTAATAAAACTGAGGAACCTGAAGCTTTTTGCCTGTTGATTTTAATACCCTGAAATTAGCTAGAGTAGGTATAAATACTTTTATATAAATGAAATATGCAACAACTGCTCTGACTGGAACTGTGGAACTCTACGAACTATGAAGAGAACTGTATAGACACATTAGTGGACGAATTCAGTGTATCACAAACTGATGCAGTGAAACAGCTGAGTATTGGGCTGCACTATTCCTTCCTAAGAGTAGCAGAAAGCAAAAGACTGACAATGTACAATCAAAATTATGCTGTTGAGTTCTTTCTGTACTCACTGCATAAATCATCAGGAGTGGTTACAAACGGCATTCAGTAAATAATACAACACTCTTTTTCTGAAAGTAGGCTGTGTTTGTCCATATACACTGTATTGTTCCCTACCTTTCAACGTCTCTCTTCAATTCCATGGTTTTATGCTACTTTAATGCGAGAGCCAGCATATCGCCGTGGTACCACTCTACTGTTTTGCTCATTAAGTTATTGCAGGGGGCAGAAGGAAAAGAAAAGGAACCAACGAAATCAGTTGGTTTGGAACTTTCTGCGGAATCAGTGGCAACGACTGAAAATGTACGCTGGGCCGGCATTCGAACCCGGGAAGCGCCGCGTGAGAGGCAGTTACGTTAACCTCTGCGCCATCCGGACACAGTGTTTATCACAAACGCGCCGACTGTCTCGGCATGCTCCCTGGCCGACTCACATTCTCACCCAGTGCCACCTATCTGCAGTCCTTGTCCATCGTGGTGGAGGTCGAATGTAATGTGTATCCACACTGAAGGTTGTCGATTCATTGCCCTTTGAGTTACATCAATGTGTGTTGTTCGTTCTTTCAGACATTTCTGAAAGAACAGACTCCAAGCATTCATAAAACATACTAGTGGTCTGCATTTCAGCCAAATTCTTGCTGCATCAGTAACTTACCGCCCACTGTTGTACTGCTCTCCATGGAGTCTATCTTTCAGTCGGCCAAAGAGAGAAGTCAGAAGGTGTGAAATCCGGGCTGTAGTGCAGATGAGGGAGAACAGTCCACCGACTTTTGTGAACTACTCTCAGGTGCGCTGACTTAATGTGGCATTGCGTTGTCGTGTAGAAGGAGAAGTGTGTTCTCATTTTTGTGGCCACAAACACACTGTCATTGTTTCCTAAGAGTCTGACAGTAGACTATGGGCTGATTGATTGAGCCTGATGGAGGGCACCAAACAGAATAACCCCTCCACAATACCAGTGGACTGTAGCCACGATTTTACGACCTGAAAGAACTGTTTCGAACTACTACTTCAAAGGAGACCTTGTGTTGCCGTTTTGTTTCAGGCTCAAAGTGTTGATTGCATGTTCAGTTGTAGTTGGCAATTTTTAACAAGAAGTCGTCATTGTCAGCCTCATAACACGCAAGCAATTTGGACAGATGTTTCTTCTTCATCTTTTTATGCTCTTCATTTAGACTTTGAGGAACCCACCGGAAGCAAATCTTTGAATATACTATTTGGTGGACAACTGCGTCAGCGCTACCAACACAAATGTCAAGTTGCTCAGTTGTCATTTGTTTATCACCTCGAACGAGTGTAGTGACTCATTGCAACACGTCAGGCATCACAGCTGTGTGCAGCTGACCTGTGTGTGGGAGATTAGACAGATTTGCTTCTCCTTGTCCTGCTGGTAACTTACTGTACTTTTGTCCAATTCCTTATATCCGTAGACATTTTGTGAAACTGTGAATATTTGTGACTCCCGGGTTTTCCCCAAAAGAAATGCAATAAGTGCTTTTTGCTTGGAATGCTTCACAGCTACAATCTGCATCCACACACATACTCCGCAAGCCACCATTCGGTGCATGGCGGAGGGTAGCTCATACCACTCCTCGTCATATACTACTCCTCGTCATACCTTTCCCACTCCACTCGGAAATGGAGCAGAGGATAAATGACTGACTATATACTGTTGTAGTAGTCCTGTCGTGTACACAGTTCCGCGTAGTCAGCGCGTACACAACTTGCCCACTAGAGCGCGCCCCGCTAAGCACAACAGCGCAGGCGCAGCGCTCGTCCGTCTCTGCACTACGAGATGGTGCTGCCTTAGAGACGGACCAAATCCTGCTTCCGCCAATCCACGTATTAATATGTAACGCAGCCAATGAGATTGCTGCTAATGTAGAACCTTTTCTCCTCGCGGATCACACTCGCACAGTGATACCTGAACACGTGAGGTATTATAACGAGTGTACAGACCTCCGATTAGTCAGTCTGCATTAGTCTGCATTTATCTGCACCTGTCTGTACCAGTCTACATTTGTCTGTACCAGTCTATAGGCAAGTTTCAGTCTGCGCCTAATAAGATTACCATATTCCTGTACATAGCCATGAAGATAAATGAATAGACACTTTGTCAAGTATCAGAGATATGTGAGAATAAGATTAACGTACCAAGAACAAAGGAACTTCAGATTGTCAATTGTAAACAGCATCCAGAATGAAGTTACGTAATGTCTACGCTTTTTATTATTTTAATAAATGTGTGTGAAAATTAATCAAGTTCTGTTTCAAGTTGGTCACCGTCAATCTGCAACTCTAAGCGTGCAAGTGGCATTTCTATCGTCTAACCTAACAGCAGAAGATAAACACGCCACGATAAGACCACGAGACATATTGCTGACACTCGCCTACTTCGTTAGAGCGACAAGTCAAATAATCTGATGGTGTGTGTACCGAAGGTCCTACAGTATGCACACCACAAGTCCTGGCTTCTCTCGGTTTACACGAGGTGTGGTGGCCATAGGATCGTTCTGCAGTCCGTCGCAAATGCCCGTTCTCTAAACTTACGCAATAGTGTTTGCCGAAAAAAATCTTGTTTCATCCGAGGATTCTCATTTAAGACGATCTACCAGGAATAAATCTAGCAGCACAACTCTGAATTGCTCAGACGTCTTCTTTTACTCTGACCGGGTTAGAATTCCAAACACTCGAACAGTGTTAGAGAATGGGTTGCACAAGTAATGTGTATGTGGTTTCCTTTATAAATGAGCTACGATGTCCCAGAATTTTCGCAGTAAAAAATAAATAAATCTACCCTCAGCTTTCTCTACGACCAATCTCACGTTCAATCTGTGTCGTATCAGTTTCCAATGCCTAGGTATTTAATCAACTTCGCCGTATCGAGCAGCACAACATTAAGGCCCATTTCACACAGGGACACTGGTGGCGGTCACCGACAGAGATACATCGGTCTTAACTGAACCATTGACACCGGGACACTACATTACCTCACCGAGCCTTTGTGACGCAATAGTGACTCACCCTCACCACATGTGACAGACAAGGTCACTGTGTTCACAGCAGTCACCGCCGGACGTGCATTGGTTTGAATTGGAGTGTTCGCACTGGGACACAGATCACAGACACAGTGCTGCAGATTTGCCAACAGACGGCAGTCATTTTTGAGACATTGACGCGAAACATTCATTGTACATTGTACGGTACACATTGTAGCCACGAGTTTAGATCTGATTAACGTGGAACCGTAGACCTTGCCGTCGGTGGCGAGGCTTGCGTGCCTCAGCGACACGGATAGCCGTACCGTAGGTGCGACCACAACGGAGGGATATCTGTTGAGAGGCCAGACAAACGTATGGTTCCTGAAGAGGGGCAGCAGCCTTTTCAGTAGTTGCAGGGGCAACAGTCTGGATGATTGACTGATCTGGCCTTGTAACATTAACCAAAACGGCCTTGCTGTGCTAGTACTGCGAACAGCTGAAAGCGAGGGGAAACAGCGGCCGTAATTTTTCCCGAGGGCATGCAGCTTTACTGTATGGCATGGAGAGCTGCATCAAACCAGTCTCAGGACTAAAGACCACAACAACAACATAACATGGAAGACTTTATAAGTGAAGTAGAAAGTCGTCCTGCTATTTGGAATGTCAAAAGCGATTACTATAGAAACAAAGTGGTTAAAACGAATGCTTGGCAAGAAATTATAACGAAGTTCGTGCCTGATTTCAATGAGAAGAGCATGGATGAAAAAAAAGATTGGTAAGTTGTATGTGCTTTTTTCAAATTTAATACCTTATTTTTCAGACCATAAAAGAGTAGCCAAATTTAATTGTTACATCTGTAGGCTGGAAGGGTAACATTCGAGCACATTTGCATCCCTCACCCCTTTTCTTTTGCATTTACCAGTATTAAGTGTGCCTTTATGGTTCGATAAGAAGGGACAAAATGGATGAGCGTAGAAACAATGAACTCACCCCTACAGGGCGAATGAAGAAGAAATCTAAAAAAATACTTGTATTTCAAAATTTTCAGAACAAAAGTGTGCGCCTTATCGTCGTCTTAAGACTCTCCGCCGTATGGTCAGAAAATTACAGTTAAAATACTATTGTCAATTCCTGAGATTTCCTCTTTCTCTTCTCCTAGCACTTGAGATGAAGTTTTCGACATTCGAAAATACAGAAAAAAATTCTTCTCATGTTTCCAGAATGAGATATTCACTCTGCAGCGGAGTGTGCGCTGATACGAAACTTCCTGGCAGATTAAAACTGTGTGCCGGACCGAGACTCGAACTCGGGACCTTTGCCTTTCGGCAAAGGCAAAGGTCCCGCGTCCGAGTCTCGGTCTGACACACAGTTTTAATCTGCCAAGAAGTTTCTTCTCAATTTGTCTCAAATGAGTATAAAACAATATTTTCTCCAGCCGATCAGGTAGCAATGGATGTTAAGTGTAATGACACCGGTGATCCAGGAGTGTTCATCACAATTACCGTTGACTGTCACCAGTGTCCCAGTGTGAAACGGGGCTAATTATGTTTTCGAACGTTATGGGATTGTTTCTCCTACTCATCTGCATTAACTTACATTTTTCTACATTAATGCAAGCTGCCATTCGCTTAAACAATTAATGAAGTGCAGATGTCATCATCCTGAAGGCTGGTCTCAGTACCACAGTGGTTTATTAGGAGTTGTATTGGTGAATGTATCCCCCATTGAAGCATTCAGCCAGTTTAGGAAGGCCTACAGTTTAGTGTGGACTCCAGGCCACAGGGCAGCTTGACAGTTTTCTCCTTAACCAATCGTTGCCAGAGGTGAAAGAAACGATAGGATAATGAAGAAATCCCGAGACTGACCTCACGAGCTGCAGTCTCATACTTACTCTGTGAGTCACGAACCTACACAGAGACCGTATATGGTAGCGTTTTTGTGTGTGTGGAAACGTCAGCCTGCAGAAAATACACGCAATTAGCAGAGCCAAATTCCTGTACGATTTTTTTGTTCGAGGAACAAGTTTCCTTCAAAGCTGTGTGTTTATAGGAATGACCTTTGGAAATTGTCTGTGAAAAGACCAGACAGCTGTATTTTGATGTAAGTAGAGGCACATGCGGGCCTAATATATAGGATAGCACAGAGAAAAAGCAAAAATTTGACATAATTAGAAAAATGGAAGAACTTATAACTTTATTTGGTGCTCATATGTGTGTTCTACAAGAGCGAAAACTTTGTTAGGCATCACTTTTTAAAAATCGTCGTTTCAAAGATTGGCTAAACGAAATTGCAGTTGTATATGTGGTGTCTGTTCTTTCGGAATTGTCCGAAAGAAGAGACAAATTTCAATCCTGCAGCCATAACGAATGAAGACTCAAATGCCGTCCAGACACAGTGGTCATCGCAGCTGCACGGATTATCGTAGCACGCCACCCATCTCGCGCAATTTCTCCGAGGCAGATGGAAAACCGCCTAAAAACTATCCACGTACTGGCCGGTTCACCGGACCTCGACACAAATCCACCAGGCGGATTCGTGCTGGGGACCAGGTGCTCCTTCCCGCCTGGAAAGCCGTGCGTTAAACTGCACGGCCAACCGAACAGGCTTGTGTACATACCTTGCCTCCATCTTGTTCAAATCAATTTGTAGATGCTCCTACATCCTGGCACAAAGGCTGTCTTGTGAATGAATCTAGCATTATGATTGGCTCTTATCAAATTTACCCGCCGAATTACTGATGCCACCGGTGTGGAAGCACCATCTGCCTTTTTTCCTTCTTTCTGCGGCCAAGGCTTTCAGCGGCAAAAAAACTCCTCTACACACACCACCATATTGCACCAACAATTAAACACTGCAATGTGCCCTACATATCATCAAATACGAAAAGACTCCTAATCAATTACTCTGCTCTCCCACCAAGGACAGGTGCTTGAATATTAGAATGTGAAACCGATCTCTGACCCATCAATACGAGTGGCGTTTGAAAAGTTTGTGCAAAAATAAAAAGTACTTACATGTTTGGGGTAAACCTTTTTTGTTTTTCGATACAGTTTCCGTTTATACTTACACACTTTGTCCAACACTGTTATAATTTGTTGATCCTTTCCAAATAATACAAATTGTCCAAGTCTACTAATAGTTGCTGCAATCACCACCTTGTTTGGATAAAATCTTTGTTCCACCAGCCATTGCTTCAAATTGGGGAACAAATAGTAGTCCGAGGGAGCCAAGTCTGGAGCAGAGGGGGGATGTGAAACGTGTTGAAATCCTATTTCCATTAATTTTGCGACCACAACTGCTGAGGTGTGTGCTGCTGCATTGTCGCGATGGAAAAGGACTTTTTTGTAGTCCAATCGCCGGCGTTTTTCTTGCATGTCGATATTCAAACTGTCCAATAACGATGAATAATATTCACCTGTAATAGTTTTACCCTTTTCCAGATAGTCGATGAGGATTATCCCTTGCGAATACAGAAAGACGCTCGCCATAACCTTACCGGTCGAAGGAATGGTCTTTGCCTTTGTTGGTGCAGATTCTCCCCTGGTAACCCGTTTATTAGGTTGTTGTTTCGTCTCAGAAGTATAGTAATGTATCCACGTTTCATCCACAGCGACGAAACGACGGTTAAGATCCTGCGGATTCTTCCTGAACAGCTGCAAACCATCCTTGCAACACGTCACACGATTCCGACTTTGGGCAAGTGTGAGCAATCGCAGAACCCAGCTTGCGGATAGCTTTCTCGTGTCCAAATGTTAATGCAAAATGTTTTGTACCCATTCATTAGAGATGCCCACAGCATTAGCAATCTCACGCACCTTAACTCTTCTGTCGTCCATCACCGTGTCACGGATTTTATCAATGATTTCTGGAGTTGTAACATCCACAGGGCGTGTAGAACATTCAGGATCACTTGTGCCCATAGGGCCACTCCGAAAATTTTAAAGCCACTTGTAAACTGTTCTAATCGAAGGCGCAGAGTCACTGTAATGTTTATCGAGCTTCTATTTAGTCTCCTGAGGCGTATTGCCTTTCTTAAAGTAATGATTAATCACCACACGAAATGCTTTTTCGTCCATTTTTTGACGTTCACTCAACTTCCTCGATTCACACGAATGCTAAACACAAAGAAATAGACCAATATGGCTCGGTGTGCGTTCTTTATAAAGATGCTACTAACTAATCGTGACCTCGATACACGCCGTCAGTGCCATCTTTTGGACTTTGCACGGACTTTTCAAACACCCCTCGTATATCGCCGCATCGTACAAAGTGAGCCCTTTTACAATATTCGTACATAACAGCACGAATACAGACAGCACAGTAAGTATACTCACGGCACTGAGGCATCCACGCCCGACAGGTGGCCGCAGCGCCTCGGCGGACCGAAGTCACTCTCAGAACTGTTCTACAAATCCGGGCTCGCTCCCCCTCGGCACAAATGCTTTACTGTTTCTGGTCCAGACCCGTTTGCTCGTTTGCTTTTATACACCCATCTCCAGACTCTGGGATTACAAGAACACACGTATATTTCACACAGTTCACCACAATATTATACCATTTCTCGCTAATTCTGCATACCGAGCACACAGCAGTAGCCTACCGATCGCTCACGTAACGTAATTCCGAAGATATAGACTGGAAATTGTCTCTCTACAAATCCAAAACTTTAGCACTTATCGCATCTGCGAAGGAAGACCTTCGTGTGGGAAGCAGCCAGTACTCACAGGCGTCCACAAGAGGAAAACCTCACTGCAGACTTCTCTCGAATCTCTAGCAGTCATTATCTGCGACTTCAATAAACTGCAGATATAATACTGCCAATCGCGACGAGAAGTGCCACAGCTTTACTAGTCACTATAGCAGCGCGATCTAGGGCGTATTGTCACGGTCCGCGCGGCTCCCCCCGTCGGAGGTTCGAATCCTCCCTCGGGCATGGGTGTGTGTGTGTTGTCCATAGAGTAAGTTAAAGTTACACTACTGGCCATTAAAATTGCTGCACCACGAAGATGACGTGTTACAGACGCGAAATTTAACCGACAGGAAGAAGATGCTGTGATACGCAAATGATTTGCTTTTCAGAGCATGCACATAAGGTTGGCGACACCTTCAACGTGCTGACATGAGGAAAGTTTCCAACCGATTTCTCTTACACAAACAGCAGTTGACAGGCGTTGCCTGGTGAAACGTTGTTGTGATGCCTCGTGTCAGGAGGAGAAATGCGTACCATTACGTTTCCAACTTTGATAAAGGTCGGATTGTAGAACTATCGCGATTGCGGTTTATCGCATCGCGACATTGCTGCTCGCGTCGGTCGAGATACAATGACTGTTAGCAGAATACGGAATCGGTGGGTTCAGGAGGGTAATACGGAACGCCGTGCTGCATCCCGACGGCCTCGTATCACTAGCACTCGAGATGACAGCCATCTTATCCGCACGGCTGTAACGGATGCTGCAGCCACGTCTCGATCCCTGAGTCAACAGATGGAGACGTTTGCAAGACAACAACCATCTGCACGAACAGTTCGACGACGTTTGCAGCAGCATGGACTATCAGCTCGGAAACCGTAGATGCGGTTACCCTTGACGCTGCATCACAGACAGGAGTGCCTGCGATGGTGTACTCGACGATGAACCTGGGTGCACGAATGGCAAAACGTAATTTTTTCGGATGAATCCAAGTTCAGCTTATAGCATCCTGATGGTCGCATCTGAGTTTGGCGACATCGCGGTGAACGCATATTGGAAGTGTGAATTCGTCATCGCCATACTGGCGTATCACCCGCCGTGACGGTATGGGGTGCCATTCCTTACATGTCTTGGTCACCTCTTGTTCGCAATGATGGCACTTTGAAAAGTGATCGTTACATTTCAGATGTGTTACGACCCGTGGCTCTGCCCTTCATTCGATCCCTACGAAACCCTGCGTTTCGTCAGGATAATGCACGACCGCATGTTGCAGGTCCTGTACGGGTCTTTCTGGATACAGAAAATGTTCGACTTGCTGCCCTGGCCAGCACATTCTCCAGATCCCTCACCAACTGAAAACATCTGGTCAATAGTGGCCGAGCAGCTGGCTCGTCACAATACGCCAGTCACTACTCTTGATGAACTGTGGTATCGTGTTGAAGCTGCATGGGCAGCTGTACCTGTACACGCCATCCAAGCTCTGTTTGACCCAATGCCCAGGCATATCAAGGCAGTTATTACGGCCAGAGGTGGTTGTTCTGGGTACTGATTTCTCAGCATCTATGCACTCAAGTTGCGTGAAAATGTAATCACATGTCAGTTCTAGTATAATATATTTTCCAATGAATACCCGTCAATCATCTGCATTTCTTCTTGGTGTAGCATTTTTAATGGCCAGTGGTGTAAATTAAGTAGTGTGTAAGCTTAGGGACCGATAACCTAAACAGTTTGGTCCCATAAGATCTTACCACAAATAAATAAATAGTCACTACACTCGTGAATTTGCACAAGGGGTTTAGATGTTAGAGGTAAATTTTCAGAAATAACAGGAAAGTGTTTATTGTCTTACTAAAGCGAATACTGCTTTAAATTATCGCATGAATCGATACCTACAAATAATTTTCATAAAACTGTAATTAAAAAACAAGACTATGACCCTGTACCCTCGTAATGTTCAAATTTTGTTTTAAGAAGGCTGGATTTAAGTCGTTTTTCAAACTAGTCTCATTTGTTCTTCTTTTGTAGGACATTTCTGATATAAAGGATGTTTCCGTAAGAGCGTGCATAAATGTAATTGGACAAAGTGTAAAGTTCTTCGTTTTTTTTTTTTTTGCCAATGAATATGATATGCGTAATGTTTGTGTCACGCAAGTTTACTGTGTGACGTGTTGTAGAGCAAATGGCTTAATCTGCGAAACCAATACGCAATGCCTTTAATGAAATCGGTCCCTCAGACTTTCACCCGCCGGCCTTTGTCGCCGAGCGGTTCTAGCCGCTTCAGTCTGGAACCGCGCGACTGCTACGGTCGCAGGTTGGAATCCTGCCTCGGGCATGGACGTGTGTGGTGTCCTTAGGCTAGTTAGGTTTAAGTAGTTCTAAGTTCTAGGGAACTGATGACCTCAGATGTAAAGTCCCATAGTGCTCAGAGCCATTTGAACCATTTTGCCATTTATCCAGTCTCGTTTGCACAGAGTTCTATGGCCCTGTGCGATAAACTGATAAAACTCCCTGTGCAAGTAAATAATGAAATAAATTTTAATTAGTTCTAGAGTCGCAAAGGATGTAATCTTGGTATTCTGTTTTCTCCACAGTTGGCATAGAAAATATTCAAACTTGGCACGGCGAAGTGGAATGCCGGCTATAAAACAGCTTCATACAATTAATATCTGTAGATTGGTTGATAAATGAATAACCTTGCAAATGTTCAGTGAAAATACTGGATATTGGCTCAGTGCTGTGCAATGACGCCCGCATTGAAGCTGTTACAAACATTAACACTTTTCTGATTCTGGCACATTAATATTTTTCTGACTCTGATTGAAAAATGATTTCTTCTAGAAAAATATTCATTAGATTTAAATAAACACGACATGGAATTGGATGAGGTACTGATAAGGGCATATGCTAAGACCGAATGCTTAAATTTGAAAATTTTATTCAAAATAAAGTTTCTCCTTCACAAATTCTGACATGAAACATTTTCCATTAACTTCAAAATCAGTGAACTTCTCTACTTTTCTACAATTCTCACTTATAGTCGTAATTAAAAACACTTCGATTGTTAAATGACATAAACTCTGACATTGTTTGACAAAATAGATTCCAAAATTTAAATTCTATCAGTGTTACAAAACACACAAAAATATTACAAATCGGCTATACCTAACCAACCTATACATTAAATCTGATGAAAAATACTTGGTTCCTACATTCAGGGGTCAGCGCTGTAAAAATTATCGAAAGCCACATTGCGGTGCTGCATACGTAAAAATCAAATATACAAAATTTCATTACCTTGCAAATTAGTGCCCATTGCTTTACCTTTCGGTTACAGAGTAAAGTCATTACTGTTCTATAATTGCCACAGGCAGTTCTCAGTATTTGTTAACTATCAGTATCACTTCAATTCCTGATAATCATACAGCCTCAGAAATTAAATAACACACTTTACTCTGTAAGTGGGCTGCTTCTGTGTTGGCAGCCCTGTGTAGCGCTTTGCATTGGATCTCTGACTGCGCTTTCTTTGTAAGAGACTCTGTGACTGGTCGGACTCATAAGTTAATCGCCAGTAGTGTAGGGCAGTAGGAAGTTAGTTGCCAGCAGTGATGGAAGTACAGTTGGGCCATTGGAGGTGAACAGCCAGCAGTGATGGGTGTTAGATGTGAAAAGTTAGTACTGATGGAGGGTAGAGGTATGAAGTGTTGGCGCAGGCTAACGATATGTACATGTTCGACGTGGAGATTGAATATTATTCATGATTATATATACTTTTGTACTAGATGTCAATGACGATTTATATTCGTGTCTGAACTGGATGTCACGTAATTAAGGTAAAAAAAAAATACATTATTTGGTTTGCTACAAAATCTTTCCTTTTCTAACCACATGCCCATTAGTAGTTAGTGGCTTTAATAGTTAGAATCTTTTATTTAGCTGGCAGTACTGCCGCTCGCTGTATTGCAGTACGCGTAATGAAGATTTTTGTGAGGTAAGTGCTTAATGAAATGTATAGGTTATTGTTAAGATTTCTTTTTAATCAGGGCCATTCTTCTGAATTAATTATTTGAAGTCAGGTTGTAATTTTTTTGAGCAGTTAGGTTGCGCCGCGCTAGAATATTGATAAGAAAAATTACAGAGAAAGTAGGCTTAGTACGTTGGGTTTTACTCAGCTGTTTCAGAATCAAATAACGTAGAAGTTTCATCTTCTCAGTCATTCTGCAATTTAAGTACAGACACACTCATTTAAATAATGAAGTTTCAACACTTTTATAGAAATAACTACGACCCAACATTAACTGTGTAATGTCTCTTGCAGCGGTCTCTCCGCGATATTTTCAGAAATTTTATAAATTATATAGCTCAGTACATATCTCGAAATATCTCTTCTTATCTTACCGATTCCTAAACTTTAATATACGATGATTATCGATGCAAAGTAGTTTCAAGCCCTATTATTCCTTCGAGCAACCATTTACTCCATGGAATAGCTTCTCTGCTATCTATGTTTTCTCTTATGAAATGAATGATTCAGATCTTGCCGATTAGCCGTGAAAGAACGAAGATGTGTATGTATGTTATTGTTGAGCTAGTCGCCATCTTGATGAGATTCTGTATGAGAAGGAATTTAATACATGAACTGAACTAAAGTAAGTGTGTTCGCGTATTATTTAACTGCTTATTATTGACAGTGTCTGCTTACTACGCTGTGTTGCACGGGATCAGTGGGGAACGTCTGATTTACACTGGACGGACCTGCCGTTTTGTACGCTCAAGATAACCAGTTTGTTACTTTCAATAAATGGGCTAACACGGTCTTACCAGCAGATCTCCGGTCTTCCCCATGTGATCACCGAAAGCTAATAATTATTACAAATGTTTTCAGGAGATCGACTGACAATGTTCGTCGCACCGAGACTTTGAAATTGCTTCACCGCCTTATGGAATTTAAGTTAAGCTCAATTTAATCAGGATAGAACAGTATTGAACTGTGGGAATGTGATAAGCCAGCTTTGTGACTGAAAATTCCCTTAATATACGCATGTTTTTTACTATCCTGATCAGTGAAGCTAACTCAGGCCGGTGTGAGAGAGGTTTTTAAATTTCAGATCCCACAAAATTATTAAAACTGGCTCTGTGTGAGAATAAACAATATCATTCGTCCATAGACCGACAACTAAATTCTCCCAGCTAGCGACTAGCTTTAAGCCTTACATCCAACCTGTAACAGAGAACAACGGCAACTTCTACAGCGCTCCGCGCGCCCCTACTTACATCTACATCTATGTGATTACTCTGCTATTCATAATAAAGTGCCTGGCAGAGGGTTCAATGAACCACCTTCAAGCTGTCTCTCTACCGTTCCACTCTCGAACGGCGCGCAGTAAAAACGAGGACTTAAATTTTTCTATGCGAGCCCTGATTTCTCTTATTTTATCGTGATGATCATTTCTCCCTATGTAGCTGGGTGCCAACAGAATGTTTTCGCAATCGGAGGAGAAACCGGTGATTGAAATTTCATGAGAAGATCCCGTCGCAATTCACGTATCATGTCTCTGGCACTATCTCCCCTATTTTGTGATGGTAAAAAACGAGCTGCCCTTCTTTGTACTTTTTCGATGTCATCCGTCAGTCCCAGCTGATGCGGATTCCACACCGCACTGCAATACTCCAGAATAAGGCGCACAAGCGTAGTGTAAGCGTCTCTTTAGTAGACCTGTTGCACCTTCTAAGTGTTCTGACAATGAATCGTAATCTTTGGTTTGCTCTAACCACAATATTATCTATGTGATCGTTCCAATTTAGGTTATTTGTGATTGTAATCCCTAAGTATTTAGCTGAATTTACAGCCTTCAGATTTGTGTGACTTATCGTGTAATCGAAATTTATCTGATTTCTTTTAGTACTCACGTGAATAACTTCACACTTGTCTTTATTCAGGGTCGATTCTGACACTCAGGCAACATCTTTGGTTCATTGCTGTCAAAAATACAATCCCTTCTACATATGACAATCGTTTCAGGTCATTCATCATTAATTATATTAAAAAATCGGTCTCCACATACAAGTGGGGCAACGGCCTTGCCGCAGTGGCTACACCTGTTCCCGTGGGAGCACCGAAGTTAAGCGCTGTCGGGCGTGGCCGGCACTTGGATGGGTGACCATCCAGGCCGCCATGCGCTGTTGCCATTTTTCGGGGTGAACTCAGTCTCGTGATCCCAACTGAGGAGCTACTCGACCGAATAGTAGCAGCTTCGGTCGAGAATACCATCATAAGGACCGGGAGAGCGGTGTGCTGACCCCACACCCCTATCCACATCCTCCCTTGAGGATGACACGGCGTTCGGATGTTCCCGGTAGGCGACTTGTGGCCTGAAGACGGAGTGCCACGTACAAGCGGACCCCTCACAATAGACAATGCTCCACTGAACAATCTGAGGTAGGGAGATCGGTGAAGCCAGCTTAAGCAGATACGGAAGCAAACTTTGCTACCGCTTTGTCTAGAACTCCTGTTTTCCAGATTATTTACAGCTAACATGCGTACATGTGTACACGTACTGTGTTGTTTATTGATATGCACATTATTTCCCGCAAGGAAACAAGGAGGTCGAGCCTGACTACCAGCAAGTTATGATGCAGGTTTTGTTTACTTTACTTGTCCATAAGGTTTCTCTGTTGTATGGCATTTACATTGTCCTATGTCAGAACCTGCTATGAATCAACGAGAGACCCATTCATTACTCCGTGCTATTCAGAGACGTAGAGTACACCGAGCGAGGTGGTACAGTGGCTAGCACACTGGACTCGCATTCGGGAGGACGACGGTTCAATCCCGCGTCCGGCCATCCCGATTTAGGTTTTCCGTGATTTCCCTATATCGCTCCAGGCAAATGCCGGGATGGTTCCTTTGAAAGGGCACGGCCGACTTCCTTCCCAATCCTTCCCTAATCTGATGAGACCGATGACCTGGCTGTTTGGTCTCTTCCCCCAAAACAACTCAACCCAGACGTACAGTACAGTACAGTACGATGGAGCAGTACCGGTACGGTTTCACAAAACTCACTGATACGCACCTCGTGTATGGGTACGTGCGTTCCAATGCTCTCGCTACTGAAAGGCTGTACAGGGAATGATTTCCTAACAGGCATCATTCGTGACGACGAGTGTTCATTTTTCTCGATCGACGGATGCGGGAGACTGGTTCGTTGGAAAGAAGAAACGAGGGACCTGGCAACATGACGACCACTCGCACACCCGATTTTGAAGAAGAGGTCCTGGAACGTTTTGCAGCGCTCCCCCGTCGTATAGCACGTGAAATGGGAGCTGCACATATTAAACTGTGGCGAGTACTCTACAAACAACAATTACACCCATATCACCTACAACGAGTTCATGCAATGGTTGTGACTAACTTCGCACCAAGGGTCGCATTGTGGCAATGGTTGCTCCAAGATGGATTGATCGACCAGATTTCCTCCATTTGATCGTGATGGTATCTCGAACAGCAGGAATAACCTCGTATCGGATGAAGAAAACCCTCAAGCTGTAGTAGAGTCACGCCATCAGATACGTCTTGCTGTGAATATCTGGGCTGGCACTGTAGACGACAACCTCATTGGGTCACATCTTCCACTTGGCCCTCTGAATGGCCACCTGTACTTGACGATCGTGCAAAGAGTTCTACCTGAGTTGTTAAAGAACGTACCCTGGGTTGTTCGTGAGAGGATGTGGATACAACATGACGGTACACCGCCTCACTTCAGTGTGGATGGCCGCAACCATCTCAGTGCTGTATTTCCTGGTCTATGAATTGGAAGAGGAGATCCTATTCCGTGGCCCACAAGGTCACCTGACTTGAATCCCTTTGATTATTTCCTATGGGGGTATCTAAAGTCACTTGTGTATGCGACCCCAGTGGATACGGAAATGGAATTAGTTGCCAGAATTGTAGCTGCCTGTGATGTGACTCGAAACACACCAGGAAAAATTTTGTCAGGGTCCGTCAGAATCTTGTTCCCCAATGTCATGCTTGCATTGAGGTTGATGGCAGTCAGTTTCAGCATATTTTGTAAGATACGGTACAAATGGTACGTTCACTGTGTCAGTAATAGTACTTGCAGTTGACTGTAACTAAAGTAAATAAAAAAGTGCACAGTAATGTGATGTTATTCCTATCATCTTGTTAAGCTGCCTTCTCCGACCCCAGGTTCCCTACCTCTATGTCCTGTTAAATTTTTGCACGCTATTACGAAAACACCCAGTACCGGGTGATCAAAAAGTCAGTATAAATTTGAAAACTGAATAAATCACGGAATAATGTAGATAGGGAGGCACAAATTGACACACATGCTTGGAATGACATGGGGTTTTATTAGAGCAACAAAATACAGAAGTTCAAAAATGTCCAACAGATGGCGCTTCATCTGATCAGAATAGCAATGACTAGCATAACAAACCAAGACAAAGCAAAGATGATGTTCTTTACAGGAAATGCTCAATGTGTCCACCATCATTCCTCAACAATAGCTGCAGTCGAGGAATAATGTTGTGAACAGCACTGTAAAGCATGTCCGGAGTTATGGTGAGGCATTGATGTCGGATGTTGTCTTTCAGCATCCCTAGAGATGTAGGTCGATCACGATACACTTGCGACTTCAGGTAATCCCAAAGCCAATAATCGCACGGACTGAGGTCTGGGGACCTGGGAGGCCAAGAATAACGAAAGTGGCGGCTGAGCATACGATCATCACCAAACGACGCTTCCCGTGAGACTCACATTCCCAACTGTCCACAATTCTACCTTATAGACATTTGCCCACCCACTCATTACTCGCGCACGCTTTGGCGATTCCCGTAAGAGTTTGTCAGTTAGTAATCATTTATTCGAGGGAAAAGCTGCACGGTCATCAACAGTAACTGATCTTTCGAGAACAAGTTACTGTCTTCATATGTATAGTTAAAGGCTACCCAGCCATTGACCTACGTCTGTGCCAATGTGCACAGGTTGCCCAAACTCTTACGGGAATCGCCAAAGCGTGCGCGAGTAATGAGTGGGTGTTTTCCTCTAAAGTTAACTCAAATCATTCAGAAGTCAAAAAATAAACTATGGGTTACACAAGGAAGAAAGATATCACATGGGACAAAAAGGAGACTGTATCTACTATCTAGGAACAACTCTGATGTTAGTACTGTAATGCATTACAAAGAATACTGCAAAATATTGAAGCAAGTAATACAGAAATCGAAGCAGCTTTATTATGAGAAAAAGATAATTACATCAGGGAAAAAAAAATAAAAACTGTATGAGATACAGTGAAGACAGAGACTGGTGGTGTCAAAAAGAAAGAGGAACAGATAGTTCTAAAAATAAATAAGACTATGGTAAAAGTGCATACAGTGTTGCAAACCTGTTAAACAAGTTCAAAAATGGTTCAAATGGCTCTGAGCACTATGGGACTCAACTGCTGTGGTCATCAGTCCACTAGAACTTAGAACTAATTAAACCTAACTAACCTAAGGACATCACACACATCCGTGCCCGAGGCAGGATTCGAACCTGCGGCCGTAGCAGCAGCGCGGCTCCGGACTGGAGCGCCTAGAACCGCACGACCACCGCGGCCAGCCTGTTAAACGAGTACTTCTTTTCTGTTAATTACAGCATGGGGTTATTAGATTCAGTGAACAATGCATTGGAGTATCTGAGACCGCCGGCCGAAGTGGCCGTGCGGTTAAAGGCGCTGCAGCCTGGAACCGCAAGACCGCTACGGTCGCAGTTTCGAATCCTGCCTCGGGCATGGATGTTTGTGATGTCCTTAGGTTAGTTAGGTTTAACTAGTTCTAAGTTCTAGGGGACTAATGACCTCAGCAGTTGAGTCCCATAGTGCTCAGAACCATTTGAACCATTTTTTATCTGAGACCAGTCTTTAAAAATAACTTAGTAAAATGGAAATGACACGTTTCCCAAAGTAGTAGTATCTATCTTAAAATCCTTAAAATCTAAGCATTCTAGTGGGTATGATAACATACCACCGAATTTAATCAAAGAGTGCTCATGTGAGTTGAGTTCTATCTTAATCAATCTCTTACCAGGGCAACATTTCCGGACTGGCTAAAATATGCTAAAGTTAAGCCTCTTTACAAGAAGGGGGATAAAGAGATACCATCAAATTATCGACCAATTTCACTTTTGCCGTCTTACTCAAAAATATTTGAAAAGGTTGTATTCAAGCATCTTCTTAAGCATCTGACTGCAAATAATATATTATAAGTCACAGTTCAGGTTTCTTAAGGCTTCTATATCGAGAAAGCTTTAGAGGCTACTCGCATTTTCTCTGATCTGTCAAAAGCTTTTGACTGTGTGAACCACACCATTCTCTCAAGTAAATTAGAATATTTCGGTGTCACCAGCACAGCTGCAAAATGGTTTGAGTCTTACCTAACTAACAGGAAACAAAGGATGTCGCTGCAAAATACCTGTGCAGTAAGCAGTCAGTCTTCATCTGACTGGAAATTAATTACGTGTGGTATACCTCAAGGTTCCATCTTGGGTCCATTGCTTTTCTTGTGTTCATTAATGACCTCTCATCTGTTACATTGCCAGATGCTAAGTTTGTTTTGTTTGCAGATGATACAAACATTGCAATAAGTATCAAGTCACGTACAGATTTAGAAACAGCTGCTAATCAAATATTCGCTTACACTAATAAATGGTTTAAAGGTACTTCGTTGTCATTAAACTTTGAAAAGACCCACTATATGCAGTTCAGAACCTGTAAGAGATTTCCTTCCAGCATGTGTATAACATATGAAGACATGCAGATCGAAGAGGTTGACAGTGTTAAATTTCTGGGGTTACAACTCGATAATAAATTGAGTTGGGAAGGGCATACCACAGAATTGCTTAAGTGGCTAAATAAGTCTGTATTTGCAGTGAGAATGATGTCAGATGTAGGAGATATACAGGGTGGTCCCTTGATAGTGGCGGGCAAAATATCTCACGAAATAAGAGTCAAACGAAAATACTACAAAGAACGAAAGTCGTCTACCTTGAAGGGGGAAACCAGACGGCGCTGTGGTTGGCCCGCTAGATTGCGCTGCCATACGTCAAACGGATGTCAACTGCGTTTTTTTAAATAGGAATCCTCATTTTTATTACATATTCGTGTAGTACGTAAATAAAGGTCGATATCGTGTTGATGTATGGCTATTGTGATCAAAGTGCCCAACGGGCATGTGCTATATATGCTGCTCAGTATCTTGAACGACATCATCCAAGTGTCCGGACCGTTCGCCGGATAGTTACGTTATTTAAGGAAACAGGAAGTCTTCAGCCACGTGTGAAACGTCAACCACGACCTGCAACAAATGATGATACCCAAGTAGGTGTTTTACCTGCTGTCGCGGCTAATCCGCGCATCAGTAGCACACAAATTGCGAGAGAATCGGGAATCTCAAAAACGTCGGTGTTGAGAATGCTACATCAACATTGATTGCACCCGTATCATGTTTCTATGCACCAGGAATTGCATGGCGACGATTTTGAACGTCGTGTACAGTTCTGCCACTGGGGACAAGATAAATTACGGGACGATGACAGATTTTTTGCACGCGTTCTATTTAGCGACGAAGCGTCATTCACCAACATCGGTAATGTAAACAGGAATAATATTCACTATTGGGCAACGGAAAATCCACGATGGCTGCGACAAGTGGAACATGAGCGACCTTGGTGGGTTAATGTATGGTGCAGTGTTATGGGAGGAAGGATAATTGGCACCCATTTTATCTATGGCATTATATATGGTGCAATGTATGCTGATTTCCTACGTAATGTTCTACCGATGTTTCTACAAGATGTTTCACTGCATGACAGAATGGCGATGTACTTCCAACATGATGGATGTCCGGCAGATAGCTCACGTGCGGTTGAAGCGGTATTGAATAGCATATTTCACGACAGATGGATTGGTCGTCGAAGCACCATACCATGGCCCGCACGTTCACCGGATCTGACGTCCTCGGTTTTCTTTCTGTGGGGAAAGTTGAAGGATATTTGCTATCGTGACCCACAGACAACGCCTGGTAAGATGCGTCAGCGCATTGTCAATGCATGTGCGAACATTACGGAAGGCGAACTACTCGCTGTTGAGAGGAACGTCGTCACACGTATTGCCAAATGTATTGAGGTCGACGGACATCATTTTGAGCATTTATTGTATTAATGTGGTATTTACAGGTAATCACGCTGTAACAGCATGCGTTCTGAGAAATGATAAGTTCACAAAGGTACATTGGAACAACCGAAATAAAATGTTCAAACGTATCTACGTTCTCTATTTTAATTTAAAAAAACCTACCTGTTACCAACTATTCGTCTAAAAGTGTAAGCCATATCTTTGTGATCTTTAATTGGTAAACGGTCCATTTTAACACGGGTAATGTATGACGAAGCAAATACCGTCCGCACTAGCGGAATGTTACGTGATACCACGTACTTGTACGTTTGTGACTCTTACAGCGCCATCTACCACAAAGCTAAAAAAGTGGTCCAACTAAAACATTCGTATTTCTTTACGTACTGCACGAATATGTAATAAAAATGGGGGTTCCTATTTTAAAAAACGCAGTTAATATCCGTTTGATCTATGGCAGCGCCATCTATCGGGCCAACCATAGCGCCATCTGGTTTCCCCCTTCAAGCTAGACGAGTTTCGTTGTTTTCAGTTTCTTCGTTTGACGCTTATTTCGTGAGATATTTGGCTCGATCACGATCAATGGACCACCCTGTATACAAAAATTGGCATACTTTGCTTATTTTCACTCTTTCATGTCATACAAGATCATATTCTGGGGTAACTCATCAGAGCAAAACTTTTTAGGGTGCAAAAGCCTGTAATAAGAGTCATTTGTGCTGCAAATTCAAGAACATCATGTGAAACCTGTTCAAGGAACTTTGTATTCTAACCACTGCTTCTCAGTATACTTATTCCTTAATGAAATTTGTTGCAAGTAGTACACCTCTATTTCCAGTCAATAGCTCAATACACAGAATCAATACAAGCAATAAGAACAATCTACATGAAGACCTAAAACCACTTATCTTGGTCCAAAGAAGGGTCCAATATTCAGGAACACACATTGTCAGTAAACTGCCAGCAACCATTAAAATTTGGTTTCAGATAAAGTACCGTTTAAACAGAATTTGAAAGACTCCTTCTACTCTGCAGATGAATTACTTAACAGAGACTGTTAGGTCAGCTTAAGTAAAAATGTCTGATCGATATCAGTTTTGACAACACTTTGTCACAACAATCAAGATTATGTATTTTGTGTATCATAAATTTATTAGTAGTGCATAATAATGTTTCATTCTGACAGCGTATTAATTCTGTAAATCTCTGCTGCTTCAGTTTACTGTAATGTATTCACCTATTTTGACAATCTCCTGACAAATGATCAGGGTAGTAAGTATTATATTCAAATGTTTTATGTTTTTTATGTTATATTTTAGACATGTTCCACATCCACGAGAATCATCTAATTTTTTGGGTCTATTGAACGAAAACTGAATTTAATCTAATCCAACAGAGTTGAACTGAAACCTTTATTGGTCTGATGTATTGAGGGAAATATATGAGGCTGGTTAGGGAAAATTTAGGAGAAATCGGGGACAGAGGTAGTACAGGACTAAAAATATTCTATTCTGCAATGACTCTACAGAGGTTTAGGTTTCTGGTAATGTGTCTACGATTTGATAAGTAGATTAGGTCTGACAAACGAATACAGGATAAATTGGCTCCTATACGAAATATCTTTGATTTATTCACAAAAAGTTGCATGACGCGCAATTCTCTTAGAGAATAAGTGACTGTCGGTGAAATGCTTGTAGAATTTCGAGGACGATGTAGTTTTCGAATGTACATTCCTTCCAAACCTAGCAGATATGGAATGAAAATGTTCAATACAGCTAGTGTAAGAACAGCCTACACCACAGAATCTGATTAAGGACAGCTACAAAATAGACCTTATAAGCTGCGTAGCCATGCAACTGGCGTGAAAAGGTTGCGTACTCGTATTTCCAAAACATCAAGAAATGTAACCAGGGATCATTATTTTACGAGCTAGGAATTGTTCCCGTCACTTCTGAAAGACCATCAATCAAGTAGTGAAACAAACGAGAATTTATTCAACTCCAAAGCAAAACATGTATACAATCCAAACCAATGTCAAGCCTTTTTGTATTCCCAGTGATTAAAATTAGCAGAGAAAAGCACATTGGGTCTAAGAGATCCTTCAAAGCAAAGATGATACAAACGAACACAGTAGCAATGCAGGGCTACCAAACTGACGAATTCTTGATGCCTCAAAATTATCCTGTCAACTCATTTCCTCTTTCGGTCAAATTTTAGTCTGAATTTCTTTTCTCCTCAATAATATTCCGAACCCCCCCCCCCCTCCCCCAAGAACCATGAACCTTGCAGTTGGTGGGGAGGCTTGCGTGCCTCAGCGATACAGATAACCGTACCGTAGGTACAACCACAACGGAGGGGTATCTGTTGAGAGGCCAGACAAACGTTTGGTTCCTGAAGAGGGGCAGCAGCCTTTTCAGTAGTTGCAGGGGCAACAGTTGGGATGATCTGGCCTTGTAACACTAACCAAAACAGCTTTGCTGTGCTGGTACTGCGAACGTCTGAAAGCAAGGGGAAACTACGGCCGTAATTTTTCCCGAGGGCATGCAGCTTTACAGTATGATTAAATGATGATGGCGTCCACTTGGGTAAAATATTCTGGAGGTAAAATAGTCCCCCATTCGGATCTCCGGGCGGGGACTACTCAGGAGGATGTCGTTATCAGGAGAAAGAAAACTGGCGTTCCACGGATCGGAGCATGGAATGTCAGATCCCTTAATCAGGCAGGTAGATTAGAAAATTTAAAAAGGGAAATGGATAGGTTAAAGTTAGATATAGTGGGAATTAGCGAAGTTCCGTGGCAGGAGGAACAAGACTTTTGTTCAGATGAATACAGGGTTATAAATACAAAATCAAATAGGGGTAATGCATGAGTAGGTTTAATAATGAATAAAAAAATTGGAATTCGTGTAAGCTACTACAAACAACATAGTGAACGCATTATTGTGGCCAAGATAGACACGAAGCCCACGCCTACAACAGTAGTACAAGTCTATATGCCAACTAGCTCTGCAAATGATGAAGAAATTGATGAAATGTATGATGAGATAAAAGAAATTATTCAGATAGTGAAGGGAGACGAAAATTTAATAGTCATGGGTGACTGGAATTCGGTAGTAGGAAAAGGAAGAGAAGGAAACATAGTAGGTGAATATGGATTGGGGCTAAGAAATGAAAGAGGAAGCCGCCTGATAGAATTTTGCACAGAGCACAACTTAATCATAGCTAACACTTGGTTCAAGAATCATAAAAGAAGGTTGTATACATGGAAGAAGCCTGGAGATACTGACAGGTTTCAGATAGATTACATAATGGTAAGACAGAGATTTAGGAACCAGGTTTTAAATTGTAAGACATTTCCAGTTGCAGATGTGGACTCTGACCACAATCTATTGGTTATGAACTGTAGATTAAAAGTGAAAAAACTGCGAAAAGGTGGGAGTTTAAGGAGATGGGACCTGGATAAACTGAAAGAACCAGAGGTTATACAGAGTTTCAGGGAGAGCATAAGGGAACAATTGACAGGAATGGGGGAAAGAAATACAGTAGAAGAAGAATGGGTAGCTCTGAGGGATGAAGTAGTGAAGGCAGCAGAGGATCAAATAGGTAAAAAGACAAGGGCTAGTAGAAACCCTTGGGTAACAGATGAAATATTGAATTTAATTGATGAAAGGAGAAAATATAAAAATGCAGTAAATGAAGCAGGCAAAAAGGAATACAAACGTCTCAAAAATGATATCAACAGGAAGTGCAAAATGGCTAAGCAGGGATGGCTAGAGGACAAATGTAAGGATGTAGAGGCTTATCTCACTAGGGATAAGATAGATACTGCCTACAGGACAATTAAAGAGACCTCTGGAGGACAGAGAACCACTTGTATGAATATCAAGAGCTCAGATGGAAACCCAGTTCTAAGCAAAGAAGGGAAAGCAGAAAGGTGGAGGGAGTATATAGAGGGCCTATACAAGGGCAATGTACTTGAGGACAATATTATGGAAATATAAGAGGATATAGATGAAGATGAAATGGGAGATACAATACTGCGTGAAGAGTTTGACAGAGCACTGAAAGACCTGAGTCGAAACAAGGCCCCGGGAGTAGACAACATTCCATTAGAACTACTAACGGCCTTGGGAGAGCCAGTCCTGACAAAACTATACCATCTGGTGAGCAAGATGTATGAGACAGGCGAAATTCCCTCAGAATTCAAGAAGAATATAATAATCCCGATCCCAAAGAAAGCAGGCGTTGACAGCTGTGAAAATTACCGAACTATCAGTTTAATAAGTCACAGCTGCAAAATACTAACACGTATTCTCTACAGACGAATGGAAAAACTGGTAGAAGCTGACCTCGAGGAAGATCAGTTTGGTTTCCGTAGAAATGTTGGAACATGTGAGGCAATACTGACCCTACGACTTATCTTAGAAGCTAGATTAAGGAAAGGCAAACCTACGTTTCTAGCATTTGTAGACTTAGAGAAAGCTTTTGACAATGTTGACTGGAATACTCTGTTTCAAATTCTGAAGGTGGCAGGGGTAAACTACAGGGAGCAAAAGGCTATTTACATTTTGTACAGAAAGCAGATGGCAGTTATAAGAGTCGAGGGACATGAAAGGGAAGCAGTGGTTGGGAAGGGAGTGAGACAGGGTTGTAGCCTCTCCCCGATGTTATTCAGTCTGTATATTGAGCAAGCAGTGAAGGAAACAAAAGAAAAATTCGGAGTAGGTATTAAAATCCATGGAGAAGAAATAAAAACTTTGAGGTTCGCCGATGACAAAGTAATTCTGTCAGAGACAGCAAAGGACCTGGAAGAGCAGTTCAACTGAATGGACAATGTCATGAAAGGAGGGTATAAGATGAACATCAACAACAGCAAAACGAGGATAATGGAATGTAGTCGAATTAAGTCAGGTGATGCTGAGGGAATTAGATTAGGAAATGAGACACGTAAAGTAGTAAAGGAGTTTTGCTATTTGGGGAATAAAATAACTGATGATGGTCAAAGTAGAGAGGATATAAAATGTAGACTGGCAATGGCAAGGAAAGTGTTTCTGAAGAAGAGAAATTTGTTAACATCAAGTATTGACTTAAGTGTCAGGAAGTCGTTTCTGAAAATATTTGTATGGAGCGTAGCCATGTATGGAAGTGAAACGTGGACGATAAATAGTTTGGACAAGAAGAGAATAGAAGCTTTCGAAATGTGGTGCTACAGAAGAATGCTGAAGATTAGATGGGTAGATCACATAACTAATGAGGAGATATTGAATAGCATTGGGGAGAACAGAAGTTTGTGGCACAACTTGACTAGAAGAAGGGATCGGTTGGTAGGACATATTCTGAGGCATCAAGGGATCACCAATTTAGTACTGGAGGGCAGCGTGAAGGGTAAAAATCGTAGAGGGAGACCACGAGATGACTACACTAAGCAGATTCAGAAGGATGTAGGGTGCAGTAGGTTCTGGGAGATGAAGAAGCTTGCACAGGATAGAGTAGCATGGAGAGCTGCATCAAACCAGTTTCAGGACTGAAGACCACAACAACAACAACAATATTCTGAATGTAGCAAGAGTAAAATACTGGGAGGGAAAGGCTATCTGCAACTTGTAGGAAAACCAGACGGCAGTTATAATAGTCCAGGGACTTGAAAGAGAACCAGAGGTTGAAACGGGAATGAGACAGGGATGTAACCTATCCCCAATGTTATTCACTCTGTACATTGACCAGGCAGTAAAAGTTTCTTGATTTCCGCAAGGCGTTCAATACAATTCCCCACAGTCGTCTAATGAATAAAGTAAGAGCATATGGACTATCAGACCAATTGTGTGATTGGATTGAAGAGTTCCTAGATAACAGAACGCAGCATGTCATTCTCAACAGAGAGAAGTCTTCCGAAGTAAGAGTGATTTCAGGTGTGCCGCAGGGGAGTGTCGTAGGACCGTTATGTTCACAATATACATAAACGACCATGTGGATGACATCGGAAGTTCACTGAGGCTTTTTGCGTATGATGTTGTGGTATATCGAGAGGTTGTAACAATGGAAAATTGTACTGAAATGCAGGAGGATCTGCAGCCAATTGACGCATGGTGTAGGGAATGGCAATTGAATCTCAATGTAGACAAGTGTAATGTGCTGCGAATATATGGAAAGAAAGATCCCTTATCATTTAGCTACAATATAGCAGGTCAGCAACTGGAAGCAGTTAATTCCATAAATTATCTGGGAGTATGCATTAGGAGTGATTTAAAGTGGAATGGTCATATAAAGTTGATCGTCGGTAAAGCAGACGCCAGACTGAGACTCATTGGAATAATCCTAAGGAAATGCAATCTGAAAACAAAGGAAGTAGGTTACAGTACGTGTTTTCGCCCACTGCTTGAATACTGCTCAGCAGTGTGGGATCCGTACCAGATATGGTTAATTGAAGAGACAGAGAATATCCAACGGAGAGCAGCGCGCTTTGTTACAGGATCATTTAGTAATCGCGAAAGCGTTACGGAGATGATAGATAAACTCCAGTGGAAGACTCTGCAGGAGAGACGCTCAGTAACTCGGTACGGGCTTTTGTTGAAGTTTCGAGAACATACCTTCACCGAGGAATCAAGCAATATATTGCTCCCTCCTACGTATATCTCGCGAAGAGTCCATAAGGATAAAATCAGAGAGATTAGAGCCCACACAGAGGCATACCGACAGTCCTTCTTTCCACGAACAATACGAGACGGGAATAGAAGGGAGAACCGATAGAGGTACTCAAGTTACCCTCCGCCACACACCTTGCGGAGTATGGATATAGATGTAGAAACCAAAGAAAAAATTAAGAGTAGAAGTTGGAGTTCAAGGAGAGGAAATAAAAGCTTTTTAGGTTTGCCAAAGACCTTGTAATTCTGTCAGACACAGCAGTACACCTGGAAGAGCAGCTGAACGGAATGGACAGTGTCTTGAAAGGAGGATATAAGACAAACACCTACAACAGCAAAACAAGGATAATGGAACGTAGTCGAATCAAATCAGGTGAGGCTGAGCGAATTAGACTGGGGAAGGAGACACTTAAAGTAGTTATTTCGGGCAGCGAAATAACTGATGATGATCAAAGTAGAGAAGATATGAAATGTAGACCGCAAGAGCAAAAAAATAGTTTCTGAAGAAGAAAAATTTGTTAACATATATTTGTTACGAAGTCTTTTCTGAAGGCATCTGCATGGCGTGAAGCCATGGTGGGTATGAAACATGGATGACAAACAAGTTAGACAAAAAGGGAATAGAAGCTTTTGAGATGTGGTGCTACAGAAGAATGCTGAAGATTAGATGGGTAGATCGTGGAACTAATGAGTAGATACTGAATAGAATTGGGAAAACAAAAAATCAGTGCCACAACTTGACCAAAAGAAGGGATAGGTTGATAGAACACATTCTGAGACATTAAGGGGTCACCAGTTTAGTACTGGAAGAAAGTGTGGCGGGTAAAAATCCTTGAGCGACTCCAAGAGATGAATATAGTACGCAGATTCCGAAAGATGTAGGTTGCAGTAGTTACTCAGAGATGAGCCACAATATAGAGTAGCATGGACAGCTGCATCACACAACATTTCGGACTGAAGACCACAACAACGACAACAACGTTTCAGTATATCGTCATCAGTTACCCGATCTACCCACCTAATCTTCAGCTTTCTTCTGTGGCACCGAATATCTAAATCTTCCGTTATCTTCTTATCTAATCTTCCACACAATACTACACTCCAGACAAATACCATCATGAAGGCTTCCTAACATTTAAATTTATGTTCGATATTAACAAATTTATCTTATTCGGAAATGCTTTCCTTGCTATTGTCTACATCTACATGGTTACTCTGCAATTCACACTCAAGTGCCTGGCAGAGGGTTCATCGAACCATTTTCATACTACTTCTCTACCATTCCACACTCGAAAATGGCGCGTGGGAAAAAGGAACACCTAAATCTTTCCGTTCGAGCTCTGATTTCTCTTATATTATTATGATGATCATTTCTCCCTACGTAAGTGGGTGTCAACAAAATATTTTCGCATTCGAAAGAGAAAGCTGGTGACTGAAATTTCGTAAACAGATTTCGCCCCCAAAGAAAACCGCCTTTGTTTCAGTGACGGCCACCCCTACTCGCGTATCGTATCAGAAATGGCTCTGAGCACTATGGGACTTAACATCTATGGTCATCAGTCCCCTAGAAGTTAGAATTACTTAAACCTAACTAACCTAAGGACAGCACACAACACCCAGTCATCACGAGGCAGAGAAAATCCCTGACCCCGCCGGGAATCGAACCCGGGAAGCGAGAAAGCTACCGCATGACCACGAGCTGCGGACGCGTATCGTATCAGTGACACTCTCACCCCTACTGCGCGATAACACGAAACGAGCTGCCCTTCTTTGCACTTTTTCGATGTCCTCCGTCAATCCTACCTGGTAAGGATCCCACACCGCGCAACAGTATTCCAGCAGAGGACGGACAAGTGTAATGTAGGCTGTCTCTTTAGTGGGTTTGTCGCATCTTCTTAGTGTTCTGCCAACAAAGCGCAATTTTTGTTTCGCCTTCCCCACAATATTATCTATGTGATCCTTCCAATTTAAGTTGCTCGTAATTGTAATTCCTAGGTATTTAGTAGAACTGGCAGCCCTTAGATTTGTGCGATTTATCGTATACCCAAAATATATCGGATTTCTTTTAGTACCCATGTGGATGACCTCGCACTTTTCTTTGTTTAGTGCCAATTGCCACTTTTCGCACCATACAGAAATTCTATCTAGATCATTTTGTAATTGGAATTGATCGTCTGATGATTTTACTAAACGGTAAATTACAGCGTCATCTGCAAACAATCCGAGGGGGCTGCTCAGATTACCAGCTAGATCATTTATGTAAATCAGGAACAGCAGAGGGCCTATGACTCTACCTTGCACATATCAGTTCGGTTCTTCTCGATGATTTACCGCTCTGAGAGGAAATCACGAATCCAGTCATATAACTGAGACGATACTCCATATGCACGCAATTTGATTGATAGTCGCTTGCAGGGAACGGTATCAAAAGCCTATCGTGAAGCTGTATTTCATATCGTATGTATTTCAGTCATCATCAGTTACTGTGCTGTACTACTTCAGTGTCGCATTTTCTAATCTAATTCTCTCACCATCGCCTGATTTAATTCTATTGTAATAAATTACTCTTCTTTCAATTTTGCTGTTATTCAAGATGCAATCTATTTCCTTCTACTACTCTACCAACTACTTTGCCGACTGTGTCAGAATTAAAATGTCATCGGCCAACCTCTAAATTATTATTTAGTCTGCGCAAACTTTAATTTCCTTTCCGAATTCCTCTTTCGTGTCCGTCACTGCCTGCTCAGTGTATATGTTGAGTAAAAGCAGTGAGAGTCTACAGTCTGGTCTCACTACCTCCGTTTACGGCTTCCCTTTCATATTCTTGGACTGTTTATAACTGCAGCCTGGTTTAATTTCGCCCGAGGAAGCGAAGAAAAAGCCCTTCGCAATCTGCAGCCATTCTCTTCTGTGGCGAGGAAGCTGAAACAAAACGTATAATTAAATTACGTCACTGTTTTGGCCTTTAGACCTATCAACTGAACTTGTGCAGCAGAAATTGGGCACATAATGTTTCGTACATTAGTATATCACTGATTAGCTTACTACACTATTCCGAAGGTATGTGTAAGTGTAAATTTTTATCCTCATCAAATTATATTATCCGTAAAAGAAGATTTTACTAAGTAAAGATATTTTATCGACTACTAGCGGAGAAACCCGGCGTTCGCCAGCTGTTTACTGTAGCTATAGCTGTGCGTCAATGCCTATGCAACGTGGCATCTCGCCTTGTGCTTAATATTTATGACCTCATATCTTCTGAAGTATGACTCATACAATGTTACAATTCTGTAGGTTGACCCAGAGTCATACGTCGATACCGTCTGCGAAATGTGTTGCTGATAAAGTTAGTAACAATCAAGAAATAAATTTAAACGTTATACACGATGCGGAATTTTTCACGCATCTCGCTGTTTGTGGCGTCATATCTCTTGAACTACACAATTTTGCAGGTACATTCAGCGGTGTATGTGGATCCTGCCTGTGAAATGTGTCGTGAATACAATTATTAGTAAAGAAGTCATGTCTCAGGCATTACTTTTACTGCACGAACAACGGAAAAGTAGTGAGGCATACACCTTTTTCCATTTGTCATTTTGCATGGGTTGTCAGGGAGAGAAAATTTCGTAAGGTTTTGCAAAAATTTGCAAAGTCTCTCGCATGTCGCTAAGTGTTCTCATTCTCAAATGCTGGGTGAATAAAATCTGAAGTTCGCCAGACTCTGTTTCACCCCCACCGCCACCCATTTGATAAATGGGTGATTCTCACCACAACAGCAATTGTCGCCTGACAGAAAGTTATATGGGTACCAATTTGGTTCAAATGTCTCTGAGCACTATGGGACTCAACTTCGGAGGTCATCAGTCCCCTTGAACCTAGAACTACTTAAACCTAACTAACGTAAGGACACCACACACATCCATGCCTGAGGCAGGATTCGAACCTGCGACCGCAGCAATCGCGCAGTTCCGGACTGAAGTGCCTAGAACCACTTGGGCACCGCGGTCGGCCACACACACAAACACACACACACACACACACACACACACACACACGTACACATATACATTTTTATAATATGCACATACACTGAAGAGACCAAGAAACTGGTACACCTGCCTAATATCGTGTGGGGCACCCGCGAGTACGCAGAAGTGCCGCAGCACGACGCGGCATGGACTCGACTAATGTCTGAAGTAGTGCTGGAGGGAACTGACACCATGAGTACTGAAGAGCTGTCCATAAATCCCTGCTGAACACCAAGTTACAAGGCACCCAGATATACTCAATAATGTTCATGTCGGGAGAGTTTTGTCGCCAGCGGAAATGTTTATACTCAGAAGAGTGTTCCTGGAGCCACTCTGTAGCAATTCTGCACGTGTGGGGTATCACATTGTCCTGCTGGAATTGCCCAAGTCCGTCGGAATGCACAATGGACACGAATGGATTCAGGTGATCAGACAGGATGCTTACGTACGTGTCACCTGTCAGAGTCGTGTCTAGACGTGTCAGGGGTCCCATACCACTCCAACTGCACGCGCCCCACAACATTACAGAGCCTCCACCAGCTCGAACAAACCCCTGCTCACACGCAGGGTCCACGGATTCATGAGATTGTCTCCATAGCCGTACACGTCCATCCTCTCGACACAATTTGAAACGACACTCGTCCGACCAGGCAACATGTTTACAGTCATAAACAGTCCAATGTCGGTGCTGACGGGCCCAGGCGAGGCCTAAAGCTTTGGGTCTTCGGCTCCGAAAGCCCATATCGATGATGTTTCGTCGAATGGTTCGGTCACTGACACTTGTTGATATCCTAGCTTTGAAATCTGCAGCAATTTGCAGGTGGGTTGCACTTCTCTCACGTTGAACGATTCTCTTCAGCCGCCGTTGGTCTCGTTCTTGCAGGATCTTTTTCCGGCCGCAGCGTTGTCAGAGGTATGATGTTTTACCGGATTCCTGATATTCATGGTACACTCGGGAAATGGTCGTACCGGAAAATCCCCACTTCATCGCTATCTCGTAGATGCTGTATCCCATCGCTCTTGTGCCGACTATAACACCACGTTCAAACTCACTGAAATCTTGATAACCTGCCGTTGTAGCATTAGTAACCATTCTAACAACTGCACCAGACACTTGTTGACTTATATAGGTGTTGCTGACCATAGCGCCGTGTTCTGCTGTTTACGTATCTCTGTATTTGAATACGCATGTCTATACCAGTTTCTTTGGCGCTTCATTGCATTTTTGCTCTACATTAATCGTATTTATTGGAAATATTTTCCTTCCGTTACTATAATGCACGAGTGCTTCGCAAATAGCTCTGCAGACCTATCTGAGATGTTGAGATGAGAAATAGGTACCCAAGACTTGCGTAACTGACTCCGTTTGGCAAGAACCGGACCCTAAGTGCAAGTTTTTGTTAAAGTGAAAGGGGGTAATATGGATTCGAAATTTTGTAATTTTTTTATGTTTATGGTACATGAAATTCATAAGTCAAACGTCAGTCACCCAAAGCAGTTCGATGAACTCTCAACAATTCTCGAGGAAATCGACTTTGAAGTTTATCAACCAAGTAGTGGAAGTCACTGGACTCATCAGCAGAAGCAGCATTTTCGTGAAGATGGCGAACAGTTGGATCGCCGAAATATCGAGTCAAGTTGATTTTAGGATCCGGCAGCAAACCCGAAGAGACTTTCGAGACTTATTACGCCGGGAAAGCCTACGTAATCATACAAAGCGGTAGATACATACAAGACATGAACAGTCACGGCGGAATTACACATTTTCTGTCATAACACGAGTAATAAAACAAGGTGGTTGCATTTCCTGGATGGAAATTGATATATAGGCGCTAATTGTCCTGTCGTATTATTGCACTGTTAGTACTTTGTCGTGCCTCCATTCTTCCTATTTTCCTAGAAAATTCTTTTCGGAGTGTGTCAGAACTCTCCAATACACTGAAAACAAGATATCCAACTTAGCGTTATTCTTTGCATTGTTTAAGCACTCGGATATCGATGGTAACGATCTGAGGGCGAAACCTGGAAGCGCGATTCTAAGCACTGTTGTGAGACGAGGTGTGTCTGCGAGAGGGGGAGTAGTAGTGTCTGCCGAGAGCTGGCAGGCAGAAGGTGTGTCGTGCTGCCCTCACGTCGGTTACGGCAGACCTTACCACTCTCAAGGCCTGGTTTCATTTATATTGCCAGGAGAGATTTAGATGACTTAACTACGAAGATCGAATTCGAGGTCAAATTCGCAAGCTTAGCACAAAAGCAATTGCAAGATTAGGCTCGTGATTGTTAATCCGAGTTCGCAATAACCCCATGTTTTGCTTGTCAGTGAAAGAAGTCTCCTTATCCTCGAAATAATAATCAATATTCTCCACATCTAATTAATAAACAGGGTGTATACGCGGACAAGGAAAAAGAATCCCGGATTTTTCCCGGATTTCCCAGTTAAAAATACACTTTCTCCTGGGTGAAAACACACTTTTTCCGTGTTAAGTGACAGTATATTTTCCCTCCGATCTACAAAACTTATCAGTCCTTTGAATGGTTATGGTTTTATACACGGGCGTTGAATTTTCCGGCACTTTAGAAAACGGAACTCAGGGAAAAAGACACGTTTTGGTATTATCTTTGATGTGCAGCAACATGTACACTGCGTATTTTCGTATTACGGACGTATACATTCGAATTCCGCCAAACGCCGCATGTTACTTTCCGAATCATTGAAATCGAGATTGCGATGTGCTTTTGCAAGCCAGTCATAGCTCATGTCACGTGATCTCGCCAGCCGCTGACAGCCAACGACAACACCATTGTTCAGTAGCACGAACACAAACAGTGATAGTTAATAGTTTAAATTAGTACACATAGTGTTGCTACAAGAAAAGAAAAGCTTTCACATATAATATTGGTCTTAAAGGTTAATAAGCTGCAAGATTAGCTAAGCTTTCACATATAATGTCGATCCTTTTTTGTGTGTGAAACTTCCTAGCAGATTAAAACTGTGTGCCTGACCGAGACTCGAACTCGGGACCTTTGCCTTTCGCGGGCACGTGCTCTACCATCTTTTTTTTTATTATTTATTTTTTGCTCTACCAACTTTTTTTTGCAGGTGCTCTACCGACTTTTTTTTAATTTTTTGCAGGTAAGAAGAAAACAAATAAAAAGCTCTTATGTATCAAAATAAAAGACGACGTTCTTCATAAAATAACACAATATCCTTTGAAAACGTAAAACATAAAAGGTAGCTATATTTCCGCAACGGCCTTCGTTTTTAATTCTTTTTGATTTTTATTTTTATTTTTCTTATTTTTTTTTTTTTTGTTAACATAAATGAGTATACAGTCTCACCATCAGCAGCAACTCTTTTTTTTTTAGGCACAGGAGAAAGAAAACAAATAGGCTGCAGATAGAGAGCTATGTGTGAAAAGGATAAATATGTGTAAGGAGGAAAAAAAAAAACTTGGAAGAGGAGGAGAAAAGAGAAGTGAAATAAAATAGGAATACTTTCCGCGCCATGCTCCACTTTGGCGCGCCATCAGAACAAAATGCATTCTATCATTGACCATTGAAGGGGAACGTGGGATCGTCCAGTCTTGGCTGGCACGGTTCGTTGAGATTCCAGCTTTGAGGTGGGTTGGTGAAAATACTCTGTAAATAGTTCGCGAAAGTGGCCCGATAGTGTCGATGTCGGCGAAGGGTGTGGTGATAAGCTTGGAGGCGTGTCCAAAAGTCCGCCGAATCGACGGTGTCGTCCCGGAAGAGGTAGTTGAAAGCCATGCCACTGATCCATGTGATGGCATGCCACTTAGCCGATGGAAAGTAGGTTCAAATGGTTCAAATGGCTCTGAGCACTATGGGACTCAACATCTTAGGTCATAAGTCCCCTAGAACTTAGAACTACTTAAACCTAACTAACCTAAGGACATCACACACACCCATGCCCGAGGCAGGATTCGAACCTGCGACCGTAGCAGTCCCGCGGTTCCGGACTGCAGCGCCAGAACCGCTAGGCCACCGCGGCCGGCTGAAAGTAGGTCGTGTCGGGATGCATGATCGTGGTACGAGAAACGTGATGTGGTGGTACTCGGAGGTAGAAAGCCACAATCTTCTGTACGAGGGTCCAGACAGCTGCTGCTGGCCCACACTCAAAACGATGTAAATCTGTATCTTCGACATTGCACTTGAGGCACAGGGGTGAGTCCACCAGTGCGATGCGATGCAGTTTCTGTCTTGTAGTATACTTGCCGTTGACGAGAAGGTACCACATAGAGGTGGTCTCAGTGGTGAGATATGGCTGGTGGATCGTTTTCCAAACTGTAGGCCATGAAACCTGGGGGTGACGTGTTTCGACGGGGTTGCGGAGTGGAGACTTTCGGAGAAGGCGGTAGATGTCGCGGGTGGTCGTCTTCCTGGTCCTGGGGAGCTCGGTGCATATGTAGCTGTACTCCAAAAAGAAACGGCCGATATGTGACATCGGAGGTGGGATGTGTATCTGAGCTACCCAAGCACGACTCACGCTCCGTCCTCACTTCTGCGAGGTCCGGCGCACAGTTTTGATCTACCAGGAAGTTTCACATCAGAGCACACTCCGCTGCAGAGTGAAAATCTCATTCTGGTTCTTTGGGCGTGTTACACTTTAAGATATATCACACAAATGTGCCAGTAAAATTTTTAATAATGACATAAATGTCTGATCTTTAGGATTCGAAATTCTTATAAATGGCTCGGCATCAAAGAGTTGATTTTTGAATGAGAGTCAAACTCCCTGTGATTTAAGAAATTCGTGGTACACTCTCGCACATAATTCAACTTACGTAAAAGGATATTTACTTTGACAGTAACGCTTTTCAAACCACCATTCGAAATATTTTCCCGCGACCTGTTAGAAATAGGTTCGTTTCAGCAGTTGCCAGAGAGCACAGAAAACAAGATAACAGGCGACACCGCGCTTGCGCAGCTACCATGACGTAGGAAGCCCGTATGTACGTACGTGTAAAACATTGAAAGATCATACATTACGTCATAAAAGAAACAAGACATCAGAGGATACTCCAAGAGCATCGGAATTTTGTCAACCATACTAAAATATGCACATTTAAAATGCATACTTAAAATCGACATTCGTATGTCCAGATTCCCAATGAAGTAGACGTCGACCTGATATTAATCTTTTCAGTGTGATTTTCGGGATGTAAATTTTCTTGGAGCACCAGTACTGCATTACATCATGTTTGGTTCTTTATGATGGCATAACGCCATACGTGCTAGAAGATGAAAACGTGCACTTGAAATGCAGCGAACAGTTGAAACTAGACAGTATGGTGGAATTAAACATTTCGTTTCAAATACATTGACTGCCTCTGCGGAAAAGGTTAATAAAAGCCAAATTTCTTTAGCAAACAGACAAAAATAACTTGATTGTTCTGCAAGGCGATTAATGTTTGACTGTCAGAAAATAAAATCTGAAACTATTCACATATTTTAGCCTTCTGTAATTATGTGAATGTATTTTAATTCACTTGATAGCTCCTGGTCACAGATATCCGTTTTGTTTTCATTTGACGTGAGAGTAAACGAAGGGGAAACAGAAAAATCACTGAACGTAAACACGGGTCACGTGGAGACTACCCACTGTATCTCAGACTGCTCTGCGCAACAGCCCCGGATCTACGATATTTACTAACCGGTTCAATACTAAAAAAATAGCGATTTTTCAAAAATATGTTCATCTTGTAGCGCACATCTTTCTGAAAAGCCTGAAACATAAAACATATGTGTTCGAGGAAATGTAAAACATGCTGTTTGGTCTGAAGTGTGCCAAAGTGCAGTGCCACGCCTCTTCATACAGCGTTCTTCTATCGCACGTCACTGTATTTCGCTCTGTGATGTTGAAACGCGTATATTTTGTAAGGGATGCCATCAAACTATATTCAGGACAGTGGAGATTGAAATGTCCTGGTGCTTCTCCTGCTCCCAATCAACCGGTTTGACAGCCTGCCCCCCTTTAAAAAAAAAATTTTTAAAAAATCTCGCAATTAACAGCGAATGGGATTATTTGTAATCGGTAGAAGAAGAACTCTTCAGAAAAGTTCCACTCTTTATTGCCTATTTGCTAATAACTTGCTGTTTTGTGTGACATAAAGTTAAATACCGGATACATAAAACCAATAAAGACAAGAGACAAGCAAGAAAGTCACATTTCTTCAATCCTTAGCTCCGAGCATATTTTTCTCTCTAATCTTGCTACAGCTTTACATGGCGTGCTTTCCTTTCTGCGACAGTTCGTAAAACGTTTTGCTACATGAAAAATCGAAATTTCGTTATCTAATACTGAAGAAGCTGTTAATACAAATAATACCCAAGACTGGTGTGGTTTCTCGATCTGATTGCGTCTATTTTGTCACTGTCTGCTAGATAAAATAAAATAGGCCATTCTAATATTGCAGCAGTTTTGTAAAACACACCAAATAAACGAGACTGTTTTGGCACAAATGGTCATTTTTATAACACGACAGAATATAATTCACGAAGTACCAATATGAAATGCTTATTAGGCCTGCTACAAGCAAAAAGCTTTATGTTAGGAAATAGTTTCACATTTGATTCATACGCACCAGTTTCTCAAGCATGAGATCGGAAAGTAGTATTACGAAACTTTTTACATAAATTTGGAATCGTTTTATTCTTCCATAATTTGTGTGATGGCCCCGTTTCTTCTCCTTCTTCGTTTTAAGAGACAATCTTGTCATCACCAGTTCTGTAGCTATTCCTGCCATTGTCAAAATTTGTTGGTCGAGTCACTTCACTAACCATGCCAGAATCACCGGTTCAGTTATCCCGCAATCATTACTCCTCGGTTAGGCGTTGTTACGTGTTCGTACAACACGTGTTCGGCTGCTAGCCGGGGTCAGTCAACTGGTCTTTACTAGTGAAGCGATCTGGCCAAATTTTTCTATCAAAATTTCATTGGGTACACCGAGAAAATAATACGTAATTTTATTCTGTTATTCTTGTTAGTCGTTTGTTTCCATTCTGGTAGTCTGAATCTATGAATTTTGCTAGAAATTATAACAACGCTGATCAGTTGCAAACCCAATGAACCATATAGTCAGACAGCGATTGGCATTCATCCGTTCGGCTTTACTCCGCTCACCTCTTATAGCTCCGTCCCCTTTTGTCTGCGGAAAGTTTATTTCTAGATGCGACGAGGTTTCTCCTGACAGAGACATCACGCACACTATGCTCGCATTCAAAAATCATCTTATGATTCAAATTAAAATGTCTTCAAATATGTTGAAAAACCAACAGGGAAGCGTTTCAAAATCATATGAATAATCGATAGACAAACGTGCGCTGGATGCTAGACGCTTTGTGAAACAAGTTTTTTTCCTCAAGAGTATGAATTTGGCGCGACCTTTTCCCAGTAGCATCTAGCTAGCTAGCTGCTTGTTGCGACTGCTTGCACAGCCAACAGCCACATTCCTGTAGCTAGAAGCAGGAGAATCTACTGCTCAAACACGACTCAACTTCGCATGCGCATGAGCCCGCTCGTAACTGCTAAAACGATTCTAATGTAAACAGTTGTGACTTCACGCTCATCGGAGGCAATTTGTTGTTATGAAGCATTGCATAGTCTTACTAAAGCCTTTGACACATTTTGCTGTTGGCACACGCTTGCTTGAGCACTTTGAGTCGTTGTTGTGTATGGCGCATTTCCTTTGCAATTTAAGTTATTTCCGTTTTTTCTCTCGTTTATGTTTTATTATTGAAGTTTTATTCTGCAGTAGCGGGATACAGTGATATTCTTTGTTAGAGTATCGGTTATTACCAGTCAAAATTACAAAAATTTAACAGAAAACTAAAACAATGAAAAATTCCCGGAATTCTAAAAATGTCCCGGGTTTTTCCTCGTTTTCTCCCGGACGAAAAAATTCCCGGGTTTTTCCCGGATCTCTCGTTTGTCCCGGGTCGTATACACCCTTACCAGGGTGTATACATGGACAAGGAAAAAAATTCCCGGATTTCCCGCTTGAAAATAGGCCTACACTTTCTCCCGGGTGAAAATACTGTTTTTCCGGGTTAAGTGACAGTATACTTTTCCTCGTCACTGTAAAACTTATCAATCCTTTGAATGTTTATGGTTTTATACACCGACGTAGAATTTTCGAGCACTTTAGAAAACTAAACTCAGTGGGGACAGAAACACGTCTTCGAAAGATCTTTAATGTGCAGCAACATGTACGCTGCTTATTTTCGTGTTACGAAGGTATAAATTCGAATTCCACTGAACAACGCATGTTACTTTACAAAGCATAGAAATCGAGATTGTGGCGCGCTTTTGTAAGCCAGTCATAGCTCATGTTACGTGATGTCGCCAGCTGATGACAGCATAGGACACGTGATGTAGTCAGCCAATAGCAAGATCACCCTTAAGAACTGCGAACACACAAATAAGAAAAGTTATTGGTTTAAATTAATATACATCGTGTTGCTACATGAAAAACAAAGCTTTCATGTATAATACTGGTCTCTCAGATTAATACGCTGCAAGAGAAGCTAAAAAATGGTTCAAATGGCTCTCAGCACTATGGGACTTAACTTATAAGGTCATCAGTCCCCTAGAACTTAGAACTACGTAAACCTAACTAACCTAAGGACATCACACACATCCATGCCCGAGGCAGGATTCGAACCTGCGACCGTAGCGGTCGCGCGGTTCCAGATGTAGCGCCTAGAACCGCTCGGCCACCCCGGCCTCAGAGAAGCTATGCTTCCATATATAATGTTGATCTTTTTTGCGCGTATTACACTTTAAGATACATCACACAAACGTCCCAGTAAAATTTTTTATAACGACGTAAATGTCTGATCCTCTGGACTCGAAATTCTTCTAGATGGTCGTCCGCAAAGAGTTGATTTTTTTTTTTTTACCGAGCGAGGTGGCGCAGTGGTTAGACACTGAACTCGCATTCGGGAGGACGACGGTTCAATCCCGCGTCCGGCCATCCTGATTTAGGTTTTCCGTGATTTCCCCAAATCATTCCAGGCAAATGCCAGGATGGTTCCTCTGAAAGGGCACGGCCGACTTCCTTCCCTAATCCAATGAGACCGATGACCACTCTGTCTGGTCTCCTTCCCCAAAACAACCAACCAACCAACCAAGTTGATTTTTAAGTGAGAGTCAAACGCTCTGTGATTTAATAAATTCATCGCACAATCTCGCACAAAGTTCATCTTGCGAAAAAGGAAATTTACTTTGAAAGTAACGCTCTTCGAAACACCATTCGCAATGTTTGCCCGTGACCTGTTAGAAATAAGTTCGTTTCAGCAGTTGCCAGAGAGCACAAGGTAACAGGTGTTACTGCGCTTGCGCAGCTACGATGACGCAGGGAGCCTGCATGTTCGTACGTGTAGAACATTAAAAGATCTTGCATTACGTCACAAAAGAAACAAGACATCAGAGGATACTCCAAGAGCATCGGAATTTTGTCAACCATACTAAAATGCATAATTCGGTTTAAAGTGCACATTCGTATATCCAGAATCGGATGTACATTTTCTTGAGTACCAGTACTGTATTATATCATGTTTGGTTCTTTATTATGGCGTAATGCCCCACGAGCTAGAAGATGGAAAACGTGTACTTGAAGCCGGCCATAGCGGCCGAGCGGCTCTAAGCGCTACAGTCTGGAACCGCGCTGCTGCTACGGTCGCAGGTTCGAATCCTGCCTCGGGCATGGATGTGTGTGATGTCCTTAGGTTAGTTAGGTTTAAGTAGTTCTACGTTCTAGGGGACTTATGACCACAGCAGTTGAGTCCCATAGTGCTCAGAGCCATTTGAACCAGCGTGCACTTGAAATGCTGCGAACAGTTGATGCTAGCCAACAGTGTGAAATTTAAAAACTTCGTTTCAAATAAATTGACTGCCTCAGAGCAAAAGATTAATAAAAGCCAAATCTCTTTAGCAAACCGACAAAAATAACTTCATTGTTCTGCAAGGCGATCAATGCATGACTGTCAGAAAGGTGGAAATAAAACCTGAAACTCCTCCGTAATTTTGCCCTCTGTAATTATGTGAATGTATTTTAATTCATTCGATAGCTCCCGGCCACAGAAATCCGTTTTGTTTTCATTTATTGTGAGAGTAATAAATGAAGAGGAAACAGCAAAATCACTAAACGTAAACACGGGTCACGTGGAGACTACCCGCCTCCCCACTACAGCTCAGACTGCTTTGTGCATCAGCCCCGGATCTACGATATTGCCGAACGGCGGCAATACTAGATAGTGGCGCCCAGCCACACATCTGTAGCCAGAAGCGGGAAAAGGTAGAAGTCATACGCGACTCAACTGCTCAAACGAATCTAATATAAACAGCTGTCACGTCACCCTCATCGGAGGCAATTTGTTGTTAGGAAGCATTGCATACTCTCCTAAAGCCTTTGACACACTTTGCTGTTGGCAGACTCTTGTATGAGCACTCTGTTTTATTGTTGTATATGGCGTATTTCCTTTTCCATTCTTTTTTTCTGTCGTTCATATTTTGTTGCTACAGCATTATTCTGCAGAAGTGGGATACAGTAATATCCTTTGATAGAGTATTGGTTCTTACCAGTCAAAAACACATAAATTTAACTGAAAAATAAAACAATGAAAAATTCCCGGATCTCCCGGTTGTCCCAGGTCGTATACACCCTGTAGTATGTGCAACCTGGTGCATTGGCCATAGTAAGAGAAAGTAACCTGCCACACTTATGTAGGAAGCTGACCACCATTAAAGGACTACACCTTGGAAGCGATGGAATGGTGCGTGTGGCCATTATTTGAACACTGCAAGGGGTTTTGCAGAGTTCAATCTGCAAGCTATGTCCTTTACCGACTGATGTGCTACAAGAGTGAACAGTCTATTCGTGTTTTTTTTATTTGCGTGTTTTTCTCCTGTTGTCTTGTGTATACGTTGCAGCAGACTCACTGTATTTTGTCTTTCTTTTTTCTTTATTGGATTTCGATTCCCTACCAGAGAGGAGGGGGGGTAGGGCTAGCAGCAGCACAATACGCCATTCTGCAGCCTACAGAAAAGTTAAAAAACAGAATCAGGAGATATGGAAAACAAACAAAAATAGGCGATAAAATGGTGGCTTAAAAACTGAAACATGGACAAAAAGGTACAAAGAAAATATAAAAACAAAGCGATCGGCGATGCTGATTCAAACACATAGTAAACAGACAGGCACAGTTTAAAAAACACGGAGACAGTCTGCTTTCTGTTCGCACACGATAAAAAAAACACAACTAGCGACAGTATGGTGGGTGTTCGCAACACTGACAGGGGACGCGCAACACTGAACACTCACTTAAAACAGCACTATACAGGCGACACGGTGGCTAATGGGGTGGGGGGAAGGACCCAGACCGATGAGGGGGGAAAAGGGGGGAAGGAGAGGAAAGGAAAAGAGGGGGTAGCCGACGGAGTGAGCAGACATAGAAAAAGGGGGGGGGGCTGCGTGGAAGCGAGAAGAAGTGGGAAAGGCAGTGGAGTGGAGAGCAAAAAGGACTTGGAGGAGAGAAAGCAGGCAGAGAGAGGGTAGGAGGGAAAAAAAACAGGGTGTAGGGAGCCCAAGAAAAGGGGGAGGGGAGGATCAGGATAGGAGGGATAAATGGAGGGAGAGAGGGCATCATCCGTGAGGGGGAGTTGTGACGTCCCCTCTCCCCTTTTCTTGTCGCTGTTGATGTTGAGCCGCTACTGCTACAGCTCGGTCGGTGGAATGGAGATATGACGCGCAGTGACGGTTGTCCCCGTCGGATAACGTGGAACAGCACCTGAAAATCTATAAAGAAAATTGTTCCTCGCGTAATGTATGAAAGTCCGTTTGCGAGTCCGCACAGTCTTCTCAGCGATGCGAACTGCTGAATTTAATTGTCTGCTATGGTTTTATGATGATTTGCTATGCCCGGTTAGTTAGTTATTGCAGTATTGAGTGAATCATTCATCACCGGCGTCGTTTCACACCACTGAAGCGAGGAAAATTTCATTTGCGGCTCAGTATCAGTAGTTGTTGTTACGTTGCTAGGTAGAATTGTTCGCTACGGGATGACGCAAATCCAGAGATAATCTATACTGTTATCTTGCATTCGTGCGTCGTAATATTATTTCGGCAAAGCACTCCTTTCAATGCTCAATGTTCATCAAGTCACTCTTTCAGTTAAAATGTTCACAGTTAATTATTTCCGATCATCAATTATCACACAGTTCCATTAATGATAGAGCCAACACGTGAGATTTCCATTACTGACGAACAATTATTATTGTTCCTTCTTAGCAGTTAGTTTATAATCACATCACACCACACGCACACAGATGGATCAGATCAATTACGATTCTTTTCAATTCGGTGATCGTGACAATTACAACTTTTACAATCGGCGCATTTGTATTATCTTCGTGTGGTCATATTAACGTTTCCTACTCAAGGCTAATCAGGTATTGCAGTCTTCGATACTATGTCCATTCTACGTTGTAACTGTTCACTTTGATGAAGGTTGAGTCGAACAATAATATCTCCAATAATTAAAGTTCATTAATTCCTCATACACTATCAGAATATCACTTCAGTTCAAGTTCTCAAGTCAGAATAACTGAGAACAAAGTCCGTGCATCTCTATCACGCAATAGTACTTCTTTTTTTAATAGAAACAATCTCGTAGCGTTCCATTTGTAGTACTGTAACAAACGGTGCTCTCTCACAACTTGATAGCAAGCAAGCTAGCAAGCGACTAACATTTCCATGATCGAGCATTGTAGACGCATTTAATTACCTTTTCGCCGTGTTTACAACTCTCTTTCACAATAAATGTTTTCTCTGTCCGACATATTACTTTGGATTTAACTTTCGTCGTACTGATTTGCAGTTGTTACTGAGATGTTTGATAGCTAATTAAAAATAACCTTTCTTTTTTTCTACCTTTATATCATGACATACTCAGTAATTATTGAAATTGGTGTTCATCAAAACTTTAAGGTTCACGGAAAAGGAGCCGATGGGGGTAAGGAATAAGGATGTACAGAATCTGCGTAGGGGACGGGAGGTGTATACGGAAGGCGAGGTGAAGTGCATGGCGCTCGAGGATCTGGAAGGACTTATAGAATTTGTGGTGTGGCCGGCCGCGGTGGTCTAGCGGTTCTAGGCGCTCAGTCCGGAACCGCGCGACTGCCACGGTCGCAGGTTCGAATCCTATCTCGGGCATGGATGTGTGTAATATCCTTAGGTTAGTTAGGTTTAAGTAGTTCTAAGTTCTAGGGGACTGATGACCACAGATGTTAATTCCCATAGTGCTCAGAGCCATTTGAAACATTTTTTTGTGGGGTGGGGAGGGTGTGTGGGTGGATATCCAGGTGGGACTGGCATAATAATTGTCAAAGTTGTCGTATCTGTCAAGATAACACTGCTCCCTACTTTAAATTATCATGTCATTCTTATTTGGGTTTTCGGGTTTCTTGGGGTGTTCTCCTTGGGAAAGGAGATGAAGGATGTAGAGGTGGATGGTATGGGGGACACAATGGTGAAGACGCAGCAGAGGGCGGGGTTGGAGAGGAGAGGAGCAACCAGGGGATGAGGGGGATCAAGGCAGCAGGAGGTGTAGAGGACGCAGGTATGTTCGAGGAAAAGGAGCAGATAGGGAAAAGGAATCAAGTTGTACAGAATCCGCGTGGGGGACGGGAGGCGTATATGAAGGGGAGGCGGAGTGCATGGCGCTCGAGGATCTGGAGTGACTTACAGAATTTGTAGGGGGTGTGGGTGGATATCCAGGCGGGACTGGCATAACAGGATGGGAGGGATTAAGGATTCGTAGGTGTGGAGGATGGCAGACGGGTTCAACCCCCACGTCCGGCCAGAGAGGACTTTGAGGAGTCGGAGGCGGTTGTGGGTTTTGGATTGGATAGAGCGTAGATGAGGGATCCAGGTGAGGTGACGGTCAATGGTGAGGCCGAGGTAGGTGAGGGTGGGGTGAGGTGGACAGGACGGGCGCAGTGGGCAAGGGTGTCTTTCGTCATTTTCTTTTTTTCTTTGTTGTATTTCAATTCCCCATCGGGACAGGCTGGCAGCAGCATATGCGCTGCTCTTCAGCCAAAAGACATAGAACAAACAATAGAAGACATTTAAAAATAACAAAGGACAGAATATGGTGAACATAGATATAAAAAAAGGGGGAACATCATGGAAGGCAATAGACAAAAAACGGGGTGATCGTAAAATGGAGATAAAAAACAGTTCAAACTGTTTAAAAGTAGCTCACACAAAAGGCCACACACTGCGACAATTAAAAGAACACAAGGCACAGTATGACTGGAGCATAAAAGGTATCAACAGATGGTGTAGCACATAACAAACACTGACAGCGAACCTCAAGGCAGTACATGATTAAAATCACACCTCTTGATGCACAGCAGAAACAGCACTAAACACAACACTGATGTGGCACACTGATGATGATCAAAACAGAGGATCTGCCAGGCACAAGGAGATGAGGGAGACTGGAAGAAGGGAGGGAGGGGAAGAGATGGGCGAGATGAGCGGGGGGGGGGGTGCGCTGAAGAGGGCCAGGTAGGGAGTGATGTGGCAAGGAAAGAGGCAAGTATGGGGTGCAGGGTCTCAGGGGAGGGGGGAGGGAAGGAGGAAAATCCGCTCTGGGAGAAGGAGGGACGAGGAAAAAAGGGGGCCCTGGGGAGGGGGGCAACAAGGCCAGGTTATAGTTGGAAGGAGGGTAGATGTCACGGTGAAGTTCGTCATCCAGGAGGGGGAGGCGTTGGAAATTGCCCTGATGAAGGAGATGGAGGGTGTGGAGGTGGAGAGAGGGAGGGATACAGCGATAGAGGCGCGGCAACGGGCGGGGAGTGGAGAGGAAGGAGGAAACCAGAGGGTGGGGCGGATCGAGAATGCGGACAATGTAAAGGATGCGGAGATGTTGGAGGAACAGGAGGAGGTGGGGGAAGGGGATCAGTTCATACAGGAGCCGTGTGGGGGAAGGAAGGCGGATACGGAAGGCAAGGCGAAGCGCATGGCGTTCGAGGGTTTGGAGGGCCTTGTAAAAGCAGGTGGGGGCGGAGATACTGGCAACGTTGGCATAACAGAGGATAGGACGGATGAGGGATTTGTAGGTATGGAGGATGGTAGAAGGATGCAATCGCCATGTCCGGCCAGACAGGAGTTTCAGAAGGCGGAGGTGGGAATGGGCTTTCTGCTGGACGGTCTGGAGATGAGGGGTCCAGATGAGGTGTCGATCAAGGGTGAGGCCAAGGTATTTCAGGGTGGGGGTGAGCTGGATGGGACGACCATAAAGGGTGAGGTAGAAATCATGGAGGCGAAAGGAGCGAGTGGTGTGGCCTATGATGATTGCCTGGGTTTTGGAGGGGTTGAGACGGAGGAACTACTGGTTACACCAAGTGGTGAACTGGTTAAGGTGGGTTTGGAGGGTACGTTGAGACCGTTGAAGGGTAGGATAGAGAGCCAGGAAGGCAGTGTCATCAGCAGACTGGAGAAGGTGGACTGGTGGGGGTGGCTTGGGCATATCAGCTGTGTACAAGAGATAAAGGAGAGGGGAGAGGACAAAACCCTGGGGGACGCCAGCCGTGGGATAAAATATACAGGAGTTGGTGTTGTGGAGGTCTTCCGTCATGTTTTATGTTTAAATGTATATTTGTTTCTGTGATTGTGATTTCGAGATTACAGTTACAAACACTATGGACAGAATACCTGACTGAAGGACGCAATGTTGTGTGCATTTAGTTGTGATACTTTCTATGATTTAGCAGAACTTGTTTACTTGTATTATGCTGGAAGGAAATTAATATTCCTTTGCCGGCAGGTATGTTCGGTGGTTACATGTGAGTGAGTCTGTGAACAGTGCTGCCCTCTCTGGAGGTACGAGAGCTATCCACAAAGTACGTTACGTTTTCGTTTGTGTCCGTTAGGGGCGGAGCTAGCGCGGCCATCTTGGTGTCATGGCATTCCGCCGCTCAGTCGGCATCCTGCCGTGCTAGTGAGAGGTTCGTGCTGTACTCTGTTGAGTTACTGTGACAGTTTGAAATGTCAGCGTCAATTGAAAATGCCGTGAAGTGTGAAGTGCGTGCTGTAAAAGTTTCTGACTGCAAAAAACTGTACACCGATAGAAATCTATCGGCAGCTTTGTAAGTGTATGGAGACAACATAATCACTGAAGGTGGAGTGCGTCAATGGGTCATAAAATTTAAAAATGGCATGAATTAACGTTCATGACGAGGACCCAGGATAGTGACTGCCGAACTTGTCGAAAACGTCGATGCCGCGGTCCGTGAAAACCGTAATTTCACAATAACGGAACTCTCTATGAGTTTTCCACAAATTTCACGAAGTTTGTTGCGCGAAATCATTACCGAAAAGCTCGGTTACCACAAGTTTTGTGCAAGATGGATACCAAAAATCTTGACAGAGATTCACAAAAATCTGCGAATGGCTGCAGCGTTAATGTTTTTGGACGCTTACGAGAAAGATGGCGACTCATTACTCGATCGCATCGTTACTGATGACGAAACATGGGTTAAGCAAGTGAACTGCGAGACAAAATTGCAGTCAATGCAGTGGGGGCACACAAATTCCCCCCAAAAACCCAAGAAATGCGTGCAGACAATGTCGGCAAGGAAGGTGATGGTGACTGTCTTTTGGGACAGAACACGTGTGATTTTTGTGGATTTCCTGGAAAGAGGCACTACAATGAACTCTCAAAGGTATTGCCAAACTCTGCACAACCTCAGAAGAGCAATACAAAACAAGTGCAGGTGAAAGTTGGGCTCAAAGATCTTGCCGAATAACGACAACTCCCGGGCCCACACATCAAATGCCACTCGTGAAGTTCTCGAATCTTTTAAGTGGGAGTTGTTTCCTCATCCGCCGTACAGTCCCGACCTGGCACCGAGCGACTTCCACTTATTCCCAGCAATGAAGAAGTCGTTGGATATGCAGCGTTTTGATGACGACGCACAGCTTCAAGAAGAGGTAACCACATGGTTGAAGGCGCAGGCGGCCGAATTTTACGACGAAGGAATTTCCGAGCTCGTCCATCGCTACTATAAGTGCCTTAATTTAAATGGCAACTATGTAGAAAAGTAGTATTTAAGTGTGGCTTTCATCTGTATATAATAAAAAAAATTTCCAATACTTTATTTATTTTTAATTCCAAAACGTAATGTACTTTGTGGATAGCCCTCGTATTTGTACATTGGGCCACCCCTCCAAGAGCACCTAACGGCGAGGGAGAGACGTGCAGTTCTGAATGGATCTCAGTCGCACGGCTGTCGGACGTCGGGGCTCGCGCGCCTCGTATGCTAAAAGGCTAATATATATATTTTCTTTGTGTGTGATTGTTGTCAATGATAGTCCGCAGCTCGTGGTCGTACGGTAGCGTTCTCGCTTCCCACACCCGGGTTACCGAGTTCGATTCCCGGCGGGGTCAGGGATTTTCTCTGCCTCGTGATGACTGGGTGTTGTGTGATGTCCTTAGGTTAGTTAGGTTTAAGTCGTTCTAAGTTCTAGGGGACTGATGACCATAGATGTTAAGTCCCATAGTGCTCAGAGCCATTTTTGTTGTCAATAATAAGTGTTTCTCTACACACGTTGTCATTCATTGCAATCCGAATTGATCAGAATCATTATACAGTCCTTTAAATTCCTGGTCGTCCAGTAAAATTGATGATTCAAATTTCCGTCTGCGGGCGCTAACATCATGAATAAGTATGTAAAACTGACTAGTCCACCGAAGTTCAGGGTAGTAATATCCTTCAAATTACATTCCACATGTATGATTTTTTCTTCGCCACATACAGCGGACATACCACTTTATGTGGAAGTTCTGTGACGCGCTAACATAGATGCGGAAAAAAAACCACTGCATTCTACTACAACACACCCAAGCAATAAAACCATTAAACGTGCATAAATAAATTACGTAAAAACCAACTGTAAGACAAATAACGAATAATAGTGGACGATTAACAAAGACAATACAAGAAAACAAACAAAGAACAACGTGAAAATGTACATTTCCATGTACGTATCTGTATCTGTCAAAATTTTAAATAAAAGTTTATATACAATACCAAAAAAATTCCAGGTGGCATCAAATTTTTAGACAAAGGTGCATGTCCTACGAGCATTTCCGCCTAGCGTAGAATACATAAAACTTACGATACTGGTGATCATAGATCGCATTTTGTTTCGGTCACTTTTTTCCTTTTTTCTTTTTCTCCATTCAATTCCAACACCTACATCATTTAAATACAAAATTCATCAAAAATATATGCTATTCAACATATCTAATTGTAATTTTTATAAAAAATGCACGTCTTCACTTTTCTAATTACAAATTGCACGCAAAAATTCTTAATTACCGATCTTTTACAAACGAATGTTAATCAAGACTGTATAATTTAAAAATTACAAATTAATTTTTATTTATCTTTTTGTATTTTAGAGTTCACCTAAATGTTCACAGAACCTGCACATGTGTTTACAAATTTTATTCCGCCAGGATTTTTTAAAGGGCTAACTGAGGTTGAACACATCGGTTTCCGTTTTTTTCTGTTCAACCAAGTTAAGGAATCACACCGAGGCCGAACATTAGTTTAAACAGGGGGGAATGAAACGAGACAATGTTGTTGTTGTTGTTGTTGTTGTTGTGGTCTTCAGTCCTGAGACTGGTTTGATGCAGCTCTCCATGCTACTCTATCCTGTGCAAGCTTCTTCATCTCCCAGTACCTATTGCAACCTACATCCTTCTGAATCTGCTTAGTGTATTCATCTCTTGGTCTCCCTCTACGATTTTTACCCTCAACGCCGCCCTCCAATGCTAATATTTGTGATCCCTTGATGACTCAGTACATGTCCTACTAACCGGTCCCTTCTTCTCATCAAGTTGTGCCACAAACTCCTCTTCTCCCAAATTCTATTCAATACCTCCTCATTAGTTATGTGATCTACCCATCTAATCTTCAGCATTCTTCTGTAGCACCACATTTCGAAAGCTTCTTTTCTCTTCCTATCCACTTCCATACATGGCTACACTCCATACAAATACTTTCAGAAACGACTTCCTGACACTTAAATCTATACTCGATGTTAACAAATTTCTCTTCTTCAGAAACGCTTTCCTTGCCATTGCCAAACAGAAAAAGAGCTAATATGTGAGGAATTTAGCAAATTGGAAAAACTGTAGCCTTTTTGCACATTTTTAATGAAAAAGCTAATCAAAGAATAAATGATTTCTTGTTCGTTTCCATTTTACTCTTCTTCTTTCCTTCGAACTCATGCCCCCCCCCCCCCTCCCCTCACACACACACACACACACACACACACACACACACACACACATACACACACACACTCCAGGCGAGCAGTTTACCACATAGCCACACCGATTATCGAAAGTTAAGCATATTAAAAATGGTCGAAAACTTTAAAGTCGAATTCCTCGAATATTTTTCTCAGTTACATGGAACTAACAGGCGGGTGTAATTAAAGTGCAGTTACTCATGCAGGTCCAATGTGCGCTGTAGTTGTTGCATGGCAGCGAAACTTGGTTAGATATACTAACGCGTTAAAACGGAACCAGTATATATTAGAACAAATAAGCCCTCGGTCACAAATAATGAGTTAAAATTGACCAGGTTTCGACGCTACTATGAGCGTCGTCTTCAGAATTAAAATAACTGTTCTAAAACATATTAGGTATATAATACATTAACAAAATTAAAGTTTGTACCGACTGGAAAGAGATGCAGTACTTACAAGTCACATTTTAAAAAATCTAAACCGGAAAGGCGACGTCATGAATAATTGCAAATAAGATGGCGAGCCGCTAAGGGCTGCTCGTACTTAAGGGTTGCAACAAGAACCAGTATACGCTGGAATTAAATCAGTTCCAGTTTTGGCCACCAGGTGCAAATCTGTACAGTATCTCGTCGACGTTTCTGGCGCTGATATTGAGCAAATTGTGTAACTGACAGTTAATAATAAAACCAACATTATGCTTTTCTCACTGGTTTGACCTTTTCTGCCCATGTCCCATTCTTAATGCATTAAATACGGAAACATTTCTATACGTCTTCCTTGCATTCACAACACCATATTTACACCTGGTGACCGAAATTGCAGTTAACTTTTTTCCAGCGTAAAGCGATTCCGCATTAGAATATCTACCAAGTTTCGCTGCCATACGATAATTAAGTGCTCCCTGGACCTCTGTGAATAACATTGATTATAACGACTAGATACTTTGGAAGAGGTATATTTGAGTTCTGAACTAAACATACCATAAACATAAAAAATTACAAAAATCTGATCGTCGTGTCGTCCCCTTATGAGACTGCTCGTCTGCAGTTGGTGCTCTGCTTGGCAGTTTTTCCCTCAGTCGTAGTAAGCAGCAGCGAAAATTGTCCATCGACATACGTGTAAAATTTTGAAATAGGTCTACATCTACATCTACATCTACATTTATACTCCGCAAGCCACCCAACGGTGTGTGGCGGAGGGCACTTTACGTGCCACTGTCATTACCTCCCTTTCCTGTTCCGCGTATGGTTCGCGGGAAGAACGACTGTCTGAAAGCCTCTGTGCGCGCTCTAATCTCTCTAATTTTACATTCGTGATCTCCTCGGGAGGTATAAGTAGGGGGAAGCAATATATTCGATACCTCATCCAGAAACGCACCCTCTCGAAACCTGGCGAGCAAGCTACACCGCGATGCAGAGCGCCTCTCTTGCAGAGTCTGCCACTTGAGTTTGTTAAACATCTCCGTAACGCTATCACGGTTACCAAATAACCCTGTGACGAAACGCGCCGCTCTTCTTTGGATCTTCTCTATCTCCTCCGTCAACCCGATCTGGTACGGATGCCACACTGATGAGCAATACTCAAGTATAGGTCGAACGAGTGTTTTGTAAGCCACCTCCTTTGTTGATGGACTACATTTTCTAAGGACTCTCCCAATGAATCTCAACCTGGTACCCGCCTTACCAACAATTAATTTTATATGATCATTCCACTTCAAATCGTTCCGCACGCATACTCCCAGATATTTTACAGAAGTAACTGCTACCAGTGTTTGTTCCGCTATCATATAATCATACAATAAAGGATCCTTCTTTCTATGTATTCGCAATACATTACATTTGTCTATGTGAAGGGTCAGTTGCCACTCCCTGCACCAAGTGCCTATCTGCTGCAGATCTTCCTGCATTTCGCTACAATTTTCTAATGCTGCAACTTCTCTGTATACTACAGCATCATCCACGAAAAGCCGCATGGAACTTCTGACACTATCTACTAGGTCATTTATATATATTGTGAAAAGCAATGGTCCCATAACACTCCCCTGTGACACGCCAGAGGTTACTTTAATGTCTGTAGACGTCTCTCCGTTGATAACAACATGCTGCGTTCTGTCTGCTAAAAACTCTTCAATCCAGCCACACAGCTGGTCTGATATTCTGTAGGCTCTTACTTTGTTTATCAGGCGACAGTGCGGAACTGTATCGAACGCCTTCCGGAAGTCAAGAAAAATAGCATCTACCTGGGAGCCTGTATCTAATATTTTCTGGGTCTCATGAACAAATAAAGCGAGTTGGGTCTCACACGATCGCTGTTTCTGGAATCCATGTTGATTCCTACATAGTAGATTCTGAGTTTCCAAAAACGACATGATACTCGAGCAAAACACATGTTCTAAAATTCTACAACAGATCGACGTCAGAGATATAGGTCTATAGTTTTGCGCATCTGCTCGACGACCCTTCTTGAAGACTGGGACTACCTGTGCTCTTTTCCAATCATTTGGAACCTTCTGTTCCTCTAGAGACTTGCGGTACACGGCTGTTAGAAGGGGGGCAAGTTCTTTCGCGTATTCTGTGTAGAATCGAATTGGTATCCCGTCAGGTACAGTGGACTTTCCTCTGTTGAGTGATTCCAGTTGCTTTTCTATTCCTTGGACACTTATTTCGATGTCAGCCATTTTTTCGTTTGTGCGAGGATTTAGAGAAGGAACTGCAGTGCGGTCTTCCTCTGTGAAACAGCTTTGGAAAAAGGGGTTCAGTATTTCAGCTTTATGCTTGTCATCCTCTGTTTCAATGCCATCATCATCCCGGAGTGTCTGGACATGCTGTTTCGAGCCACTTACTGATTTAACGTAAGACCAGAACTTCCTAGGATTTTCTGTCAAGTCGGTACCTAGTATTTTACTTTCGAATTCACTGAACGCTTCACGCATAGCCCTCCTTACGCTAACTTTGACATCGTTTAGCTTCTGTTTGTTTGAGAGGTTTTGGCTGCGTTTAAACTTGGAGTGAAGCTCTGCTTTCGCAGTAGTTTCCTAACTTTGTTGTTGTACCACGGTGGGTTTTTCCCGACCCTCACAGTTTTACTCGGCACGTACCTGTCTAAAACGCATTTTACGATTGCCTTGAACTTTTTCCATAAACACTCAACATTGTCACTGTCGGAACAGAAATTTTCGTTTTGATCTGTTAGGTAGTCTGAAATCTGCCTTCTATTACTCTTGCTAAACAGATAAACCTTCCTCCCTTTTTTTATATTCCTATTAACTTCCATATTCAGGGATGCTGCAACGGCCTTATGATCACTGATTCCCTGTTCTACACTTATAGAGTCGAAAAGTTCGGGTCTGTTTGTTATCAGTAGGTCCAAGATGTTATCTCCACGAGTCGGTTCTCTGTTTAATTGCTCGAGGTAATTTTCGGATAGTGCACTCAGTATAATGTCACTCGATGCTCTGTCCCTACCACCCGTCCTAAACATCTGAGTGTCCCAGTCTATATCTGGTAAATTGAAATCTCCACCTAAGACTATAACATGCTGAGAAAATGTATGTGAAATGTATTCCAAATTTTCTCTCAGTTGTTCTGCCACTAATGCTGCTGAGTCGGGGGGTCGGTAAAAGGACCCAATTATTAACCTAGCTTGGTTGTTGAGTGTAACCTCCACCCATAATAATTCACAGGAACTATCCACTTCTACTTCACTACAGGATAAACTACTACTAACAGCGACGAACACTTCACCACCAGTTGCATGCAATCTATCCTTTCTAAACACCGTCTGTACCTTTGTAAAAATTTCGGCAGAATTTATCTCTGGCTTCAGCCAGCTTTCTGTACCTATAACGATTTCAGCTTCGGTGCTTTCTATCAGCGCTTGAAGTTCCGGTACTTTATCAACGCAGCTTCGACAGTTTACAATTACAATACCGATTGCTGCTTGGTCCCCGCATGTTCTGACTTTGCCCCGCACCCGTTGAGGCTGTTGCCCTTTCTGTACTTGCCCGAGGCCATCTAACCTAAAAAACCGCCCAGCCCACGCCACACAACCCCTGCTACCCGTGTAGCCGCTTGTTGCGTGTAGTGGACTCCTGACCTATCCAGCGGAACCCGAAACCCCACCACCCTATGACGCAAGTCGAGGAATCTGCAGCCCACACGGTTGCAGAACCGTCTCAGCCTCTGATTCAGACCCTCCACTCGGCTCTGTACCAAAGGTCCACAGTCAGTCCTGTCGATGATGCTGCAGGCGGTGAGCTCTGCTTTCATCCTGCTAGCGAGACTGGCAGTCTTCACCAAATCAGATAGCCGCCGGAAGCCAGAGAGGATTTCCTCCGATCCATAGCGACACACATCATTGGTGCCGACATGAGCGACCACCTGCAGATGGGTGCACCCTGTACCCTTCATGGCATCCGGAAGGACCCTTTCCACATCTGGAATGACTCCCCCCGGTATGCACACGGGGTGCACTTTGGTTTTCTTCCCCTCCCTTGCTGCCATATCCCTAAGGGGCCCCATTACACGCCTGACGTTGGAGCTCCCAACTACCAGTAAGCCCACCCTCTGCGACTGCCCGGATCTTGCAGACTGAGGGGCAACCTCTGGAACAGGACAAGCAGCCGTGTCAGGCCGAAGATCAGTATCAGCCTGAGACAGAGCCTGAAACCGGTTCATCAGACAAACTGGAGAGGCCTTCCGTTCAGCCCTCCGGAATGTCTTTCGCCCCCTGCCACACCTTGAGATGACCTTCCACTCTACCACAGGTGAGGGATCAGCCTCAAATCGGGCAGTATCCCAGGCAACCACAGTCGTAGTCCGATCGGGGGATGCGTGGGACGAGCTGGCCGTCCCCGACAAACCCCCATCCGGTCCCCCACAGTGATGCCCATTGGCAACAGCCTCAAGCTGTGTGACCGAAGCCAACACTGCCTGAAGCTGGGAGCGAAGGGATGCCAACTCAGCCTGCATCCAAACACAGCAGTTGCAGTCCCTATCCATGCGAAGAACGTCTGAACTAATCTACAGAGAGCGCAAACAAAACGACACAAAATTTAAATGGTTATTAAAATACAAGATTGCCTAGTAAATGCAGTAATGCTGCCACTTGTGCACTGCTGACACACTGCTCGGCGGCGGAAGGAGACTACGCGATTTTACACTATTCGGGTACTAAAACGCGATGCTACAATTCTCAAATACTAGAATACGCCCGAAATTTATGAATTAAACAATGCAAGTACCAAAAACACGCAAAGAATTTAAGAATAATACTATGTAACAAATGAGTGAGCTAGGAGTATATGACTTGCTGCTGCAGCTGCTTATCCAATGGCGGCAGGGAGCACACTGACTCTGACCAACCGACACTGGCCGTTCAAAACAAAAACAGATGACAGATGACTAAGCGAATTTACACTATTCGGGTACTAAAACGCGATGCTACAACTCTCAAATACTATAATACGCCCGAAATTTATGAATTAAACAATGCAAGTACAAAAAACACACAAAGAAATTAAGAATTAATTTATGTAACAAATGAGTGAGCTAGGAGTATACGACTTGCTGCTGCAGCTGCTTATCCAACGGCGGCAGGGCGGCCGGGTTTGTAATTCAGTGACTGGTGCCCATCCACTGCGTGTTTGATGCTTCTGCAAAAATTCAGACACCTATACTTTTTTTTTCTTTGGCTGCTTTGCATAACCAACAGCACAACTGCCACACACAAAAATCCCGTCCTGGTATCACTGTTTTTATCGCGACTGTTTCTCTACGGTGGCGCTCAATCGGGCGAAATCTGTGTGTTGTCTTTTACTGTGTGAACGCTTGCTCGGAAGTCAAAGCGAGTGGTAATGAGCGATTTCTCTGTGGAATGCCAATGCCCTTATATTGGGAGCTGTGTATGGGCACATTACCCGCTGCAAGCCTTTCGACATAACGCTACTTTAGTGACCTTACGCGGTAATCTCGGTGTTTAAACTTCCAAGCAGCTTTCTAGATGCCCTCAAAAGGCTCAATGGGCGACCTTGCGAACGTTTCCACAGAAAAATTTTAGGGAGTGGTGGGGTTTCGAACCCGGGACCTCTGCAGTAGTAGCCAAAAACGATAGCCATTACACCACAGTCACGATGATAAAAACGCTATTTTTTTTAAAGTCTAGGTGAGGAACAAGAAAACAGAATATAACAGAATCTAATGGCAAACTAATAGTCGGCATTATCATCTGCGATTGAAGCAGCGGTGGGGGCGTCTCTTGATTTTGATTTGTCTGCTAAGATTTTACGTGATTAATAAAAATGTTTCTTGAAATGTTGCACACTTCAAATCGGGACCAACATTCCTAACTACCACCATAGTACCAGAATTTTCAGTAAATGCGACCTGTGTTACAATTCTAAACGTTGAAACAGTTTATGCCGTTTCAGCTGCTAATATTTTGCGCAGCTGATCTGAATTAACATCTTGTACTTACACAGAGCCGAATCCTTGCTCCCCGCACCAAGAATAAAAAATTATCTGCTCCCCTGTTGTCCGGATATCACTGTTGTTAACGCAGTTATTTCACTGTGGTAGTGTTCTTTCGGATGAAATCTATATATATGATTTTAGCGCCAAGAACTCAGCGTTCGCTTGTGTTCACAAGGTCAATCTTAGTTTGGCAGTGTTCTCTTTCGCTTGTCTACTATAAACGCTTGTTCGCAAGTACAAGTGAACACTGACTAGTAGTTTCCGGAGTGCACGTTCACTTATGTTCGCTTCGGTGAGCAGGCACACTGTCCATTGCAAGCCTTTCGACGTAACACTAGTTGAGGACTTGCGCGGCAATTTCTCTAGCAACTTTTCTGATGCCCTCCAAACGTCTCTACCAGAAAAAATTTGAAGTAGATGACGGGTTTCGAACCTGACCTCTCAGTAGTACCAGTCACTGACGGTAACCACTTGTTTTTTTCTTCATTTTGATTGGTAATGCTTTCGACATGTGGTCTGGGCTCTAGTCACCACACAACACCCGTCATTTTCATTGTAGAATAATTTACTCATTTCTTTGTAATAAAGAGCAGCCACCCTCTGACCAAACACACACTTTTTTTTATTATTCCACAAAAATGAATAGCTTAGAATAAAATGACATAAATAAGGTGACTAATTGCAGTATTCATAGAATGAGGAATGATATTCAGTTCCTAGCAATATCACACATTTAGCATCTTCCCTCTCACGTTCAACTAGTGGCAGTTCATCACATCCCAGACCCAACTCAATCATTCAGTAAATCTTTGATGTATGTTCCTAAGTCTCCTCCAAGGTAAAACACAATGAGCTGCCGTGCCTGCGTTAGACCAGACTGTCTACAAGCTATTCGCTGCAATATTAGCTGATATCACTGGAGTGAAATCAGATGACTAAAGGGCGTGCATCAAGCCACAGAAAATATATGGTGACTATCGGAGGGGAGATACTTTCGTGGACAATGAAACTGAAAATATAATCAAATCTGTCGGTATAGATCCTAAGAGTCGGCATTATTCATCCGTGACTGAAAAAGCAGGCGACGAATTAACAGACTTCACTACGGAAAGTATCATCACCGGGATTTTTTTTTTTTTTTTTTGTCACCTTCTCGGGCGTAAACGTGATGGTACCGCCACAGCAGTTCGCTTTGCCGGCTAATAATAATTGTATTTGTTGTTTACAGACGAAAAAATGAAAACAGAGTTTACAAAAATTGTTGTGTGGTCGAGCAATGTTTCTCCTGTCTAACTTGTTTTGCGCCCTGTCACGCTCCTGTCTCAGCGCTCCCACATGCGAGAAATGCAGCGCATCCATTTCTGACGCGTGGGGCGGACAGAAACTGCTGACGGGCGCAATTATCTCGTTCCTTTCTAGGTCGAGATAGAGGTGACAGGCACCGCGGACGCTCCGATGCCTCGATATACGTCCGAACTGCTTGATCAGGGCAGTCCTTCCCACACAACGGCCTCCCAGTCGCATGGGATTACAAGAGTCCGCCATAACTCCCAGCCGGACAAAATTCTCTCTGACAGCAGTCACATAACGCCTCTAGCCGCCCCCAGCATTATTTCGCTGCTCGCAGAACGCCGCGGCCAAGGAGTGAGCAAGAAACCCCGTATTCGTTATAAATCACGGTGATTGAGAAGTCACAGATATCACAATAACAATTTTAAACAGAATCTTGCGATTTCAGTCACAAATAGGAGACGCAAACAGCCTCGAACATTCAACGTTGTGTGCCATCTGTTGGCCGAATTCCGAACTTCTTCCTGTGAACCTTTTGTCTCGCTGCGATTTCAGTGACAAGTTGTAACTAGCAACTAAAGAGCACAGTTCACATTCAGCGTCGTGTGTCATCTGTATGTACTTCTTTCTCTGAACTTTAGCTGCGGTTTCAGTAACCATTTGCAAGTAGCAACTAAAAAGCACAATTAACTTCGACATCGTGTGCCATCTGCTGGCCGAATTTCGTACTTCTTTCTCTGAATCTATGTCCTATATTCTAGCCCGGATTTCAGTGACCCAAGTGGAAGCCGCACGTAGCAACTAAAAACCGCAGTTAGGTGCTGTATGCCATTTGTTGTCCTACGTCTTTACTTCGTTCTAAGAATCTTGTGTCTCACGATACGGATGCATAACAAACCTATGGTCGAAGAAATGCACCAAGAGGTCAATTTGCTCTGAGAAAAATTTTATACTAGGTTGCCGCCGAGGAATATGAAGGCCCAATAAAGATTGTGCTAATAGACAGGCCCAAGGCGTAGAATTGTCGTGACATAGATAAACACACTCTTCATCATAAGGCTCTGGCGACTATTTTGAAGCGTATTACAAACATACAGGGTGATTCAGGAAGATTTTAATATATTACTCTACAAGTAAAACTAAAGAAAAGAGTTCATATAAACAATGGTCCTCAAATGTTTAGTTACAGAGTTACGGCTAGTACTAGATTTGGCCCGAAATTTAGCAACTTCGCTAATATGAAGCCATCGAAAATGTTTGAGGTTAAATTAAAGCACGATTTCCATTTATTGATCTGGTGAATCTAATAAAACATGTCCCAGACGTTTATCTGCAGTAGTTTTCCAGAACATCCACAGACGCAATGACGAAAATTCGTAAAATTTGTAATTTATTAGCTACTCGGCCAAATTTGTTTTTTTAAATTCCAGACAATTGCTCGAAGTTTTCAACAGAATTTGCTGAGAATTTAATTTTGGAAAAATGATGGTAATAACGTTAACTGAAACTGTATGAATGTGTCAGAAAATCTGCTATTATTAATACCATAGTACTCATGAATTCATGTGAAACCGGAAAAAACAAAGCTCAGTGTTAAGGCAGTTGTATAAAGTACATACAATTTCACATTAAATTCACAATAAATGCTCAAAAATGTCTCCGCCGGGTTCAATGGATTTAGCTGCACGTGTATGAGCAGATTTTGATGCTCGTTTACGTTTCACAGGGGTGTTCTTAATTTCGTTAATAGTTCGTGCATTCGGAATTCTCCGGGTTGGATAACACACGCGACATTCGTTAACTGCAGGCGTAGAATAACCATCACATTCGCCATAAATAAACACCATATGTGCCTATTCGTCTGTCGTAGATTTTAAAGGCATCCCTATTTCATAAATAATCTACAAACTACAACAGTTACTGTATAGTTTCACTTACATACACTGTTGTTATTACGTTCTTTCGCTGAAGAATACATAAAGCTAACTCGCTTTAAGGTTAGGAAACTACTGAACAACTCATTAACGGTTGCCAACAATGACATAACGTTCCTACATTCTTAATGCAAAGTAAACAAATTTACTTGTATAATAATCTTTGCTTCTCTGGATGTTGCAGAAAACTACTGCAGATACACGTTTTGGACATGTTTTATTAGATTCACCGGCCAAATATCAACAAAATAAATGTAAATTGTGCATTACTTTAACCTCGTACAATTTTGCGATGGCTTCATATTAGCGAAGTTGCTAAATTTCAGGCAAAATCTTTTATTAGCTGGAACTCCGTTACCAAAAATTTGTGGACTTATGTTTATATGAACTTTTTTTCTGTAGTTTTACTTGTAGAGTAACATATTAAATATTTGCATACCTTCGTTAATTTTACATAAACTCTTAAAAATGCAATATGGTGTCTACTAAGTAACTTCTACCAAATGTTTTTTCGGACAGTGCAATTCGCAGTTAACCTTTTGTCTGTATTTTCAAATATTGCGTTAGTACTATTCCCAATGTCAACTTGCAATTGTAAGATCAGTGCTTTCCACTGTTTTCACTTGCACATTATCAACCTTAAGACACGCAACCTTCCAGCCTAACCTAGACGTTAGGCTACGCTACAGGTTAGTCTGTCATCAAAACCAACATTCACGGCGGGAGGGTTAATTGTGTTTGTTCATTTCTCTACCAACTTTATACGTTGATTCAAGAACAGTAGGAAGTGCAAATATAAACAATAGTTCTGTGATCCACGCTAGCACCCTGCGACTGTTTCGCGAAACATGGTAAACAACTGAGCAGCGAATATTGTTAAACTGGAGAATATTTTCGGGCCCATCAGTACCGCCATGTCAATATTTCCGGTACTGACAACACATTAATACTCATCCTCAGACGGTCAAATAAATTGACAACAATATCGAACGCATGAGGGCCCCTTAAAGCGTAAAAATTTGAAACTAAAGATGTTTTATATCTATTTTCCAAGAAAAAACTAACAACAAAAACTTTTTTGTCGAATACACGTTTGATAAGGACTAAACACATTTACTTCTACAGAAAAACTGTTGACAACGGTTCAAACACGCATATAAAGAGAGAGAGAGAGAGTGTATTTAGGATTCTTATAGATTTCCAGTGCACTGATCACACACCTTTCGTTTTCACTTTCAGTGACCTACATGTCATCTTCGTCATCAGATTCATCGGTAGAAAATTAACTCGCTGTTTCGTGAACAGTGGGAATACCATTTTGGATGGTAATGTTGCTACCGGGATCGCCATCTTGATCTGAACAGTCAGCGTCACATTATTCCTCAGCCCAGGTTAGTATACTTTCCTCGAAGTTTGGATCTGTAGCGTTAACTTTTTTGGGTTCGCGAACATATTCACTAAACTGAAAATACTACACTAACTGCTTCACGGAGTCGTGGGAACTCGGACATGTCTTCCCACCCAGATCAACAAATACGAAAGTTACTACAGCTTCAGGCTTCCCTGGATCCCAGAGACTCCACAATGCTGTTGATAAAGCAAGGGAAATTATAAAAATAAAGTCTAGTAACACATTAGCTGCGTTTGACCTCATAGCTTACGTCTTCCGCATTGGTGAAAGACTTTCATGCTGAACTTTCATTTTGAAAGTATTTAACATGATTATTACAGAATTTCGTGACTCAAATGCTGCATTTAACCCGTGTTACAGATCTGTGATGGAGCATCATTTTTACTCTAAATTCCATGGCGAAATAAGTTAAAAAAATATTTAGAGGAGCGACAGTTAACAGTTTTAGTTTGACATGCTTACGTATTCGAGAGGAAATTGTTGTTGTTTTTGTGGTCTTCAGTCCTGATATTGGTTTGATGCAGTTCTCCATGCTACTCTATCCTGTGCAAGCTGCTTCATCTCCCAGTACCTACTGCAACCTACATCCTTCTGAATCTGCTTAGTGTATTCATCTCTTGGTCTCCCTCTACGATTTTTACCCTCCACGCTGCCCTCCAGTACTAAATCGGTGATCCCTTGATGCCTCAGAACATGTCCTACCAACCGATCCCTTCTTCTAGTCAAGTTGTGCCACAAACTCCTCTTCTCCCCAATTCTATTCAATGCTTCCTCATTAGTTATGTGATCTATCCATCTAATCCTCAGCATTCTTCTGTAGCACCACATTTCGAGAGCTTCTATGCTCTTCTTGTCCAAACTATTTATCGTCCACGTTTGACTTCCATAAATGGCTACACTCCATACAAATACTTTCAGAAACGACTTCCTGACACTTAAATCTGTATTCGATGTTAAGAAATTTCTCTTCTTCAGAAACGCTTTCCTTGCCATTGCCAGTCTACATTTTATATCCTCTCTACTTCGACCATCATCAGTTATTCTGCTCCCCCCAAATAGCAAAACTCCTTTACTACTTTAAGTGTCTCCTTTCCTAATCTAATTGCCTCAGCATCACCCGACTTAATTTGACTACATTCCATTATCCTCGTTTTGCTTTTGTTGATGTTCATCTTATATCCTCCTTTCAACACACTTTCCATTCCGTTCAACTGCTCTTCCAAGTCCTTTGCTGTCTCTGACAGAATTACAATGTCATCGGCGAGCCTTAAAGTTTTTATTTCTTCTCCATCGATTTTAATTCCTACTCCGAATTTTTCTTTTGTTTCCTTTACTGCTGGCTCAATATACAGATTGAATAACATCGGGGAGAGGCTACAACCCTGTCTCACTCCCTTCCCAACCACTGCAAAATACGCATCGCACAAGAAAAGTTCGACAAAAAAAAAAAATGGTTCAAATGTCTCTGAGCACCATGGGACTAAAATCTGAGGTCAACAGTCCCCTAGAGATCAGAACTACTTAAACCTAACTAACTTAAGAAGATCACACACATCCATGCCCAAGGCAGGATTCGAACCTGCGATCGTAGCGGTCGCGCGGTTCCAGAATGAAACGCCTAGAACCGCTCGGTCACTCTGGCTGGCTAAGAGTTTGACATGAAAAGTTAATATTTTCAAGGGGAACATCTGAGAAACTGGTCGTCTCCTAATCCGGCCAATCCCCCAAGGAGGTCAAATTTTTATTTTAAAGCATGAACCCCCATGTTTATTGCAGATTCGGATTCTACGCCGAAAAATACCGAGGGTTAACCAACGGGAAATTTTCCATTTGTGGTGGACGGCACTGTAATCGACCAAATGAAATTTTTCCGCTTTTTGCAAATTGAGAATCAGCTCATATCATTCTACAGCACATCTACCATAACAAGGTAAACTCTGTTCTCCTAAACAGTTGACATTATGGCTAAAATTTAATTTAGTTTTGCGAAATTGATTGTACAGTAAAACATTTACGTTTACACATTTAAAAGTCTGGCAAATAAGCTACATTTAAATTAACCTAGTCTCCCATTCTCACCAGGGTTGATTTTGGTAAGTTCCTCAGCATCGAGATGCTGGATTTCGGATGAACACCTCCTGTCTCACCGCCAGCTGATTTTGGTGGTTTCTTCATCCAGCCACAGGAACCCTTTCGCTGATTACGGCGCCATGTTCCTCAAATCACAAAAATTATTTTGGATAAGCTGTAGGCATATTTTGGCTGAGAATCCGAGTCGTCAATGAAAAGGGGAGTTCCCACTTGAAAAATAAAATATCGACTTCCCTCCCCCATGGAGCTGTGGGTTGGGGCTGCCAGTTTAAGCGGACCACACCGTGGTTCAGGTCGAAAAAAATCGATTTCCGGTTTTCATCGTATTTAGATAGATTAAGATTTCATTTAAGTACTCTGAAAAGGATTTTGCTGAAAAAAATTTTTTTCGAGCATTTAAAGGGCATTTTCCTACCACGTGTGTTTATCAGTCTCTAAGCTTACACACTACTTAACCTAAATTATCCTAAGGACAAACACACACACCCATGCCTGAGGGAGGACTAGAATCTCCGCCGGGACCAGCCGCACAGTCCATGACTGCAGCGCCTGAGACCGCTCGGCTAATCCAGCGCGGCGATTGTAATTCTACGAGTGCATCATCAAAGAAGCTCTCGCCATTTCAAGAGATTTACGACGAATTTACTGTAAGTGACAAAGGGTGCAAAAACATTATTCTAGATTCGAGAATATCATCAGATGTAATTTCTAAATTTGTACAATGTAGACAGTGTGGTGAGTCACAGAGGGTGAAAATTTGTGAGAGTGCCAGTGGGAGAAAAGGCCTAGCAATTGCTTTGGATTTAATTTGCACTAAATACTCAGCTGTGATTTCATTTATGAGTTCTTCACAACCAGATGCAAGTGGCCCTTACGAAATCAATACTAGATTAGTTTATGCCTTACGATCCATTGCCAAAGGCATGGCTGCAGGGAGAACATTTTGTTCAGTGATGTACGTACATCAACCACCAAATAAATTTGAAAAACTGACTGCAATACTAGAGAAAGCTGTATGTAAGGTCAGTGACGAAAGCACGAAACTGGCTGCTAGGGAAGCAGTGGAAGAAAATGATGGATGTTCGGATATTGCAGTTGCACTTGATGGAAGTTGGCAGGAAACAGGATACTTCTCTGAATGGAGTAGTGACTACCACGATTGTTGACACCAGTAAAGTGTTAGATGTGGAGGTAATGTCTCAATACTGCAAATGTTGTAAAGACAATGAACATAAAGAACACTACTGTGTGGCTAATTTTAGAGAAACAAGTGGTGGTATGGAACTTCATGTATTACAATAAAATGAGGAAAGCTGATGCAGACAGGTCTGCATCTAATGTGGCCAAGAAAGCAAGACAAACATCCAGGAAGGTGAAAAAGAAGCTAGGAGACCTGCTAGAGGCCAAAGAAGGGCCACCATATGCAGCAGGACAGTTTTAAGTAACTGTAAGTAACAAATTTCAAAAGTTTTTTTCTTTAAAGTCAATTTCTCGCAAACTAAAATTTTCAGTACATATGCCCCATTATATCAGAAACTACCATAGAAAAATTAAATGAAATTTTCAGAGACTCTGCATAACATAAAAAGCCACCTCTGGTACTACATTCATTAATATTCCCCCATTAGAAAAAAATTAATATTTTTTGTTAATAAATTTTAAAAAGTATTTCTTAAAAACTATAAAATAGATAAAGTAAATTTTAGTACAGCATCATGTAACGTACAGTAAAAATATTAAGGTCCTGCATCAAATAGTTTTTTTTTCAGAAATGGGTCAATTACTTGCCTAAAATAACATGGATTAGATAGACGGGGTGTAGTCCCCTTAAGTGCAGGCAGATGTGTCCTTTGAAAATATTAGCTTTTCATCTAGAACATGTTTTCACACGATGCGTATTTTTCGAGATATTCAATCATTCCAAGTTAAAATAAACGTAAAACAACTGAACTCCACCCGAACAGACCATGGAGGCCCGACGGTACCGACCGGCCGCCGTGTCCTCCTCAGAGACAGGCGCCACTGGATGTGGACGCGCAGGGGGCATGTGGCCAGCACATTCTTCAAGCCATATGTCAGCTTACGAGACCGGAGCCGCTACTTCTCAATCGAGAAGCTCCTGTTTGCCTCACAAGGGCTATTTCATTCCTACTCTCCAACGGGGTGTCTCACAACGCCAAGGCGGTAAAAATGGCTTGAAGAATTCCCTTTGCAAGATACCTCGTGTGGGAGGGAGAAAGAGGTGTGAATTTTATTTAAATTCTGTAAATGAAATGCAAGGAGTACTGTTCAACATATAAGTGGTTTATTCAGTCAAACTGCATTAACCTGCATATGCAATAATTATTGAAATTTTATCAGATTCATTTAACAATCACTCACAAATTATTCAAATAATGATAAACAAAAATAAAAAATTTGGGTCGCCAGATACAGTAGAAAGTATCAAATAAAAAACAACAAACAGAATTGAATTGGCACCAAGAGCTCACAAGAAGTGAATTATATGAGGTGCCTGCCCTGGTATTTGCTTTTTAACATGGGCATTGTATGACTTCATTCTAATTTAACATATAAATAAATTACACGAGACGGGTTGACCTGGCGTAATAAATGAGGAAGGAATACAAGAAAAACAGCTCTTAGTGGGCAAACGGTGAGCACTGTGCCTTGCGTCTTTACGAGCATCTAACACGTTGAAAAGAAATTGAAGAAAGCGAAAGAAGAATGCGCATCGAGGAAAGCGGGCGTCTTCTGTATTACCATGTTCATAGCGTGGTCGGCGTGGCGGTGGAGTCGGCTGATTGCGTCCGGCTGCATCGAGGCTCTGCCGTCGACATAGTTGATAGCGTCTAACGTGCCCTACGCTGAAAATAGTGACCGAAACCTGCTGCTGGAAGTTACTATTATTAGACGACGGTATGCGTCCATCTTCAAGTGCAAACCTACGTGAAACTGCATTAAACAAAGCTCAAAACTATTCTAAAAATACTACCGTCATCGGACATGTACTAAAACAAAATGTGATCCTGAGTTAAGCTCTTGATAACGCACACAGTGAGTGAAGCTCGCCTACTTGGATGTGAAAAACTTTGCTCTCTACGCTGTTTGCGACGAATGCAAAGTGCATTGTCTCATTACAAGCGATAAGAGAATCCTTGCGACGAATCGGAAGCAGTCAAGAGTGAACTCCTGCCTCCTCAGAAGCAATATTCGGAATCCCCCATACTGGTGCACTCCTCGCACCTGGAGAGAGAGAGCCGTTCCCCTCCAGCCTCTTGTCTCCGCCCTTCCGCAAATTATGTAGCTCATACTATTTTTCAAAGCGAACATGAGATTCTTGCCAATGAAGAGGTCCGTTTCCAAATTTCTTCCCTCCTTGCCGTCGCACTCCGCGAGGAAAAGAGAGCGATAACCTGTGTGAGACAGAGTATACAAATAAACCGAGACTTCTCCCTTTGAGTATTGCCACTACGTTCCCAGGTATTCTGCTCGTGGGAAACGGCCAAAATTCCCCGGGCCACTTGAGATTCTTGGACACCCGAGTCGTGTTGTTGCTATTCAACTCGCCGCTCTGCAGGCGTTACCTAGAATCGTGACCAAACTGTTTTTCGCTCTTAAGTTTGTAGTTTCCGCTGCCTCGGGCACACGTGCGAATGTCCACGGCTTCCCTTGGCAGCGTGTCGACGTATGCAGCGTCTTCGCCTGTCGTTAATCCTCTGGGGCCTGCCCTCTGTGAAGCGGGCCGACATAGCTGCGCGACCTGTGTCCACCTGGTAGCTGGGTGTTGTGTACATAGTTCCGTGTAGTCAGCGCGTCCACAACTTTCCCACTAGAGTGCGCCCCGCTAAGCACAACAGCGCAGGCGCAGCGCTCGTCTGTCTCCGCACTACGAGATGGCGCTGCCTTAGAGATGGACCAAATTCCGCTTTCGCCAATCAGCGTATTAATATGTAACACAGCCAATGAGATTGCTGCTAACGTAGAACCTTTTCTCCTCACGGATCACACTCCCGCAGTGATACCTCAACGTGCGAGGTATTATAACGAGTGTACAGACCTCCGATTAGTCAGTATGCATTAGTCTGCATTTGTCTGTACCAGTCTATAGTCAATTTTCGGTCTGCACCTAATAAGATTACCATATTGCTGTACATAGCCATGAAGATAAATGTATAGACACTTTTGTCAAGTATCAGAGATATGTGAGAATAAGATCAACGTACCAAGACCAAAGAAACTTCAGATTGTCAATTGTAAATAGCATCCAGAACCAAGTTAAGTTACTTTTATGCTTGTTATTATTTTAATAAATGTGTGTGAAAATTAATCAGTTTCTGTTTAAAGTTGGTCACTGTCAATCTGCTACTCTAAGTGCGCAAGTGGCATTTCTGTCGTCTGACCTAACGGTAGAAGATAAACACGCCAAGATAAGACCACGAGACATATTGCTGACACTCGCCTACTTCATTAGAGCGACAAGCCAAATAATCTGATGGTGTGTGTACCGAAGGACTTAGAGTACGCACACCACACTGGGCTTCCCAGCTAGGAACGCATCAGAAGAATTCCTTTCATGCACAAAATGTACCAAGTATGCAAAGAGAAGAATCATAGCCCTTTACCGACGCTTAGTGACACAATAATTCACCTCCATCATACTTCATATATTGCAATAAACTAATGACTGATTTTAAAAGCAATTACCTCCTTTAATTAAAAACATGAAAAGCTTTGACGCTTTTCACCTTTACTAAACTGGAGATGCTCCTTCCACTGTAGCTGGTTTTGTGCGACCTAGGTTTCAGCGGGATCTTGTCTTCAACTGCTGTATAACGACTGCCCTGTAATTGCCTTGACAAGTTCCAGTTTTTTTGTTAAAGGGTATTAATGTTGGACCTGACAAAGTCATACAATTCTGTGTGTAGTATTTTTATATTTCAATGTATCCCTGTTGTCATAGCTTCCTTTGGAATTTCATACACTTGTTCATAGTTTTTGACTTTGCAGTGCACTTGCACACAAGTCATCTTTATTAGTTTCCCCTTTTCTGTTGCACTGAATGAACTGTTCTGTTATATTATCATCACTGTACGCTGAGGTGTCGAATAGCGATATAGATATATACAGATACCGGTAGTATCGTGTTGTTGTTGTTGTGGCCTTCAGTCCTGAGGCTGGTTTGATGCAGCTCTCCATGCTACTCTATCTGTGCAAGCTTCTTCATCTCGCAGTACCTACTGCAGCTTACATCCTTCTGAATCTGCTTAGTGTATTCGTCTCTTGATCTCCCTCTACGATTTTTACCCTCCACGCTGCCCTCCAGTACTAAATTGGTGACCCCGTGACGCCTCAGAACATATCCCTCCAACCGATCCCTTCTTCTAGTCAATTTGTGCCACAAACTCCTCTTCTCCCCAATTCTATTCAATACCTCCTCATTAGTTATGTGATCTACCCATCTAATCTTCAGCATTCTTCTGTAGCACCATATTTCGAAAGCTTCTATTCTCTTCTTGTCCAAACTATTTAGCGTCCATGTTTCACTTCCTTACATGGCTACACTCCATACAAATACTTTCAGAAACGACTTTCTGACACTTAACTCTATACTCGATGTTAACAAATTTCTCTTCTTCAGAAACGCTTCCCTTGCCATTGCTAATCTACATTTTATATCCTCTCTACTTCGACCATCATCAGTTATTTTGCTCCCCAAATAGCAAAACTCCTTTACTACTTTAAGTGTCTCATTTCCTAATCTGATTCCCTCAGCATTACCCGACTTAATTCGACTACATTCTATTATCCTTGTTTTGCTTTTGTTGATGTTCATCTTATACCCTCCTTTCAAGACACTGTCCATTCTGTTCATTTGCTCTTCCAAGTCCTTTGCTGTCTCTGACAGAATTACAATGTCATTGGCGAACCTCAAAGTTTTTATTTCTTCTCCATGAATTTTAATACCTACTCCGAACTTTTCTTTTGTTTCCTTTACTGCTTGCTCAATATACAGATTGAATAGCATCGGGGAGAGGCTACAACCCTGTCTCACTCCCTTCGCAACCACTGCTTCCCTTTCATGTCCCTCGACTCTTATAGCTGCCATCTGCTTTCTTTACAAATTGTAAATAGCCTTTCGCTCCCAGTATTTTACCCCTGCCACCTTTAGAATTTGAAAGAGAGTATTCCAGTCAACATTGTCAGAAGCTTTCTCTAAGTCTAGTAATGCTAGAAACGTAGGTTTGCCTTTCCTTAACCTTTCTTCTAAGATAAGTCGTAGGGTCAGTATCGTGCACACAGTGCATTGATGGAGGTCTCATTTGTACTCAGGTGATTCATGTGAAAAGGTTTCCAACGTGGTTCTGGGCACACAGCGGTAATTAATAGACTTTAAATGTGGAACGCTAGATGGAGCTAGACCCATGGAACGTACCATTGCGGAAATCATTAGGGAATTCAATATTCCGAGGTCCACAGTGACAAGACTGTGCCAAGAATACCACACTCCAATACAGGCATTACTTCTCACCACTGACAGTTAACCACCCAGGGTAGCGGTGTTGGTAGAGTTGTCGACTTTGCGTTGAAGTCCAAAGCAACAGACTACGCCAAGTACCTTTGCTAAGAGTATGACGTCGCATTCAGTGGCTTCGTGACCATATCGGTTGGACCCTGAGCGACTGAGAAACTGTGGCCTGGTTAGATGAGTCCCGGTTTCAGTTGGTAAGAGATGATAGTATGTTCGAGTATAATGACTTTTCTGGAGACTAAAATCTACTCTGTAGGAATCAGCATGGGTTTGGAAAAAGACGATCGCGTGTGAAAACCCAGCTCGCGCTATTCGTCCACGAGACTCAGACGGCTTCCCAGGTAGACGCCGTGTTCCTTGACTTCCGCAAGGCGTTCGATACAGTTCCCCACAGTCGTGTAATGGACAAAGTAAGAGCATACGGACTATCAGACCAGTTGTGTGATTGGATTGAAGAATTCCTAGATAACAGAACGCAGCATGTCATTCTCAATGGAAGGAAGTCTTCCGAAGTAAGAGTGATTTCAGGTGTGCCGCAGGGGAGTGTCATTAGACCGTTTCTATTCACAATATACCGCGTGATAAAAAAGTCAGTATAAATTTGAAAACTGAATAAATCATGGAATAATGTAGACAGAGAGGTACAAATTCACACACATGCTTGGAATGACATGGGGTTTTATTAGAACCAAAAAAATACAAAAGTTCAAAAAATGTCCGACAGATGGCGCTTCATCTGATCAGAATAGCAATAATTAGCATAACAAAGTAAGACAAAGGAAAGATTATGTTCTTTACAGGAAATGCTCAATATGCCCACCATCATTCCTCAACAATAGCTGTAGTCGAGGAATAATGTTGTAAAAAGCACTGTAAAGCATGTCCGGAGTTATGGTGAGACATTGGCGTCAGATGTTGTCTTTCAGCATCCCTAGAGATGTCGGTCGATCACAATACACTTGCGACTTCAGGTAACCCCAAAGCCAATAATTGCACGGACTGAGGTCTGGGGACCTGGAAGGCCAAGCATGACGAGAGTGGAGGCTGAGCACACGATCGTCACCAAACGACGCACGCAAGAGATCTTTCACACATCTAGCACCATCCTTCATAAACATCGTACGTTCCAGCAGATGTTTATCAGCCAGGCTGGGGATGATGCGATTCTGTAACATTACAGCTCCTTTTATACACGATTGTCATGCGCAGTCACTGACGTTTTGCTGTCCAGCGCCATCTGTCGGACATTTTGTGAACTTTTTTTTTCTTCTAATAAAACCCCATGTCATTCCAAGCATGTGTGTCAATTTTTACCTCTCTATCTACATTATACTGTGGTTTATTAAGTTTTCAAATTTATACTGACTTTTTTATCACCCCGTACATAAATGACCTTGTGGATAACATCGGAAGTTCACTGAGGCTTTTTGCGGAAGATGCTGTAGTATATCGAGAGGTTGTAACAATGCAAAATTGTACTGAAATGCATATCTGCAACGAATTGACGCATGGTGCAGGGAATGGCAATTGAATCTCAATGAGCCCGCATCTCGTGGTCGTGCGGTAGCGTTCTTGCTTCCCACGCCCGGGTTCCCGGGTTCGATTCCCGGCAGGGTCAGGGATTTTCTCTGCCTTGTGATGGCTGGGTGTTGTGTGCTGTCCTTAGGTTAGTTAGGTTTAAGTAGTTCTAAGTTCTAGGGGACTGATGACCATAGATGTTAAGACCCATAGTGCTCAGAGCCATTTGAATCTCAATGTAGACAAGTGTAATGTGCTGTGAATACATAGAAAGAAAGATCCTTTATCATTTAACTACAATATAGCCGGTCAGCAACTGGAAGCAGTTAATTCCACAAATTATCTGGGAGTAGACATTAGGAGTGATTTAAAATGGAATGATCGTATAAAGTTGATCGTCGGTAAAGCAGATGCCAGACTGAGATTCATTGGAAGAATTCTAAGGAAATGTAATCCGAAAACAAAGGAAGTAGGTTACAGTACACTTGTTCGCTCACTGCTTGAATATTGCTCACCAGTGTGGGATCCATGCCAGATAGGGTTGATAGAAGAGATAGAGAAGATCCAACGGAGAGCAGCGCGCTTCGTTACGGGATCATTTAGTAACCGCGAAGCGTTTCGGAGATGATAGATAAACTCCAGTGGAAGACTCTAGAGGAGAGACGCTCAGTAGCTCGGTACAGGCTTTTGTTGAAGTTTCGAGAACATACCTTCACCGAGGAGTCAAAATGGTTCAAATGGCTCTGAGCACTATGGGACTTAACATCTGAGGTCATCAGTCCCCTAGAACTTAGAACTACTTAAATCTAACTAACCTAAGGACATCACACACATTCATGCTCGAGGCAGGATTCGAATCTGCGACCGTAGTGGTCTCGCGGTTCCAAACTGACGCGCCTAGAACCGCTTAGCCACACCGGCCGGCACCGAGGAGTCAAGCAGTATATTGCTCCCTGCACGTATATCTCGCAAAGAGACCTTGAGGATAAAATCAGAAAGATTGGAGCCCACACAGAGGCATACCGACATGCTTTCTTTCCACGAACAATATGAGACTGGAGTAGAAGGGAGAACCGATGGAGGTACTCAAAGTACCCTCCGCCACACACCGGCAGGTGGCTTGCGGAGTATGGATGTAGATGCAGATGTAGATAGTAGGGTTCCACTGTGATGTAGACCCCACGACGCCGCGGTGGTGGTTCCCTAATGGTGTGGGTTGTGTTTACATGGAATGGACTGCGTCCTCTGGATGTTCGGTTACTAGGAGACCAAACAGCCATTCACGCCCCCAAACGACGATGGAATTTTCAGAATAACGATGCGTCATGTCGCCAGGCCACAATTGTTGACAACTGGTTTGAAGGAAATTCTCTACAACTCGAGTGCACGGTTTGGCCACGCATATCACAAAACACGTGACCCATCGAACATTTATGAGGCATGAAGGAGAGGTCAGTTTGTGCACAGAACCCAGCGCTGACAACATTTTCGCAATTATGGGCGGCTATAATGGCAGCATGGCTCGAAATTTCTGTAGGGGACTTCCAGCGACTTTTTGAGTATGGCCGGACGGTGTGGCCGAGCGGTTCTGGGCGCTTCAGTCCGGAACCGCGCGACTGCTACGGTGGCAGGTTCGAATCCTGCCTCGGGCATGGATGTGTGTGATGTCCTTAAGTTAGTTAGGTTGAAGTAGTTCTAAGTTCTAGGGGACTGATGACCTCCAATATTAAGTCCCATAGTGCTCAGAGCTACTTTTGAGTCCATGCCACGTAAAGATGCTCCACTAAGCCACGCAAGAGGAGGTCTGAAATGATATGGGGAGGCATCCCCATGACTTTTCTCACCTCAGGGTATACTGTATTATGTTATTCAAAGATGCTCACCACATTCTTGTTCTCACTGAATTTAAAACAGTATATAGAATCAGTATATCTAAATTTTGTTTGGGGCTATGTTAGGGTGTTCCTTCGTCCTGTTTTTCCCGGGACAGATCGATTTTTTCCCCAAAATGTCCTGTTGTCCCAAAAGTTTTATTTTTGGAACCTTCAAATGTTCCACTTTTTTGTGATTTCGCTTGGCTAAAGTAATTCGCTGCTCTCGCATATATGCTATGAAGCGCCACTTGTGCAGCTTGCTTTACAATCATCGTTTACTTAATGTTAATGTTTTGCACTGGTAGTAGTTCAAATTCATGGTAACTTGTATTTTTGGTTGGTTTAGATGGCAAGAAATTCCTAGATAGCAAGAATTTCCTTTTCCACTGTGGTAAGCAGTCTGAAGAAATTTTAGTGGATACATGACGAGTCTAAATGTATGCAATCACTGTTTCATCACGGCAAAAAGAAAGTGCAATTCTGACAGCAAGTGTAAATTGAGTTTTCTTTTATCACTGGAAGTGGAGAAACTGCAGAATGTGTGGGTGTTTTCCTTAGCGAACTCCTGAAAGCTGTCAAACACACTCTAGTGGGGTACCACATGCTCCTTTTTATTGAAAGATGTGAAATGAAGAAAGACTCCTTGATAAAAAACAGAAAAGTGAAAAGTATGTTGAGAGTACAGGAGAATAAGTGTAAAAAGTTATTTGGGACGATGTGAGTGCATGATGCAAAGGTAAACTTCTGTTCCATTTAATTTTGTCAGTACAGCTTGTGTGGTATCACCTAAAGATCATGGCACCAAGGCAAAGCTGCCAACCAGTGCACATCGATACCACCACAGCTATTAGTGACGTCCCACTGCAATCCACAGTGACGAGTGGGAGAAACTGAAGATGACACACCCTCTCTCAGCACAGCAGTGCCCTCGCACAGAGGTCAATATGGAGCTTTGTCATAGTTTTCGAGCTCAGCTGAAATAATCAGCATCACCGACTAAGACTAAAGAGTTATTCGAGATTCATATGGAAATGTACTTTTGTAAATTTTGCAGGCCACTCTCCATTTCTCTTATGAGGATCTTCCTTTTGATTGTGTTCTTTCGTTTGGATGTTTTGTAGAGTCAAATTTAGATGGTTTGGTTAAATAATGAGGCAGACTGACGAAAATACTTAGCATTATGCCATCTCTTAATTTTGGCCGAACTCTTAGGACTTCTGCTTGTTTCTTAGCTATCTTTAAACGTATCAAAGTTTATTATATCTTCTTCCCTGAAATCCTTAGCACAGATTACAAATCTCTTGGACGGGGGTGGTGTGTGTCTATATTTGTTGGGATGCAGAATGTTGTGAGGTATCTTTTATCGCCACTGGAAAGGAAATTGATTGAACATCCTAGACAAAAAATGGCTCAAATGGCCGCACAAATGTGGATGATGAACAACGGAGTGGGCGTCCTTCGATCGTTAATGAAAGTTTGGTGCAGGAAGTGGACAATAAGGTGAGAGAAAACAGACACTTTGCGATTTCCTCCTTGTGGGATGACTTTCCTAATGTTTCTCGTAGTGTTTTGTATGGCATTGTGACTGAGCACTTGAATTATCAAAAATTTTGCGCACGTTTGGTACCGAAAATGTTGACGGATGTGCACAAAACCAAACCTTTATAAAGTGCATTGACTTTCCTTGAGCGGTACCACAACGACGGTGATGATTTCTATAGCCAAACTGTTATGGGCGATGAGACATAGGTGGCCTACGTCACACCAGAATCAAAGCAACGATCCATGAAAGTTGACGAAGGGCATCGTTTTGCTGCAAGACAATGCCCGTCGCATGTGGCGAATCAGACCAAAAATCTCATCACATATTTTCGATGGGAAACTCTAGATTATCCTCCGTACAGCCCAGATCTTGCACCCAGTAATTACCATCTGTTCCTGCACTTGAAGAAACACCTGGGCGGTCAGCGTCTTCGAGACGATGATGAAATCAAAACAGTGGTGATGCAGTGGTCAACAAGTCAGGCAGCATACTTCTATGTATCATGTGATTATGTCTGTAATCCAAACACTTTAATAGAAGGAATCATTTTGATTCATCAATATCTATTTATAGGTGTTATAACACCTTAAGTAATATTCAGGGTCATCATGTTTGTAATATATTATGTCAGAATGAATGGATGTTATATCTGAATACAAGAGTTTAGTTAACAAATTTTTGCAAAGAGAAAAGGCTCTTTAGAAATTTCATACCTTGGAATATTTGATGGAGACAAGTTTTATCACTTAGTGAAACATAATGTCCAGTTGGGGTCCATATCATGTTCATTATCAGAGTTTAGGATGGGATGGACTATGGTCTGGCAATGTGAGTGAAAAGATAAAGGTTGATTTTTGTCTTTATTGGAAAAAGGTGACTACAATGCAGGTGCATATACATTATCTAGTATAAGGTGATTTTCTGTGAACCCAGTGATATCATAGAGACATTGTGACTATGATCATAGTAAAGTGTCCCCGCTGAGTCGAACTTTATCGTAGATAGAATGTAATGTAAATATCATAATTGCAATATTCTCTGTAACCTTAACTCTCTAAGGATTGGGGGTTTAATATGTCTAACCATTCTTGAAGTTATTCTATAGGTGTGCTGTTAAGTTGGCTTTGTCACTCCAGCTCTTTTTATGTCCCATGGGTCCGAAAGCATTCTGCATGCCCTGACCTCTTCCATATTCTGCCCTAAGGTCTCATTAACTGGCCCTTCAACAAAATTGAACATGGGGTTTTCTACCAGCCTACAAGTATGACATGTAACTACCATAATATACAGGTTTCTGTAAGAGCATGCAAAAATGTAATAGGAAGGGAACCTGGGATCTGAGAAGACAACTTCAGGAGATAATAAGAATGAAATCACATTACTGTGTTCTTTTTTATTTACATTAATTACAGTTAACTGCAAATGCCATCATTAACCCAATGATCATACCATTTGTATTGTATCTTACAAAATGTGCTGAAAATGACAGCCATCAGCCTCAATGCGAGCACGACATCTGACACACCCTGACAATTATCCTTGGCCATGCGGGATTAGCCGAGCGGTCTAGGACGCTACAGTCATGGATTGTGCGGCTAGTCCCGGCAGAGGTTAGAGTCCTTCCTCGGGCATGGGTGTGTGTTTTTGTCCTTAGGATAATTTAGTTAAGTAGTGTGTAAGCTTAGGGACTGATGACCTTAGCAGTTAAGTCCCATAAGATAAAATCCGTGGTGTTCCGAATCACATCACACTCAGCTACAATTCTGGCAACTAATTCCATCTCTGTATCCTCTGGGGTCACATACACAAATTGCTTTAGATATCCCCATAGGAAATTAAGGGGATTCAGATACCATGACCTCGGAGGGAATGGAATGGGACGTCCCCTTCCCATCCAGCGACCAGGAAATACAACTTTAAGTAGTTGCACACTAAACTGAGGCAGTGCACCAACATGCTGTATCCACTTCCTCTTATAAACAGCCAAGGATATGTTCTCAAACAACTCAGCTAGAACTCTTTCCACAAACCTCATGCACGGGTGGCCAATCAGACAGCTAGGTAGAAGGTATGGCTCATCCTCCTTGTTTCCTTGCGGGAAATAAAGAATGCACACGTAAATAAACAGCACAATACATGTAAACTTGTAACATGTTAGTTGTAAATAAGCTGGAAAATGGTAATGCCAGACGAAGTGAGAGACAAGTTAACTCCCATATCTCCTTAAGCTGGCTTCAATGACCTCAAGTTCCCTACCTCAAACTGTTCAGTGGAGCATCCTCCATGTCCTGTTAAATTTTTGTACACTCTTATGGAAACATCCTGTATTAGTGCAGTGTCAAGATATTCAGCCTGAGGCATCAGGTTAGGAACAAAAGTCTGCCAGGTAATGTATCTTGTTTTAATTACCACATTAGCATAAGAACTGGGCAGTGGTCTGCAGGTCATATTACCCAATTCCACACAGCTTCACACTTCCACAAAGTAACTGACAGCAAGATAGGCTCCTTCCTTGTGTGCTGACTAATAGCATCCAATTATGTTGTCAGTTTGTTAGTGTAATGAGGCAAACCTCTCGTTGCTCGCAGAGTGTCCTAGCTAGAGAGGTGAATACTTCTGCATCTTCATAGAACAGTAAAGAGTGAACTTGAACAAAGACGCAATGGTCTTTACTCTGTCCATTCCAGCTGCTTATTGTTTGCATGTGGATTAGGTCATATTGAAGTGTTCATCTGCAGTCTTCATGAAATTTAATTGCTTGTATTGCATTGTCTATTAGTCCATCTGTCTGTGCCTCGTTGTCTTCAGAGGTATCCCAAAAAATTGCCCTCGCTGAAACTGAATAGACATAGAGTAACATTCGTGAGAGAATTAATAGTGACAGTCCTCCCTTGGAATAGGTCTTCATATCTCTCTGAAACATCATAGCAACCTATCATTACTGTTTCTGTAATGTCCCTCCATCTAATTCTGATCTTAAGCAGCTAAGAGCTTTTGTTGTTCTCTAGTCATTGTGCAGGGTGCGATCAGAGCTGTCTGCTTGTGCGATGGCTTATAATTAGAACATTCCCTCTGGCATCAGGTCTTGTCAGGTGCTTTACATTGCTTAATATGTGCTCCATGCTATGGTTGCAGACAACCCCCAGTAATATGATAGTGGTATACCACACCTGTGAGTATCCTAGTGCCAACAGCTCCAGGCCAAGTTTTCCTTACTGTGGCACCTGGCTTAGTATTTTCATTCTTTTCTGTCACATCAGGTTGTTAGTTGTCTACACTTTCATACATCATATCTTACAAACACCCTGAGAAACCCTAGATGCATTTTGATGAGCATACAGCAGTTTGTTAGGACTGCATTTATCCTTTCTTTAAACAAGATTTGGAGTGCCTTACTAGGGTATACTAGCCTCCAGTTTCGTCACATCCCCTGTATCTATGTGCCATTCACGTAAGTTTTCAGAAAACTGTATTTATTTATTTATTTATTTATCCTTTGACAAAGTACATTGTATGGATCAAGATATATTTTCATTTCATGAACCGGCAGGTACATAGTATTTACTGTCTGTTTAACAAAAATGTAGTTTATTAAAATTTATTCTAGGGCTATTTCATATTAAATTAGGTTTTGTACAATTTTTTTTGTGGTACAATAATGGTATTGCAATTGTTTTGAACTGTAGTGCACATAAATTCATTTGCACTGTCATAAGTTTTCTATTAGAAAATTTTTGAGACATTTTTTGAAAATATTTTTGTTTATTTCAAGAATGGAGTTTTTCAAGGGCTTTTGGTCAAGCGTATGATGGCTTCTTTTTTTGAATTTTGTGGTGTGTGTAGGCTCATGGAAGAGGTTTCGTTTCCTTGTGTCATGGTTGGATTGACTGATTGATTTGTATTGTTGTAGAGACCTCAGAGATCATCTGAGGCATTACAAAAGTCAATATTACACAGTATAAATGTTACACAAATAATTACAAAAATAAGAAAAATATTACACAATATAAATATTACACAAATACAAAACAGAGAAACTTCTGGTACAAATTGATATTGCATAGTAAATTTAGTCAATTACAGACTTGCTCCTATATAAAAGCATATAAAAACTGATCACAAAGTGTAATCATACCATATTCTTTGCCTCCCTTAAAAATTCATCAGTTTCATAAATGCTGAGCTCAAGAAAAATTTTGTTTACTTTTTCTTTGAATTGGAAGATCCCTGATATGTTGGGGTATGGCGTTAAAAAATTTTATGGACTTGTATAAGAAGCACGTGTGTGTGTGTGTGTGTGTTTTTAGTTACATCGGAAAGAAAGTAGGTCCTGCTTGTTTCTTGTGTTATAATTATGTCACATGTCATACTGTTGATAACTTGGGTAGTTTTCCTTAATACGCATTACACACTGTGGTATAAATATTGATGGCAGGGTCATAATCTGTAATTTTTTAAAGCTTGGCCTACAGTGAGCTCTGGGTGCCAAGCTACATATCAGCCTTATTGCCTTCTTTTGTAGTTTTGAAGACATTAGCTGCCTTGCTTTGATGTCCCCACAGTACTGTACCATAGGAAATGTGACTGTATATTAAAGCAAAATAAACCACTTTAAGCACTGGCACGTTTAGATAAAGACACAGCTTCCTTAGAGCAAATATTCCTTTGCTAATGCTGCTTCCCACTTTGTCCATATGGCTACCTCAGGATCCCCCCCATGAACCATGGACCTTGCCATTGGTGGGGAGGCTTGCATGCCTCAGCGATACAGATAGCCGTACCGTAGGTACAACCACAACGGAGGGGTATCTGTTGAGAGGCCAGACAAACGTGTGGTTCCTGAAGAGGGGCAGCAGCCTTTTCAGTAGTTGCAAGGGCAACAGTCTGGATGATTGACTGATCTGGCCTTGTAACAATAACCGAAACGGCCTTGCTGTGCTGGTACTGCAAACGGCTGAAAGCAAGGGGAAACTACGGCCGTAATTTTTCCCGAGGGCATGCAGCTTTACTGTATGATTAAATGATGATGGCGTCCTCTTGGGTAAAATATTCCGGAGGTAAAATAGTCCCCCATTCGGATCTCCGGGTGGGGACTACTCAAGGGGATGTCGTTAACAGGAGAAAGAAAACTGGCGTTCTACGGATCGGAGTGTGGAATGTCAGATCACGTAATTGGGCAGGTAGGTTAGAAAATTTAAAAAGGGAAATGGATAGGTTAAAGTTAGATATAGTGGGAATTAGTGAAGTTCGGTGGCAGGAGGAACAAGACTTCTGGTCAGGTGACTACAGGGTTATAAACACAAAGTCAAATAGGGGTAATGCAGGAGTAGGTTTAATAATGAATAGGAAAATAGGAATGCGGGTAAGCTACTACAAACAACATAGTGAACGTATTATTGTGGCCAAGATAGATACAAAGCATATGAAGCCCACACCTACTACAGTAGTACAAGTTTATATGCCAACTAGCTCTGCAGATGACGAAGAAATTGAAGAAATGTATGATGAAATAAAAGAAATTATTCAGATAGTGAAGGGAGACGAAAATTTAATAGTCATGGGTGACTGAATTCGAGTGTAGGAAAAGGGAGAGAAGGAAATGTAGTAGGTGAATATGGATTGGGGCTAAGAAATGAAAGAGGAAGCCGCCTGGTAGAATTTTGCACAGAGCACAACTTAATCATAGCTAACACTTGGTTTAAGAATCATGATAGAAAATTGTATGCATGGAAGAACCCTGGAGATACTAAAAGGTATTAGATAGATTATATAATGGTAAGACAGAGATTTAGGAACCAGGTTTTAAATTGTAAGACATTTCCAGGGGCAGATGTGGACTCTGACCACAATCTATTGGTTATGACCTGTAGATTAAAACTGAAGAAACTGCAAAAAGGTGGGAATTTAAGGAGATGGGACCTGGATAAACTGAAAGAACCAGAGGTTGTACAGAGTTTCAGGGAGAGCATAAGGGAACAATTGACAGGAATGGGGGAAGGAAATACAGTAGAAGAAGAATGGGTAGCTTTGAGGGATGAAGTAGTGAAGGCAGCAGAGGGTCAAGTAGGTAAAAAGACGAGGGCTAGTAGAAATCCTTGGGTAACAGAAGAAATATTGAATTTAATTGATGAAAGGAGAAAATATAAAAATGCAGTAAATGAAGCAGGCAAAAAGGAATACAAACGTCTCAAAAATGAGATCGACAGGAAGTGCAAAATGGCTAAGCAGGGATGGCTAGAGGACAAATGTAAGGATGTAGAGGCTTATCTCACTAGGGGTAAGATAGATACTGCCTACAGGAAAATTAAAGAGACCTTTGGAGATAAGAGAACCACTTGTATGAACATCAAGAGCTCAGATGCAAACCCAGTCCTAAGCAAAGAAGGGAAAGCAGAAAGGTGGAAGGAGTATATAGAGGGTCTATTCAAGGGCGATGTACTTGAGGACAATATTATCGAAATGGTAGAGGATGTAGATGAAGATGAAATGGGAGATAAGATACTGCGTGAAGAGTTTGACAGAGCACTGAAAGACCTGAGCCGAAACAAGGCCCCCGGAGTAGACAACATTCCCCTGGAACTACTGATGGCCTTGGGAGAGCCAGTCCTGACAAAACTCTACCATCTGGTGAGCAAAATGTATGAAACAGGCGAAATACCCTCAGACTTCAAGAAGAATATAATAATCCCAATCCCAAAGAAAGCAGGTGTTGACAGATGTGAAAATTACCGAACAATCAGTTTAATAAGCCACAGCTGCAAAATACTAACACGTATTCTTTACAGACGAATGGAAAAACTAGTAGAAGCCGACCTCGGGGAAGATCAGTTTGGATTCCGTAGAAATACTGGAACACGTGAGGCAATACTGACCTTACGACTTACCTTAGAAGAAAGATTAAGGAAAGGCAAACCTACGTTTGTAGCATTTGTAGACTTAGAGAAAGCTTTTGACAATGTTGACTGGAATACTCTCTTTCACATTCTAAAGGTGGCAGGGGTAAAATACACTGAGCGAAAGGCTATTTACAATTTTTACAGAAACCAGATGGCAGTTATAAGAGTCGAGGGACATGAAAGGGAAGCAGTGGTTGGGAAGGGAGTAAGACAGGGTTGTAGCCTCTCCCCGATGTTATTCAATCTTTATATTGAGCAAGCAGTAAAGGATACAAAAGAAAAATTCGGAGTAGGTATTAAAATCCGTGGAGAAGAAATAAAAACTTTGAGGTTCGCCGATGACATTGTAATTCTGTCAGAGACAGCAAAGGACTTGGAAGAGCAGTTGAACGGAATGGATGGTGTCGTGAAGGGAGGATATAAGATGAACATCAACAAAAGCAAAACTAGGATAATGGAATGTAGTCGAATAAAGTCGGTTGATGTTGAGGGTATTAGATTAGGAAATGAGACACTTAAAGTAGTAAAGGAGTTTTGCTATTTGGGGAGCAAAATAACTGATGATGGTCGAAGTAGAGAGGATATAAAATGTAGACTGGCAATGCAAGGAAAGCGTTTCTGAAGAAGAGAAATTTGTTAACATCGAGTATAGATTTAAGTGTCAGGAAGTCATTTCTGAAAGTATTTGTATGGAGTGTAGCCATGTATGGAAGTGAAACATGGACGGTAAATAGTTTGGAGAAGAAGAGAATAGAAGCTTTCGAAATGTGGTGCTACAGAAGAATGCTGAAGATTAGATGGGTAGATCACATAACTAATGAGGAAGTATTGAATAGGATTGGGGAGACGAGAATTTTGTGGCACAACTTGACCAGAAGAAGGGATCGTTTGGTAGGACATGTTCTGAGACATCAAGGGATCACCAATTTAGTATTGGAGGGCAGCGTGGAGGGTAAAAATCGTAGGGAGAGACCAAGAGATGAATACACTAAGCAGATTCAGAAGGATGTAGGTTGCAGTAGGTACTGGGAGATGAAGAAGCTTGCACAGGAGAGCTGCATCAAACCAGTCTCAGGACTGAAGACAACAACAACAACCACAACCTCAGGATAATTTTGAATCAACTGAAATACCAAGGAAATTAACAGCATTTGAGCTCTGCTCAAGTTCAGTGTTATTATTCCATGATACATACAGGTCTCTTTTCCCCAACAGGTAATTAGCTTTACGCCAATTTTCAACTTTGACAGTGCACTGGTCTGCTTCATATTTCACCTTCTGTGCTGTTTCTGCAATTATACAGACCGCAAGATCATCTGCAAATAAGTTGTGTGTTGTTATCTCTAGTATCGGGAGAATATTTGAATTTTGGCCAACAGAGGAGTTCATATAGGTATATAATGGGTAATGTTAGTATTTTGAGAGCTTTAAATGCTGGTTTACATGAAACTTTCCATTTAAGGTTGGCTATCATTCTTATGGCTCTTTTTTTGTAATTTAAATGTTTTATTGTATGTTTGTTTTTGAGGTATCTCCCCGCAGTTATGCCGTAACTTAATGTCATATGAATTAATGCATAGCATATTGTTTTCATAATGCCCGTCTCGCATCGGGCACTCCATTCGCGGTCCGTACCTGCCTGGTGCTGCTTGTAAGGTGTTGTCTCTTCCCTGGTGCTCAGACGGTCGTCCGTGCCCAGCTCGTCCATCATTTGCAGTCGTGGCGGCTGTCAGAGACCCATCCAATGTCGGGAGTTGCGTTCGCGGTGCGCGGCCACCTTTCGCTACTCCTGTGGTGTTATTACTTCTTGAGGAGTTTCTTGGTTCCTGGGCCCTGATAAGCTCCAGCGTCAGACTCCACGCCAAGCTGAGCTGGTAACTGCTGTCTCGGTTTATTAGGTTGTCTGTCACCTTGATCTCGACGACCTCCTTTATGACACTGTCCCAAAATCTTGGCATCTGTGTCACAATTTTGGTGTTGTTGTAGTCCATTGAGTGACTGAGCTCCAGACAGTGCTCCGCTATGGCAGATTTGGTTGCCTGTCCGAGTCTGGTGTGCCTCTGGTGTTCCTTGCACCTGACATCCACCGTCCTGGTTGTCTGGCCAATGTATGACTTCCCACACTGGCACAGGATGTTGTAAATGCCTGGTTTACATAGCCCCAGGTCGTCCTTTACACTCCCTAGCATTGTCCCAATTTTGGAGGGTGGACAGAAGATACTCTGTATATCATATTCTGAAAGAAGTCTGCTGATCTTTGCAGAAATAGGTCCAGCTTATGGCAGGTATGCCACATTCTCCTCCTCCTCTGGCTCCTCTTCTGTATGTTGTGGTTGGCTGGTATTTTGGTAATATTGTTGTTCAGGTTTAATTCAGTAAATCTTTGGATAACATTATTTACTTCTACATTGGCTTTTATTTCTAGCTTTTCTGTGTCTTTACCCATGAACAGTAGAGTTGTCATCTGCGTAGTTAACTATACTACCATACCTAATCATTTTGTGGCGGCGTTCGTAGCGACAAACACTTCGCTGTAGAAACGGCTTACGAAGTCACCACCACACTTTTAATAGCGGCCGACCGGTCCGCTGGAACAGTGAACAGAAAGATGAAAACCCAAACACTCTGATTAAATAAAAGTCGGTACTTATCTTTATTAACGAAGATACAGAAACACAGTAGTGAACTCCGTGTCTACAGAAATCTGTCTAGTTCGAGTCGGAGCGGCTAGGTCAGCGTCGGCTGACGACAGACAACAACTCTGCTGCGATGAACACACAACTGACAAGCAAGTACACAAATCGGTGGCGAGTATACAACTGAGCGGCGAATACAGAACTGTCCTAGCGCTCGCGACTCCAGCGCTTAAGAAGCCAGAAGCCAGCGGTGGCGCGCGCAGACTTGCAGCGATTTCCTGTATCGCTGGTGCTGCTTATGTGGACGGCGTCCGGACTTTGATGCTGCCAACATTTTGGCAGCGGGCTCGGTTGGCATTACTGGCTAGGATATAACACTCCTCCCCCCAAATCGCCGCACCGTCGTGGAATAATGACGTGGCGAGCGTCGACGGCGGGGGAGGGGTCTGGCCGCAGGCGTAGCAGAAGAGACCGGGGCGGAGACTGTTGTCGGTGGCAGTCCCCGGTCCGCACCCCAGCATTGGCTGCGCGGGGCCTCGGGAAACACCGACGGAAAACCGAGGTCAGGGTGCACGCCTGTGACCACGGGCGCAGCTTCTGGTACTGGATGCGACGGGGCGTCGAGACCCACGAAGAGAGGCAGCGTCTCCTGACGCTGCATCGACGGCTGCTGCGTGGGCGCCGGACAAGGCGCTGCGGTGTCATACTCCTTGGGGGTGCCCAAGGAAAGCGGCTGCAGGACAGGCTGCACAGCCACCGCTTGGGATGGCGGCCTGGCTGAGGGGTCGACGTCCATCTGCTCCGAAGGCGGTGGCGACTGAAGAGGGACCGCAGGCGCCGGAGCGACCACCTGGGGCGCTCCCAGATGACGCTGCGCGGGAGGCATCAACGGGACGGGCTGTCGGCGTGGTAGCGGCGACGGCTGCTGCTGCTGCCCTGGTGGTGGCAGCGAAGTCGGAAGGCGCGGCTGGAACCCGCCGCGGACCAAATCTGTGGACAAAGAACGAGCGGCAGAATCCGGGCGGCCAGCGCGGCGCAACTGGTTCTGATGCCTCTTGTGCATCCCAGTAGCACCTTGAACAGTATAAAAACCGCGACCCTGGACACTTATCACGGTGCCTCGTTCCCAACGACGGCGACCGTGATAAACTCTGAAAAAAACGGCGTCGTTGCGCTGAAAACGCGTGCGATGCTCAGAAGCGGCGGGTCGATCCGGGGGGTGCAACAACCGTAGTAGGGTGCGATGACGACGGCCGTGGAGAAGCTCCGCAGGCGAAGGGCCGTCGCGTGGCGTGGTCCGGTACGACGACAGGAACGTGATGAGGGCCTGCTGACGAGAGTGCATAGCACGAAGGCGGTCCATATGATCCTTGAATGTGCGTACAAAACGTTCCGCTGCACCATTCGATTGAGGGTGGAACGGCGGAGTAAGAACATGGCGAATGCCATTGGCAGAACAAAAACTTTCAAATTCAGCAGAGGTAAATTGTGGACCATTGTCAGACACTAAAACTTCTGGAAGACCCTCAATACAAAAAATTGAAGTCAACGCCTGTATAGTTTATGCAGACGTTGTAGACTGCATGGGCACAACAAACAGAAAATTACTAAATGCATCTATCACGATGAGCCAACGAGAATTCCAAAATGGACCAGCGAAATCAATATGGACTCGCTGCCAGGGACTGGCAGGGCGTGCCCACTCAAAATAGCGTTGAGGCGGAGCATCTTGGTGTTCGGCACACGTGGAACAATCTGTAGACATCTGTGTAATCTGCTTATCAATGCCGATCCATGTACAATGACGGCGGGCAAGCTGCTTGGTGCGGACCACTCCCCAATGACCTTGATGCAACAAGTCGAGGACCTTGGATTGGAGCACTTGGGGAACCACTACACGAAGCTGGTTATTCTCGGTGCGTAACAGCAAAACTCCTTGCGAAACAGACAACAGATGACGTTGCGGATAATAGCGACGAACCACAGGATCCGATATATCCTTTGCCTTGGACGGCCAACCACGTTGAACAAAACTTAATAGTAAACACAGATGAGGATCCGTAGCTGTCTCACGTGCCACCTGACGATAATCAATCGGAAAATCCCGGAGGGATTGATGCTTATCGGCGTCAACTGATGGCAAGAGTCTTCAGAGGAATCGAAGACATCATCCGCAGCAATTGGCAATCTAGAAAGCGCATCAGCGTTTGCATGCTGAGCTGTAGGGCGATACTTAGGAACAGATTTAATTCAATGAGTGTGAGGAGGATTTGCTGTTCATAACGCAACATTAAATCGATTCTTTACATTTCATTTTGTATTATCATTTATTATTGCAGCTATGGCAGCAATTCACTTATTCTTCCTCAATCAAACAGGATCTAATAACCCATTAGGGCTAAACGGAGATATCGAAAAAATTCCATTTCACCCATACTTCACTTTCAAGGATTCTATCAGATCTGAAATAATAACATCGTTATTAATTATATTATGTATAATTAACCCCTAACTTCTAGTAGACCCAGATAATTTTGTACCCGCCAATCCATTAGCAACACCTGTTGACGACATTCAACCAGAATGATATTTCCCATTTGCATATGCAATTCTACAATCAATTCCAAAGAAGTTAGGAGGTGTTCTTGCACTATTCTTATCAATTAGAATCTTAATAATTTTACCATTCTATAACAAAACACCACTCCGAGGTTTCCAATTTTATTCTATCGATCAGATCCTATTCTGAATTATAGTAGTTGTTGTATGTTTATTAACATGAATTGGTAAACGACCAGTTGAAGAACCTTATACCATAACAGGACAAAACTTAACGATTATCTACTTTACATACTTCTTAGTTAATGTCCATGTTACAAATGCATGAGATAAGCTAATTAAGGAATAAATAAGTTAATTAGCTTGGGAAAAGCATATGTTTTGAAAACATACAACTAAAAGATTAACACTTCTATTAACTTTTCTTAAAAAATTACACTAAATAAATGAGATAAATAAAATCTTTAAACCAACAAAGAAAATAAAAAATTTAAAGATAAAAGTAAAGAACTTATTCAAGCTAAGTATATCAACTTATCATAATGCAACTGTGGTAAAGTACCTCGAACCCAAATAAAACCAAAAGATATAATAGCAAGCTTAATAACAAATATAAAAGAATAAAAATCACATCCTAAAAATTTAAAGCTAACAATATTCTTATAAAAACAAGTGTAGCACACTCAGCTAAATAAATTAAAGTAACACCACCTGCACCATATTTGATATTAAAACCTGAAACTAACTCAGACTCACCTTCAGCAAAATCAAAAGGGGTACAATTAGTCTTGGTGAAACAAGAAGCAAAACAAGCTAAAGCTAAGAGACGAGAAATAATAATAAATCAGCAATAAAGCTGATAATTTATAAAATCAAACATGTTAAAAATTCCCAATTAAAATAATTAAAGACAATAAAATCGAAGCTAAACTAACTTCATATGAAATTGTTTGAGCAACAGAACGGAGGGAGCCTAATAAAGAATAATTGAATTAGAAGATCATCCAGCAATTATAACAGTATAAACACCTAATTTAGTACACCATAAAAAAAAAACAAAAACCAATAAGAAAAAAACATTTGAGTTAAGTAAGGGAAAACTACTCGAACAGCCAAAGAAATCATTAAATTAAAAACAGGAGAAAAATAATAAAGCAAATAATTAGATATAATAGGAATAAGCTGCTCCTTACTTAATAGCATCACTAAAGGGCTGTAGAATCCCTACAAATCCTACTTTATTTGGACCCTTACGAATCAGAATATAACCTAAAACCTTTCAGTCCAACAAAGTTAAAAAAGCAACACTAACTAAAACACAAATAACTAATAAAAGAAAATTTAAAATAAACATAAATAAATCAAAGTATCAATGCTATCTGTAGAAAAATCTACATAAATTAATTCTAAATTGAACACAATAACCTGTCAAAATAGTAAATTAATTAATATTAATAAATATATTTAAAAATATTTTAACCATATGGTCTTTTCGTACTAATATGGATTAATAGTCTTAGGATAGAAACCGACCAGGCTCATGGTCTGTCTAAACTCAGATCATGTAAGAATTAAAAGTCGAAGAGACCTAATTACTGGGTTCCTACACCCAAAATTTTTCTTAATCCAGCATCGAGGTCGCAATCTGCTTTGTCGATATGAGCTCTCAAAAACAAGTACGCTGTTATCTCTAAGGTAACATAATCTTATGATCATAAATTATGGATCAAAACAACAAACATAGATCAATGATATAATAATGAAGAGTTTATTTATTCTTCATATCACCCCAACAAAACATCATTAAATATAGAAAGACAAAAAAAACCATATAAAAGGCAAATGTTAAGCTCTAAAGGGCCTTCTCGTCCTAAAGAATAATTTAACCCTTATGACCCAAAAGTTAAATTCAAAAATTTATTAAGAGACAGTTGATTTCTCGTAAAGTCATTCATTCCAGCCACTAATTAACAGACAAATGATTATGCTATCTTCGCACGGTCAAAATACCAGGACTCTTTAAAAATGCGCTCAGTGAGCAGGCCAGACCTCAAAATATTTTCAAGAGGACATGTTATTGATAAACAGGCGAAAATCCATTTTGCCTAGTTCCTCATAATAAATTTACAACTTAAAAATTTTACGCAAATAAATATACTAATTCTATCATTATTACAATGATTTAAAAATTAAATCAATAATCTTAATAAAAACCTAAAATAGTTATAAAATCAAAATATAAAATAGTGAACTAAAATGTAATCTTAAAGATAGCTTAAAGCTTACTATTATATTTAAAAAAATAATTTATAGGTTCAAAACTTCAAAGCTTATCCCTTAAAAAATAAATAAGTTAATATTTATAGTGGAAAAATTAAATAAAAACAACTAACTAAAAAAAACTTAAATTATTTCTTAAGAAACGAGATATCTTAGGAAACGATTAACATCTCATTTTTATAAATACTTTAATAATAATTATGATACATTAACAATAAATTATTTATAAATCAATCCAAATCGAGACAAGTAAAATAAATACTAAAAAGCCTGATACAAAACGTACAATAATTAAAATCTACTTTAAAAAATTTAAAATAATATTTCATAAAACATTTACATGGCCAATATACTATAATTTTAAAAATCAATTCTATATAATATACTAAGACAAAACCAACAAAATTATTTATATTAAATAATTAAATGAACAAAAAATTAATATAACAAAATAAGTAATCAAGACATCCTGTTTGGCACAGAAAAATTTTCTGTGTAAGTGAAACACTTTACTAATAAGTTATAACTTGAACCTCTTCCTAGATACACTTTCCAGTACATCTACTATGTTATGACTTACCTGATCTACATTGAAGCTACTTTAAAATAATCCAAATAGAATAATCAATAATGATAGCGACAGGTGATGTGTACACACCTCAGACCCAATAACACTTAAATTAAATAAATCAAACTACTATCAACTCCACCTTCATCAACAGTATTTCACCATCAAATCCGTTATAAACAAAAATCAATTGCAACCCACCTCCTCTTAACTATAAGCTGCACCTTGACCTCATATATTTTATAATTATAAATCTTGAGAATTATAACTGTAAAAAGATTCTCTGATAACAGAGATATCCAAACAAATAAATTAAGTAAAGTAAATCGGTATTATCAATCATGGGGTAGGTTCCTCTGAATGGAATGAGAAGCTGCCAAATTCTTGGGGTTTAAAGACCTTAACTAATAGTACCCTATTAAATATAATTAACAATTAAAATAAAAGGGTATCTAATCATAGTTTATTATTTAAATTTCAAAGACTCATAAAAAGAGTGACAAATAAATTTTAACATTTCACCTTAAAAATTTATATTTTGACCCTAATAATATAAACAACTGTTTAAACGAATAAAATTCACTTGTATCAATCATATACCCACGGCTGATGCCACGAATTATGCCAGTACTAAATCAATTGCTATATCAAAAATCACTTGATAATTAAATCAAATTACGGTAAAAAGATCATTTAGTTCAACAGAACTTACATATAATACAAAGAAAAAGTGCATAAAGAAGCAAGAATAAAACCTTTACAAACAAAAAATAAATAAATTTAAAAATTAATCAAAATAGGAAAAAAGAAAAGATACAAATATTTAAAGAAAAAGAATGAAGAAAATTACAAATAATAGCAAAAAAAGAGAAACAGACCCCCTTTCAGGACCACAACAACTTCTCTATTATATATAAATGAAGAAAGATATGGAACACATATACCAATAAATGTATGGTATTCTTTCTTATTTAATATTTCTTTTCACTAATATTAAAGACAGATTCAAAAATAGAAAAAAATTATTTGGTACAAGTATGTAAATTAATGTAATATGTTATTAATATAATATTAACTATATTAAGTTAACTTAAATATTAATTAATTAAATAATCTAATTATAGATAATTATGTATTTATTTTATGCTAATTAATATAATTATTAATATTAACATAAGATATTATACTTAATATTATTAATCTTATTTATTACATCCAATTATATTAATATTTAATATTAAGTTATGTTATTATTATATACTTATAATAATTTATTTTAAGGTAGAAAGATAAGTATCTATAATCCCCAGTAAATGTATTAAAATAATCACTTAATAATAATAAAATAAACTCATAGGTATTTATATATAATTAGATGTAATATATTAATTTAAATTATTTATTTTGTATATATTTATATATACTACACAAAGAAAATATGCCTAAATCGAAACAAATTAATTCAAAATAGGCAAATCAATACACAACCTAATTTCTAAAAAAAACTTTTAATTTATATATTAAATGAATGAAGTGCCTGATTACAGGGTTATCTTGATATGGTAAAATAAGTAAATAAGCATTTCCTTCATTAAACAAATTACAAAAGTAAACTACCTCCTTTAGTATCAAAAACTAACATGCATCATACACCTTAATTTAAAAAGGTAAGCAAATCAAGCTAATGGGTTCATACCCATTTAGAGAGGTATCAATCCTCACCTTTTTAATGACCAACAACTCTACAAAACTTCACTTCCTATCAACATTAATGATAGGAACGATTCTGTCCATTTAACCAAATTTCCGTTTTGGGGTTTGAATGGGACTTGAGATCAACTTACTTGCATTTATTCCACTTATAACGAGAAATAAAAATATAATGATAAGTGAATCATCAATTAAATATTTTATTGTCCAAGCAATAGATCTGACAATACTATTATTTTCAATATTGTTGATTCAAATAAAGTACCCAGGAGGATGGGAAACAGAATTTATCCCCTCAAAAACAATTAGATCTAGATTATTATTAAAGACTTGAGCTGCACCCTTTCATTTCTGATTTCGAGAAGTCATAGGCGCTTCAAGCCGAACTAACTGTTTAACATTAATAACATGACAAAAAATTGCCCCAATAATGGTACTATCACATTGTATTCAACTAAGAACCTTTATTTGAACCATTATCATTTTAAGAATTGTTATTGCGGCAATAGGAGGTTTAAATCAAACATCTTTACGACAACTTCCAGCATACTCTTCAATTTGACATTTAGATCAAATAATCAGATCCTTAACAGTCATAGAAAACATCTGGGAACTATACTTTCTTATTTATTCTCTACTAAGACTAATCAAAGTCTTATTATTGAAGCAAATAAATTTATTGTTTACAAATAAGATTTATTCAGCTAGAAACATAAAAACTGAAATTAAATTCATAATATTTTATCCCTACTACCTCTAGGTGGTTTACCACCATTTCTTGGATCCCTACCAAAATGAATTGTAATACAATCATTAATAGAAAAGAACATAACAACCATTATAACTATTATAGTTGTATTAACTACAATTACACTTTATTATTACATACATATTAGATTCTCGCCTCTAATTATGTCATATACCGAAAATTCAGGATCTCCAAAGATAAAGTCTCAAAAATAGAGAATTATTCTTCCTATATCCATAATAGCTTCAACAATAGGATTGATTTCAACATCAACCCTAATCTCATTGTACTAAGGACTTAAGTTTATCAAACTAATAACCTTCAAAGTTATAATTAAAAGAATAATCTTTTAGGCCTTAGTAAAACTTAAAACCTCTAGAATTGCAGCTAGAATCATATTTGAATATAAGACCAGAGTATGGTTACAGTGCAAATGTCTCATAAGTAGATTTACAGTCTACCATCTAAAATTCAGCCATCTTACTGCCAAAATTATTATTCTCAACAAACCATAAGGACATTGGTACTTTATACTTTCTATTTGGAGCATGAGCAGGTATAGTAGGAACATCAATAACAATACTTATTCGTGCTGAACTAAGTCAACCAGGATCTCTAATTAGAGATGATCAGGTTTATAATGTTAATATTACAGCCCTCGCATTTGTAATAATTTTCTTCATAGCATTGCCTATTATAATTTGTGGATTTGGTAATTGACTTGTACCATTAATAATTGGTGCACCAGCTATAGCATTCCCACGAATAAATAATATAAGTTTTTGATTAATACCTCCCCCATTAACCCCTCTTTTTACATCTTCTGTAGTAGATAACAGTGCTGGTAAAGGATGAAAAGTTTACCACCTCTAGCAGGAGCTGTTTCACACAGGGGTGCATCTGTAGATCTAGCCATTTTTTCACTACACTTAGCAGGTGTATCATCAATTCTTGGCGCAGTAAACTTTATTACAACAGCTATTAACATACGATCAGAAAGTATAACTTTAGACCAAACACCTTCATTTGTTTGGTCTGTAGCTATTACAGCCCTTCTTCTTTCACTTCCAGTTTTTGCAGGAGCTATTACTATATTATCAACAGACCGAAACCTAAATACATCATTCTTTGACCCTGTGGGAGGAGGAGATACGATTCTATATCAACACCTATTCTGATTCTTTTGGCACCCACAAGTTTACATTCTAATTGAATCATTTGGAATGTTAGGTATAATCTATGCCATGTTATCAATTGGATTAATAGGATTTATTGTATGAGCACACCATATATTTACAGAAGGAATGGATGTTTACACACGAGCACACTTCACATCAGCAACAATAATTATTGCTGTACCTACAGGAATTATGGTATGCAGATGATTAGCTACATTGTATGGGACTAAATTCAAGTTTAATCCAACATTATTATGAGCTCTAGGGTTTATTTTCCTATTTACAATTGGTGGACTAGCAGGGTTAGTACTAGCAAACTCATCACTTGACATTCTATTACATGGCACATATTATGTAGTAGCCCACTTCCATTATGTCCTATTTATAGGAGCAGTATTCGATGACACCCACTATTTACAGGATTAACTACAAACAATACATGATTAAAAAGTCAGTTCACAATTTTTTTTGTTGGAGTAAACTTAACATTCTTCCCTCAACACTTCTTCGGATTAGCAGGAGTACCACGACAATATTTGCATTACCCAGATGCTTATACATCATGTAATTTAGTATCAAGAATTGGATCTACAATTTCTATTGCAGGAATTATTATATTCATTGTAATTATATGAGAAAGAATGATTACAAACCGAGCAAATATATTTAGAGGTAATATAAGAAGATCAACGGAATGGCTACAAAATAACCCACTTGCAGAACATAGTTACTCAGAATTACCATTAATTTCTAGATTCTAATATGGCAGATTAGTGCAGTAGATTGAAGCTCTACAAATAAAGGTTTGACCTTTTATTAGAAAAAGCATTAATGGCAACATGATCGAATTAATCCCTTCAAGATGGAGCTTCGACATTAATGGAGCATCTATCATTCTTCCATGATCATACTATGGTCGTATTGTTATTAATTAAAGTAATTCTAGGTTATGCCTTAAGTTATATGGTATTTATTGTCTACAAAAACCGAAACATACTTCATGGACATTTAATTGAAACCATCTGAACAGCATTACCAGTAATTACCCTAAATTTTATTGCTCTCCCACCACTACGACTCCTTTATTTACTTGATGATTCAGTAGATGCAATAATCACATTCAAAATAATTGGACGACAGTGGTACTGAAGAAATGAATATTCATACTTTATAGATGTAGAATTCGACACCTACATAAGAACAAGATCAAGATTTAGAAAACGACAGCTTTCGACATTTACATGTAGATAACCGAACCATTCTGCCAATAAATACAGAAGTATGAGCATTAAGAAGAGCATCAGACATTCTTCACTCATGAGCAGTATCTGCTTTAGGGGTTAAAATTGATGCCACACCAGGTCAACTAAATCAAGGAACATTTACAATAAACCAACCTGAACAATTTTTCGGCCAGTGCCCAGAAATTTGTGGAGCAAATCACAGATTTATACCAACTGTAATTCAAGAAACTTCAGTAAATTTATTTATCAATGATTATCTAAGGAGTTAGTTGAAATGTATAACATTAGAGTGTCAATCTAAAATAACTAAACAATTAGTACACCTTGAAATATCAGATGACTGAAAGTAAGTAATGGACTCTTAAATCAAACAATAGTAAATTAACTACTACTTCTGATGGGGAAATTTAATCTAAATGCCTCAAATATCTCCTCTCATATGATTCTCCCTATTCATTATATTTTCAGTTACCTTATTCCTACTCAATCAAATAAACTTTTTCTCATTTAAACCTAACCTCAGTAAAAGAGCAGAAAAAAGATGAATTGAGATAAAAAAAAATTGAAAATGATAACAAACTTATTCTCAACATTTGATCCACCAACTAATATCTTCAACTTGTCATGAAATTGAACTAGAACATTCTTAGGACTATTATTAATCCCATCAAAGTTCTCACTTACACCATCAAGGATTAATTTTATCTGAAATAAATAAAACTTACCTTCACACAACGAATTTAAAACATTACTAGGACCAAAATTATTTAATTGAACAACATTCATCTTCATCTCAATCTTTATTATAATATTTAATAATTTTATAGGACTATTCCCTTACATTTTTACTAGAACAAGCCATTTAGCATTAACATTTGCAATCGCTCTGCCTATATGATTAAGATTTATATTATTTGGATGAATTAATAAATTTAATTTCACTACTAATTATTGGACAAATACTTCTATTAATTCTAGAATCAGCAGTAGCTATAATTCAAGCTTATGTTTTCTCAATTTTAAGAACTTTATATTCTAGAGAAGTATACTAAACCTATGTCAACAACTCACTCAAATCAGCCATTCCTTGACCACTAACAGGAGCAATTGGAGCAATAGTCCCAGTATCAGGATTAAAAAATGATTCCACCTATTTAACATTAATTTATTTATAATTGGATTTGAAATTACCTTATTAACTATAATTCGATGGTGATGAGATGTAGTACGGGAAGGAACCTATCAAGGATTACATACAGGATTTGTATCAACTGGATTAAGATGAGATACAATTCTATTTATTGCATCAGAAATGTTGTTCTTTGTATCACTCTTCTGAGCCTTCTTTAGAAGAACACTAGCACTAACAATTGAGCTGGGAATATTATGACCCCCAATAGGAATTCAACCTTTTAATCCTATACAAATTCCATTACTTAATACAGCTATTTTTTAGCCTCAGGAGTAACCGTAACATGAGCACATCACAGTTTAATAGAATCTAACCACACTCAAGCATTACAAGGATTATTTTTCACATTACTATTAGGACTATATTTCACAATACTTCAAGCATATGAGTATTGAGAAGCACCTTTCACTATTGCAGACGCAGTATATGGATCAACATTCTTCATTGCAACAGGGTTCCACGTAATTATTGGTACATTCTTCTTAACAACATGTCTACTTCGACACTCAATAAAGCAATTCTCACCAAGACACCACTTTGGATTTGAAACAGCAACATGATATTGACACTTTGTAGATATAGTATGACTATTCTTATATATTTCTATTTATTGAGGAGGTAGATAATTGTTTTTCTAGTATAAATAGTACATTTTACTTCCAATCAGAAAGCTTGATATAAATCAAGAAAAGCAAACTTAATCCTTTCTACAAGAGTTTTTATTAGATTTATTATTCCAATAATTGTTATAATCCTTGCAACAACGTTATCCAAAAAATTAATCTATGACCAGGAAAAAAAATCAACATTCGAGTCTGGGTTTGATCCAAAAAGATCAGCACGAATACCATTCTCCCTTCGATTCTTCTTAATTGCAGTAATTTTTCTAATCTTTGATGTAGAAATTGGATTAATTCTACCAATTGTAATTATTTTCAAAACTTCAGACATTATAATGTGAACAGTATCAACAATATTTTTTATTTTACTCCTATTAGGCGGACTATACCACGAATTATATCAAGGAGCCTTACAATGAGCAGAATAAAGGGTTGTAGTTAACTATAATATTTGGGTTGCTTAAAAGAGTATTGATATAATCAACCAACCTAAAGTAGAATAATAAGCAAAATATTGTAGTCAGTTTGACCTGAAAAATCGGTAAATAATATGCCCTTATCCTTATTAATTGAGCCAAAAAGAGGTGTATTACTGTTAATAACTATTAAGTTCCAATTAAGGAAATGTATAGCCAATATGAAAGCTGCTAACTTATATTAGCGGTTAATCTCCATTAACATTTCTAAAATTTATATAGTGTAAATAAAACATTACATTTTCACTGTAAAAATAATATATTCATATTTATAAATACCTAAAAGTAAATATACTTCCATAACATCTTCAGTGTCATGCTCTAATTATAAGCTATTTAAGTATAAGAAAAGTAACATCACTAAAATAAACATTCAAAAAATAAAAAGTTAAAGCATTAACCTTAAAGTTAGAATCATATCAACCCTGGATATAACCAATTAAATAAATAAATAATCTATATAAACCCTGACCACCAAATAACACACCTCAACCATAGTCACATGATTTTGATGAATAATAACGCAACTTTAAAGGAAAAAATCTAACAAACTTAGTTGAAAGGAAATGTATAAATCATATAGAACCAGCAAATCTAACAAAAGAAAGCAAACTTAAAGAAAATAAATTATGAGAAAAATCAAACTTAGGCATAAGATAACCTAAATAAGCACCTAAAACAACAACTGTAATCGTCAAAAACTTTATATAATAAGGCAAAGCATTCACATGAGGAATATGGAATATCAACCAAGATAAAAGACTACCACCAAAAACAGCAACAAATAATAAACCAATCTTACCAAATGAAACATAATAACTCTCATCATCAAAAGAAAATCTAGAATAATAATTATTATCCCGAGATATTGAATAACAAAGAAAACGAAAAGAATAAGAAGCAGTTAAACCAGTAGAAAAAAAATTAAACGATTAATTCATCTTAAACAAACCAAAAGACATGAAGTCCTTTGAATAAAATCCTGAAAAAAGGTATACCACAGAAAGACAAACTAGAAACATTAAAACAAACCTAAGTTAAAGGCATAAAATTAACAATTGAGCCCATAAAACAAATATCCTGAGAATCCTTTAAATTATGAACTATAGAACCTGCACACATCAATAATAATGACTTAAACAAAGCATGAGCCAATAAATAAAAGAACGCAAGTTTTGGATAAGCTATACACAAAATTCTTATTATTAAACAAAATTGCCTTAAAGTAGAAAGACCAATAATTATCTTTAAATCAAATTCAAAATTAGCACCCAATCCAGCCAAAAATGTAGTTACACATCCAATTAAAAGTAAAAATCCACCACAATTATAAGTATCTAATATTGGGCTAAAACGAATAAATAAATAAACTCCAGCAGTAACAAGAGTAGAAGAATGGAATGAAGCAGAAACAGGAGTAGGAGCAGCCATAGCAGCAGGAAGTCAAGAAGAAAAAGTAATTTGAGCTTTTTCAGTTATAGACACCAAAACAATTAATATAGTAATAAGCTTTATTTCAAAAAATTAGAAATAAAATCATAATAATAAATATAATTTCAACCCCCAAAAATTTAATACTCAAGAAATAGAAACTAAAATAGCAACATGACCAATACGATTAGAAAGAGCAGTTAATATACCAGCACTCTTAAGATTTTACATTTTGATAATAAATAACTAAACAATAAGAAACCAAACCTAAACCATCCCATCCTAACAAAATTCTAATAAAATTAGGACTAATAATTAAAAACCATATAGAAAGAATAAATATTGAAACAATATTAATAAAACAATTTATATTTTTTATTCTCCCGACATATAACCCTCTCTATAGTAAATCACCAAAGAAGAAATATACATAACAAAAGACTTAAAAATAAGAGATATTCAATCCAAAATTATAGTTATAACAACAATAGAGCCATCCAAAAAGTTCTCATTCAACACAAACTCTACAATCAATTATTAAATAATAAATCCCTAAAATAAAAATTACAGTTCTAAAAAAAAAAACAAAAAATCTCAAAGAACAAACAGAAAATAAATTCATGTACTAAGATGAAAAACTTCTAATCATTGATTCCACAAAACAATATTTTAAATAAAAAGGCTTAAGCTATTTATACAAAGAAATACTCACCTGTCAAACAAAGAATATTTCAAGGCAATCAATGAAAAAGTAAAAGATGAAAATAGCCAAGAGAACAAGTATAAACACAGGAATAATAATTTCCATGCTAAGAATAAGAATATATATACAAAGTATAAACAGCTCTAGAAAAAGATAAAAAGATTAAAACAAAAAATCTAAAAGAAAACAAGACAAAATTCTATTTAATAATCTAAGTTCACCTACCAAATTCAATGATGGAGGAGCAGCTATATTGGATGATAATATTACATAAATAAAACAATACAGAAGAACATAAACCATGACCAACCAGTAAAGAAAGTGAACCTATACAACCCCATCAATTTATAGTTATCAATCCACCAATAATCATTCTTATATGAGCACCAGAAGAATATGCAATTAGATAATTCAAATCAACCTGACGAAAACAAATAAATCTAACCAGAAAAATCCTAAAGACAATCAAAAGTAATTAAACTTTAAACCAAAATAAGATATAACCTTCAAAACATGAAAAATTCCATAACTTTAATAAAACACCAGCAAGAATTATTCTACCTGAAATAGGAGCCTCTACATGAGCCTTAGGAAGTCATAAATGAACAAAAATATTGGCGTCTTAACTAAAAAGGCCAGAATTATAAACACACATTATATAAAATAATAAGAACCAAAATCAACCAATAAAGGGAAATACAAAGTGTTAGAAAAATCATAAACCTTCAATAAAACCAACAATTAAGACAATCTAGCAACGAAAGTATAAAAAATTAAATAAACACCAGCCTGCAAATGGTCAGGTTGATAAGCTCAACCTAAAATCAAAAGCAAAGTAGGAACTAATCTAGCTTAAAAAATATAAAAAGGAAGAAGACATAATCTAGCAAATGAACAATAGAGCATAATTATTAAAATTAAAACCACAAAAACAAAAAAATTAGAATGATAAGAACTTAAAATAAACTGAACCTCTATCAGCAATTATTAAAGAGCAAACTCAAAAACTCAACAAAATTAAACTAAAAGAAAAATAATCAATACCAAAATTATATCTAATTATATTTAAATCAGCATATGAATATACACAAATTATAAAAACAAAACTCGACAAAAACATTAAAGAACGAACCAAGCACCAACAATTATTTAATAAACAAAGAGGGATCAAGAAATAGTTATAAATAAATAATTTAGCATAAAGATAAACCAAAAGAATTAAAAAATCGTTACCATGAGACCGAATTATTGAAACCGAAATAGAAAGAAACATAGCTCCTTCACAAATATAAAAAACTAAAAAAAATAACAGAAAAGAAATAAACGTAATCTAATTCAATAAGAAAAACAATAATTAATATAAATAAAGAAAGAACAATATACTCCAATCTCAGAAGAACCATTAACAAATGCTTACGTTTAGAAGAAAAAACATTTACACCAGAAGAATATACCAACAAAGAAGGAAAAACAGAGAAATAAACAATAGTTTTAATGGTACAAAAACCAGTCTTGTAAACCGGAAATAAGTCTAGCCCCCACTTTTAAAACTTCGGAGGTAGAAAGCTTCCATCGTCAGTCCCCAAATCCGATATTTTTAAATAAACTAAACCCTGAAATGATTAAAATAATAATTATATCACTATCAAATGTAATAAGTATTAATTTTATTAAATTAAGAGTCCCAGTATCAATAATACTTTTCATTATCCTTCAAACTTTCTTAGTTGGATTAATAACAGGAACAATAGTGGAAAGCTTTTGACTATCATATATTTTATTCTTAACATTTCTTGGTGGTATATTAATTCTATTTACTTATATTACAATAATTGCATCAAACGAAATATTTCAACCTAAATCAATTACCATAATTATCACCTTAACAATATGGGACTTTATTATATCAAAATTAATTATCCTAGACAAAACAATACTTATAGACTTCTTCAAAAATACCGAACTATAAATATTGATAATTCAATCAATTACCAAGAAATAACAATATCGTTAGAAAAATTATATAATAGACCAACAAGCATTTATACAATAATAAAAATATATTATTTATTTTTAGCACTATATGCAGTAGTTAAAATTACTAATATTAACCAGGGGCCTATTCGTAAAATATGAATAATTTACTAATGAATAAACCCTTACAATTAAGACATCGTTTAATTAAAAGTATTAACAACTCCGTAGTTGATTTCCATGCACCAACAAATATTTCATTTTAATGAAATTTTGGGTCCCTACTAGGATTGTGTTTGGTAATTCAAATCGTAACTGGACTATTTTAGCTATAAATTATATATCAAATATTGAAATAGCATTCAGTAGTGTAGTACACATCTGCTGGGACGTAAATAACGGTTGAATTATTCGAACTTTACATGCAAATGGAGCATCTATATTTTTTATTTGCATGTAGGACGAGTAATTTACTATCGATCTTATATATATATATATATATATATATATATATATATATATATATACACACACCTGGACAATTGATACAGTAATTGTATTCTGTTGAGTGGTACTTAAGATAAGTAAATAAATTAGTGAAATCAAAGTAAAGTAGAAATTATAAAATAAATGAAAAACTTAGTTTAGTTTAGAAGAATTACACACTGGCAAACAGCGGGCAGAACAGCAGAGCAGAGAGAGACAATGACCGTGAAGTCAGCTAGTTCAGAAGAAGCCATCGCCCTCCCCACATAAGCAGACACTGTCGATTCAGCCATCAGCCTTCCCCCACCGCGCCACTCCGCTGGCTGACGCACAACACACGCGGCCGCTTAGAGAAGAGAAACACTGGGACGCCACATCCAAGGTATCACCATCCGATGCACGACTTCGCTCGCAATAATTAAACGGGCCGCCTCGCACTGCGCATCTCCAGTCAACTGGGCGAGACGGCAACACGAGATACACACTGCCACGCGTAATCAGACGCCGCCGCCGCCACCACAGCAGAAGGCTTCGCAAACGACACAGCTGCCGTTCTCCGAGCCAGAACATCGAGTAAGGAAACAGTTGTACAAATCTTCAATAAAAGTTATCTTATGTAAAAATACTGTTTCATTCTACCTCATACCAGAGCCAAGGAAGAACCCACCCTGCCCACATGTTGTTAAGAGAGAAAAAGTAATTAATTTAGTATTTTCACCCTGACAGAATGCTTTAGAATCAAATGCCCTTTGCAGTAATGCTCATCCTGGCAATTGACTAGCATCAAAATGGAAAACCAGTTATTTTTAGTGACAGAAGTGTTACAATTCTTAGTTATAGCAACTGCATTTATAGAATATGTTTTACCTAGAGGCGAAATATCATTCTGAGGTGCAACAGTAATTACTAATTTATAATCAGCAGTTTCATACTTAGGAACAGATTTAATTCAATGAGTGAGAGGAGGATTTGCTGTTGGTAACACAACATTAAATCGATTCTTTACATTTCATTTTGTATTATCATTTATTATTGCATCTATGGCAGCAATTCACTTATTCTTCCTCGATAAAACAGGATCTAATAACCCATTAGGGCTAAACGGACATATCAAAAAAATTCCATTTCACCCATACTTCACTTTCAAGGATTCTATCACATCTGAAATAATAACATCGTTATTAATTATATTATGTTTAATTAACCCCTAAATTCTAGGAGACCCAGATAATTTTGTACCCACCAATCCATTAGCAACACCAGAATGATATTTCCCATTTGCATATGCAATTCTACGATCAATTCCTAAGAAGTTAGGAGGTGTTATTGCACTATTCTTATCAATTAGAATCTTAATAATTTTACCATTCTATAACAAAACACCATTCCGAGTATCCAATTTTATTATATCAATCAGATCCTGTTCTGAATTAGAGCAGTTGTTGTATGTTTATTAACATGAATTGGTAAATGACCAGTTGAAGAACCTTATATCATAACAGGACAAATCTTAACAATTATCTACATTACAAACTTCTTAATTAATGTCCATGTTGCAAATGCATGAGATAAGCTAATTAACTAATAAATATGTTAATTATCTTAGGAAAAGCATATGTTTTGAAAACATAAAACTAGAAGTTTAATTCTTCTATTAACTTTTCTTAAAAAATTTCACTAAATAAATGAGCTAAATAAAATCTAAACCAACAAAGAAAATAAAAAATTAAAGATAAACGTAAAAAACTTTTTCAAGCTAAGTATATCAACTTATCATAACGGAACCATGATAAAGTACCTCTAACCCAAATAAAACCAAAAGATATAATAGCAAGGTTAATAAAAAATATAAAAGAATAAAAATCACCTCCTAAAAAAATTAAAGCTAACAGTATTCTTATAAAACCAATTCTAGTATACTGAGCTAAAAAAATTAAAGTAAAACCATCTGCACCATATTTGATATTAAAGCCTGAAACTAACTCAGAGTCACCTTCAGAAAAATCAGAAGGGGTACGATTAGTCTCAGCCAAACAAGAAGCAAAACAAGCTAAAACTAAGAGAAAAGAAATAATAATAAATTGCTGATGTTTGAAGGTAGCAAAGAGACTGACAAGCTAGTAATGCTACTCACACGTTCGTAGTCCAGTTTGGGCCGGTATTATGTGCACCACTCTGTATATTCAAAAATGTACAGCCTATTCCTGCCCTAATTTTTGTGACATTTATGTAACAAAGAAATTAAAATCGTCAGAAAGTTTTAGAGATTTTTGCTAAAAACACTTCCCTATTATGTACGATATACATTAAAAATGTGTACTCTATCTGAACTTTCATACGAGTATTGTGTAAACATCTGAAATAAATAGGTCAAGAAACATTCAAGATTTTTGGTAACAGTGTCAAACTGCAACTTGCCTCTATACATGCATCAAAAAAAGGTTTTGCATTCCCGCTTCCCCAAACTCCTGCAGACGTTGACTGTGGATTTTGTATCACAGACATAGTCCCTTTCACCATTCTGAGATATCACTATACCCGCCCAAAGATGTAAACTACTCTGCATGAGTAGTACCTATTAGACAAAGGGGGTCCAACAGCCAATCAGTTCCTGTCATTCCACCAGGAAGGAGATACACGGCTCATGTTGTCTGTAGTTCAACCATGCCTGTACGGTCAATACCGCGGTTCGATCGCGTCCGCGTCCTTACTTTGTGCCAGAAAAGGCTCTCAACAAGGGAAGTGTCCAGGCGTCTCGGAGTGAACCAAACCGATGTTGTTCAGATGTGGAGGAGATAGAGAGAGACAGGAACTGTCGATGACATAACTCGCTGCATCTGTTGCAGTGGATGACCGCTAGCTACAGATTATGGCTTGGATAATCCCTGACAGCACATTGTTGAATAATGCGTTTTGTGAAGCCACAGAACATCGTGTTACGACTCAAACTGTGCACAATAGGCTGCATTATGCGCTACTTCACTCCCGATGTCCATGGCGAGGTCCATCTTTGCAACCACGATACCGTGCAGTGCGGTAGAGATGGGTCCAACAACATGCCGAATGGACAGCTCAGTATTGGCATCACGTTCTCTCCACTGATGAGTGTCACATGTGCCTTCAACAAGACAATCTTCGAAGATGTGTTTGGAGGCAACCCGGTCAGGCTGAATACCTTAGACACACTGTCCAGCAAGTGCAGCAAGGTGTAGGTTCCCTGCTGTTTTCGGGTGGCATTATGTGGGACCAACTGCTGGTGGCTGCCGTAACGGCTGTACGATACGTGGATGCTCTCCTCCGACCGATAGTGCGACCCTATCGGCAGCTTATTGGCGAGGCATTCGTCTACATGGACGGCAATTCAGGCCCCCTCATGCACATCTTGTGAATGACTTCCTTCAGGATAATGAATCCTATCGAACATGCCTGCTATAGATTGAAAAGGGCTGTTTATGGATGACATGACCCACCAGCCACTCTGAAGGTTCTACATCGAATCGCCATTAGCGAGTGGGACAATCTGAGTCAACAGTGCCTTGATGAACTTGTGGATAGTATGACACGACGAATACAGGATGCATCAATGCAAGAGGACGCGCTACAGGGTATTAGAGGTACCAGTGTGTACAGCAATCTGGACCATCACCTCCGAAGGTCTCGCTGTATGGTGGTACAACATGCAATGTGTGGTTTTCATGAGCAATAAAAAGGGCGAAAATGTTTATCATGATCTCTATTCCAATTTTCGGTACATGTTCCGCAACTCTCGGGACCGAGGTGATGGAAGATTTTTTTTTTGAGGTGTGTATAGTAGTATACATTACTTATTCCATAATTTAATGGCAGCTTATACAAAAATTGCGCTAAAAAGTGTCGAACAGTTACCAGTCAGCTTATGCGAGACCATAAAAAAAGAGAAAAGTAAATACACAAATATAATGTAATGGATGGTATAGTCACTAAAATTTGCCAAACTGTTTTCCAGGACACTTTCAAAGGCAGTGGGCTACCATCTACTCGTTTTACAACGCCTACAAAGCTATAGATTATTAGGACAGCTTCGGCAACAGGAAAATGATGCCATATCAATCTGAAAATTAGCGCTGACTGTAACGCAAATAAAAAAACAGGTAAATTGAGCTATGAAACTTGTTTGAAAAACAAAAAAATGGGTCTGATTTTTTATATTCAAAGTGAAGATTCTAGTTTTTCTGGGTATCGAATACAAATTTTTATGGTGTCTACAACATGCCTGTACCAAATATCATCACTTACGAAGGGAATCAGTCTGTACTAGTGATGTAATGATATTCTAAATGTACTTGGCACTTTACAGGCAAACCAACACTGTTCCAAAACCACATGAACATGGTACCAACGTATGTTGACAACACAATATTGGCCTGTGCCTCTGAATGCTCACTCCAGAAATATTTCTACTGTATGGTCGATTCCATAGAAGATGACACTACAGACTTATATGGTACTTTGCTTTGAAGCCAGCCCTGCAATGTTAACTATCCCAAAACATTAGCAGACAGTTGCTTCCTGCTCTTAATTCCTATCATGTGCATGCAACAGCTGTTTTAAACAGAAAATAGTACAGTGGTTTTGTGAATAAAAGTGTCAGAAAGGTATTCTGTGACGTCTCTCTGGATTGAAGTGCATATTTGATTCAGTAATAAGATGTATTTCGCGTCGTTTTTGTTATATATTTCGGATAACCAATAAGAGAAGTGTGTGATGCTTAAATGAGTCAACTTAAGGGAGGATGTTCATGAAAAACACAAACTATGTTAATATGCATCAAATCCACAATTTTCAAGATATGGTACTTAAATTTTGTACCATGCTTCACATGAAATTAATATATTTACTGTTACGTTGTTTGGATTATATATAATTATCTTTTTTATAGGATTTAAAAATTTTATTTTCAGTAAATAACATAAGTACCTTTTCCTCACACCATTCAATAGATTTCTACAAAATTTTAGCAGCTTAATCTCATTGAGGTTTTTTTAATGTATCAAACAGGAGAATTTTGATAATTAGTGAGTATAATATAACAGCCAATGGTCTTGTGGCATCAGTAATGGTGGTTCCCATCAGATCACAGAGGTTAAGCAATATCAGATTTGGCTAGAATTTGAATGGTTGTCTGGCCAGGTCTGTCGAGCACTCTTGGATGACACAGCGGCCAGTTGGTGCCATCTGGCCTTCCGAGGTCTGTTCGGATGGAGTCAATTGTAAACAACATTTAGTGGATTTGTAGAAATAAGTGTACAAAATTTCATAATTGTAACCATATATTAGGAGGAAAAGGTATGTAAACACTAAAAAATTAATTTTCTGGAAATGCAATATGTAGTTTTTTCTTAGGTCAGCTCTTCAGACGGACGCCAATTTGTACTCAGGATCCTCTTTCCCTTCAAGACCTCTGTTTTGATTTCTTATTTTCTGTTTTCTTTGCCTTACCAGATCTCATCTACGTTTTAGCTACAGAGTGGCGCTGTAATTGTTTTTTTCAATATATCTTGAGTGAAATTTCCTATCTTAAAGCACATTCTCTCTAATACCTTCAAATTCTTTATTTGTGTGGCCATAGTTGTTTAAAATTCATGGTATTTTTTTTCTGTCATTGCAACTACAAAAATGCGTGATTTTTTCACCAGAAACGTTTTGCTTTATTGAGGTAAAAAAAGATCACGCATTTTTGTGGTTACAATGGCAGAACAAAAATACCTTCAAGAACAAATACCTTCAGCTTCCCTACATTCCCACCATTAAAAACAAGAGCTCCATCATAAGTTGCAATTCTGGATGAAATCCATCAGTAGCGTAAGCCAAAACAGGAATTTCTTCTTCATAAACAAAGCAGCTGGTTTGTTATTATTCCTAAGATGAAGGAAAGATTCATGCACCATTTATAGAACCAAAGGATATTATCACAGCAACTAGATAGCCATAAAATGCTTGAAGGTAGTCCTTGGAATTATTGTTCACTGAGCTAGTATTAAAGTGTTGCTTCAAAAAGCGAGTGTGGCATGAAAGTCGCATCACACAGTTGTTTTTCAGGTACTTCAGATGCGATTTAATTACTGAAATTTTGAGTTCTTCTAGTCCATTATATTTTCGGTCAGTTTTATGAATGTCCTCTCTTAAGAAAGAAATGTGAGACCTTCACAGTTTAGACTATAATTAGAACAATTAGTACATTCATAAACGACGCAGTCTGGCATTTTTGATCAAAACACTTCCACCAGAATCTAATGTTCAAAACAACTGACATGGCAGATGTCACCTTCAGGTTTGTGACACGACAACCCATATTATACCTCCATGGTCGATTCCATAGAGTAGAAATGACTTTGGAGTGAGGATTTCGAACAGATTACACAACACCATGATGAAAAAAAGTATGTAACATTCCAAAGAGTTCTCTTAAGTGAGAACACTCATTGAAAACATATTATTTAAAAGGTGCAGCTTATCCACACTTTTGAAGATACAGCAGTGAAATTTTGTACTATGCTCTACATGACAACACATTTACTGTTAAGTTCCTGTAGTTATATAATTTAACTTCATGGAAGTTAAAATTTTATTTTCAGCAAATTTAACACCATTTGTTCGAAAGCAAGACTGCGAAAAAGCTGGAAAGACCCATAATCTCTCTTAATTTCGAATTGAGAATGTAGCTTAATTAAATCTTATGTATTTGTATTCTATAGAAAAGTACGATATTCTAGTTCCAGTCATTTATTTGAACAACGTGTCTCTCATAGCTTTACTTGTACAGCGCAATTCCATTTCTCTTTAGAACAATTTTGCAACCATTTCGCGTTCCTGTTTTCCTCATTTAAAATTCTGTATAGCTTGATGCCTTTTGCTGAGTTGGTACAACAGTTTGGTGCAACATGTAGGAATCTTGATGAAAACAGTAACGAACACAGACCTTGATAACCGCCAAAAATTTTCGAAGATAATACCCAAATACCCACAATACCTTCAACTTGATGTGCTAACGATTGTGTATTATGTCACTTCCTGTGTGTTGTTGCAGGAACAGTCTTGTTCAGTGGCCTGGATATTAGAGATCCATGAAGATATAATAAGGAATATTGTAGATATGTCAAAAAGTTTAAGCTGACATCCACCATGGTAGTCACCCAAACATTAGCTCTTTGGGGAAATGTGTTGATTGAAAATGCCTGCTTGCAGCATTTACTGGTGTACTAATAATGCTCGTTATAGTCTAAAGTGCAAATTAATTACATTTCAATAGTGAGTGGACTTTTTCCAAGCGTTATTTTCTTTTATATACATGAAATTTGGCTGCGCTGTGTCGTTTTAATGTAGCAGTTTTGTTTTTGTCACTTGGCTTTAGACTTAAAATCAGTTCATCTCGAAAAGCTCCCTGGATGAACTCTGTGAGAAGGGAAGATTGTAAACTGGCCAAATAAAGCGAAATAAGATCTCACCACTTTTGGCAAGAGGACATAAACTGAGCATCAGCTTTGGTAAACCATATTAAGGAAAATGCTGGATTGTGGAAGTAAACTTCTCGTATCACATACTTCTCTTCCTTGTTATTCGACACTTATAATGAAAATAAAGTTACATTAACAAAGCGAAATGTGTCTTAGTGCAGGATAAAATATGGATTTAAGACTAGAAAAAGTCTTAAAATTTCTTTCTGGATTTTTATTATTCACAATAGCACTATTAAATTTTCTAGTCAAAACATTTAGCATGTACACAACAGTACTTACAAGGGAACCTCCCCATCGCACCTCCCCATCGCACCAGCCTCATGGCTCTGAGCACTATGGGACTCAACTTCTGAGGTCATTAGTCCACTAGAACTTAGAACTAGTTAAACCTAACTAACCTAAGGACATCACACATATCCATGCCCGAGGCAGGATTCGAACCTGCGACCGTAGCGGTCTTGCGGTTCCAGACTGCAGTGCCTAGAACCGCTCGGCTACTTCGGCCGGCTATGAAGAAGAAGGATTACTATATGGAGCTGGAATCTCAGATTAATCGGTAAGAATTTTATGTTATTGTTAATTTCCTTGAATTTCCAGTTTGCTAGAATGTATTTTTCAAATGCGTTTTTCTCGAAATGACTTCACATTTGCGTGCAGTCTAACTCAAAGTATAGAAGCGATCATTATGAAAATTTATAGTATGATTCTTTATAAAATTACGTATTATATAAATCAACTTGTCAGATGATATGATTTAAGGGTACTTTTCTTTGCATAATTAGAGGTGAAAATCGAAGTAAATTGTTCCAACTCCGGCAAAATTTTTAATTTTCATTATGTTCACCTGTATGGAGGTTCATATTCATAGAAAATAAGTTATTAATGTAAAATCAAAACCTTTTCGATTTCAGATGAAAATTGGAATGGGTACACTGCACACAATTGGAGAACTACACTCACAACCTTCAGTAGACAGCACAGCATAACTTATTTTTAGCTGAAATTATTTAAAAAAAATCACAAAAACTGTTCGAAATACTGTATAAATTAAATGTCAAAATTTGATTAAATTCTAATTAATTCTTCCCACCCAAAAAATCAGTGTCCAACTGCCTCCTGATGTGGTTTCCCCCATTAAAGTAATGTACAGCATGTAGCCGCATTTATACGCCCAAGAAAACCATTGCAGTTGCCAGTTGGAGCTCCCAGTTTTTAGTGGCGCAACTTCAGCCACACAACTTTTGTCACGCCACAAGAAGTTCAGCTTGGATATACTTTGTTGCGCCACTTTCCTACTACCACTGCGCCCTGGTGGCAGTGTTTCGAAACACGAGCATTCTGTCGCAGTTATCGTGTAGTAATTGCTATTTTACTCCATTCGATTTTCACGTGTTTTATTTTGTTTCTGTAAAAAATGGAAAGTATAAACCAATATTTGAGTGATACAGTTTAGAGAGAGAGAGAGAGAGAGAGAGAGAGAGAGAGAGAGAGAGAGAGAGAAAACATGTAGCCAGAAAAGCGAGTCACAAAAACTTCGTAATTTGTAAAGCCAGACATTGGGTAAATTGTGAATTATATGGAGGAAAAAGCTGTAGTGTGTCATGTCGCAGCTGTTAAACCAAAATTTAGGTACTCAAAATACCTATATCAACGAATAAATAGAGTGTAAAATCCTGGAAAATTTGCGTGTCTGCAAATTATATTTACATGTCAGCTGTTATGTTGTCACTGCAGACAGCATTTAAATCTATGAGAATTATTTCTTTTATAAATGCCTTTTTGTTCCCCCCCCCCCCCCCCGATTTATTCCCGTGCGGAATCTATTTTCAGATCTGGCATTCGGATTTCGTCCTTTTATTTAACTTGTCGCAGCGCTAAGGCACTATAACGTTCATACCCGCGCGTATCATTTCAGTTGATGTCGCATTGCAAGCTGTGCAACCACGTAGAATTTGTGGCGTCCTGTGTGAATGGTAGCTCACGATGCCACTACACCAAGCTACAAGCTGTGGCGCCACATTAGATTCGTGCGTGAATCTGGCTTATGTCTGTAGCACTGTGCACCATTATTATATCTCCATTAAACATCACATCTGCATCTCGCAGATGTCATAATTCGTTGCTCATTGGCTAACATTTTTGAAATCAGAAGAAAGGGAAGGAAAGCGAAGGAAGGAAGGAAGGAAGGAAGGAAGGAAGGAAGGAAGGGAAAGGAAAGTAAGAAAGAAAGGAAAGTAAGAAAGAAAGGAAAGTAAGAAAGAAAGGAAAGTAAGAAAGAAAAGTAAGAAAGAAAGGAAAGTAAGAAAGAAAGGAAAGTAAGAAAGAAAGGAAAGTAAGAAAGAAAGGCAGTTAGGTGTGCTCTGTGCCACCTGTTGAGTTAGGTGAAAAGAGGTCCACTGGCATGTAAACTGTTAACTGTCCTCTTAGCTTCTGGCTTAACTGCACCTTCGTAACTCGCAACAACCAAATATTCTTAAAAGCCTTTGCAGTTTCACGTTTATTAGTTCATTCCTAAGAGAGCACAAATCTAATATTTCAGAACATATTCATACTACAATATCAACAAAGTCCCAGAATCTATTACAAATGTGAAGACGGAAAACAGGTATTAGCAGGACGTGAAACTACCATCGGCCCACAGCTCTTAGCCTATTCATTGCTTTGTGATGAACACACGATATTTTCTTTCACCTTACGTTGTCCTGAAGGTTTTTACTATCGCTATGTTATTAACTGACATGTGAGTAAAACAAATCGTACTAAGAGTTGCCTTAAAATGGCATTATAATACGAAAACAGCAAAATACATGAAACTAGTATCGCTTCATCACATTTCGTGGTCCCGCTAAGTTGCAGTACAGCATCACTCATTTATGACAGAATATGATCACATGATATTACCCAGTTTTGGCTTTCCTAAACTGATTTTCGCAGTAACTGCGCACCTTGGGGCGGTTGTACAACGCCCAGTTAGCAGCCGGTTAAGCTCTAACCCCGGAATAGCGCGAGAAACGCCTTGTACGAACCCGGGCTAACGCCTAACCTGAGAATAAACTCGGGGATGGCTTAGGCGGTGATTTCTGGCCGGTTAGCGAGCTTAACCACGGAATAAGTTTTAAAGAGGGCAGGAATACCCATAGATTAAGACAGCGGTGACGAGTTTTTGGCTGAAGTGTTCATAACAATGAGGAAGGAGCAGAAAGTGAGACACCGCCCGAATTATTTTGATGAATTCGACGACTCAGAATTTATATGCAGATTTCGATTGTCAAAGGAAGCCGTGCTTCGTCTTTTCAATCTTGTACGTCAGAAACTGGAAACATAGGATGGACAGGTGAAACTATTTCTCTGTTTTCTAAGATAATACTGTTAAATTGTGTAAAATGTATTTCCTTTCCGTACTTCATGAATTCCATTGTGTTATTTCTCTAAATTAGGCACATTAAAACGACTATTCGTGCCAAAATAGTCTTGCATATCTGGCGTGTGTTACAGTTGTTGCAGTAGTAGAAAGGATTGACTCGTTTTATTTAGAAGACAGTCCCATAATAGACTTAACGAAATCGAAAATCCACACCACTTATGGGTACTATTTGTATGGCAGTTTTAACAAAAACGTAAATTCTCATGTTGCAAAACGCTTTGATAAAACGGTAGTGTCCCAATTTCAGACATGACGTCAATATTGATACACTGTTTTCTATTGGAAATGATCCTTTTTGTAAACACCACAGCAGTCGCAGAACTTTTTATTTATTTATTTATTTATTTATAAGTTAATAAGAAAAACTTCAGCCTTTAGTGAATATATTTGGATGAGAGACCCATTTTTGCTTCAGAGCAACAACATTGAATCCCACCATTCTTCACTGATGTCTGAACTATTTGCGCTTACTCAAGCCACGTGAACACAGTAATATTATCAGGAAACTATGGAACATAGCTGTTGTGTTTCTCAACATTAGTATTATCCACACCAGCCCATCTGAAAACATCTCGACCTCTCCTTCAGTTTATCTGTATATACTTTGTATGACTTCCAGATGAATGGAGATAAGGTAGCTGTCAACCGCTGTTACGTATTTGAAACAATGCATTTTCTTGCCATCAGCTGTACATTGTAACTTTATTCTCTAGTAGATTCGGTTTTTTCAACCATCATCAAGGAAGAAAAGTAATACACACAGATGGTTGAAAAATACGTTGTGTAATTACTGTGTTATTATTACAAAATCTGCTGCAGTGGTCAAACAGCTGATCATCAAGAGTAACAAACACTGCAGATTTTATAACAACACAGTAATTACACAATGCATTTATAAAATTCCATTCCAGATGTTAATTTCTAAATTAAACTCCGTGACGCCTGTGTTGTTGGTGGTTATTGCAGTCTCTGAAAAGATGACATGATGTTCATTATTTCAAAAAGCTGCTTGCCTTTCAAAATAGTTACTACATTATCTGCCTACGAAAAATTCATCATCTACCATATTGGACGGAATATTCTTACCTAGAAACGTTGCGTCAGAATCAAAATGACTAGTGCGGCCATCTGAAGAAAGTTTAATTAAATTGTGTTTTTTTGTATACACAATTACAAATTTATGTTCGACAAAAGGTCCACCGCCAATCTGGAGCCTATGCTGCCTTAATGCAGCACAATATTTTCTGGTCTCTTTCTTTAGCGTGTCATATTTCTGTCGCAGCTGATCACTGGTTCTGCATGATGATGATGATTGTTAATTATAGAGATCGCATACTTTCTCCCATGCTTTGTTCTGAAATTTGGAAAGATATCTTATTGGTCAAACAACGAATACTTAATCATTTAACCAGTTTCAAGAGATATTTCATTATACACACATCACAAGCTTAGTTAAATGTTTTGACTGACCTTTTCGCTACATGATACTGCATGCGTTTTCTTGTTCTCTATTATGCTTCTGAAATCGTGAACGATATCGACAAGCTTTAATATATCTTCCAGGGAATAGTTTTGGGCTCTCGATCATTTTTCACTCATTTTAATCGAGCTCTTTTTGCAGATGACTAGACGTAAATAAACTTCAAAAACGCGCGAAAATACCCAGAGTGTTCTCCCACTGTTACCAACTTAACTGAACGAGATCGCTATTCCAGGGTTAACTAACCAGAGAATAAAAAGGCATCGTACAACCATGGAGGTAAAAATAAGAGGAGTTGTTCAAATGGCTCTGAGCACTACGGGACTCAACTGCTGTGGTCATCATCAGTCCCCTAGAACTTAGAACTACTTAAACCTAACTAACCTAAGGACATCACACACACCCATGCCCGAGGCAGGATTCGAACCTGCGACCGTAGCAGAAGAGCGGCTCTGGACTGGAGCGCCTAGAACCACACGGCCACCGCGGCCGGCAAGAGGAGTTGTCATGACATCACAAACTTGAAGCCAACCCAAGTGAAGATCTGTCATGTTAGCTACCCCAAAGCATTCGCTTCTGGTGGTTTGATTCCGTGTAGTCGTGAAGTGTTTTGATAAAAAAAATGTCGGCTACATCGCTTACGGGTGTAATAATCGTTCTAATTGCAATCTAAAGTTTAAACAAATCACATTTCATTCGTAAGTGGACATATTTAAGCGTCATTTTCTTATATGTAGTACTTGAAATTCTGATGCACTGTAAATTTGTACAGTATGGTTTTATTTCTATGATTTGACTTTAGATTTCCTATCAATCCTACGCAAAGAGCTCTCTGGAGGTGAGCTTGGTTTTCATTATTTGGTTATTCCCAAGTAACTGAAAAGTCCTGGCAAGAAATATCCTGGAAATGGGGACTAATGTTTTAAAATGCGATAATTTAATATAAATGTAATGTAACTACATGTAGTTAATTAAATCTTCAGTAAAATGTGTGGAACACCTGTTACAGTGGTTAAATTATAAGTACTTAAAGGGTTACATATTTGTTAAAGCAAAGCTCCCTATCTAAGTCCAGGCAATTTAGATAATGACATTAATCACAGTGTTGTGTTATCCTGTAAATTGCTGTTATTTGCCACACCGAATGTCACTTGGTAGGTACAATTTAAAAACCATGCAGATGTGTAAACTGCAATGGGCCTGACAATCTTAAATTCCGTTCTTTTCCATCGTAATTTAACGAATCTTTCACTTTGTTGACGTGACAGCTGGCTTGTTTATGTCATCCCTGCATACATCTATGGGACTTCAAAGGAAATAAGATAAGTTTCTTGCAAATTTGGACATTTAAAATTTGTATTTGACTTGAAAATGCAACGATTACAAATCGGTGCCTCTAAACTATCAATCATTGCTTTTGGAGTTCTGGCTTTATCAATCATCGACACAAACACAATGAAAGTGAATTCAAATGGATTACGAAAGCACGCTTTCCATAGCTCATATTTCTCTTCTCGGTTATTCTAAGTGTATAAACAAAAAGGAATTACAGTACTGAGGACAGAAGCGTCGTATTACTGTATCGAATACGCATTTAAGACCAGAAAAACGTTTAAAGTTGCGTTCCTTATGCTGTGTTGTTCACTAAAACAGGTGTAACATTTACTATATAAAATAAATATTGCGTGCACATGACAGAAATAGCGAACAAGAAGCAATTGTAAACACTCGTCTGCTAACGTTTTGGGGGATCCAAGATGGCGGCAGGCCCCGCCCACTGGCTTCAAAACAACGTACAGCGGAAGTCTGTAGCGGCATCTCCCCTTATTCCACCTCCATGCGTACAACGCGCTGTCAAAGTTATACCCTGGTTAGCTAACCTTAACCGGGCGTTGTACAACCGGCCCCTTACAAGATATTTTTCAACCGTTATAACATACGAAGCACACAGAAAATTTAATTTACACAGAGTGAATTATATAAAACTTGGACCGCAAACATTGCAGAAATGGAAAGTGCTATTGATGTGCGATATCCACAGAATGGATTGCTAGTCAGAGGCTTGTATTGTTAGCTCGTAGAGTGTCTGTAATAATTCTTGGTAGTGTATTTTTCGTACAAACACACACTTTTTTTGAATGGAACAACGAACATTGACACCAACAAACTAAAAGTAGGGTAAATTGGAATTTCAGTGGTGTTTGTTGAAGGATTCTAGTGCGAGTCATTTACGAGATACCATATTTTGAAAAGTTCCCACTCCAACACTTACCTAGGGTAACCAGCGTATTTTGAGTGAGGATTTGCACACGTGACATGTTGCCACTAAATTTGTCGCGCCTTACCACACGAAAAAAAATAAAAAATAAAAAAAAATAAAAAAGTGCATGAATGTGTGTCAGGACTTGAAAACAGAGAAAGTAATTAAAACTTTTTGAACAACGACATTACAGGTGATGAGAGTTGGTGTTACGGATACGACACGAAAACCCAGCAAGCGACGGTTGCGGTCGAATGTGCAGACGATGGTCGTAGAACTTTTTATGTACATGAAATTGTGCATCGAAAATTTGTACTTCCTGGCAGAATGTCAGTCTTAAGTATTTTTTTCTAAGTTTTAAAACATCTGTAAGAGGATTTGTGGAGGAATGCCTGGAACTTTGGCTATCAAGTGTCAGGTTCATTTATCATGCCAATAATTCAACTCTGCAAAGATATCACACACAACCATAGGAGCTGCCTTTATTATTTATAACTTTATTCCTATTGGCCCCAGTGCTTTCCCATTTTTCACAGGCTTCACAGCTTTACAAATTTCTTGCGAGGTTATCTGTCGTGGACATGGATATTTATCTTCTTCCATCAAGTTTAACATGTCTTGTATAAATTGGTTTCTTTTCTCTGTGAGCAGCGCTTGGTAATACTTGACCCACTCCTAAGCTTATCGGAGGAATCTCAGCACTTTTCTAACCACCACCACCTTTCACACTCTGCTTGCCCTACTACCATCTAAGTTTTTGTTTATATCCTTTCTGACTTTCAGCACACCTCATTTTATGCTTTAGTAATGGCCCTTTGTGCTTCTTTCTATTTAGCTTCGTATGTTTTATGGACTTCATCAAGCCAAGTGCTGAGCTATTTATTATAGGCCTCCTTTTTCATTTTCACCAATTTCTCTCCTATATTCCACCATTGATTCTTCCTTTCCCATCCCCCCCCCCTTACCAGCGCTTCAAAGGCCACCTCAGGCATAATTACTTTGGCAGACCAATACATACTTTCTACAGCATCATCCTTGATCAACTATTGAAAGAGAACTGCCACATGGATTGTGATCAACTTTTCGTTCCAGCTAGTATCAATGATGACAAAAACTGGGCCGCCAAATATTATGTAAACACTAAGGGAAAGAAGAAAACCATCCTTCCAAACATAAGCATATATAAAGTTCATTAAATATTTCAGACCAAGAGTTCTTGTATATAAAAAGTATTAAGCCAACCACGTAAAACTGTATTCAAAATTGTTTACAGAAGAGGGCAGGATATTGATGGTTTCTAATTACTGGAAGACCGACGATTTGTCCAAGCAAACATGAATATATCGTAGGCCCTACTGTTGAAATAAAACATCAGTAGAAGTATCCTAAGAAAGACAAAGGATAACCCTTGTTTATATTTTTGAAATAACGGACAACAACTGAGTGTCAAAGTTTGTATTACATGCATGCTGTGATATTAACTGAGAATTCAACTTTGAAAAAATTAAAGGTGAATCTGCAGTAGATCTTCAGGACAAACAAGATAATCCTTTCTCAGTTGGCGGCAATGCTAAAAATTACATGCACACACCTATTAAATCAGTCCCATGCATTGAGAATCGTTATCTACCAACACAGAAGTCCCACAAGTTTATAGGAGGAAGAACTATAGCAGTTATCTATGGAGACAATGCTAATCTCTCTACATTTAAAAAAGTATTCAAAATTAAATTCAATAAATCTTTGTGGCCAACACAGATTCAAGCGAGTTTGCAGAACTTACAATATCACAATATTTGACTATAAAGTGAAACAAGGAACTTGCTGTATGTGGCATGTGGAAGATGGAAATGAAGGGAAATTTCAACACCCATGTACAAATTTATTGTAAAGATGGTCAATTCACATGTAGGAGAATCTGCAGACTTTATATTTTACTCAGCCAATTCTCATCCTTTAAAAAACTAAATACTTCATGAAAGAGCATACAAGAAATGGAGATTAGTATACTTGCCAAATGAAATGGACATGAAGTGAGGAAGCAATGTATGTTTCACATCACTGTTCAGTAGATTACAAGCATGAAGAAAAATCCACAATTTCATGATGTCTTTGCATCATCATACGATTTCACTGATTTTAAAAACCTTTTGAGTAAACTAGAGAAGCATTTCATGATGAACAGAGATCTTAAAAAAAATCCTGTTGAAAATTTAAAACAGTTCATGATTCATGAAGACCACTTCAAGTTATTGTAAAATTTTTTTAGTGAAGATTATCAAGCCGCAAAAATATTCCAAAGAGAAGTCGACAGAAAGAAAATTGAGTCAAACCATGAAAGGCAGAGTAAACTGAGGAGATATTCATGAAATACAAAAATATAATCTGCTAGAAAATAGAAAATCGTTTGTTACTGGAAAGCTGTGCAAGCCTCCAAAATATCAACAGAAATATCTAACAAAAATAATGACTTAATTTCTCTAGTCAATGGAAAATATGTTCCAACTCTTCATTTTAACTTTTCTGGTCTTCTCAGTGTCAACAAAAACTAATTTTTCTTATTAATTGTACAAGCAAGGTCCCAACGTCGATAGACATACAAACAAACACAAACATACGCACAAAATTCAAGCTTTCACAACAAACGGTTGCTTCATCTGGAAAGAGGGAAGGAGAGGGAAAGACGAAAGGATGTGGGTTTTAAGGGAGAGGGTAAGGAGTCATTCCAATCCCGGGAGCGGAAAGACTTACCTTAGAGGGGAAAAAAGGACAGGTACACACACACACACACACACACACACACACACACACACACACACACACAGACATTATATATTGTGAGCCTACAGTGAAGATCTCTAGCTCTTTAAGTAAGTGTCTGCAGGATGATCTTGGATGAGCTCCAACAATTATTCTGATTACACGCATTTGTGCAATGAACACTCTTTTACTCAATTATGAGTTACCCCAGAATATGATGCCATACAAAAGCAAAGAATGAAAATAGGCGTGGTAAGATGTATATCGCCAAAATTTGCAATGACCCTAATAGCATAAGTAGCTGAACTCAAACGTTTCAGCAGATCTTCAGTGTGTGTGTTTTCTAGTTCAACCCCTCATCAATGAATACACCTAGAAATTTTAAATATTCTACCTTAGCTACAGATTTCCGATCAAAGTCTATATTTATTAATGGTGTCATTCCATTTACTGTGTGGAACTGTATGTACTATGTTTTGCCAAAGTTTAATGAGACCCCATTTGCAGAGAACCATGATTTTCTGAAAAACATTGTTTACAATTTCACCACTTAATTCTTGTCTGTTGCGTGCGATAGCTATACTTGTATCATCGGCAAAAAGTATCAGCTCCGCATCTTCATGAATATAGAATGGAAAGTCATTAATATATATTAAGAACAGCAGAGGACCCAAGACCGAACCTTGCAGCACCCCATTCTTGATTGTTCCCCAGTTTGAGGAACCACCAGTTTTTCTGCATATTATGTGAACTGCTTATTTCAACTTTCTGCACTCTTCCAGTTAGGTATGATTTAAACTATTTGAGCGCTGTCCCATTCATACCACAGTACTTGAGCTTATCTGGAAGTATTCCATGATTTACACAATCAAAAGCCTTTGAGAGATCACAAAAAATCCCAACGGGTGACTTCCAGTTACTCAGAGCATTTAATATTTCGTTAGTGAAAGTATATATAGTGTTTTCCACTGAAAATGCCTTTCTGGAAACCAAACTGACTTAGCTCAGCCTCTACCTAGTGACCAGAGCAGTGTATATATCAGACTTTCACGTCACCAGCAGCGAGGCTAATGTGGACTACTATGGAGAGCTTGTACCACAACACCTGGACTATCTTGAGTTGAGTAATTTTCTATTCTTTTGAGTAAAGAACCCAACTAATACTTGCGCACAGTTTGTATTGTAGAAGAGGATACCGGCCACCAAACAATATCCCCTCCTTGCTTCCCACGGTATGTGCCTACCGTGAGAATGGGATGACAAAAAATTTTATTTTAACTGTTATTTTCAAACTGAGAAATTTTGTAACTTCCATATTAATATTACAAATTCTGAAAAGTGGTGAGTATACTTACTTGTTACAGACAGAGAGGCCACATTGGCAAAATCGACCAGCGCTACTGTTGTATTCATGTTTATCCTAAACAGTTGTTTCATTACATTAGAAAGTCAATTATTTTGTTAAGTCCCATAGTGCTCAGAGCCATTTGAACCATTTTGAACCAATTATTTTCACATTACAATTAAAAATTTATCAGGATACTAATTTTTTTCATATTACACAGTAGTCAGAAAAACAACAATGGTCATTTGAAATTCTCTTTAATACAGTTGTGGAAATCAAGTGGTTTAGCACTTCAGCTCTTACACCATCCAAAATTTTAGTGAAACAGTTACAGAGAGTTTCAAAGTTTTGTTCTGCTGAGCCTATCAATTTATTTGACGGGGAAAAGTTACAACCTCTAAAGTTTTAAACTTTAGATAATCCATCCATATTACAAAAACTTATGTATACACATATGTATGTTCCACATCTCCTAAACCACTGGATCAGTTTCAACCAAATTTGGTACACACGTCCCTTGCTGTCAGGCAACAATTGCTGTGTGGGTAAGAACCACCTACCTATTACAGTTCAGGAGTAAAATGGCATACACATTGAGATGGAAAAACGGTCACATCATGCATGACGTTTCAATTTATTATAACTAAATAGCTGAACAGATTTCATAAAACTTGATAACAAGATAGCTCAAATCCTGAGGAAGGACAAGCCTTATTTACAATGTTTACAGTACAAGATACTTACCGACTTTAAGAATCTTACACTGTTGCTGAAAATTCAACTCCTTAGGGGATGACACGAGAGATAAAAGTGTGTAAGAAAATATTTTCTTGTATTAAAAAACATTTTAATGTTAAAAATCTGAAAATTGGTATTTCACTTATCAGTTACACATAAAAAAATGTGTTTTAGGGATGAACATTTCTATGGAAATGTCTCCACAAGAATGCAAAAGGCATGATTAATGCCCATCTTTGACTCCAGCTAAAAGAATCACTTTTTGGTAAGAAGTACATTTGGGAAAGACCATGCTTCTATGGCATTAATTAGCATGAAAAGTTTAGAAGTTAGTGCAATTTGTGAACAACATAAAAATTCAGTTTTAAAAAATCTGTGCAGAGCACACAGTCTGAGTGAGTGAAGCGGCAGATGCTAAGCTGGTAATCAATAAAACTAACTTTTACATGTAAATTATCTTTTCTGCAGAAGTTAGAATGGGTTAGACTTGTGAATAACTTAATCATGGGACTTTAAATTTAGATGCTTTATTACCAATATGAAAAAAAATGGCAAAAAAATAAATAATTTATCCACCGAGTTTTTCCTAAATACCCAGGTTTTTCTCAACCATGTAGAAGATGCCACCAGTGTGGAGCTGGAAAGAAAGAAAAAGAGAGAGAGAGAGAGAGAGAGAGAGAGAGAGAGAGTTATGGAATTACTAGGTTAAATGGTAACCTAACAGGAAGCAAACCATAGAAGATGGTTTAAAAACCACTGAGAACAAACATGTGGGGCGGGACTGTTTTTTAATATTAATCACATTTAAGGCTGCTGCACAACCATGCCACAATGGTTTGGAATAAATTTAGTAGAATGACAATATCAATTGGGAATTCTATCTGCTGTAGAGAAGGAATGCTAAGTTTGTAAATGTCTCGGAAAGCACTAGCACATGTTCACACAAGTAGGACCATCTAACCAGAGCTTCATAAAAGATGCATGTGAAACATGTCCTGTTACCTTCAGTTGCTACTTGCTGAGAATTTCCTCACTCATTGACAGCATTTGGGAGATTCAAACGCATTATTAGCAAGTTTCTTCTTCTGAGTGTATTGTACCAGAGTTCTTGAGAATTTTATTTTCTTACAAATAAGTGTACATATTGTGAGTCAGAATAGCAAAATATGAATAGAATGTGCTGTGTATCAGACAAATATTTGGAATATGGGTTCAGGGTGAAAGTGAGGTAAGTTGAGCATCCAGACCATACCTGAATAACAACTGAGAACTATAAACAGTGCAGATCCAGGTAAGGGTACACATAATTCCAACAGAACAATATACCTGTAATGGTAATAGCTTGCTACCTATGCCACTTTTCCTGAGACTATTTTAACAAACGATACTGGAAATAATGTGTTTAGGACAGATCTTTAATGTGGGATACCAATCTGCACATTTCATTATACAAAAGCACGAGTAAAAAAAAAAGGCACATTATCTTCGCATACATTTCAATTCAAATTCGGCACTTAGTTTGCTTCTGTCAGTCAAACACAGCACACGACATGTGATTAAAAGTAACACCACTATTTTATCACACATACAGATTGAATACATGCAATGAGCATTAAATGTGTAATTCAGGATCAAAAACTGCAAAACCTTTAAGATTGCAGCAGAGTTAACATACACTGCAAAAGATCTCTCTGTGCGGAAAATGTTTCAGTCTACTGCAATAAAGTGTTGAGAAATGTGCTACCTATAGATCTCATCTTGCAGTTAGGTCTTTGTATCAGTAGTTAGGAAAGCAGACACAGTCTAACCCATTTAGGGAACCCTGGAACCAAAATTACAAATGGTAAACGTCCCAAACCTTCCCTGGTGGTTTTTTTTTTTGTGGTTTTAGGGCGCACAACTTCAATGGTCATTAGCGCCCTGACTACTCTAAGAATGCACCGCGAGGCACAAGTTGACAACAACAACTAAAAGGGAAAACACGATAAAAGACAGACTAACAGGTATAGGATTAAAAAACAGCATCATCAAATGTCCTTAGCGAAGTTCGTCAAATTGATAAAACGAAGAACACGAGCAGCTGCTCGTGGGTCATCCGCTAAAATGGCATCGAAAGTATTTGGCAGGTTAAGATCTAGGCGCTGCGTGTTAAGATCTGGACAGGACATTAAAATGTGTCTAACCGTCAGCAAGTGCCCACAGGGGCAGAACGGCGCCGGTGCAGCCGTCAGCAGATGGCGATGGCTGAACCGGCAGTGTCCAATTCTTAACCGGGCTAAAACGACCTCCTCCCGCCGAGAAGGGCGGGAGGAGTACGTCCAAGCCACGGGAAGAGGTTTTAAGGCCCGAAGCTTGTTGTCGGTAAGTGCAGCCAAATCGGCATGTCACAGTGACACAATGCGCTGACAAATGACCCTGCTAAAATCGGACGAAGGGACACAACAAGAAGCTGTCCGAGGCTGGAGGACCGCAGCCTTGGCCGCGGCATCTGCAGCTTCGTTCCCAGGGATACCGACATGGCCAGGAACCCACATAAAGCTAACCGGAGAACCGACGTCCACCAGCTGCTGAAGAGAGCGTTGGATCCAGTGTACGAAAGGGTGAACCGGGTACGGATCACTGAGGCTCTGGATGGCGCTCAGGGAGTCGGAGCAGATGACATAAGCAGAATGTCGGTGGCGGCAGATGTAAAGAACAGCCTGGTAGAGGGCAAAGAGCTCAGCTGTGAAGACCGAACAATGGCCATGGAGCCGGTATTTGAAACTTTGTGCCCCGACAATAAAGGAACACCCAACCCCGTCATTGGTCTTAGAGCCATCTGTATAAATGAAAGTCATGTTGATGAACTTCAAACAAAGTTCCAAAAAACGGGAGTGGTAGACCGAACCGGGGGTGACCTCTTTTGGGAGCGAGCTGAGGTCAAGGTGAACGCGGACCTGAGCCTGGAGCCAAGGTGGCATGTGGCTCTCGCCCACTCGAAAGGTTGCAGGGAGTGAAAAATTAAGGTGTTGAAGGAGGCGACGAAAGCGAACTCCAGGGGGGTAGCAGGGCAGAGACATACAACCCGTATTGACGGTCGAGAGAGTCGTCAAAAAAGGAACGATAAGACGGATGGTCGGGCATTGACAGTAGCCGACAGGCATACCGACAAAGCAGTATATCGCGCCGGTAGTTGAGTGGCAATTCGCCAGCGTCAGCATGAAGACTCTCTATGGGACTAGTATAAAATGCTCCGATCGCAAGTCGTAAACCCCGATGTTGTATGGAGTTGAGGCGGCGTAAGATGGATGGCCGTGCAGAGGAGTATACGAAGCTCCCATAATCCAGCTTGGAGCGGACGATCGACCGATAGAGACGAAGTAGGATGGTTCTATCCGCTCCCCACGACAGACCACTGAGAACACTGAGGACATTTAAAGAACGGGTACAACGGGCGGCCAAATATGACATGTGGAGACCAGCTAAGTTTCCTGTCAAATGTAAGGCCTAAAAATTTGGTTGTCTCCACGATTGGGAGAGCAACGGGACCGAGTCGTAAGGACGGTGGGAGAAACTCTTTGTAGCGCCAGAAGTTAATACAGACCGTCTTCTCGGCAGAAAAACGGAAGCCATTGGCGACACTCCAGGAGTAAAGACTGTCAAGAGAACGCTGAAGACAGCGCTCCAGGACACGTGTACACTGCGCACTGCAATAGATGGTAAAATCGTCCATGAAAAGGGAGCCTGATACATCAGCTGGGAGGCAATCCATTATTGGATTGATCGCGATGGCGAAGAGAGCGACGCTCAAAACTGAGCCCTGTGGCACCCCATTCTCCTGGCGAAAGGTGTCAGACAGGACAGAACCCACACGTACCCTGAACTGTCGATCCATTAAAAAGGAACGAATAAAAAGAGGGAGGCGACTGCGAAGGCCCCATGTATGCATGGTGCGGAGAATGCCCGCCCTCCAACAGGTGTCTTAAGCCTTATCCAAATCAAAGAACACAGCCGCAGTCGGGTGATTCCACAAGAAGTTATTCATAATGAAGGTCGACAACATAACCAGATGGTCAACAGCAGAGTGGCGCCTACGAAATCCACATTGTACATTGGTAAGTAGGCGTCGAGACTCGAGCAGCCAAACCAATCGAGAGTTAACCATTCGCTCCATCACTTTACAGACACAGCTAGTAAGCGAGATAGGTCGATAACTGGAAGGCAAGTGCTTGTCCTTCCCCGGCTTAGGAATCAGGACAACAATAGACTCACGCCAGCATGCGGGAACATGGCCCTCCATCCAGATGCGATTGTATGTACGAAGAAGAAAACCTTTACCCGCAGGAGAAAGGTTCTTCAGCATCTGAATATGAATAGAATCAGGCCCTGGAGCGGAGGACCGTGATCGGCCAAGTGCGGTTTCGAGTTCCCGCATGGTGAATGGGGCATTATAACTTTCACAATTCGAGGAGCGGAAGTCAGGTGGCCTAGCCTCCTCTGCCTGTTTGCGGGGAGGAAGGCAGGGTGGTAATGAGCGGAGCTCGAAACCTCTGCGAAAAAGCGGCCGAAGGCATTGGAGACAGCCTCAGGGGCCACAAGGACGTCATTCGCGACCTTCAAGCCAGAAACTGGGGAGTGGACCTTAGTGCCAGAGAGCCGGCGCAGGCTACCCCAGACAACAGAAGGAGTAAAACTGTTGAAGGTGCTTGTGAAAGCAGCCCAGCTGGCTTTCTTGCTTTCTTTAATAATACGACGACACTGAGCACGTAATCGTTTATAATTAAACAATTCGCCACTGTAGGGTGGCATTTAAAGGTGCGTAAAGCACGTCGACGAGCACGTAAAGCGTCTCTACATGCTGCGGTCCACCAGGGGACCGATACGCGACGTGGAGAAGAAGTAGGGTGAGGGATGGAATATTCAGCAGCAGCGAGAATGACTTCCGTGAGGTGTGCGACCTGATGATCACAGCTTGTGAAGGTTTGATCCTGAAAGGTCGCCCTGGAAGAGAAGAGCCCCCAGTCTGCCTTGGAGATGGTCCAACTAGAGGAGCACGGAGAGGGAGTATGCTGCAGGAGATGGACAACACACGGAAGTGGTCGCTCTAATACGTATCAGCAAGTGCATACCACTCAAACCGGTGTGCAAGTTGGGGAGTACATATAGAGAGGTCTAAATGGGAATAGGTGTGAGATGTGTCCGAAAGAAAAGTAGGGGTGCCAGTATTGAGGCAGACAAGATTGAGCTGGTTGAAAAGGTCTGCTAACAAGGAGCCCCTTGGGCAGGATGCTGGAGAGCCCCAAAGGGGATGGTGGGCATTGAAGTCTCCAGTTAACAAAAATGGTGCAGGTAGCTGAGCAATAAGTTGCATCATGTCTGCCCTGGTAACGGCAGATGACGGAGTGTAAACGGTACAAAAGGAAAACGTAAAAATGGGGAGAGTAATGCGGATGGCAACTGCCTGCAGGCCGGTGTGCAACGTGATGGGATCGTAGTAAATATCATCCCGGACCAGCAACATAACCCCTCCATGAGCTGGGACACCTACCACAGGGGGTAGGTCAAAACGCACAGAGGTGTAGTGTGCCAAGGCAATTTGATCGCATGGGTGTAGCTTCGTTTCCTGGAGGGCTACGACGAGCGGACGGTGCAAGCGGAGCAGCAACTTCAAGTCCTCTCGGTTGGAGCAAATGCTGCGAATATTCCAGTGAATAAGTGCCATCGTAAGAAAAGGAAGATGAAAGAAGGGGTCACCTCGAAGGCCGCTGAGGGCCTGGCTTCGAGCGAGCACTGCCGCTGCTATCAGTAGGCGGACATTCATCGTCCATTGGGTCCATAGGTTCATCGGCCACCTCGGGAGGATGGCCGGGAGGGGGAGCTTCCTCCGCCGGTGAACGGCCAGATGTACGGCTACCAGCGGTGCGGCCAGGCGAAACGGATGACGGCCTGGGGCGGCAACCGCTGTGTGGCGCAGGAGAAGAAATGCGCCGAGGCGGAGAAGGAGAACTGTGCTTCCTATGAGCCTTTTTGGAAGGACGTTTGGTGGAAGTACCGGTCGAAGGCTGGGAGGTCGAGGAACGTAGGAAGTCTGCACGGGACGGTTCCTTCTTGAAGGCCCGTGCATCTGACTTCGGGGTCTTCGTCTTAGCAGAAGCTGATGAAGGGGCTGGTGTCTGTGGGGTGATGGGAGGAAGAGGAGACGTCGACCGCGCGATCTTAGCACTGGCCGAACGGACGACCGTGGTGCTGAAGGTCAGATCGCATGTCTGGGTTGCTACCTCCCTGGTAGTCCGAGGAGAGGCGAGGACAGTACTGTATTTCCCCGCTGGGAGCAGCGCGGGCTTCCTACTAGCCAATAGCTTGCGAGCAGCCGAGGTGGACACTTTCTCTTTGACCCGAATTTCTTGGATACAGCGTTCTTCCTTATAGACAGGACAGTCGCGGGAGGATGCGGCATGGTCACCCTGACAGTTCACACAACGAGGAGACTGAGGTGGACAGTCACCCTCATGGGCATCCCTGCCACAAGTGACACATTTAGCCGCATTGGAACAAGACTGTCGAGTGTGATTGAAACGCTGACACTGGTAGCAGCGCGTAGGTGTCGGGACATAGGGGCGAACAGAAATAACCTCATAGCCCGCCTTGATGCGCGATGGCAGCTTAACACTATCGAAGGTCAAGAAAAGTGTCCGGGTCGGTACAAGGTCATTGTTGACCTTTTTCATGACCCGATGGACAGCCGTCACGCCCTGCTCAGCGAGGAAAGATTGAAGCTCCTCGTCAGTCAATCCGTCGAGGGAGCTAGTATAGACTACACCACGAGACGAATTCAAAGTTCGGTGGGCCTCCACCCGGACAGGGAACGTGTACAGGAGGGTGGCCCGAAGCAGTTTTTGTGCCTGAAAGGCACTCTCAGTTTCTAGTAATAAGGTGCCGTTACGCAACCTGGTACAAGATTTGACAGATCCGGCTATGGCATCTACGCCCTTCTGAATAACGAAAGGGTTGACAGAGGAAAAATCCTTTCCGTCCTCAGATCGAGAAACTACGAGGAACTGTGGGACAGGCGGTAGTACTTTTGTCACTGTTGGCTGGTCACGTTTCCATTTTTGGGTCGAAATCGAGAGAGATGGAGTAGAATCCATTGCGGAGGAATCCCCCATGATTGCCAGTGTCTCCGATGGCGCGCTCCTTCCTTGTGGGGACCCTCTCAGAGGGCACTCCCGCCTTAGGTGAATGTTTACACCTCAGGTCACACCTCCCGAGAAACAGACGGAGGGACCAATCGGCATGGTCAGAAGGTATCAGATCAGGCAATCACCCCTCCCCGGGCCTCCCACGCACAGGGAGGAAGGAAGAAGAGGAAAAAGAAGAGAGAGAGGGAGAAAGAGGACAGACTGTCTCAAACGCCAAGGCGGAGACCAGAGAAGGCAAGGAGAAGAAGGCAATGAGAAGGCAAGGAGAAAAAAAAAGGCAATGAGAAGGCAAGGAGAAAAAAAAAAGGCAATGAGAAGGCAAGGAGAAAAAAAAAAGGCAATGAGAAGGCAAGGAGAAAAAAAAAAAAAGGCAATGAGAAGGCAAGGAGAAAAAAAAAAGGCAATGAGAAGGCAAGGAGAAAAAAAAAAGGCAATGAGAAGGCAAGGAGAAAAAAAAAAGGCAATGAGAAGGCAAGGAGAAAAAAAAAGGCAATGAGAAGGCAAGGAGAAAAAGGCAATGAGAAGGCAAGGAGAAAAAGGCAATGAGAAGGCAAGGAGAAAAAGGCAATGAGAAGGCAAGGAGAAAAAGGCAATGAGAAGGCAAGGAGAAAAAAAGGCAATGAGAAGGCAAGGAGAAGTCAAGGGAAAGAGTAAGGAAGACAGTGAGGTGGAGAAGAGCAAAGGAAGGAACCAACAAAAGGAAGGAAGAAACTAGAAGTGAAAAACCAAGAAGACCACGATTATAGGTCGTGGAACCGTCCGTCTCCGGACGCAGGCGCTAACTACCCCCGTGAGGGGGATGGACTCCTTTTAGTCGCCTCTTACGACAGGCAGGAATACCTCGGGCCTATTCTAATCCCCGGACCCGCAGGGGGGCTTCCCTGGTGTGGCAACCGTAAGCAGCATCTGAGCTCTACTGGACGGTTTAATGATTATGTGTGTGTTCTCTTCCTGTAGTCTTGGAAACTGTCATACTATACATTGGTTATAGAATACGAGTCATGTTGTAAGAATATACTCCAATCACAAGTAAATGAGATGAACAGTGAGAGCACTCAAGATGCCACATATACCTCTCATAGAAATGAAAACAACGAACTGGTGAACAAAGGAATTCGAATCGAAACTTCCAAAACAAAACGCAAGAGTAATAACGTGTGATACTTGTGTAGAACAAATAGGATGTACGTACTCCTGGAGGTCCCTTCCTCACACCTTGCTGTTTCAAACTGACATTACACTATGACACTGCAATAAATACTTCTAAATATGTATGTTACAGTTTTTATATTCTGTAACATAGTAGTCAGTCAGTCCACGAAGATATGAATTTTGTTCTTTCAATTATTTAAATCAAGATTATACACTGGACATCAATTGAAATATAGAAACATACATTTGCTGGAACTCACCATACAGCAATGAGGTCTCTTAATGATTGAACCAGTTGATCATTATTAGACAGTAAAGCATCCATATGTTGATTCCACTCACAGGTATTTGAGAATTTGTTGGAACTTTCAGATTCACGTGTTTCATCTGAGTGCATGCCAATGAGATGCTCTAAACGAGGATCGTCTGAAAATTATTTTTGTTTCATAAGCCATATCAAAGTTTCATCATCCTAATGATTTTACAGGTGTCACTTTGTTCTATTTTATTAAAAATGCAGCATTTTGCAGAAATTAATTCAGCCAGACCATCGTGAACACAGTTCTTACAAAGTTCTGGCACATAAATCTAAAGACCAATCATTATTTGCAATGTTTTTCCAAGTTACCATTTCTTACCTGCGAGGATAGACATTTCAGGTAAACTTAGTGTCACATGTCTTGCCATCCTCTTTTGCGCCACAAGATCCAGTATATAGAACAAGTCATTATATGCTGTACCAAAGTCCAATGTCTCTTGTAAAGTAGAATCTCTGTTCATCAGTGATACCATGGTTTCATGCAACTGCAATCAAATAAAGATTGGGGGCACAATTAGGATATTGCAGTTCTGTCATTAACACCTCAAATAATAATAATAATAATAATAATAATAATAATAATAATAATAATAATAATAGAGGTGTTTTGCAGGATATGCTTCCTGCAACCACCCTAGAATGAAAACAAAGAGAGGATGAGATGGTCAGATGAAGTTAACTGACACCTCATGTTCTGTTATTACCAAGCAACAAACCTAGGAACCAACACAACTGGATACAGATCACAAGTATACACAACATTTATTACCAGATACCCAGAATTAAAATTTTTAACAGAACAACGACTAGCTGATCAGATCCATGTAATAATAAAAAATAACAGGATACCCCAGTCAGAATTAGAAAACATCAAACAACAAGTACAACAAATACTGGAACAAAATAATGTGCAATCAGAAGAAGAAGAAAATACAGTAATGGACTCAAACATCCCAGAGCAAACAAAGGACAACACGCATCAATTTTAAACAATCAGAGGAAAACGAAATCTTCAGACAGCCACCAGAACAAGCACAAATAGAACATGAAGTGACACACATGTTAGATATAGAAGATAAATTTCAGCTGACATATATAGAACACAAAGACACAAATACAGACATTAGATCATTCTTGCATAGACCGCCAAATAACCCACAAGTCGAAACAACAATAAAAACTACCAACGCAATCATACACAACAAAATAAATGAAAACACAACTATGGAAGAGTTACAACTACTGGTTTATATAGGAGCACTCACAACACTAAATATACACACTAGGCAGAGATCAGAACCAACCAACACACAGAAGAAACCCACAAAACCAGCTTGGCAACACAGGCTACAGATCAGAATAGAAAAACTGAGAAAAGACATCGGACAGCTAACACAATTTATAAAAAATGAAATGTCAGAAAAAAAACGAAAAAGGTTAGGTAAAATCTCACAACAAGAAGCGATAGAGCAATTAAATGAAAAGAAGCAGAAATTACAAGCATTGGCCAAACGACTCAGAAGATACAAAAAATGTGAAAATAGAAGGAAACAAAACCAAACATTCAACACAAACCAAAAGAAATTTTACCAGACAATAGATAACACACACATTAAAATAGACAATCCACCAAACATAACAGACATGGAACACTTCTGGAGCAACATATGGTCAAACCTGGTACAACATAACAGGCATGCACGGTGGATACAAGCAGAAACAGACACATACAAGACGATACCACAAATGCCTGAAGTGATAATTTTGCAACATGAAGTCACCCAAGCAATTAATTCTACTCACAATTGGAAAGCCCCTGGAAAAGATAAAATAGCAAATTTCTGGCTAAAGTAGTTCACCTCAACACATTCACAACTAACTAAATTATTTAACAGTTACATTGCAGACCCATACACATTCCCTGATACACTTACACATGGAATAACTTATCTTCAACCTAAAGATCAAGCAGACACAGCAAACCCAGCTAAATATCGCCCCATAACATGCCTACCAACAATATACAAAATATTAACTTCAGTCATTACACAGAAATTAATGACACATACAACACAGAACAAAATTATAAATGAAGAACAAAAAGGCTGTTGCAAAGGAGCTTGAGGATGTAAAGAGCAACTGATAATAGATGCAGAGGTGACATATCAAGCTAAAACTAAACAAAGGTCGCTACACTACGCATACATTGATTACCAAAAAGCTTTTGATAGTGTACCCCATTCATGGTTACTACAAATATTGGAAATATACAAAGTAGATCCTAAATTGATACAGTTCCTAAACATAGAAATGAAAAATTGGAAAACTATACTTAATATCCAAACAAATTCAAATAATCACACATCACAGCCAATACAGATTAAGTGTGGAATATACCAAGGAGACTCATTAAGTCCTTTATGGTTCTGTCTTGCTCTGAACCCACTATCCAACATGCTAAATAATACATATTATGGATACAATGTTACTGGAACATACCCGCACAAAATCACACCTTTGCTATACATGGATGATCTAAAACTACTGGCAGCAACCAATCAACAACTCAACCAATTACTAAAGATAACAGAAGTATTCAGCAATGATATATAAATATGGCTTTTGGAACAGACAAATGTAAGAAAAATAGCATTGTCAAGGGAAAACACACTAAACAAGAAGATTACATATTGGAGAACCACAGCGACTGCATAGAAGCAATGGAAAAAACAGATGCCTATAAATATCTAGGATACAGACAAAAAATAGGAATAGATAATACAAATATTAAAGAAGAACTAAAAGAAAAATATAAACAAAGACTAACAAAAATACTGAAAACAATTGACAGCAAGAAACAAGACAAAAGCTATAATTACTTATGCTATACGAATATTGACTAACTCATTTGGAGTAGTGAAATGGAGTAACACAGACCTAGAAGCACTCAATACACTTACACGATCACAATGCCACAAATACAGAATACATCACATACATTCAGCAACTGAAAGATTCACATTAAGCAGAAAGGAAGGAGGAAGGGGATTTATCGACATAAAAAACCTACATTATGGACATGTAGACAATTTAAGAAAATTCTTTCTAGAACGAGCAGAAACTAGCAAAATACACAAAGCAATCACTCATATAAATACATTGGCTACACCACTGCAATTTCATAACCACTTCTACAATCCTTTAGATCACATAACATCAACAGATACAAAAAAAGTAAATTGGAGAAAGAAAACACTACATGGCACAGCCACACATCGATCAAGACGCATCCAACACATGGCTAAGAAAAGGCAATATATACAGTGAGATGGAAGGATTCATGATTGCAATACAGGATCAAATAATAAACACCAGATATTACAGCAAGCATATTATTAAAGATCCCAATACCACAACAGATAAAGACAGACTTTGCAAACAACAAATAGAAACAGTAGATCACATCACAAGCGGATGTACAATACTAGCAAATACAGAATACCCCAGAAGACATGACAATGTAGCAAAAATAATACATCAACAACTTGCCATAAAACATAAACTAATAAAACAACACGTTCCCACATACAAGTACACACCACAAAATGTACTGGAGAATGATGAATACAAATTATACTGGAACAGAACGATTATAACAGATAAAACAACACCACATAACAAACCTGACATCATACTCACCAATAAAAAGAAGAAATTAACACAACTAATTGAAATATCCATACCCAACACAACAAATATACAGAAGAAAACAGGAGAAAAAATTGAAAAATACATCCAACTGGCTGAGGAAGTCAAGGACATGTGGCATCAGGATAAAGTCGACATTATCCCAATTATACTATCAACTACAGGAGTCATACCTCACAATATCCACCAGTACATCAATGCAATACTTCTACATCCAAACATATATATATACAACTACAAAAATCTGTAATTATTGATACATGTTCAATGACCCGAAAGTTCCTAAATGCAATATAACATATACCATACAGTTACAAGGAAGTCACGCTTGACCGAGGTCCGCGTCACGTTCCATTTTTAACCAGACTTAAGTCTGAGAAAAAAAAGTCAATAATAATAATAGCTCCTGTATCAAAAAAAAAAATTAAAAAATGGCAGCCTCGATTCTAAGAGAGATGAAATCATTTATTACAGAAAATCTATTTCATTCACTACAGGACCCTCTTCAGTGCAAATATTAGTTTTAAAATTTGTGCAATAAAAGCACATATTATAACTTCAACATGATCTCAACACACAATAAACGTTGGATGAGGAGGATGTTGATGATTGGTTTGTGGGCTGATTAACCGCACGGTCATCAGTGCCTGTACAGTGTCCCAATCTTTACACAGTCAAATTTTAGCCATGTTCACAAATAATAATGATGTTGAAATGATGGCGCAACACAAACACCCAGTGCCTGGGCAGATAAAATGCCCTAACCAGCCGGGAATCGAACCCGGGACTCTGTGATCCAGAGGCAGCAACGCTAGCCATTAGACCACAAGCTGCGGACGGCCATGTTGAAGTTGTTAGTATGTGCTTTTATTACACGAGTCTTCAATACTTATTTTTGTACTGAAAATGGCCATGCGGTGACAAATCAATTTGCTGTAATAAATTATTTCAAATCTCTTACAACTGAGGCTGCCATTTTTCTTGTTTACAGCACTAATACTGTGGTAGTTGAGAACATGGTTTCCAGAGGAATCCAACCTCAATAAAAATTTACAACTACAGAAACTAACTTACAAAAATGAATTTTAAAGGGGAAAAAAACATTTTCTCAGCTTCCGGAATGTGTTCGACAACAAAACAGGAGCATATGGAATATTTGACAAGCTGAGTGATTGGACTGAAGATTTTCTAGGTAACAGAAAACAACATGTCATTTTCAATAGAGAGAAATCTTCAGATGTATAATACATAAATGTCCTAATGTTGAAAGTACCATGAAGATTTTCATGGAAAATACTGTTGTGTACAGAGATGTTGCAACACTAGGAAATTGAATCGAAATCCAACACAATCTGCAAATGATCAATGCTTGGTGCAGGGATTGGCAGGTGACCCTCAACGTAAAACAAATTTAATGAATTGCAAATAAATAGGCACGAAGACCCACTGCTATATGGCTGAACAACTGCAGAACACTCACTGGATGCAATCACTCCCATAAAACATCTAGTAATGTACGTATGGAGCAGTTTAAAGTGGAATGAACACATGAAACTTATTGCTGAGGCTGACACCAAACAGACTCATTGGAAGATCCTGTGGAGATGGAGGCAACCCACAACGCAGGCAGCTTACAAAACCCTTGTTCAACCAATACTTGATGAACCTCATCAGGCTGGTTTCTGTATCAGATAGGAAAGACACAAGAACAAGGGCATTCAAAGAAGAGCAGCACATTTCGTTAAAGGTTTATTTAGTAAGAGAGTGAAGATGATGCTCAGCTAATCCCAGAGCGACGCTGCAAGAGAAGCATTCTGCACCACTGTGCTCTTTACTGTCAAAACTTCCAAGAGCGTACATTCCTAGAATATATATATGGAGATAGTAATTGTACTTGAGAGAACAGATACCATTGATGACTGTGCAGCTTCTCTAGAATGAATGATACTTGAAACCTTCAGCTGCCTACAGGTGATGATATACCTCGATGGGGACAGCTGAAAATGTGTGCCCCGACCGGGACTCGAACCCGGGATCTCCTGCTTTCATGGCAGACACACATTTTCAGCTATCCCCACCGAGGTATATCAACAACACCTGTCAGCAGATAAGGGTTTTAATTAATTATCATTTATTCTAGAGAAGCTGCACGGTGATCAATGGTATCTGTTCTTTCGAGAACAATTACTATCTTCATATATATAGTTAAAGGCTATCCAGCCATTGACGTTCGTCTGTGCAAATGCGCACAGGTTGCCTGAACTCTTATGGGAATAGACAACTTGGTGTGCGCGAGTAATGAGTGGAAGGGCAAATATCTATTAGGTACATTACGTATATAGACGGTGGACAGTTGGGAATGTGGGTCTCACGGGAAGCGTGCAAGGGATAAGTCCCTGCAGTCGCACTATTCGTCTGTACCCTCGGTGGCTCAGACGGATAGAGCGTCTGCCATGTAAGCAGGAGATCCTGGGTTCAAGTCCCGGTCGGGGAACACATTTTCAGCTGTCCCTATCAACGTATATCAACAACACCTGTCGGGAGCTGAGGGTTTCAATTAATTATCATTCCTAGAAGAGATACTAGTATATTGCTTCCTACAACATGTACAGGGTGTACATATAGTCCGGGAACACTTTCAATTATTTATTGCACAAGAACCAAACATTGGACAGATATTATACATGTCATTTTGAAGAGAAACCCTGAAAGTTTTTTTTTATGTATACCAACACAGCGTAGTTTGGTAAGTTGCTGATAATCAGTGCTAGTTGCAAATGTAGCGCGTTCAGGTGCAGAGCAAGCTTTCTGTGTGTTGGAATTCGAGAAAAACAAGTGTGCTACAGCTGTTCAATGATTGTTTAGAACCGAGTATGGCAAGAAGCCACCAACATGGAAGGCCATTTACCACTGGCACAACAAATTTGTTACGACGGGTTTCTTGTGCCCGACAGAGAGAGGCAGATGTCCCAGTGCAAGTGAAGTGAATGTGGAGCACGTACGAGAGACATTTGTAAAGACTCCAAAGGAATCTGCTCCAATGACAGTGTGGAAAGTCCTGTGACAGAAGCTGTCCATGAAACCATTCAAATTGGAGCTAGTGCAGAAGCTCAATGACGACAAAGACAAGTGTTTTGAGTTTTGTTTGCAGTTGCAACAATTGAATGAGGATGGGGATGGCATTGTTGATCGCTTAATTTTTAGCGATCAAGCCACTTTTCACACTAATGGGAAAGTGAACAGGCATAATTGTTGAATATGGGGTTCAAAGCATCCACATGAATGCATTGAATTTGAGCACGATTCCCCAAAGGTAAATGTTCTTTGTGCTGTGTCGCGTCAAAAACTGTACAGGCCACATTGTTCTTTGCCGAGAGTACTGTCACCGGATATTCCTACTTGGACATGTTGGGGCAATGGCTGATGCCTCAAATGCAATCGGACTCTCCGTTCATCTTTCAGCAGGATGGGGCTCCACCCCGTTTTCATCGCGAAATTCATCGGTACCTGAACACGGAGCTGCCGCATCGATAGATCGTCCTTGCTACAAAAGGGGACAGCTGTTTCATGAAAGGGCCTTCCCGATCACCAGATCTCACTCCGTGTGACTTTTTAATGTGGGGACACATTATAGATCTGGTGTATGTACCGCCCTAGCATGTGATGTAGCAGAGCTCTGGGAGAGAATACGGGAAGCGACTGCCGCAGTCGACGATAATTTAAAGTATTCTTGAACTTTATGTACACACTATTTCGCGACAAGACCGTGGAGGGAAAATTAGAGATACCCCAGACCTCACATGAAAGCTTATCAGCAATCTTTCTTCCCACGAGTCATTTGTGAATGGAATGGGGAAGAGTGTGGGGGTGCGACATTGATACATAACGTACCATCCACCCTCACCTGACTTTGCTTTGTGGAGTATAGATGTAGATGTAGGGAATGGTGATAACCAGCTGACTGCACTTACTTCCATGATCTCATACATTACTGAAATAATTTCAACACAATTTAACCATTGTATCATAACGGAAGCGCATGATCCCTCCTCCATTCTAATATTTTTATTGAACAAATTTTCACATGTCTTCATGTAGCTTAGTCTACCAACAACAAGTAAGGCACTCCTTCCTTTCTTTGGTGTACGAGGGTGGTTTGAAAAGTTCTCGGAATCACCACAAGAGGTCAGCACCAGCACAACGAGTGTTTCACGTGATATTCATTGGACTGTTGTCTGTAAACAGGTGTCATGCTCTCGAAAGAGAGCTGTGGCTGCGACTTGGCTCTGTTGCTCCCACGTAGTGATTTGCAAAGATGGGGGGAAGAAAGAAGAAAAAAAAAAAAAAAAAAAAAAAAAGAAAATTCAAGATTCGAGCAGAGATTAAGAACTTTGTAAAGAAATGTATGAAAGCAAAGGACATTCATGCCGATTTCCAGAATACACTAGGGGACAATGCATCTTCATATACAACTGTTGCCAAGTGGGTGAACGAATTTACATTTGGTCGAGAGATCTTAGATGATTCGCACAGTGGCCGGCCAAGACGTGTCACTACTCCAGAAATCATTGCATAAGTGCACAAAATGGGTGTGGAGGATCGCCCATTGAAAGTGCGTGAAATTGCTCACACTTGCCATATATCATCTGAAAAGGTATATCGCATTTAAACTGAAGAATTAGAAATGAAAATATTATCTGCAAGATGGGTGCTGCGACTCTTGACATGTGCCCCCACACGTGCCAGTGGCATGGCAAAATTACACGAACTAAGGTATAAATTCTTGTCACACCTACTTTATTCACCTGATATGGCTCTGACAGACTTCCATCTCTTCCCAAAACTAAAAATTTTCCTTGGTGGACGCAGATTCACTTCAAATGAAGAATTGATAGCTGGAATTAACAATTCTTTTGCAAGTCTGGAGGAAACTCATTTTCGAGATGGGATCAAGGCACTGGAACATTGTTGGACCAAGTGCATTAGTCTACAAGGAGACTACATTGAAAAATGAAAAAAAATGTTTCAGTGATGTAAGTACTTTTTTTTCTATTCCATTCTGAGAACTTTTCAAACCATCCTCATATCTTAATTAAATTTCCAGCTTCTTATAAAATGCCAAGGTGTTCCTTCCACTTAGTGACACCTGCAACACTTTCTAAAATCTAACAATATTATGGAAAGGACAGCTGCTACTCATCATATAGCACAGGTGCCGAGTTGCAGAATGGCACAAGAAAAAAACTGTCCGAAAATCAGCTTTCAGCCAACAAGATATTTATCAAAAATATGCTCCCCCTCCCTCTTCTTCACACACAAATACAACCTACGTTTGTGCCTATCTGCAACTCAGCATCTCCGGTATATGGTGAGAAGCAACTATCCTTTTCATAATACTGTTGCATTCCAACCTGAATTTTCCATTGTTTGACTTTCTACAATCTCTTCTTCATTAAGGACTAACCTCCATACTATTAGGTTGCTGCGTAAGTTCATAGCATTTGTACCTAAGCTTATTAAACACAACAGATACACGTAACAAGGATTTAGTCATCACTGACATATTCTTCTTCAATGTTTACAACAGTCTGCCAATGCCAGGGTAACTTTCCAATTAAACTGTAGGAATCATGTGGCTATCAGGTGAAGAACTAGTCGAGCCATGCTCAGAGGGTGTTTCCATCTGGAAAGGGAGTACCTTGAAAGCTGTTTGATAGAGAGCAGAGAACGTGGAAATCTGAGGTCGCAAAATCAGGTGAATAAGGTGGGTGCGGAGTGACTTTCCAACCCAGCTCCAGTATTACTTTTCAGTCCTGCAGAATGCAGGAGGACATTACTGTGGAGTAGCATCACATCACACTATCTTCCCGGTCATTGTTCTTGGATTGCATTTGCCAGACATTTCAGTTATTGTCAGTAAATGTCAGCAGTAATGGTTACGCCTTAGCGAAGCAATTTGTAGTACACCATACCGTCATTGTTCTACCAGATGCGTAACATTATCTTTTGTGGATGCATGCACGTCTTGTACAGTGAGTAGCTGCTGCGTTTTCCTTAAGTTAGCATAAAGACATCATTTCTCAACAACAACAACAACATACAAATGGTCGGTGTTGTTCATGAGCTAATTGATGACAAGCGGAGATGCATATATGGCCACCCACTCATTTTTGTGATTTTGGCTTGGGCCATGTGCTACCCAAATATCTAATTTTTTTTACCCTTCCCCACTGCATGCAAATATCTTCTTGTTGTCTTCAGTCCTGAGACTGGTTTGATGCAGCTCTCCATGCTACTCTATCCTGTGCAAGCTGCTTCATCTCCCAGTACCTACTGCAACCTACATCCTTCTGAATCTGCTTAGTGTAGTCATCTCTTGGTCTCCCTCAACTATTTTTACCATCCACGCTGCCCTCCAATGCTAAATTGGTCCTCCCTTGAAGCCTAAGAACATGTCCTACCAACCGATCCCTTCTTCTAGTCAAGTTGTGCCACAAACTCCTCTTCTCCCCAATCCTATTCAATACCTCCTCATTAGTTATGTGATCAACCCATCTAATCTTCAGTATTCTTCTGTAGCACCACATTTCGAAAGCTGCTATTCTATTCTTATCCGAACTATTTATCATCCATGTTTCACTTCCATACATGGCTACACTCCTCACAAATACTTTCAGAAACAACTTCCTGACACTTAAATCTATACTCTATGTTAACAAATTTCTCTTGTTCAGAAACGCGTTCCTTGCCATTGCCAGTCTACATTTTATATCCTCTCTACTTCGACCATCATCAGTTATTTTGCTCCCCAAATAGCAAAACTCGTTTACTACTTTAAGTGTCTCATTTCCTAATCTAATTCCCTCAGCATCACCCAATTTAATTTGACTACATTCCATTATCCTCGTTTTGCTTTTATTGGTGTTCATCTTATATCCTCCTTTCAAGACACTGTCAATTCTGTTCAACTGCTCTTCCAAGTCCTTTGCTATGTCTGACAGAATTACAATGTCATCGGCAAACCTCAAAGTTTTTATTTCTTCTCCATGGATTTTAATACCTACTCCGAACTTTCCTTTTGTTTCCTTTACTGCTTGCTCAATATACAGATTGAATAACATTGGGGATAGGCTACAACCCTGTCTCACTCTCTTCCCAACCACTGCTTGCCCCTCGACACTTGTAACTGCCATCCGGTTTCTGTACAAATTGTAAATAGCCTTTCACTCCCTGTATTTTACCCCTGCAACCTTCAGAATTTGAAAGAGTATTCCAGTCAACATTGTAAAAGCTTTCTCTAAGTCTACAAATGCTAGGAACATAGGTTTGCCTTTTCTTAATCTAGCTTCTAAGATAAGTCATAGGGGTCAGTATTGCCTCACGTGTTCCATTACTTCTACGGAATCCAAACTGATCTTCCTTTTCCTACTGTCGAATTCCAGTCACCCATGACTATTAAATTTTCGTCTCCCTTCACTTCCTGAATAATTTCTTTTATCTCATCATACATTTCATCAATTTCTTCATCATCTGCAGAGCTAGTAGGCATAAAAACTTACTACTGTAGTAGGCGCGGGCTTCATGTCTATCTTGGCCACAATAATGCGTTCACTATGCTGTTGGTAGTAGCTTACTCGCACTCTTATTTTTTTATCCATTATTAAACCTATTCCTGCATTACCCCTATTTGATTTTGTAATTATAACTCTGTATCCACCTGACCTAAAGTCTTGTTCCTTCTGCTATCGAACTTCACTAATTCCCACTATATCTAACTTTAACCAATCCATTTCCCTTTTTAAATTTTCTCACCTACATGCCCGATTAAGGGATCGGGCATTCCACACTCTGATCCGTAGAACGCCAGTTTTCTTTCTCCCGAGTCCTCTCGAGTAGTCCCCACCCGGAGATCCGAATGGGGGACTATTTTACCTCCGGAATATTTTACCCAAGAGGACGCCATCATCATTTAATCATACAGTAAAGCTGCATGCCCTCGGGAAAAATTACGGCTGTAGTTTCCCATTGCTTTCAACCGTTCGCAGTACCAAAACAGCAAGGCCGTTTTGGTTAGTGTTACAGGGCCAGATCAGTCAATCATCCAGACTGTTGCCCCTGCAACTACTGAAAAGGCTACTGCCCCTCTTCAGGAACCACACGTTTGTCTGGCCTCTCAACAGATACCCCTCTGTTGTGGTTGGACCTACGGTATGGCTATCTGTATCGTTGAGGCACACCAGCCTCCCCACTAACGGCACGGTCCATGGTTCATGGGGGGATTTATTCCAATACTACAATACATATAACAGTACAACTGCCTACGAAAGCATAGGCTTTTACAGCCTTTGTCATCTTCAATAAAACAGTTCTGGGTGTAAAACCATGTTATGTTGATGCCACTATACTCAGAACCAGTTTATTGAAAAAACAATAGTTTAAACTACAGCCAAAGATAGTTTCGTCTTATGTTTCCAAACACAAGCTGTAACATTTCTTCTGTAACAAAAGCAGTGAAAGTAGATATTGCAGTTTTCCATTCATTGATGGATTTTGGACAGTTGCTTTTGCTAAACCCCGGGAAAAAAAAATAAAAAATGGTCAGGTGGTGTTAGGTCAGGCGATCGTGGAGGCCAAAGTCACTGTTAAATAATGCGATCACCAAAAAACATCAGCAACCAGTGACATTGAAACGCGAGCTGTATGTGAAGTTACACCATCTTGTTGAAAATAACTGGTTAACAATTATACGGCACTGCAGAGAGACTTTTTCAATGTTGGGAGAGTCCACTTGATGGGAAGTAACCCAGGCAACAAACTGTGTGCGTCTGCACGCGTGTGCGCCCCCTGTATGTGTACGCACTGAATTGAGTCTATCAGTTCTAGTGGGCGCCTGTATAACACTCGTCATGTGGTGCAAGGAAAGATGAACATGATAGAATAATATTAAGTAGTAGCAAGTAAGTTGCAGAACATATACTGTGCATGGCTGTTTTCGTGTTTGCAGACATTAAGCGGGCAGTGTGGAATACAAGGAAACAGCAAGAAGTGGTGAGAAGTTGCTTCACCCACTGTGGGTGGCACATTTTACGTTTTGTGGTGGTGGCTTGGCAGTGGCTTGACTGTCAAAGAGCAACCACACTCTCCAAAAATTAACACGAGAGACAGGATGGTTTTGCGACAGTTGAAATATACTGCAATCTGGACTGTCATATTGAGCCTCCAAGGCATATGTCTTATGAAAGTTGTGTTCTTCTCTAATTCGTGAATCACACTAATGAGCTGTACAACTACTCAAGGAAATATATGTCTGAAACTAGAGGACGTGCTTTTTATGATATGAGTCTAAGTTTTCTTCTTTTGCTCCAGTAACTTCAGAATGTTAAGAAGTCAAGCCTTTCCTCAGCAACACACAGGATTTCTGAGGCACTGATTAGCAGGACCCCGACTTCAAGAGAATCAACTGTAGCACTCGATTAAAAGGAAAAGGTAAATACTTCAGATGTTACGTCGGGTAACAGATCTTGTTAAGTGTTCTGACTCAGTTTCAAGTACAAGGTGCGAGCCAGCAGCTACACGAAACCCTAAAACACCAAGAAAAACACTTCAGTGTGCGTGCTCTTGTGAGATCAGACTGAAGTTTAACAATAAGGATGATGGGTGACCTGTTAAACACTTTCACTGTACATCAATCTTTGGCACACTAATGGTTTAGTCGAGTCATCACGTGGATTTATGAGTGGGATCCTGAGAAAAAGTGGAAAAGTAAGGAGTGGCACACACACATCTACTTGACCAAAAAAAGCTCAAATAAGCAAATCAAAGATCAAAACAAGCAAATTTGCTTTGACAGTAGGGCTATCGTGCATAAAGAATTTGTTCCTCCAGGACAAACTTTCAACCAAATGTTTTACAAAGCTAACGTTGAAAGGCTCAGGAAAAGAGAGAATTATTAACTGACACTGGACATTGCACACAAGTGGATGCTGCTTCGCGAGATCACCCCATGCCATGCGGCCACTTCCATCGTGGTATTTTTTACTTCAAAAGGCTTTCATATTGTTCTGTGGCCCCCTATTCACCTGAACTGAGTCCTTTTGATTTTTTCCCCAAAATTGAAAAATTTCTTAAAATGACATTTTGTGATTCAGGAACATTCAGAAGAATGTGACCGAGAGCACTGCAACCCAGAGTGGGAACAATGACTGCTGGTGTATAGTTGCCCAAGGGAGTTCCCTTGGGCAATATTATTGACTGAAAAAATAAAAACTACGGTACATAAAAAATCAGTCTCATTACTTTTCTCCCACATCAAATATACAGAAATGATGGTGTAACTACATATGCATCATGCAACATGAAAGCTATACAAGACCTGCTTATCTGCATGGAAGAGAAGGAGATACTTACAGCTTTAAGTTCCTCTGCTGAAGCTCTTCTCAATTGGTTCATTAGTTCTGTGAGATGATTTGGTGCTTCCTTGCATTCTATGTCTACCTGTGAACGTTTCCTTCTAGCTTTTTCCGCTGCTTTCTCAATATTGTGCCAGCTATGAGACAAATCGCTAGCTAAATTCATTAATTCCTTCTGAGCACTTTTCTGGAAAAAAAAAGGCCGTACATTAAAACAATATTCATTTCAGCTGTTGCAGGTATAGAGGAACAGGAGTTATTTCTTGGCAAGTATTACATTTCTTCAGCACCAATGAATGTTGATTCTACTGCACACAGTGTCACCTTTGTGAGAAAGCATTAACCACAGGACAAATAGCAATCACAAACTTTACACAGTTACATAAGACATAATATGGCTGATATGATTTTACTTCATTTAAAGAGTTCTGGGCAGATTGGAAAAATCCCTATCTTAAACAATGTAATATTTATTCATATAAAAGGTACCTTTTTCAGCAATTATTGGGAATAAAAATTTGAAGAAAATATGCCTTGGGTTGCACATTTCTAGCCACTAACAAAGGTATTTCTGAAAGTATTGATTATTTTTAAGATAATTATATTTGTGAAAAGTAGACTAACTTTCCTACACCGTTCGATGTACATAAGGCTAACATCTTTGAGATTTACAAAATACGAAAATCCCCATGTTAAAATATGCACATTACTCCAATGAGTATACCCCATAATTTTGAACAAATTCTGGTTAATAGAAACTAAGAAAGTACACTTTTTTCTTGAAAAATACAACTTACAGAAAACAGCCATTAAAGTTGTCAATGCCTCCCAGCTCCATACATTGGGTTGTCTGCATCCTCTTCCATTTCATCTTGCAATATCCTTTTTCCTGCCTGTCTTGCCATCGTTTCAAAGTCTCAAACAGTTCTCAGACACAAAAAGCCTTTCTTTATCTAAATTTAACATTTGTTTTACTGCAAAATGACCAAAGGTTTCTAGCAGCCTTTTCAGTACTTCATATCCTTCAGTGAATGTTGTCACTGCATCCAACACACCAAAATGCAGTATACCGATTGCCACCAACACTCTCGGGAATTCTCTCCAAGAGCACACTGTTCATGGACTCTTTAGGATTTTGGGAGTGATTTTCGTCAGTGGACTTACATCTGACAAATCCTTGGAAGTTTCTTTCAAGATTTCTACTTGCAAAAGAAATAGCTGGTTTGTAAATAGAATCACTTTCTGGAAGGCCTATGACTGGGTTTATTGTCTCTTGAAGAGGTGAAACAAAACTGCCCACACAGCTTTTCTAATATCTTCTATGCTACTGCTATGCCATAATAGTTTTGAATTCTTTCCTTGACAGATTTTTTCATGTCTATTCTTACCATCTAATCGTCAGCCATCTTCCAATTTCTTTCCCTTATATGCAGTTTTTAGTCCTCATAGCCTCATACCCATTTGCTTTTTTGCACTCCTGCTCGGTGATCGTTACATTTTCTCCACGTAGCTTCTCTTCCTCAAGTGTTTTGAAAGCTACTGAATCACTACCTCCTAAATAATTGCTCTCAGAGGTGGGGGATTCAAAAATCAAATTTCAATCTGAGAACTATTACATACGAGGGGCATCTGAAAAGTCCGTGCAAAGTCCAAGAGATGGCACCACTGGCCCGTATCGAGGTCATGTTCAGTTAGTAGTATCTTTTCAGCCATATTGGTCTATTTCTTTGTGTTTGACATTCGCGTGAATCAAGGAAGTGGAGTCATTGTCAAAAAATGGACAAAAAATTTCGTGTGGTGATTAAACATTACTTTATGAAAGGCAAAACAGCTCAGGAGACTGAAGAGAAGCTTGATAAACACTGCTGTGACTCTGCACCTTTGATTAGGACAGTTTATAAGTGGTTTCAAAATTTTCGGAGTGGCCATATGGCCACAAGTGATGCTGAACATTCTGGATGCCCTGTGGAGGTTACAATTCCAGAAATCATTGATAAAATCCATGATATGGTGATGGATGACAGAAGAGATAATGTGCGTGAGATTGCTAGTGCTGTGGGCATCTCAAATGAATGGGTACATATTATTTTGCATAAATATTTGGACATGAGAAAGCTATCCACAAGATGGGTTCAGCGATTGCTCGCGCTTGACCAAAAACTGAATTGTGCGAAGCATTGCAAGGATGATTTGCAGCCGTTCAGGAAGAATCCACAGGACTAACTGTCGTTTCGTCACTGTGGATGAAACATGGATACATTACTATACTCCTGAGCTCAAACAACAATCTAAACAATGGGTTACCAAGGGAGAATCTGCACCAAAAAAGGCAAAGACCATTCCTTCGGCCGGAAAGGTTATGGCGACTGTCTTTTGGGATTCGACTATCTGGAAAAGGTAAAACTATTACAGGTGCATATTATTCATCATTATTGGACTGTTTGAAAACCGAGCTGCAAGAAAAACGCTGGCAATTGGACCACAGAAAAGTCCTTTTTTATCACGACAATACACCTTCACACACCTCAGCAGTAGTGGTCACAAAATTAATGGAAATAGGATTCCAACTCATTTCACATCCCCCCTATTCTCCAGACTACTATTTGTTCCCCAATTTGAAGAAATAGCTGGCAGGACAATGATTTTATTGAAACGAGGAGGTGATTGCAGGAACTAATAGCTGTTTTGCATACGGATAATTCCTATTATTCGGAAGGGATCAACAAATTATAATCACATTGGATGAAGTGCATAAGTCTAAAAGGAGACTATTTCGAAAAACAAAGGTTTACGCCAAACACATAAGTAGCTTTTATTTATGCACGGACTTTTCAAATGCCCCTCGTATACATGGTTACTCGCACAATGTTTTGTTGAAACAAATGAATAAACCAGAACTAAGGAGATAATATGTGTTTTATTTATTATTGGGAATGGTAAATTCTGTAGACCATGACTAGAGGGGGGGGAATGGAAATTAAGATATCAACCTGTCCGGAGCCCCTTAAAATTATGGAAATGATAATTTTCTCATGCTCCTTCAGATATCGAAAAACAGTTGTTTACTGTGTGTTAGAGGATGTACAGTCACTGACAACATATTCATTTCCAGAAAGTCATACGTGGGAAACATGATCCATAATTAATCAACAAACTGAGGTTAGTGATATAAATATTCAGGAGATTATGTATATTTATTTTGTGTGTGTGTGTGTGTGTGTGTGTGTGTGTGTGTGTGTGTGTGTAATCACAGGTTTTTCATTGTTCCACAGGTCTGTCATTAACTACTTTAAGAGAGGCTACAGGTATTATCTAATAGTTTTTTCATAATGTCCACTGGACCCTCGCCCCCTCCTCCTGACTCTTAGTTTTCCATTCCACAAACGCTCCTGCTTACACATGTCACATGCATATATGTCAATGTGTGCACGGAAGTGAATGTGGAGAACATGTGATCTGAGTAACTGTTTCTAACTCTAGAATTTTTCCATCTTCCATTTTTGTGCAGTTGCTATCTACAAATGATAAATTTGATCCATTGGTGGATTTCACACAGGACCAAAACTTATCCTTTGACAAACTGGCAATGCAGGTTTCACTTTCAAAAGCACTAAAGACATCTTGCACAGCTGATCTTATGTCTGCATGAACCTTTTTTTGGTTATGTTGCATTGCTGGCCACGCCAACAGGAAGAGGCACACAATCAGAGCTCCACAGTTTGTTGTTTTGAAGAGGGTAAACTCAGTCCAGTGTTTTGAGCATGAAAACATGGTCCAAGTAGACTGTATTCTTTTTATTATCCTTGGGTCATGTTCAAGCACCCATAACACATTCAGAAATGGTGACATTGGTTTATACGTCAATTGTTGACAAGATCTTGCACATACATACACTTTATAACCCAAGTTATTTACATATCTTATGCTTCCAGCTTCTTTTCACACTCCAATACATTGTTGATACATGTGAACAGGTATGCTTCTTATTTTGGTGCGTATGTGGCACAAGGGCAATACAACAATGTATGTGATAACGTCCTTTAGCTGACAAAAACAAACTTCCTATGTCATAGTATAGGCACAACTGTTATGGTATGACTGAAGATGTTTACGATCTTATCTGTGGATGGTCAATAACATTAAGTAAGGTACTGGTGGAATGTTCACTGGCATACGCTTGTTATTCTCTCACATGCTATCTTGTTGGAAGTAAAGGATTGAAACTCTTACATCAGATATTATGTAACGTGTAATATTAGAAATTGTGGTACAGTCCAACCACAGAAGCCTTTTAATGAGGTGTGCCAGTAAGTTTAGGAAATAAAATAATACTGATGTATTAAAATAAATATCTCTCGCTCCCTCAAACACACACACACACACACACACACACACACACACACAGTAGGTGAATCTTTTTTCACCATGCAGTGTTATAATGAAACTGGAAAACCATAGTTGGTTGCACCATGTCATTAGTCATTTCAACAATATATTACAGTACAGATATTGGAACCTGCAAGTGTTATGTGAAGAAGGGACCTACTTTGGATTGCCTGTACGGACCACCTAAACCACACTACAACTGTTGTGACAGTGCCGCGACATTTAACAGTGCCACCACGACAGCACACGCAAACGGCGATAGAGGCGCTCCGCAACTCGGCTGAACGCGGGAGCGCCACCTAGCTACGAACGGCGCCGGCCGCATGTCACGGCATGGCAGTCGAATGAGAGATACTGAGTTGTTGTCATGTAACCAGCTATTGTTTCCAAGTGAGTGTGTTTGAATATCCACGCAATTATTGGCGATTAAAGCTTATAACAACAACTTTATGCGAAATGGAAGTAGTAGCTACAGTTTTGAGGAAAATATGATCCTCCTGTTAATAATTTACCAATGGAGATTTTAGCTTTTAGTGTGACTAATATGCCCCATGTCTATGCCCGGCATATTTTTAGAGGTATTAATATGACAATGAATGTTACATTTGTACATGTAACATGACATGTAAGAGCTATGAATCAGCTGGTACTACAAGACTTCCAAATATAAGCTGTAAATGAGGCTATCTTCCACAAAACAGTTGCTAATAGTTTCTTTCTGCATTGACTTTTACAGTAATTTAGATTCCTCATACAGGCAATCTAAAGTAGGTCCCCCTCCCTCAGACAACACCTGTAGATTCCAACACCGGTACTGTCATATATTGTTGAAATAACTGTACTGGCTATGGTATATAAAATTTGTAACTGGTTCTAATGTACCATTTGTTACTTAGTATTGCTTGCACCTTGTCCCGCACCTTTCACAGAGTTGGAGTGCTGACTATCTGATTTGGCCGGAGGCTCTTCCTGCCGCCACCCTGTAACCCCCCCCCCCCCAGGACACAATCAGTGTACCCCAGCTGTCTGCATCTAGTGTAAATCATGAATGAGTGCAAACACGTTTCAAATGTCTTCGTGTCTTAACTGAGGTGGGTCGTGGGGACCAGTCTGGTTTACACCTAGAAGGATGTGGAAAACCTCCTAAAAACCACATCCAGGCTCGCTGGCACACCAGCCCTCATCGTTAATCCGTTGGGCAGATTCGATCTGGGGCTGGTGCGTCTACCTGAGCCCAGGAAGCAGCGCATTAGCACTCTCTGCTAACCTGGCGGGTCATACCATTTGTTACTACATCAGTATTATTTCATTTTCTACACTGACTGGCACACCTCATTAAGAAGCCCAACATAATTTTCTGTAGATGGACTTTGTACTGTAGTTTCTAATATTACATGCAGCATGTCTTATGATGTAAGAGTTTCGATCCTCTACTTTTAATAAGATAGCACAAGTGAGAATAACAAATATATGTCAGTGAATATTGCACCAATAGCTTACCTGATATCATTGGTCACCCACAGATCAGACTCAACATCTTTGGTCATGCCACAACAGTTGTGCCTATACTATGATGTGGCAGCTTCCCAGTTTTGTCAGCTAAGGGACCTAATCACGTACACTATTGTATTGTCTGTGCCACAAACACACAGAAATATGATGCCTACCTGTCCACATGTACCAGTGATATATCAGAATGTGAAATGAAGCTGGAAGTTTATAGCAGGTAAGTACTTGGATTAGGAAGTATATGTATTTGCAAGAGCTTGTAGAGAATTGACAGATAAACCAACGTCACCATTTTTGAATGTATTACAGGTGCTTTAAAATCACCCACGGTTGAACTTAGTCAGTTTCACAGATGATAAGAACACAGACTACTTGGACCACGTTTCCATTCTCTGATCACATTGAGACTGTGGGGACTGTGTGTAGCTTATCTGATTTCTGTAACTTTTGAAGACTGCTGTAAATGTATTTTAATATCTGATCACTATTTAAACATGTGATGTTGCTTAGTACATGATAGGAATTTTGTGAAAAAGGTCATTCCAAAGACTTCTAAGAATCAGCATGTACTTATTACAGAACTGCAGTTTTATGTAACAACCAGTATAATCATTGATATGTCAGAATCAGTACTGCAAAATAAAAAGCAAATTTCCATGATTTTTCTGTTGCTTTTTTAGACAGTCCCTTCTCTGGTTGGGACAAACAGTTGTGAGAGGTACAAATCTCTGTTTGTTTGAGAAAATGGAGCAGTATTTTGTAACATCTACATGAAAAATACACAGTATAAAATATACAGGTGTTTGTGAGTTAGTTAAATGCTGTCTATTACAAACCATACTCAATTCCCCCCATTATGGCTAACATGGGAATAAGTATTGAAAGGAGTAATGATACAGTGGACCTTACAAGGAATCACAAGAAGCTAAAAAGTTGAATATTTCAATATTTACAGGCACTGGATTACTCAAGTGCACGACATCATCCCAAATCTAACATTTGCCGTCTATTCAGCAGGAATGGTGAATAAATTCAAAAGTATCGGCACTGGTGCAAATAGACTCTCACCTTTGATTTCTTTTAGATTTCATAAGCAGTGTAACTGGAGTAATAAGAATGGCAACATTGTTGACGGAGCGACAACACTTTACCGTCCACCTCCCGTAACAACCAGAGGTAGCAGCACAGTGGATGAAAGAGAGAGAGAGAGAGAGAGAGAGGGGGGGGGGGGTGAGGCAATACTGATTCTACGACTTATCTCGGAAGATAAGTTAAGGAAAGGAAAGGCAAACCTACATTTCTAGCATTTTTACACTTAGAGAAAGCTTTTGACAATGTTGACTGGAATACTCATTCAAATCCTGAAGGTGGCCGTGGTAAAATACAGGGAGCGAAAGGCTATTTACAATTTGTACAGAAACCAGATGGCAGTTATAAGAGTCGAGGGACATGAAAGGGAAGTAGTGATTGGGAAGGGAGTGAGTATTAAAATCCATGGAGAAGATATAAAAACTTTAAGGTTCACAGATGACATTGTAATTCTGTCAGAGACAGCAAAGGACCTGGAAGAGCAGCTGAACGGAATGGACAGTGTCTTGAAAGGATGATTTAAGATTAACATCAACAAAAGCAAAACAAGGATAATGGAGTTTAGTCGAATAAAATCAGGTGATGCTGAGGGAATTAGACTAGGAAACTTGACACTAAGTGGTAGATGAGTTTTGCTGTTTGCGGAGCAAAATAACTGACAATGGTCAAAATAGAGAGGATATAAAATGTAGACTGGCAATGGCAAGGGAAGTGTTTCTGAAGAAGAGAAATTTGTTATCAGTACAGATTTAAGTGTCAGGAAGTCTTTTTTCCTGAAAATATTCGTATGGAGTGTAGCCATGTACGGAGGTGAAACATGGACAATAAATAGTTTAGACAAAAAGAGAATAGAAGCCTACGAAATGTGGTGCTACAGAAGAATGCTCAAGATTAGGTGGGTATATCACGTAACTAATGAGGAGGTACTGAATAGAATTGGGGAGAAGAGAAATTTGTGGCACAACCTGACTAGAAGAAGGGATCAGTTGGTAGGACACCTTCTGAGGCATCACAGGATCACTAATTTAGTATTGGAGGGAAGCATGGAGGGTACAAATCGCAGAAGGATGTAGGTTGCAGTAGTTACTCAGAGATGACGACGGTTGCGTAGGATAGAGCAGCATGGAGAGCTGCATCAAACCAGTCTCTGGACTGAAGACTGCGGCAACAACAACAACAACACTTTGAAAGAATAGAAGTAAGTATTTGGAAATACAGACCACTCAGTGCTTTAGTAGTTACTTACTAGAACTATGCACTGCATATGTCCAATGGTATATTATTTCAGCTTACATATGTAATGTGTATGTAGGACAAAAGCTAATACTTACATATCTTTCATCAAGTGCATTAAGTTTCTTTTCAGCATCAAGTAGAACAACACGGAGGAAGTCTCTGTCGCAACGAAGTGAGCTACCAGCCGAAATGATTTCCTTCAGTGAACGGCAGACTATATCACTAGTCTGTCTCTTAACTTGAAGCTTTGCCCATTCTCTTACAACTTCTATGTCTGCTGAATCTGATAATGCGTGCTGAAAATGGACAGAACATTTACATTGCAAAAAATTCAAGTATATAATTACAAATCGATTTGCTTTCTTTCCAGCTACCGTGCTAAATATCTGACACAGCTGCAACATCCCTGGTATAAGGACAGCTGTCACTGCCCATAAAACAGTCTATCGACAACCTTATCAGTAGTATTAGTCAAACAATATTATTGCACCTGAGGGTGACGGCACTGTAGTCAGCTTATCACAAGATCTCACCGTGATATTTCGTGAGGACATGCTGAACCACTTGACAGTATATGCACAACTGTCTTAAAGCAATTCACAGTGTGATGCACTTTTCTTAATCACAAGTCTAGTTGTTTACTGTAACACCACTGCACGTTTCCGGTAATGCCTACAGGAGGTCAAGTGGAACAATTTCGTGGTCAGGTAGCACAATCCTGTAAAACTACGGTAATTTTAAAAGCTCGCCAGTTACGGTGCCGACCTAAAATATATCGATACTAAATATTACCGACTCTTGTTCTCAAAACTTAATCCACACGCACTACAATCAATCCTGTCGGAGGAACATCCACAACTGAGAATTATACCAGAGGCTGAAAATACTGCTACAGTTGCAAGGTCATTTTATTTAACACACGACCACTTCTTCAGGTGTCGTACTGAAAATAGGAAGTTATAGGAGATAATTTTTACAAGCAGCAAACATAAAAATCCATAAATTTGAAAACATTTATAAATTGTTGGTTGGGCCAGGTGCTGCGAAACCTAAGTCAATGCCAAAGTGACAAGACAGTACTACGGAAGACTGCCCGGGTAAAGAAATATGCACAGAATACCAGAACACTTACACTCGGTGCAGTGACTCCGAGAGCCACAGTGGCGAGTAGAAGGTGCGGTGTGCTACCAACGAGTGCACAGCTCGGAGTAGAGCAGGCACGAAGGAGGAAGCAAACTGGTAAACCAGAGTGGCAAAAGTACTGCCATCTATTGGCGGGAAGAAGAACGCGAGACCACTAGCCCGGCCATTCGCAATCTGAATTGGTGATTTACATTAAAAAACATTACACAAAAAATGTTAACAGTGCATTACGCACGGTAAAGAAAGATGTTGACCAAGGCAGCACAGAACTGTAGTAAAACCGAGTGGAAGCTGTGACATAAAATTTATGTAATGTATTACCTGCGCCCATCGGTAGCACACCACGTCTTCTACTCGTCCGACACGGCCCTCGGGGCCACAGTACCGAGCGTAAGTGTTCCGGTATTATTTACACATTTCTTTACCCGGGCAGTCTTCCGTAGTGCTGCCCGACGTCGCTTTGGCACCGATTTACGTTTCGCGGCACCTAGCCCGACTGCCAGTTTTTAAATTTATGGATTTTTTGTTTTCTTTGTGCGTTTTCCGAGTGTAAAAATTATTTCCGGTCTCTTACTGTTTCCAGTACGACAACTGAAGATGGGCATATTAATAGCTCAAAACTGGTCGTGTGTTAAATAAAAGTCTCTTACAACTGTAGCAGTATTTTTCAAACACTGGCCACACGCATTAGTCACGACTGACAGTAATAATTGTTCAGTGACACGTTTTTATTATTTTGTATACGATTTCTCCCGTGAATTGGTGCCGACTCAGAAGAGCAGTACACATTAATTATTAATAATACAGGGTGAGCCAAAAGTCTTAACACTTGAAAATTCAATACTTCGCAAAATAACATACGTAGTGATGTAAAAATTTACACATGCTTGAAATGACATAGGGTTTTATTGAAACCAAAAAGTGTGCAAAATAACCAACAGATAGCACTTGTACGATACAAAAGCAATAATTAGGTTGCTAGGCAAACTTTCAGAGGCAGAGGCTGCTCCTCTAGGCAGAAGAGCTGAAGGGGAAGGAAGAGAGGTGAAGGAAAAGGACTGGAGAGGTCCAGGAAAAGGCACAGATTTGGGGAAAATCACCCAGAACTGCGTGTCAGGGAAGACTTGACGGACGGGATGGAAAGGAAAGATGCTGTGTTCCATCTGTGTTCTGCCACCGGTTGACGAGTAAATCTTATCTATTCAATTACATTACATTATCAAAAATTAATTGTTTTCGTTGTTATAAAAGCAATAATTAGCATAACAATTTTCAGTAAAGATTATCTTTATAACAAGCACTCAAGATTAATCACATACAGTTTATGTTCCTCACCTATATCTACAGTAATGATATAGGCTGAGGCAGAAACATCAACTTACACGATGTACAGGCAGGATTAATCCCATTTCACTCACTGCCAAGGCACTATTCCAATATTGGAGAGCCTCTGCAATACTGATGCGAGTTTAGAAGTGGAATAGCAATGGGCTGAGGTGTGAACTGGAATTTGTATATGGGAGGGAGATTACAAGAGTATTCACTGCAGCTCTGGTAGCAGCAGCAACTTTGGCATAACATCAGCATGTCTGTGTAGTGAGCAGGAAACCCAGGATTCCAATTTCAGTACAGTACAAATTTTAGTTCATTGCTTTAGCCTGCAGCATTACTGTAAATGCTCAACATGTCCGCTGCTCATCAACAATAACTGTGGTTGATGGACTGTGTCGTGAACAGCACTATACAGCATATCAGTAGGCACAACGAGAAATTGCCATCTGATTGTTCCACAGCAAGTTACGAGGGCAGTTTGAGTAGTTCTCAGAACGAAATAGAAAAAAAAAGTACTTACATCACTGAAATGTTTGTTATTTTTCAGTGTAGTCTCCTTGTAGGTTAATGCACTGGGTCCAACGCTGTTCCATTGCCTTGATCCCATCTCAAAATTGAGTTTCCTACAGGCCTGCAAAACAGTTGCCAATTCTGGCCATCAATTCTTCATTTAAAGTGAAGCTTCATCCACCAAGAAAAAGTTTGTTTTTGTAAGATATGGAAGTCCAGTGGAGCTACATCAGGTGAATAAGGCAGGTGTGGCAACAATTAATGCCTTAGTTTGTGTAATTTTGCCATGGTGATGGTACATGTGTGCAGATGCGCATTGTCTTGAGGGAAGATCACTTTCTTCCTTGCTAACTTTCCTCCTTGGTCTTTTTGTTGCAATTTGTCCAGGATGTTAGCATAGTATTCTTCAGTAACTTTTTGCCCAGTGGGGAGATAATCTACAAGTACAAACAGGATCCCTTTTGCTTCCCAGAACACTAATGCCATGACCTGAAGGAGTTGCCTTTGCTTTCTTCGGTGGCAGAGAATCGGCACGTTTCCACTGCTTTGACTGCTGTTTCTGTCTCTGGGGTATAGTAGTGCACCCAAGTTTCATCTGCGGTCACAAACCGGTGAAAAAATCCTGTTCGTTTCTCTTAAAACAGGCCAAACATTGTTCTGATATGTCCATTCTCGTGCGTTTTTGATCCAGCGTCAAGAGTCACGGCACCCATCTTGCAGATAATTCTTTCATTTCTAATTCTTCAGTTAAAATACGATATGCCCTTTCAGATGACATCTGGCAAGCGTGAGCAATTTCACACGCTTTCAATCCTCTGTGATCAATTTGTGTGCTTTTGCAATTACTTCTGGAGTAATGACGTCTCGGCTGACCACTGCGCGGATCATCTAAGCACTCCTGACCGAATGTAAATTCATTTGTCCACTTGGCAACTGTTGTATATGAAGAAGCAGAGTCCTCCAGTGTATTCTGGAAATCGGCATCAATGCCTTTGCTTTCATACCTTTCTGTACAAAGTACTTAATAACTGCTCGAATCTCAATTTTTTCCTCTTCGCAAATTACTTTGCAGGAACAACAACAGAGCCACATTACCACAACAGTTTTTTCCCAAGAGTACTGATGTGGCACGTGTTTACAGGCAACAGTCCAATGAATATATGTGATATGTGTTGTAATAGTGCTGAACTCTTGTGGTGATTCCGAAACTTTTCAATCCTCCCTTGTATTATGAGTTGTCATCTTGCATTGAAAGCGTAGCTTGGCATGGAGCCATGAGGAGAGCAGATTTTGTTTCTCACACACTCTGGCTACTGGGCCGTGCGAGCCATGTCCTTGACTAAAGCTGCATGCAATACATTCCTCATACCCTCTACGAATCTAAGTAGTACTAGTAAATATTAATCTATTTTATACTTTGTATACCAAATTCTTTTGATAACACAACCATAGTGCTAAATTTTCAAATCAATAACTTCCACACTTCTGGAGATACAAACTTTTATTTAAAACAAACAGTAACGGTGCTGGCATTGTGAAACTGAATTACGGACCGTAAAGTATTCATCTTTTGTATGAACTGAAACTACAGCCAAGGATGGATGGGAGGGATGGGATGGGAGGGATGGGAGGTAGGGAGAATGGCATACATAAGCTGAGAATGTGATATTTCATTAGAACTATGCAAATGTATGCATGAGAAAGTTTGTGCAATACGGGAATTTGCAACTTATGTCCGAGTCAGCTTGATTTTGTACATGGCAGAAACGCAGCCAGAAGGGGTGTTGAGTATAAAGTTTGTTAATTATTTGTTTTGTGGAAAGGGATCATATTTTGTTTTCATTAAATTTTATTTAGTTGCCACCATAAACTGCAATCTGAATGCAACCGAGTTTGCACAGGCCAAACTGAAACGACAATTCAGAGAACAAAATGTTATGAGGGATATCTCTGCTGAGAAGGGGGAGGGGGGGGGGGGGTGATTTGGGGGAAGGCACCAAATAGCAAGGTCATCAGTCTCATCGGATTAGGAAAGGATGGGGAATGAAGTCGGCCATGCCCTTTCAAAGAAACCACCTCGGTATTTGCCTGAAGCGATTTAGGGAAATCTTGGAAAACCTAAATCAGGATGGCTGGACACAGGATAGAACCATCATCCTCCCAAATGCGAGTCCACATTGCAAACCACTATGCTACCTCGGATATCTCTGCCGGAAACATGTCAAATCTCGCCAATGCTGCCTATCAGTATATCACCAGTGAGGGTGGGAACCTTACTGTTGAAAATGTGAGAGCTGGAGGAAGATTACTGGAGGCGCATCAGTGTGATGAAAATTGCCGTTGACAACACTGTCATTAACACGTGTCCATCCAGCACCACCAAATCTGTCCACTAGCATGGACACAACCATGGACAACTGCAGTGGAAGCAACTAGTTTTGTAAGATTTTAGTTCTACCTACACATTCCTCATTGTTTTTGGAAGTAATACTTATATTGTAGTAATAACTGTTTTCAATTACTCAAACATTAAGGTGATGCTTATTCCATTTCTTTTATAAGCTGCAGCTTTAAGCTGGCTGTCCTATGAGAAGGAGGTGGGGCTTGTCACAACAGCCAATGTGCTACGAGCCGAATGCGAGCCTCTACTCCCAGCATTCTACAACCGGCAGCCAAGTGAAAGTTTGCGATCAGTAATTGCCTTGGTGTATAAATGCAATTTGTTTTATTTGCTGGGGATACGATCAGGTCTGGTATTATAATCTCCACAAAAAATTGCGACGATCTAGTTCACTTACATGCAATGAAGTCAAGTCATAAAACAGATGCAGGAGTATCACATTCATACTGATAGAACATGTTGTTGAAGTATGCTCTTTTCCTATGAGATTGACAATACATTTCCTATTTCAAAGAACTGCATCTGTAGTGGGATGAATGGAATAATGTGTTGTATATACTGAAGTATTCATTTCAAGACTCTAAACACATTTCTTCTGTTTATAAACAATTTGTTTCTTGTCTGGGAGAAAGTATTAAATTTTGGGGAAAAAAAGCAGTTTCCTAAGATTTAAGATAAATTTAAGAGTTGGGAAGTCTTTCCTTCTTTCCTGCAGATATTCATATGGTGTGTAGCATTGTGCAGACATGTAATATGGTTTGGACAAGAAGGAAGATTATATGGGCAGATCAAATAACTAATGAACTAAATTGGAGAAACAAGAAATTTATGGCACAACTTGGCTAAAATATCAGATCAGTTGGTAGAACACATCCTGAGGCACGAAGGGATTGTCAATTTTCTAACGGAGGGAAGTGCCAGGGGTAAAAACTGTAGGAGAGAACAAGGGATGACTACAATAAGCAGGTTCAAATGGATGGAGGCCGCATCAGTTATTTAGAAATGAAGATGCTTTCATGTGATAGGCAGCTGTGGAGAGCTGCATCAAACGTATCTTTTGATTAGAGACCACAACCATAACAGCACAAACATTTAAGTAATTTTTTCAGATTTTCAGTGACAGGGTGATAACATGCTCTGTTAATATGACAACTGTCCACATTTCTTTGGGTACTATTCACAAAAAGTAATGAATCTGGGAAGTCTCGTAGTACTTACCATAGTATTCTGCACCAGACTTTCAGTGGCCAGTTCAATATTAGATTCATTCTCTTTCAACTGCTTTTCCAGGGCTACGTTATGAACTTCTGCCTCAATCAGTTCAGCATACAATCCTACATCTGGCGTCGGTTCAGGTGGTGCCGAGATGCGAGACTCCGCGAGTTTTGCAATCACCACCTCCTGTTCTGCTATAAATTTTTCGACCACGGAAGGAGTTTCTGATGGTGAAGACTGCTGCTCCTAGTAACAGAGGGTGTAGTATTATTGTACCGTATTTACTCGAATCTAAGCCGCACCTGAAAAATGAGACTCGAAATAAAGGGAAAAAAATTTCCCGAATCTAAGCCGCACATGAAATTTGAGACTAAATTCAAGGGGAGAGAAAAGTTTTAGGCCGCACCTCCAAATCTAAACAAAGTTGGTCCATTGTAATATGAGACACAATTTAGGTCAAACGAATGACGATACAGCTACAGTAGTTTGGTTAGAGTCGTAAACTTAGCAGTTAAGCTTTACCACTTAGCCATTGCTATGCGTCAGGCACTCCGTCCGTATTTATACGGGTACCCTTCCTTTTTCACGTGCTTCGTCTGGTATGAATCGATTGCTTATTTTGCTTTGATCTGATAAGTGCCGTTTTCTTTGTTATAGGTGTTTGCGTCACTCTTAAGATGAAAATGCATTACTGCACTGTGTCATGCATTGTTTGTCGCATTATTTAAAAAAAAAAAGAGAAAAAGAGAGAGAGAGAGAGAGAGAGAGAGAGAGAGGAATCATCTCATTAGCGAAACAATGGCAAGAGACTGCTATTTGTTGTTACTTACACAGCTGCTTTCTTTGATAATGTTCAACAAGAATCAAATAATAGACTCCGTATGATAGAACATGTTCTGAACGAGAGTTAGGCGAAAATTTTTCTCTGTTTGAAAATCTTTGCGGCCGCTTCTTTATTACATCAAATTCTGCACAGAAATTAGAGTCATCTTAGATTTAAAAATCTAGTCACTTGCCGTGCTTCATTTCTGACTATCACTATTAGACATAAGAATAATACGAATATAAACACGACACGATACGTATATTCTTCAGCGTTTGCTGTTGTCTCACTCTAGTTTCGTAGTTTTAGGCAGACAGGACTTATATGAGATAGCAGCAAACACGAAAGAATACATGGCAAAATGTTTATATTCGTACTATTCTTATGGTGAAGAGAATACTGTATGTGATTCAAATTTCATCAGGTTCCTATTAGCAACCATCTCTTCTCACAGATAGGAAAAAATTCAGAACGTAGAGTTGGCCATATTGACAAACATCCCAAACAGTCTTGCCAGTCAGATTTTCGTAGTATACTGAAATTGTGCTACATTCGAAGATGAACAATACGGAATTTGTATTTACTTCGTTGGATAATGTATGAAAATGCAGTGGTCGAAACTCGCGGCGGAGAAAAAAGCTCGTCTTCCACTATTTTTTTTTTATTTATTTACTGACGCAGAGGTTTTGGCGCCAGTATTTATCTTTGTGCCTACAAAGCATGCCTGCGTAGCGCTACATATACTCGACGGCAGAAGTTAGTTGTGGCGGCACGTACCGACATTTTTCATAACCTCCGCTTGCTTTGTACTCGATTCTAAGCCGCAGGCGGTTTTTCGGATTACGAAAACCAGAAAAAAAGTGCGGCTTAGATTCGAGTAAATACGGTAATTTCACAGGATTATTAGTACGACAAGAGAGAATTTTCTTCTTATGTTACCGCCGGCCGTGGTGGCCAAGCGGTTAAAGGCGCTACAGTCTGGAACCGCGCGGCCGCTACGGTCGCAGGTTCGAATCCTGCCTCGGGCATGGATGTGTGTGATGTCCTTAGGTTAGTTAGGTTTAAGTAGTTCTAAGTTCTAGGGGACTGATGACCTTAGAAGTTAAGTCCCATAGTGCTCAGAGCCATTTGAACCATTTTTCTTATGTTACCAGTTGCACGTTTCACTTATATATAACAATGTACCAACAGAACTACGAGGGCCCTTTTACACGAGCGGTCGCCATAACTTCGGCTATCTTAACACACTTCCTGTCCAACCAAAACTCCCAGCTTGTCACACATTACTGCTATAGCAGTTGAAATTTCAGTAATATTGATAGTTCTGATGTGAATGCCATAAATGAAATGTTACCTGTGTTCTGCCTCAGTTAATTTGTAGTTAAATTAGGAATGAGTTGAAAGGGTATAAGAACCATAATACAATTACCTGAGATCCCCTTTTGCTTTGCTAAGGTTAGCTTACCTTCTTCACAAAACATTGTAATATTGATTGAATATTGCAGCAGGAAACACTTCTTTTACTACATTTCTGTCCATAAACATTAACATTGTTCACATTAAATGACCAGTCTTTCCAATTTATGGGCTAGACACAATGTATCTTCTGCTTTCCTTTTTTGTTACGAGCTTCGGGGTTCTCTGGGGCAGTGCTGGCTCTGAGAAGTGGTGAATCTCCACAGAGCTGTATTGTGGTAACCAGTTGCTTGTGGAAACAAGATGTCCATCCTCCCGATTTCATGCACATTTAAACAAATTCTCTACTCCTCACTTATTACCCACTTAGCAAAATTCCTATGTGCTGATGACGATCACTCACTGGAAACATAGCAGTTGTATAAGTACTGTATGTCACTGGAATTTGGCTGCAATAATTACACATCTGTTTGAAACTGACTGACAATATTTCATTCAAAATAATCTCTATTGCTGTTTATACATTTCTCCCACCTCTCCAGCAGATGCAAATAGATGATAATAGGACGAAGCCAAGTCTGAAAACTAAGCAGCATGCCCTAGTATTTCTCAACTGAATGCCTGGGTGATTTCCCTGACCCATTTTGCTGTGAGATGGGGTGTTATCACGGAGCAATACGACTTTTCTTTTTCCCTATTTTGGTCATTTTTTACTTAATTCTCGAATTAAATAGATCATTTATTGTTGGCAGTGATCAATGTGATTGGCTTCACCAGATTTTAGCAGCTCATAATAGATGACATTCTTCTGGTCCTACCAAACAGAGTATCGTCTTTTTCCAAAGCAATTTGGTCTTACACTGGATGTCTATGGTTTGCCTGGATTCACATTTGATTTACAACACTTAGTATTCTCAAAATTATCCATTTTTCATCACCTGTCGCTATTTGATGGAGAAACGACTTTCTTTTTATCTGGTGAGTAGTATTTCCCAAGTGGTCTTTTGATCTGCTTTCCGTATTTCATTCAGTTCATGCTGAACCAATTTTCCCACTTTCTGCATCTTTCGCATAGCTTTCAACCAAAAAGAAATGGCTTTTTGAGTTCCATTCAATTGTTCTGGGGGTTCCTGTTGAGTTTGAGTATCACTGCCCATCATCCTCACCCACTCCCCATTATCTTCAAAACCTGCAATTGGTTGTCTTCCAAGTTTTTCGGTCGTTTCCCACGCTCGTTTCTCACATCAAAAAAATGAATCTTGTCCGTAACTCTTAGTTTGTAAGCAAAAAACTTGACAAGTTTACAGGTTTGAAACAGATACCGATGTACGGAACGTGGATTCGTGTGCACTGACATTCGTCATCAGCCGTTTCAGGAAGCAGATGGAGCTGCAGACGCGGTCTCACAGGCCCTACACTGATGACTAACACTATCTATAGGGGAATTCCTGTTTCATACTTCTACACCTGGTACAGGTAGTAAGTTATCACTTTTATGAAGTGATATGTTATAATAAGAAAAACATCATTAGCTTTGTCCAGTTACACTGAACTATTTTACTGACAATCTGGCATTGACTCATAAATAGTCATGTCTATGCATGGGGAGGAAACAACATTTTGGGGCACTGCTTTTTAAGACAACTGCTACACAACTGATTATTTTAACACAAAAAATTACAGTTGTCCTTATCCTACAGATTGTCTTCAACACCGTAGTGGTTTACTAGACGCGGTCCTGTTTGAGGTGGGATGCCGTTTTCTTCCTAGCGAGTCGAGGTGTGTTACACTTCGACGCACTCCGTACCACTGCACAACTGGTATTTTTCCACATTAAGAGACAGTTGTCCAGAGGAGAAAGAGACAGTACGTGAAATGAAGGAAACATCAAGACTAAATGGAGATCTGTCCCATATCTTTGCATGTGAAGCAAGGAACTTACCCACAGAGCCACACCACTTGTGTGTCTAAACAAGCATTTCTCTCTTACAACTTAAATAGCATTCTCTCAGAAAATTCTCCCCGTGACAGAACTCAAAATACCAGTACAGAATGCACTAGCTCTTGCTCCACATCCACTGGCTTGCTCGAATGACTGCATGCTCCACCTGCTGCAGCCTATCCTCGACTTTCTCACTGCCTTATATTGTTTATCTGTTCTTAGTCTAGACAGCACAGAGTGAATTATTTATAGTAGTAGTAGTAGTAGTAGTAGTGGTAGTAGTAGTAGTAGTAGTTGTTGTTGTTGTTGGTTGTTGTCTTCAGTCCTGATACTGGTTTGATGCAGCTCTCCATGCTACTCTATCCTGTGCAAGCAGCTTCATCTCCCAGTACGTACTGCAACCTACATCCCTATGAATCTGCTAAGTGTATTCATCTCTTGGTCTCCCTCTAAGATTTTTACCCTTCATGCTGCCCTCCAACGCTAAATTTATGGTCCCCTGATGCCTCAGAACATGTCCTACCAACCGGTCCCCCCTCCTTGTCAAGTTGTGCCACAAACTCCTCTTCTCCGCAATTCTATTCAGTATCTCCTCATTAGTTGTGTGATCTACCCGTCTAATTATCAGCATTCTTCTGTAGCACCACATTTCAAAAGCTTCTATTCTCTTCTTGTCCAAACTATTTATCGTCCACGTTTCACTTCCATACACGGCTACACTCCATACAAATACTTTCAGAAACGACTTCCTGACATTTAAATCTATACTTGATGTTAACAAATTTCTCTTCTGCAGAAACGCTTTCCTTCCCATTGCCAGTCTACATGTTATATCCTCTGTACTTCGACCATCATCGGTTATTTTGCTCCCCAAATAGCAAAACTCCTTTACTACTTTAAGTGTCTTCTTTCCTAATCTAATACCCTCAGCATCAGCTGATTTAATTCGACTACATTCCATAATCCTCGTTTTGCTTTTATTGATGTTCATCTTATATCCTCCCTTCAAGACACCGCCCATTCCGTTCAACTGCTCTTGCTGTCTGACAGAATTACAATGTCATCGGCGAACCTCAAAGTTTTTAATTCTTCTCCATGGATTTTAATACCTACTCCGAATTTTTCTTTTGTTTCCTTTACAGCTTGCTCAATATACAGATTGAATAGCATCAGGGAGAGGCTACAACCCTGTCTCACTCCCTTCCCAACCACTGCTTCCCTTTCATGTCCCTCGACTCATAACTGCCATCTGATTTCTGTACAAATTGTAAATAGCCTTTCGCTCCCTGTATTTCACCCCTGCCGCCTTCAGAATTTGAAAGAGAGTATTCCAGTCAACATTGTCAAAAGCTTTCTCTAAGTCTACAAATGCTAGAAACATAGGTTTGCCTTTCCTTAATCTAGCTTCTAAGATAAGTCATAGCGTCAGTATCGCCTCACGTGTTCCGATATTTCTACGGAAACCAAACTGATCTTCCCCGAGGTCGGCTTCTACTAGTTTTTTCATTCATCTGTAAAGAATTCACGTTAGTATTTTGCAGCTGTGACTTATTAAACTGATAGTTCGGTAATTTTCACATTTGTCAACACCTGGAAAAAACTTGGTTCAGTTTTGGCCACCAGGTGTAAATCTGGCACTGTACCTTGTACGACAGTATGGCATCCGTGCTGTATTGACGAGGTGCTTTTTTTGTAACTGACTGTGCAGTACATTCCCCAGATGTTGCTAGTGCTTGGGCTGTGTCACGAAAATTTTCTATCCCATGGTCAACAGTACGGAAAGTTTTGAGTTTTATTTTACACTAGTATCTGCACAACATCCAGACAGTGCAGTGACTGGAATCTGAATCAGCAGCAACATTCTGAATTTGCTCTTCGGTTTCTGGCACAGATCAAATTTTATGACATGTGGCCTGACATCATTTGAAGCAATGAGGCACATTTTACACTACAGGGTGCAGTGAATGCACAGCACAGCCGAATTTGGGGTACTGCTAAACCTTGTGTTATACTCAAGAGCCATTGTCCTTCCTGTATGAAATCGTGTAATGTGCATTCGTGAGTACCTATACAGTGACAAATTCATATTATCGAGATGTCCTCTTACAGCACGATTCCTGCTTTGGAAGACAACTCTGTGGAAGCCACTGTTTTCATGCAAGATGGAGCAACATCTCGTGTTGCTCGCCCGATGAAAGATCTGCTTAATGCAACCTTCCGTGATCGTTTTATGTCTAGAGATTTTCTAGATGCATGGCCTTCGAGATATGAAACCACATGACTTGGTTCTGGGAAGATCTAAAATAATGTGTTTACCTGGGACACATTTGGTCTCTACGTGCTCTGAAGGCCAGTAAACAGAAATACGTTGCTCAGATTTTACCAGAACTGCTGCGGCCAACTGTCGATCGCATCATTTCACAGACACAGCATCTCTATGTCTCTGGTGCTTGTATTGAATGAATTGTGTAACAGATTAAAAATAAAAACAACGCTATGACTTTCTTGCTTGTTTGACCTTTTCTGCCCATGTCCCATTCCTAATCCATTACATATGGGTAAATTTCTATACATCTTTCTAACATTAACACTAGAGATGGGGGATCCGCTCTTGAACTAATTCATGGAGTTCAATCTTTCAAAGGAGTGAACAATCAGTGATTCAGAAAAAAAGAACAGTAGCTCCAAACGTTTCCCACGGCAGAGAGAGAGAGAGAGAGAGAGAGAGAGAGAGAGAGACGGAGCATATCAGCAGCGCCTCTGCTGGTCACAGCACACTGCATGCCACACAACACAGCCAGCGCCGGCCTCTGACCTGCTTCTACCTTGGTTGCCTGCATTGTGCAGTGCCCCATTGGATTTTGTGTTTCACATATGCCGTGCCGTCTCTGTGCGTCGTCTGCCGTGTGCACTGTGCAGTGTCTGGCGCAGCTTAACTTCGCATCGCACTCTGTCGGCGATCGTTTCAGTCGCACGTCCTGCCCTCTGGGCAGTTGATGCGAGCAACATGACAGAGAGCCACCTAGCGGATAACATAGGAACTACTTGCAAAAACCTGCTCGCAAGGGAACGGACGATTTGTCTCTGAGCGGCTGAGTTCACCGCCCCCCCCCCCCCCCTCGGAACTCGCCCGCTCAACGCTCACCCCACCGTCTCGACTCTAGCCAGAGCGTCGAGCAAAGCGACTCAGGTGTCACTCTGGTCTCTGCGGTCTCAGCTCACGCAGTAATACAGCTCGCGGCTCGACCTGCTCGACTCAGCGCCTCTGCATCTGAGTTCGTCCCCACTGGATATTGTTCTTCGTAGTAATACCGCTATGTATATTACATTATTATGTTATGTATACATCAACTGTTTTTATTTTATTTTTATTTGTTTAAACTGATTAGATTAGGTTCCTGATGACTCCTCTTACTATAGGATTTTTATTATGGACACTCGAATTTACGCTTTAATTACGAGCGAACCGATAAACGTATCGCAAAATGTGATACACCAATATTTTCCTTGTTTTATTCTGCGTAAGGCTATATGCAGCACTTTCGTTTTACAGTCAAATTTACATATTTTTTTCTTATTCTGGTACGGATTCTGCGATTTTAGGTGTCTTCGAAAGGAAACGTTCACTTTAAAAATATATGGCTTGCGATGTATTTGTATGAGGTTAATGAAATTTTAATACATTATAGCCAAATATATTGTTAATGTAAATCTCAAGTTACAACATTTTCCGATCACCCAAAGAACCACGATAGTGCAAAATAAATCAATAATCAAAAACTTTGTCATATCGTGGAAATTTCAATAAACAATACAAAATTCTTACTCATTATCTGTGTTACTTCAAAATAGGATCAAATAAGATCAAAATACAGGTATAGTACTGGAATAAACCAAGTTTAAAGGGCAATGTGCCTTCCATTTATTTTCTATTGTAAATGAGTGGTGAGTCATGAAAAAGAGCTAATTCATTTCAGGGAGTGAACAGTTCTGATCCAATCTCTGGAAAGAACAGTTTTGCCCATCTCTAATTAACACCACCACATTTGCGTCTGGTGGCCAAAATTTGAACTAATTTTTCCCACGCATAAATCATTCCACCTGAACATGTCTACAAAGTTTCACTGTCATATGATGATCGCAGCCTACACTGGACCTCTGTAGATAGCTGCAGTTCCTCTCCTCTTGTGCTCTCAAATGGAGGTAGGGGCAAAAAACTGTTTCCGTACAAGCCCTGATTAATCTCCTCTTAGTGGCCCTTACACAAGATGTATATTGGTGGGCAGTAGGGTCATTCTCCCATTTCTCACAAATTCCAGTTCTATAATTTTTCTCAGTTGTGATTTCCTGAAAGAATGCCTCCTTGCCTCCAGGTATTGCAATCTGAGTTCACAGAACATTTGCGTAATACTTGTCTGTTAATGGACCGATGTCAAAGAATAGCTATGTAAGGTTCTACCTGTATATGAAAGCTCTCTGCAATGCTGCCTACAGTAGGATCAGGTTGTATAAAAAAATGGAGAATGATACTTTCTAAGTCGAGATGAGAAGTGGCTTCCTCTGCAACACCACTCAAGTGGTTTTCGCACACAGCTTGAGAGGGAAACACTATGCCAACTTTCTGAGGAGGATTTTTCCTGTTTTTTAGGAATAGGATCATAATGAAATTGCTCTATGAATCTAGAAGATATGAGAGGGGCGGGGGGGGGGGGACAGATTTCTTTTATGAAAGTACCTTTGCTGGCACACTGAACGGGCAAATAACTTGATGAATGCAGCAAGGTAACACCCTCAACAACCAAATACATACAATTATATTAACAACAAAATAAATGCTATAGTAGACCTCTTCACTTACCTGCTTAGCATTCTTGCTGTACGATGCGATGCAATTACTGTCACACATTAGCTTCATGCCATTCTCAAGCTGCTGAGATGCTGCTTTCACAGTCAAAGTTAGGTTATTCAGCTCACGAATTTCATGTAGCAAACTTGAAGCTTTTTGATCTGAAATAAAACAGGTGTCTAATACGAGTAACTGAAAGCTGTAATACTACAAGTCCTACAACGACCACACTTCCTCCTAGACCAGGATCATCTACCCCAAGACTCTACACTCTACATGCATCAATCATGCGTCACTCGTGTTGTGAATGAAATATGCTGTTGAAGGAATAGAGAGAAATGCTCTTTAACTTAGTTGCTGAACAATTGCAGGAGGAAGCAAAATTTCTTTTACACATGACAATGTTACTGGCAAATGGAGACTAAGGGAAACATTCTTGGCAGGGTAAGTTGATAATTGCAGGAAAGAGGGAATAACTAAGTTTATAACAAACAGCATCAGTATTGTATGATGTTATTTAATAATACTAGCATAGAAAGATAATGATAACAGAACATTTCAAACATGACCTAGGTGAAAATAATGGATGTTAATCTACACAATAAGAACTGGGCTGTCATGTTCTTTTAGAAGACCTCAAACATTCCTTGAGTGTTCAAACAAATTTCGGGCTTGCAGCTGGTCGTCGTCCAATACCTCGCACGATATTTCAGCTAGACACCTGCCAGTCATCTTCAGGTGCGCCGTCGCAAACTGGCGAAAACGTCCTCCGTTCCACAATATACATAGCGTACTGTAACTATTCTGCACATGCGCCGAAAACTTGATAGATGAACCACACTGCCCGCCGGCAGCGCCCTCCCTGGTGGAATAGTGGAACTCAGTCGCCCTCTGCATTGCTGTTTGCCACGGCCGTTGACGCACTCTGTCTTCGATTTGAGCAATCGTGGAGATGATGGGATTCCGTGCGCTGTCCAACTGGTGGCCACTGTCACAGTTTAACAGATTTTCCGCCAGTTGTATTTCTACGGATTCTTTAATAATGGAGTCCCAGAAAGACGATGCTGTGAACAAAATCATTGTTTTCTCATACTCCATTGAATGTCCAATAGAAATACAACGTTCAGCAATAGCGGACTTGCTTGGCTGCAAAAGGCGGGTGTAACGTTGATGTTCAGTGCAGCGTTCTTTCACGGTGTGTGTGGTTTGACCTATGTAAGCCATACCACATTGGCACGGTATCTTGTAAATTCCGGCCTTTCGTAGTAACAGACTGTCTGTAACTGATCCCACAAGGTCCGCAATTTTCGATGGTGGGCGGAAAACCACTTTTACCTGAAATTTTCGGAGGATTCTTTCTATTTTAAACGAAGTGTTGCCAACGAAAGGAAGAAAAGCTAAAGATTGTTCCGGCTTGTTCTCCTCTTTATTCACTTCCTGCTTCTTAGTTTTAACTGTTAGTGCCCTGTTAATCTGCCGGATGGGATATCCATTTTCACTGAATACTGTCTTTAGATGGGCGAGTTCTTGAGGTAAGCTATCTAGATCTGAGACAGTATGAGCTCTATGAACAAGTGTTTTAAGCAAACTCATGGTTTGCGATGGGTGATGGCAACTCGATGCTTGCAGGTACAAATCAGTACGAGTGGGATTCCGGTAAACTGAATGCCCTAGAGAACCGTCATTCTTCCTTCGAACCAGGGCATCCAAGAAAGGCAAACAACAATATTTCTCTATTTCCATGGTGAACCGGTTGTTGCTATAAATGGAGTTGAGGTGATGTAGAAACTCCATTAATTTATCTTCTCCATGAGGCCACACTATGAAAGTGTCATCCACATACCACCAAAATACTGTTGGTTTCAGAGTAGCTGATTCAAGGGCTCTCTTCAAAATCCTCCATAAAAAGGTTGGCCACGAAAGAGACAGGAGGCTACCCATGGCGACACCATCAGTCTGTTCAAAATAATCTTGATTAAACATATAACCGAGCGAGGTGGCGCAGTGGTTAGACACTGGACTCGCATTCGGGAGGACGACGGTTCAATCCCGCGTCCGGCCATCCTGATTTAGGTTTTCCGTGATTTCCCTAAATCACTCCAGGCAAATGCCGGGATGGTTCCTCTGAAAGGGCACGGCCGACTTCCTTCCCCATCCTTCCCTAATCCGATGAGACCGATGACCACGCTGTCTGGTCTCCTTCCCCAAACAACCAACCAACCTTGATTAAACATAAAATAATTTGCGGAAAGAGTGTGCCTGAACAAAGCAGTGATATCAACAGGAAACATGTTACCAGTGTCAAAGAATCTGCAAGAGAAACTTTTGTAAAAAGTGAGACCACATAAAAACTTACTAGAAGGTCTACACTGCTAAGACGAAGAGCCCCCAGTCTACTGATAAAATATGTGACGTGAGCACTTGCCTACGAAAGGTCTCAGTAAGGAAGTGAGATGTTTAGCTAAATCATATGTAGGAGCTCCAATGTTGCTCACTATTGGACACAGAGGAAGACCCTCTTTATGAATCTTTGGAAGGCCATACAGTCTCGGAGGTATACAACCATGTGGTCTTAACCTCTTGATGGTCTCTTGCGGTAAGGAGGAGGAATTTAATAGTGCTGAAGTTTTCCATTGCACACGTCCTGTAGGATCGTAATCAATCCTCCTATAGGTAGAGTCACTTAGCAGACCATACATCTAGTCTTTGTACACACCACAAGGTAACAGGGCACTAACAATAAAGAATCCTCCGAAAATTTCAGGTAAAAGTGGTTTTCCGCCCACCATCGAAGATTGCGGACCTTGTGGGATCAGTTAAGGGCAGTCTGTTACTACGAAAGGCCGGAATTTACAAGATACCACGCCAATGTGGTATGGCTTACATAGGTGAAACCACACGCACCGTGAAAGAATGCTGCACTGAACATCAACGTTACACCCGCCTTTTGCAGCCAAGCAAGTTCGCTATTGCTGAACATTGTATTTCTATTGGACATTCAATGGAGTATGAGAAAACAATGATTTTGTCCACAGCAACATCTTTCTGGGACTCCATTATTAAAGAATCTGTAGAAATACAACTGGTGGAAAATCTGTTAAACCGTGACAGCGGCTACCAGCTGGACAGTGCACAGTATCCCATCATCTCCACGATTTGCTCAAATCGAAGACGACAGTGAGTCGACGGCCGTGGCAAACGGCAACGCAGAGGGCGACTGAGTTCCACTGTTCCACCAGGGAGGACGCTGCCGGCGGGCAGTGTGGTTCATCTATCAAGTTTTCGACGTATGCGCAGAACAGTTACAGTACGCTATGTATATTGTGGAACGGAGGACATTTTCGCCAGTTTGCGACGGCTCACCTGAAGATGACCGGCAGGGGCCCAGTTGAAATATCGTGCGAAGTATTGAATGACGACCGGCTGCAAGCCCGAGATTTGTTTGAACAGTCAATTCGCCAGGAAAATTTTAAAATTCACATTCCTTGAGTACTCACCTTTCTTCATCCACATATTCTGTTCTCTCCAACTGCAGTTCTTGGTGATGTCTCTCTAATCTCTTCTCACCTTTTTTCCAATATAACCAAACACTAGACTGTCTCACTAGAGGAATTCATAGTTTTGAGCACTGGGACATTTGTCTGACTAACATCTATCTAATGTTACTTTTTTTTTTTTTGTTGTAGTTTTAGGGCGCAAAACTTCTATGGTCATTAGCACCCAGCCCGTGACTTAAGACAGTAAAAAACCGAAATTTAAAACCAGCAGCAAAGGGAACAAAGTCAGAAAATTGGAGAAACTAAAAATAGAAGACTGCTTAAAAATCCACTACAGAAAGGGGGTGATTGTCCCCAAAAAAGCTTCAAATGACTGACGTCATTTCACTGTCACCAATAAACTGTAGAACGCGGTCGGCGGAGCGCGTGTCATCTACTAAAATCGACGATAGATCAGGCGATAGCTGTAGACGGGAGCGTAACGGATTAAAATAGGGGCATTCAATTAAAAGGTGTCTTACCGTCCACAGCTGAGAGCAGTGGGGACAGAGTGGGGGAGGATCGCCGCTTAAAAGATGTCGATGGCTAAAACGACAATGCCCTATCCGGAGTCTAGCTAAAATTACCTCCTCCCGACGACGCGTTCGGGAGGAAGAGGTCCAAGCGCAAGGAAGGGCTTTCACTTCCCGCAATTTATTACAGGGAAGTGCCGACCAATGGGCATGCCATAAATGAGCAACATGGCGACATAAATCGTTCCGAAGATCGGTGAAGGGAAGCGACTGAATAGCTGGCCGAGGAAGAGAGACTGCGGCCTTGGCCGCTATATCGGCCGCCTCATTCCCACAGATACCAGCGTGTCCCGGGAGCCAGAGGAACGCCACCGAGACGCCCCTCAGGTGAAGCAAGCGCAGACAGTCCTGAATCCGGTGGACCAGAGGGTGCACAGGGTAAAGAGCTTGGAGACTGAGGAGAGAGCTGAGAGAATCTGAGCAGATAACGTACTGTATCCGCCGATGGCGGCGGATGTAGTGGACAGCCTGGAGAACAGCGTAAAGCTCCGCAGTATAAACCGAACACTGGTCGGGAAGCCGAAAGCGATTTGGGGTGTCGCCAACAATATAGGCACTCCCTACACCTAACGATGTTTTCGAGCCGTCGGTGTAAATAAATGTGGCGTCCGTCATTTCTGCACATAGAGCAGCAAATGCCCGACGATAAACAAGTGTAGGGGTACCATCTTTGGGAAATTGACAAAGGTCACGGAGCAGGCAGATCCGGGGACGGAGCCAAGGCGGTGCTGTACCCCAAGTTGTCAGGAAGGTTTTAGGAAAGCGGAAGGAAAGAGAATGGAGCAGTTGACGGAAGCGGACTCCCGGGGGTAGTAGGGAGGAGGGGCGGCCTGCATACCCTACATCAAAGGAGGCGTCGAAAAAAAGGTCGTGGGCTGGATTAGCAGGCATGGAAGACAGACGGCTAGCATAACGACTCAGGAGGACTGCTCGCCGATTGGACAGCGGAGGTTCAGCAGTCTCAGCATAAAGGCTTTCCACAGGGCTAGTGTAAAAAGCTCCAGACACTAAACGTAATCCACGGTGGTGGAGAGAGTCGAGACGCCGAAGAATAGACGGCCGAGCAGAGGAGTAGACTATGCTTCCATAATCCAATTTCGAGCGCACTAAGGCGCGATAGAGGCGGAGAAGGACCACTCGGTCCGCTCCCCAGGAGGTACCATTCAGGACACGGAGGGTGTTAAGCGATCGCAGACAGCGAGCCGAAAGATAGGAAACGTGGGAGGACCAGCATAGTTTTCTGTCAAACATAAGACCCAAGAATTTAGCGACGTCTGAAAACGGAAGGTTGACAGGACCTAGATGTAAGGAGGGCGGAAGAAACTCCGTACGTCGCCAAAAATTGACACAAACGGTCTTACTGGGTGAAAAACGGAAGCCAGTTTCGATGCTCCACGAGTGGAGGCGATCGAGACATCCTTGAAGACGTCGTTCAAGAAGGCTGGTCCGTTGAGAGCTGTAGTAGATCGCAAAATCGTCCACAAAGAGGGAGCCCGAGACATCAGGAGGGAGACAATCCATAATTGGATTTATGGCGATGGCAAACAGTACAACACTCAGCACGGATCCCTGGGGTACCCCGTTTTCTTGGGAGAAAGTACGGGAGAGAGTAGTGTTCACCCGCACCCGAAAAGTGCGCTCTGCCATAAATTCGCGAAGAAAAAGGGGCAGCCGGCCTCGAAAGCCCCAAGAGAACAGTGTGCGGAGGATGCCTGTCCTCCAACAGGTATCGTATGCTCTCTCCAGATCAAAAAATATTGCTACCGTTTGGCGTTGCCGGAGAAAATTGTTCATGATATAAGTGGAGAGAGCGACAAGATGGTCAACTGCAGAACGATGCTTCCGAAATCCGCATTGGGCTGGTGTTAAAAGACTGCGGGATTCCAGCCACTAAGCTAAACGGTAATTCACCATACGCTCCAAAACCTTACAGACGCTACTCGTGAGAGAAATGGGGCGATAGCTAGAGGGGAGATGTTTGTCCTTTCCAGGTTTCGGAACAGGAACGACAATAGCTTCCCGCCACCGTCTGGGAAAGGTGCTGTCGGTCCAAATTCGATTATAAAGGCGAAGGAGGTAACGCAGACTATGGGTGGATAAATGCAGCAACATTTGGACATGGATACCATCCGGTCCTGGGGCGGAGGAGCGAGAAGATGAGAGGGCATGTTGGAGTTCCCGCATGGAGAAAACAGTATTGTAGCTTTCGTGATTTTGGGAGGAGAAAGCAAGAGGTCGCACTTCCGCTGCACGTTTCTTCGGGAGAAACGCTGGCGGGTAATTTAAAGAGCTCGAAATCTCAGCAAAGTGCTGACCCAACGAGTTAGAAATTGCGACGGGGTCCACTAAGGTATCATGCGCGACAGTGAGCCCAGAAACCGGGGAGAAACTAGGCGCGCCTGAGAACCGTCGAAGCCGACTCCAAACTTCCGAGGAGGGAGTGAAGGTGTTAAATGAGCTAATAAAGAATTTCCAGCTTGCCTTCTTGCTATCGCGGATGACGCGACGGCATCGCGCACGGAGCTGCTTATAGCGGATACAGTTGGCCAAAGTAGGATGGTGACGGAAAATGCGAAGAGCACGTCGCCGCTCACGTATTGCGTCACGGCATGCCTCGTTCCACCAAGGAACTGGGGGGCGCCGGGGCAATTCGGAGGTGCGTGGTATTGAACGTTCCGCAGCTGTAAGGATAACGTCGGTAATGTGTGTGACCTCATCGTCGACGCTGGGAAAGCGACGGTCATCGAATGTCGCGAGAGACGAAAAAAGTGTCCAATCGGCTTGGGCAAACTTCCAGCGTCGCGGGCGCATATATGGCAGTTGAGGCTGCGGTCTGAGGACACATGGAAAGTGGTCACTCGAGTGTGTATCATCAAGGGCGAACCATTCGAAGCGCCGAGCTAGCGGAACAGTACCGACCGCAAGGTCCAAATGAGATAAGGTTGTCGTGGAGGCAGACAAAAATGTGGGGACCCCAGTGTTGAGGCAAACTAGATCCGCTTGGTGGAAGACGTCTAGCAATAGGGAGCCACGTGGACAAGGGTGTGGAGATCCCCAAAGCGGGTGGTGGGCATTGAAGTCCCCAACCAGCAAATAGGGGGGTGGAAGCTGACCAAGAAGATGAAGGAGATCAGCTCGTGCCATTGGTGTGGACGATGGAACGTAGACAGCACAAAGAGAGAACGTGTATCCAGAAAGGGAAAGACGGACGGCGACAGCTTGGAAGGAAGTGTTTAAGGGGATTGGGTGATAATGGAGAGTATCACGGAGAAGAATCATGAGTCCTCCATGGGCTGGAGAGCCTTCAACAGAGGGGAGATCATATCGGACAGACTGAAAATGAGGGAGAACAAAGCGGTCATGGGGACGCAGCTTTGTTTCCTGAAGACAGAAGATGACCGGCGAGTAGGAGCGTAAGAGGACCGACAATTCATCCCGATTGGCTCGAATGCCGCGGATATTCCAGTGGATAATGGACATGGGGTGAAAAGAGAATGGAGGAATGTGACCAAAGTCGCTGTCAACTCAAAGACTGCTCGGAGCTAGCAACCGACAGCATGGAATGGCATTCAGCCGAAGGCAGAAGATCCTGATCCATAAGTTGGTCAGGAGCAGTCCCTGCCACCAGCGATCGGCCGGTTGACCGGCCGCCAGCAGTGCGCCTCGGCGACACAGAAGATGGCCGAGGGCGATTTCCGCCAGGTGGTGCTGTAGAGGGGGCACGCCTTGGCGGAGAAGGAGAGGAACTGGGTTTCTTTGTAGCCCTCTTGGAAGAATGTTGTTTAGATGAAGGAGGAACCGATGGTTGTGAAGCTGCGGTACGTAAAAACTCTTCACGAGTATGCTCTTTTTTCGAAGACTTGGCGTCCGACTTTTGGGCTCGAGATGTAGCAGCACCCGACGAAGGGTGAGCCATAGAGTGGGCAGGCGAAAGTGGTGAGGTTGAACGAGCGATCTTTGCGCTGGCCGATCTGACGACCGTGGTACTAAAGGTGAGGTCGCAAGTCTGCGTGGCCGCCTCCTTTGTTGGCTGAGGAGAAGCAAGGACAGTGCTGTATTTTCCTGTCTGAGGCACGGTGGGCTGTCGACTGGCGAATAATTTTCGAGCAGCAAAGGTCGACACCTTTTCCTTCACTCTTATTTCCTGGATGAGCTTTTCGTCCTTAAAAACGGGGCAATCGCGAGAGGAAGCAGCGTGGTCACCCATACAGTTGATGCAGCGAGGGGATGGAGGTGGACAAGCACCCTCATGGGCATCCTTGCCACACGCAACACATTTGGCTGGATTGGAACAGGACTGGCTGGTGTGATTGAACCGCTGACATCGATAGCAACGCGTAGGGTTTGGGACGTAAGGGCGAACGGAAATTATCTCATAGCCAGCTTTGATTTTCGATGGGAGTTGAACTGTGTCAAATGTCAAGAAGACAGTGCGGGTTGGAATGATGTTCGTGTCAACCCGTTTCATTACTCTATGAACTGCCGTTACGCCCTGGTCAGACAGATAGTGCTGAATTTCTTCGTCAGACAATCCATCGAGGGAGCGTGTATAAACGAATCCACGCGAGGAATTTAAGGTTCAGTGCGGTTCCACCCGGACAGGAAAGGTGTGGAGCAGAGAAGTACGCAGCAATTTTTGTGCCTGGAGGGCACTGTGTGTTTCTAACAACAGGGTGCCATTCCGTAATCTGGAACAAGACTTTACAGGACCTGCAATTGCGTCGACACCTTTCTGAATAATGAAAGGGTTGACCGTGGAGAAGTCGTGACCTTCATCAGTCCGAGAAACAACAAGGAACTGTGGCAACGATGGAAGAATCGTCTGTGGCTGAGACTCAGTATACTTACGTTTGTGAGCAGACATAGTGGAAGGTGAGGAAACCATTGCGGAAGAATCCCCCATGATTACTGGCGTCTCCGATGGCGCGCTCCTCCCTTGTGGGGGCCCTCTCTGAGGGCACTCCCGCCTTAGGTGATTGTTCACACCTCAGGTCACACCTCCCGACAAACGGACGGAGGGACCAATCGGCATTTTCGGAAGGTATCAGCTCGGGTAATCACCCCTCCCTGGGCCTGGCCGTTACCAGGGGGTACGTACGTGTCCTACCTGTCTACCCGGGGCGGGGAATTATGCGTTACCCCGTCACCGGCTACGCACGAAGGGCGTGGGTCGGCCTTCAGACACGCACAGGGAGGAAGAAAGAGAAAGGGAAAGGAAAGAAGAGAGGTCTCAAACGCTGCAGCGGAGAAAAGGGAAAGAGAAGAGGTAAGGAAAAAGGGAAGGACAAAGGAAGGAAGAAGACATAAAAGCAAGAAAGGCGAAGAATGCAGTACATTTACGAGCGTCCGTCTCCGGACGTAGGCACAAACCATACTCCCAGATGGGGAGAAAGGGAAGGAAAGAGCCAGAGGTGAGGGGAGGAGGGGCGAAGATAGGGATGGGGAAGGATGCGGAATGGGAAGGTATGCAGCCCGGAAAGGAAGGAAGGCCACATTAGCTCGGGGTCCCGTGCTCGCTACGCACGTATCCACAAAAGAGTTGTGGACCCCCTGGGGGGAATTTTTATGCAGTGTTTCATGTTTTTCATTGTCCTGAAAACTAATGTCTTGATACGGTCCTATTAAACAACCAGCTCCATATTACTAACAGAAGACTTACAGTTACAATCAGAATAAGACACCGCTGCATCACCATTTTGTTACCAACTTCTGAATATTACTCTTTCATAGAGTGCTAAATATTTAGGCAGTGTTTGAACAATTTTATGAGCCAGTACAAATGTAAGCTTCAACTATACAGGGTGGTCCATTGATCATGACTGGGCCAAATATCTCTCGAAATAAGCATCAAACAAAAGAACTACAACGAACGAAACTTGTCTAGCTTGAAGGGGGAAACCAGATGGCGCTATGGTTGGCCCGCTAGACGGCACTACCATAGGTAAAATAGATATCAACTGCATTTTTTAAAATAGGAACCCCCACTTTTTATTACATATTTGTGTAGTACGTAAAGAAATATGAATGTTTTAGTTGGACCACTTTGTGATAGATGGTGCTGTAATAGTCACAAACATATGGCTCAATTTTAGACGAACAGTTAGTAACCGGTAGGTTTTTTATATTAAAATACAGAACGTAGGTACATTTGAACATTTTATTTCAGTTGCTCGAATGTGATAGATGTACCTTTGTGAACTTATTTCTGAGAATGCATGCTGTTACAGCATGATTACCTGTAAATGCCACATTAATGCAATAAATGCTCAAAATCATGTCAGTCAACCTCAATGCATTTGGCAATACCTGTAACAACATTCCTCTCAACAGCAAGTAGTTCGCCTTCCGTAATGTTCGCACATGCATTGACAATGCACTGACGCATGTTGTCAGGCGTTGTCGGTGGATCACGATAGCAAATATCCTACAACTTTCCCCACAGACATAAATCCGGAGACGTCAGATCTGGTGAACGTGCGGGCCACGGTATGGTGCTTCGACGGCCAATCCACCTGTCATGAAATATGCTATTCAATACCGCTTCAACCGCACGCCAGCTATGTGCCGGACATCCATCATGTTGGAAGTACATTGCCATTCTGTCATGCAGATAAACATTTTGTAGTAACATCGGTAGAACATTACGTAGGAAATCAGCATACATTGCGCCATTCAGATTGCCATCGATAAAATGGGGGCCAATTATCCTTGCTCCCATAATGCCACACCATACATTAACCCGCCAAGGTCGCTGATGTACCACTTTTCAGAGCCACTGTGGATTTTCCGTTGCCCAATAGTGCACATTATGCCGGTTTACGTTACCAATGTTGGTGAATGACGCTTCGTCGTAAAATAGAACACGTGCAAAAATCTGTCATCATCCCGTAATTTCTCTTGTGCCCAGTGGCAGAGCTGTATACGACGTTCAAAGTCGTTGCCATGTAATTCCTGGTGCACAGAAATATGGTACGGTTGCAACTGATGTTGATGTAGCATTCTCAACACAGATGTTTTTGAGATTCCCAATTCTCGCTCAGTTTGTCTGCTACCCGATTCTCGCTCAATTTGTCTGCTACTGATGTGCAGATTAGCCACAACAGCAGCTACAACACCTACTTGGGCATCATCATTTGTTGCAGGTCGTGGTTGACGTTTCACATGTGGCTGAACACTAACTGTTTCCTTAAATAAGGTAACTATCTGGCGAATGGTCTGGACACTTGGATGATGTCGTCCAGGATACTGAGCAGCATACATAGCACACGCCCATTGGGCATTTTGATCACAATAGCCATACGTCAACACGATATCAACCTTTTCCGCAATTTGTGAACAGTCCATTTTAACACAGGTAATGCATCCCGAAGCAAATACCATTCGCACTGGCGGAAAGTTACGTGATACCACGTACTTATACGTTTGTGACTATTACAGCGCCATCTATTACAAAGCGAAAAAAGTGGTCCAACTAAAACATTCATATTTCTGTACATACTACATGAATATGTAATAAAAAATGGGGGTTCCTATTTAAAAAAACACAGTTGATATCTGTTTGATCTATGGCAGCGCCATCTAGCGAGCCAACCATAGTGCCGTCTGGTTTCCCCTTTCAAGCTAAACAAGTTTCGTTCTTTGTAGTTTTTTCGTTTGACGCTCATTTCATGAGATATTTGGCCTAGTCACGATCAATGGACAACCCTGTATACACCTTTTCATTCACATAATACTGAATAATTTCCTTACTTTCAAGCTGTTAGCCCATCACGCAATGTCAACCAAGAAATAGTGAAATCACAATGTGTAGATTGCCGAGTGACTGTTTTTACCATCAAAATATGGCAGTTATAATGCTTTTACGGGATCAAAGGCTGTGTCTACGAAATTGCAGACTAGGCCAATACAAAAATGACAGATTACATTTCCTGAGGACAAGCTGACATTGTCACCTTTAATTCCCATGGCAAACAGACATCTGCTGTGTCATGCTGTGGGGAAAAGGGGAGGGGGTGGGGGGTGGGGTGGAGAGAGGACTCAGCACCATAGCCAACTGTGTGATTGTCTTTGGCACTCCTCACAAAAGTGATACTGTTTGCCTCAATGACACCTTGGAGGTGGGACTTAATTGGGCATTATATTCCGCCTGTTACTCTGCCTTTTCATTTGGCATTAGTCAAGTTTTTTCAAAGCTTTCATTTCACCAGTCAAACAGTCCTGACACTTTCTTTGGCTGTGTGCACTGCATAACCTTGACAACAATGTCACTGACAAAGTGGCTACATACAGACAAGACTTCTACCAGAACTTACAGAAAGCCCATCCTTGTCATTACTTCTGAATAATCACATCTCCCTGGAGAAATGTAGGACCATATGAGGCAATACTGATCCTGCCATTTATCTTAGAAGATTGGTTAAAGAAAGGCAAATCAGTGTTTATAGCATTTGTAGATTTACATGAATTCTTTTGACAAATTTGACTGGAATACACTATTTGAAATACTGAAAGTTGTATAATTAAAAAATGGAGCAAAAGACTATTTACAACTTTTATAAAAACCAGAATGCAGCTGTGAGTCTGAGGACACGAAAGGGAAGCAGTGATCAAGAATGGAGTGAATCAGGTTTGTAGCCTATCCCCAATGCTATTCAATAGGTAGACTGAACAAGCAGTGGAGGACAACAGAAAAATTTGACAAAGGAATCAAAATGCAAGGAGAACAATTCAAAAATTTGACATTTGCAAGCAACACTAATTTTGTCACACATTAAAGGTCTCTGAAGAATGGTTGATCACAATGAATGTGTCTAAAAGGAGTTGTAAAATGAAGACAAAAAGTGAAACAATGATGCATTCCTGGAGCAAAGAACTATCTAGATGTTGACATGAAATCACATCTGCTACAGTGCTGCGGATCTGAGAGCAACTGTATAACTCCTATCATCTCATCGAATTGATCACGGTAGAGAAGATAGTTTAAGTATAATACACTGAAAAGGAAACATCTTTGAAATGAGTATATTTATTATGCATGTATGTTTTATTACCAATGTACTACTAGTTCCTTTATGGTTGATCACAACAAATTGTGAAATGTTAGTTACATGTTCTTTACTGATGACCTTCAGTCAGTCAGTCAGTCAGTCAGTCAGTCAGTCAGTCTCTCTCTCTCTCTCTCTCTCTCTCTCTCTCTCTCTCTCTCTCTCTCTCTCTCTCTCTCGCCCCCTCTCTTCATCATCATGCAACATGTGGGAATGCATAACACTGGAAATTCCTGGATGGAATAATGCATATATGTGGATGTGAAACCTTCCAAAAAGATTTTCAGATGATGTCATGTGGCTCTGCTTCTAAGAAAGATATTGGATGATTGCAAAGATGCCTATAATCTTCTGACAGAGTAGCAGCACATCATTTACACTACAGTAAAGGAAAAACTTTCTAGCAACCATCAAAGTAGTATTTAAGCAGTCTGTCCTTTTAATGGTGCCCATGTCTATATACTTTTAGCAATTCCTTTGCCTGAATTCTCAGACATTTGTCTCCAACTTTAGCACTTTCTGTAGCACACTCTCAAAAACAGTTTATGACACCATTTGAATGATCACTACTGGGACTGAATTTCAGCAGTATGGTGGTATAAATATTGAAACACTACGAGTAATAGTAATATTAACAATAATTAAAATCAACTATTGCATATTACAAGGCATTAACTAACCAACATTGGAAAAGACGTACGTTTTTCTTTGATCTCTCTTTTAAGAGATTCTATCCTCTCCTTTTGTGCTAATTCCTTTGCTTTCTTTTCCTGGACTTCCATTTTTAATGCTCTGTATTCTCTTAGCAATGCTAACCTTTCTTCTTCCTTTGACTGCAAGAAATAAAATGCAGCATTATTAATAATTAGTTGTTATTTTTGTGGGTTTGGCTTCAATGTAATGACAACTGCACTGATAGACCAGTGTCAGTCATCAGATAGCTGTTTATGGAAGACAGACATACTATATAAATATTTTCAATAAATTTAGTAAACTGTCTGTCAGTGCTGAGAAATATGGAAAACAATCAACATGCAAAAAAGCTCAAGGTGATGACTCATCATACAATTTCTGAGATTTCCAGGTTGAAATTCCAAATTTTCCAGAAGTAATTTTTTGTTGTATGTGAGAGCAAGTTTTATTTATCTAACTTCCATGGCTGCTAATTAAACACTTTTAGTTGCCACTTGATTTAATGGTGGTTATTACACATTGAGCTAGCATTGTAAACAAGTTTGCTAAGAAATATGAATACAGGGTGTACATCAAGTCCGGGAACACTTTCAATTATTTACTGCACAAGAACCAAACACTGTACAGATATCACACATATGTCATTTTGAAGAGAAACTCTTCAAGTCTCTCCCCTCCCCCCCCCCCCCCCCCCCCCCCACATATATACAGCCATAGCGTAGTTTGGCAATTTGCCAATAGTCAGTGCTAGCCAAAACACGGCCGTGTTACAGAAGGGGACAGCTGCTTCATGAAATGGCTTCCCCAATCGCCAAATCACACTGCGAGAGACTTTGTTTTTCTATGGGGACAAATTAATGATCTGGTGTACGTACTGCTTCTACCACTCAACGTAGAAGAGCTCCGGGAGAATACAAGAAGTGACTGCCACACTGGTATGGGCATGGCAAGAATTCTATTACCATATTGACATCTGCTGAGTCACTCACGGTTTGCATACTGAATGCTTGCAAAAAAACGCACCTTTCAGAGTTTCTCTTCAAAATGCAATATGCATGACATCTGTACAATATTTAGTTTGTGTGCAATAAATAATTTAAAGTGTTCCTGGACTTTATGTACACCCAGTATAATGTTCAATATGAATAGCATGTTCAATATTAATACTCTGTAGCAACAGGAATATGTAATAATTTACTATATATTTTATTTATACTGAGGAAAGTTATTAGAACACAGTATGAAGGAAAGGTAAAGTAGCTCACAACAAATTTACTAATGAATTTTTATTGTTCTACAGTACAAAAAATACTCGCCTCAGTATTCAAAAATAGTGTCAGCCAAAACCAAAAGCATGTCACATCAACTTTAAACTGATTTGGAAGTAGTATTTGAAACAAAATGGTTGAGAATGTCACAATGAAAGACTATTGATTCAAAAGGCTCTAAGCACTATGCGACTTAACTTCTGAGGTCATCAGTCACCTAGAACTTAGAACTAATTGAACCTAACTAACCTAAGGACATCCTACACATCCATGCCCGAGACAGGATTCGAACCTGCGACTGTAGCGCCTAGAACCGCACGGCCACTCCGGCCGGCGAAAGACTATTCCAAGAAATTTTTGAATGGAGGTAATTCAGACATAATATGGCTCCACATTTGCTTACAAATTTTACTTAAGATAAATGAAATTAAAAAGCACTATGTTACTCTACATAACCTCCTTCACTGGACAGTGCACTTCTTAGCCTATGTGTTTATACATCGGAAGCAATTCCCTGAAGTTGTCAGTGAATTACCCCAACTACTACCACTTTCTGTAGCTCGAGCACAAGTAATTTGGCGAGTTTAGAATAGGTGCATTTCACCACTTCACTGACCCATGCACACTGGTGTGCAGTGCTACAGAGGGGGAGAAGAGAAGTGGGCAGAGGCAGATGGAGGACAGCAATTAGGGAAGATCGAGGCCTGGAGGTTATGGGAGAGTGTTCCAACTAGTGCAGCTATGATTAAAACAATTTATTACAGAATAACCATTTGACATAATAATTTACTAATATATAAGAAACTATCAGCCTTGATTGCGGTAATGAAACCAATCTTTACCTAGGTTTCAGCCCAAATAATTGACCCGTCTTCAGAATATATACCTGAATCTATAATTTGTCTAAGAGGGCATGTCTTATTTCTAGACCATGCCCTCTTAGACAAATTATAGATTCAGGTGTATCTTCTGAAGAAGGCTCAATTATTTGGGCTGAAACCTAGGTAAAGGTTTGTTTCATTACCACAATCAAGGCTGATAGTGTCTTATATATTAGATTATCACAATTGCTGACTGTGCTGCTATGTTGAAAGTACATCATAATTTACATTTGATGCAGTTACATAGTTACTAGTCTTTTTTAGACCACTTATGTTAGTAAACCTCAATGTGTGCTCCCTCGGTAGCTTGGAGAATGTTGAGATGGTATTCACGTTCCCACCAGGTGTTTCGTAACATGTATTCTGTCACGGTATCCACAGCAACTTGTATCCTAGCCTTCAGTTCATCAATGTCAGCAACTGGTGTGACGAAGACTGTCCTCGATATAGCCCCAGAAAAAAAGGTGAAGGGGCGTAATATCTGGAGAGCAGGGTGGCCAGGGTGTTGGACCGTTCTTTGCAAGCCACCGATCCGGAAATGTTTCATCCAGGAAATCACGCACTATCAAAGCCCAATGGGGGGTGCTCCATCTTGCTGGAAAAGTATCCACGGTCTATATTCTTCTAACTGTGTGGCAATGAACTGTTGCCAAACATGGAAGTAAATGTTAGCGGTAATGGATTTTTCCGTGATGAAAAACAGACCAAAAACCTTGTTATGCATGAGGCCACACCAAACATTCATTTTTTCACTGTTTCACAGTAACTGTACAGTAGCATGTAGAGACTCTGAACCCCTTGTATGGACATTATGCCTCTTTACCATTCCACTGACACGAAAGGTGGATACATCAGTAAAGAATATGCGATTTAAGTAATCATTAGCACCATCAATCCTGTTTAGAATCTCAGCTGCAAATTCAGCATGTGTCAGCAAATCATTCGGTTGCAAGGCCTGCAAGATTTGCACTTTGTAAGCACACAACCTAAGCCTTTCATGAAGAATCTTCACCACACTTGCTTGCGATATTTGAAGTTCACAAGAAGCTCGACGAGTCGATTTAGACGGACTCTGTCGAAATGATTGTCTAACACTATCAACAGTTGCATCACTTACACAAGGCCTGCCACTTCGAGGACGATCTTCAACACTGCCCGTTTCGTTAAACTTTGCATACCTCGCTTTACCGATTTAAAGTCAGGAGGGCTGCGTCCATAAGAAGCCCGAAATTTACGCCGAACACCGACTGGTGATTTCGTTTTGTGAAAAGAAAGCACACATTGCTCTTTCACCTGCTCTGATGCCATTTCTCCAGCAATTAACGTGACCTAACAGACCGCATTGGTGTTGTGGAGCACTAGCACCATCTACTGGTCGCAACAACTAGTAACACTAGCCTATGTAACAGCATCAAATGTAACTTATGACAAATGGTTATTCTGTTATAATTTTTTATGATCAGGGCAAGACTTTGTGCTCACCCTGTATTTCTTCTGTAACCCAACATTTCTTTACAGTCACTTTCGTTGCCTTTATGTCTGTCTGTTCAACTTAAGTGACTGCCCTTTTTTGAAAAGTTCATTCCTCTTCAACTGAACTGCCTACTGTGAATTTTTTGTCACAGCATCTACAGCCTTAGATAACCTCTAACACATCTCGCCCATCCTCAGTGCTTCAGTATCCAACTCCTTCCACTTTGATTCTTCCAGAAGATTATCTTACACTTCTCTCTACTCTTCATTACTCAATAGTGATCCGAGTATCTGCATCTGGGTATGCCTTAAAACCCAATATCCGATTTTGGAATCTCTTCTTACGATCCAAGTGCATCTCCTCCTCTAATAAATCATTAACAGTATATTTGCTATTACCAGCTGAAATTTGTTGCAGACAGAGCAATTGAAATAATAGTCTGCTCACTCAGAACATGGCATACAGACTGTTATGAAAAATACCCAATCACTGAGACATGTAACATTTCACTGCCACACCGAACACTGAAGTGGAACCGAGGCTTGCAGCAGAAAGTGACTGATTACAATCTGGCAACAACCCAAGATTCTTGGATTTCCCAAATCTTAACCACACCATTATGGCTCACCTATATTACCATCGAGGGAGTACATGCAGGTTATGTAATTAACATAAGAACAATGAACAACTGGAACCAACTGAATGAAGCATTGCAGTTGTACAGACACCGACTTCATCTTCGGGAATAGTTTGCTCTGTCCTGTCGCCCAGATTTTGGCTTTTTGTCATTTTCCTAAATCACTTCAGGCAAATACCAGATATGTGCCTTCAACAAGACCACAGCTAACCAACTGTCCTAGCCTCATAAAACATTCTGTGTGCATGTGTACTGGAGCTACTTGTATTCATAGTGTTATGGTGAGACATCTTACACCATCATGACAATTTCTGGGTTAAATAAGCACATACATAAAAAGAGAATAAGATAGATGTGGTCTGATGCTATCTGCTCAAGTAGTCTATGAATGATAAAGTACAGATGAAAATCACAGCTGTATCAGTAATGGTAACGCTAATGCAAAAAGAATGGATAGGAAGATCTGTTACGACTAGACCTCTAACAATATATAACAGCAAATAATCACCACAGAGACTTTTTTAAAATAGTGCAAACTTACATTTTTTTCATCAGATTCAGACTTCTTTTTCATTTCACTCATAGCCACACGTCTCCGTATCATCTTCACCTCCTCTTCTGGACGGATGCGCATCATCATCTCTTCTATGATTGGTCGTATTTGTGGATTACACACACTGGATAGTACAACATGCTATTACGATTGGTTTGCCGTGTTAAAAATAAAAGTTAATAGTCAAAGAAATAATATAAATACAAAAGTTACAAGACAACAGAAAATATCAGGGTATTTACAAATATTTAGCAAATTACACAGCACAGTAGTGTCACCTAGTGAAATGCACAGTTACCACTGTTTTAAAGTTTTTCATTTGTTACTGTTAGAAAAAACAGCTCAGAAACAGACGAACAACTAGAATGACAACACCACAACCAGTGTTCGGCTGTAGTGAACTGTTTAAATACAAACAAATATGAACCTAGACTATACTAGATGCCAGTCTTACAACAACCTTTACTTAGCATTCACTTTCATTGCTTTCATCAACTCTACCAAGTTATCACCTTTCACCCTAAACTAGACTTCAGGCTACTGCTACAGAACTGTGTCATCACAACCAATCAACCCCACTTCAGCACGACACCAGTTGTATCGTACTCATTCTAGCAGCTCACCAGAAACTGGCTAAGGTTTTTCAGCTTGCATTTAAGGAAACTTGCGAAAAATGGAAATTGTGTGTGAGAGATTTGTTATACGACTTTACAATTTTTGTAATGGCCAAAATCAACAACCGTGCCTCAAATCCTATTGTTCAACTTTTGATAATCACCTTCACAGATGGCTGTTTACAATTCATCACAAACATGATTCTGTGAGAAGTAAATTATGTTAAGATGAGATCCGGAAGGACTGGCACATGACTTATTGTGATACATCCCAAGGCACGATGAGACTGCAACGTATTTGATTTTGCATTAAGATCTAGCTATGAAAAAGATCTGTTCCAACAAATGCCACAAAACTGAAGTGTCAATTACTGTAAGGAAATGCTTAAAAAATTCTATCAACGGGAAGCAATATGTCGATACAAAATCCTAACAGGAGACAAAACTGTCATATTCCAGAAACTAAGTAACGATCACTTGTTTGTGTGTCCGAGTCAAAGTGAGACCGAAAGAGGTTTACGATAATTACTGAAGTAGAAAAAATAAATTAGAAACTAGAATGCAGATTACCATGGCTGGCTGATCATGAGAATAGAAAGGAGAAGCAAACTTTCTTTCAACCTTACACTGATACTTCTGAGTCTTGTACAGCTATTGTTATCTGGATTGGATGGAGAGTCACTTAATCTAAAAAAAAACCTTGTGTACACCCCACACAGTCAGCTACCAGAGTAGCAGCATCTGATGTGGAGGCCTAGTGCACACCTTAGACCTGCTGACATGTTTAGAGGGACCCTGCAGTTCTCTAAGGCACAAGTCCAGGGAGTTGCAGCCTAGCTTGCCACAGTATCTTTGAAGTTGCTGGTTCAGTCCTTCCATTCAGCTCAGAACCAAAGTGCCACGATCAGTTTTTGGGACAATGCTGCAAATTTTGAGCTTTATTGAAATTCCTTGCGCATAGCTGGTCTTCTCAACTTTCTCTGCCAGTCACTCGATTGACCCGAGTATGACCTCGGACACCAGATAACGGCTATCATTTATTTGAACGTGTACCACATTCTGCAATTGTTTGCACTCAGTTTCCTTAATGGCTACCAGAATAGCCTCTTCAACATGTTGAATGATGCCCTTAGATGTACCAGAATGAGTGCATGTGGTGTTCTTTCCTGCCTACTGTTGCCATTTCCCTAAGGGTTACCACAATTCGTCTTATGTATGGACTGCTGATGATAATATATCTCTACCTTTTTGAATTTGCTTCCTTTTGGCACTGTACAAAACTGATGAAATGAGTTCCACTGGCTCATGCTCAGTTTCACTTTCGGTAAAAGACAGCACCTCAGACTTGTCGGCTAGGGGGATCGATACAACACCCTGAGTCCTCCCTCACCATCCACCTTGTACAGGATGCCTAGCTCTACCATTGAAATGCCACTCGCAGTCAAGTGGATGAGTAATACTTCTTGCAGAGGACACAGGATCCACAGAAGTGGATATTACTTCAGGTAGTTTTGGTACTGGTACCACAGATACACAACTCTCAAGAGATCTTCCAGCACAATGACTCACAGCAGCTGTTATTTGTTTGACTGTAATCATGGACATTACCAGCTGCTAATGAATGTCAACCAGTTCATTCTTTGAGAGCAGCACTCAAAGTGGGGCTGCATTTTAGCTGGTGAGGTGTGTTACAGGACAGTGAACAAATAAACACTGTAAAAACAGTTGTTCTGGTCTAAAGAAGGACAAAAAAGCCTGTAATGTCCGTTTGCTTAGGAGACGACAGCTTTGATTTTGCTGCTATATTCTACCATTTCCTAATCCACAAAATGTCTGTTGTGGTAGACCTAGAACTTTGTTCGGTGTATTAAAGGGCCATATCAAATGCATTTGTAGCAATGATACCCAAGCCATAGGTTCATTGTCTTCATCATTATCACTCGTTGTTCAAGTTACAGTGTCAGAGTTGGTAGTCAGTTAATTCTGCTTCTGTTGCGCAGTCAGCATCAGCTATACTGATAGTCACTTACGACACTGGGCCCAATGTTTGCTTGTTAAGATAGCAACACATGTTTACATTTAGTTGGTGCCATAATTTAGTTTTACACACTTTAATATGAAGGAAGTATATTATCACTGATTTATAAAAAAATGTGTGGACAGTAACTAGCTAGAAAAAAGTTAATTCATACTAAAAGTGTTGGAACTATCGCACATAGCAGCTGTCAACTGTCTATAGATCCATATTGCAGACAATTAGCCATCACCAAGTCCAGTACTGACTGTAGCAGTGGCCTGTGTAGGTGAACAAACACTGGAAATGGGATAGTCAGACTAAGTGGTTAGTTGGACCATCCGAGATTAGATTAACGAGATTCTACTGTACCACCAAGAATATAATCATGAAATGAAATGCTATAAGACTAGTCTTGTGGTGGGTTTCTGAGACTGCATAATTAAAGAGTCTATTGAAATGGCATCAGGAAACCTAATATATAGGGATGGAGGTTTCAGCCTGCTACGTAGTCAACATGTTAAATAAGGCTTGGGGTCTGACACTCGGTTAAAGATCTTGCTGGCCATCACATCCACCAGAGCTGGGAAACACAGAGAATTTATTTTACAGAATGTAACTGTTGTCTGAAAACCAAGGGCATCACACGTCATAGTTTATATTGGGAATCGTACTTGTCTATAAAGAGCAGCATGAGACCAACAATAGTTCAGTCTGGTTAGGATCCAGGCAGTAAGTATACATGTCAGCAAAATTGCAGGCTTGTTCAGTTGTCAGAAAATTGTGCAGAAAATGTTAACAACTTACAGAATAACTGGTAGCATGCCATTAAGTCTATTTCTCAATGCAATGAATGTGATGTGGTTATAAAATACTGTCCGATGAACAGTATGTGTCCTCTTGGATGTTAGTTATGTGGTACTCTTGGTATGGTGCTCCTTGGTGAATATGGTCCTCAAGAACCCACTGATTGCAATTGTAGGAGTCATGGGATCCCAGGCAGTATGAGTAGCAAAATCTTTGGATGATAAACAATAGTCACAGTAGGCCACAGTCATGTTGCTTTGGTGAATTTTGTTTTATGTGTGTTAGTTGTGATCTATGGCTTACTTGCCTAGTATTTCATCTCCATTGCTGTGAACATCAACAGAGGCTATAAAGAATCAGGTGGCAGCTTAAAACTAGAACAAGATCAGCAAGCCCAACTGTTTATACATATCTGTGCAGTGGTTGGATTGAGACATCAACAGACTGCTGCCTCAGATTGTGAATCCACGTATGTTTTGGAGCTTTTAGTTGGGAAAAGTTGGCACGAGGAACCCTAGTGATTGTCATCTGGGAAATAAGGCTACATCAGCAGATCCAGATTACCCACTGGGGCGAGGCAACCACCAAATTCATTTCTCTAATATTGTGGATTTGTCAAGACCCAGTCATTACTACGTGGGAATTTACAGAGGCCATCAAAATTCTAAATCACAAAAATAACTCGAATAGATAAGGAAGATTGGATTTAGACCAGTTGTACTCCTTACTGCTAAACTCTTCCCCATTACAATTTCCACAACCCAGCTCGGCATAAATTCACAATCTCAGGTAATACTTTTCACAAACTGACAGTTACATGGATAAATATAAACATTTTGGTTTACAGAACTTATTTAAGTTTGAAACAGCTGTCCAAGCCTTTATTGCTTCTGATATGCCTCCAACTTCAGGAGGTGAAACATTACTCGGGTGTATGCTTTAAATCACAGCCTAATGTGCATAAAATAAAATTCACCAAAGACATAAACACCAGCCTTGAAATCCTTCCTTGTATCATCCTGTTGCTTTTAAATTAAGGCACATGCTGGTAAACATTTCTCTTTCTTATAGAGATATAACACCATCTTTCAGGAAACAGTCAACATCCAAATGAATGAGAAATCCTCAGCATAAAAGATCAGCAATGTAGTTGTTGTACCCATCTAAAAATAAACAATAAAATCCACAATTCCACAATTAATGAGCATAGTTTTCATGCAGGACTGTATGTGCATGCACAAAGGTATGCACAAACACCTGACATAAGTTTGGAGACTGCATTGACTATCCTTATCAAGAGCTCACTTAAAACAACAAAGCAGGATTCTCATGTTGTTTCCAATACTGATTTATGATAGGCTTTGCAATTTGGTAAACCATAATTCACATACTTTTATGTAAGATTCTAATGCTTGCACTTGTAACCTCTGGAACTACTGTTAAAACGGTCTATAATTTGAGACAGTTAGTGTGCTTTTCTGCTTGGTTACTTTCTCTGTGAGGCTGCTGTCATCATTATTGCTAACAATTATAACTTTTATTATTTCATGGCATTATAATAAAACTGTATTTTTTCCTTTGTGTATCTGTATATTAAAACAGTTAACTTGGTTTACAATCTGTTACAGTACGAGTGCTAAGGAGTGTGATTCATTCAAGGTTCTGAAGGAGTGTGCACGGAATATAGACTAAAAAATAGTACACTTAGAGAGAGCGCTGCTTTGCCCTAACCTCTTTGGAGATCCCCTGAAGGCTACAGCATCAGAGGAATTTGTAGACCAGCGCATTGAGGAGGTTATTGATATCAAGGTATCATTTTAACAGTTACAAAGTTACAAATATAGTGTTGCTTATGTCATTCTTTCACAACTGTGTATGCAGTTAAAAATAATGAACAGTAAGCTGATAGAAATCATGGATATTTGTTTTAAGAGGCTGGGATGAAAATAATACATGACAGATACATACATCCCAGGTTTCAGTGCTAGTGATGTGTCAGGTAATGAGTCATTTTAGAAGTTGTTTTATTCCTCACATTGTGAATGTGGTTGTTATTCTTGAGTGACCATAAACATGAGCAAGACTTGGATGCCCTTAAGAAGTACTGAAGATTTAAGAGAAACAGTCAACTACAGCTGACAATTTTCCAAGACTATGTAGGCATATCACCACAGTTTGCTATCAGTGCTGGTGGTATACGTAACATGTCGGCTGCCACAAGGCCGCTGGTGACCTCAACAGAGTCTTAGGCCTTTGGGTGCCTGTAGCAAAGCCTAATGCCCGAGGCTATGGCCCTGGCCTGGCTTGGCCTGGTGATGAAACATCCAACAATATGAATGTGACAGTCAGTATTAACACTTGCCTTGGTATGGCTCATATAAATGAAATGAACTGGTATGCTAGTAATGAGATTTGCAACAATTATATGTCAAGGAAAGGGTTGAAAAAACAGTAAATTATTTCCTATATTGTCTGCATCACCGCAGTTTCTGTGATTCGTGAACACGGGAACCCGAATCCCTGTGGTAAATCTTTTTTATGTACTTTGGAGTCTAGCACTGGCTATCCTCTCCTTGGGAGCTTACAACTCTTGGGGGTATGTGTGTGGGGAGCACACAGGAAAGGAAGGAAAATGCCCTTCATCTTTGACTTGATACATAGGATGGCTTCCAAACTGACAACCTGGGTTTTCTCTGATTGATGCTACTTACAGAAACTTCCCAACACTTTATCAGCTAATGTGCTAGGAGCCCAAAACCTGGCATGGTAACCATTCCACTGTAGGGGAACTGTGAGGAACCTGTACAGTTTTAGCCCCATAATGATGAAGGGAAAGCATTTTTGGTGCCCAAGCTACAAACTCCTCATGTAAGCCAAGGAGTATGTGCCTGCTTGTTTACTTTAGGGTGCAGGGACACCAAGCAATGGTTTCCTTGCAGGGTAGTAGCTGCAGTGGTGAAAAACTGTGATGAAATCCCCATTACAGTCACCTTTCATAAGAACAACATGATCCAGAATGTCATAAAGACCTCATGTAATGTGTAGTAACCAAGTAGCACACAAAACTGATCCAAGAAATAAGAATATGGCTTTTATTCATAAACCTCTGGACAATAATGGAAATAAGCCTCTCATGACTTCACATGTAACAAGACAAAAGAATTATACAGAGGTGCAACACGAGTGATACACAGAACAACTGATGCAAACGGTACAAACTAAAAGAACGTAGTGAGAGTGAGTCAGCATTGTTCCGAATGTATATAAATGTGAGTTGCCAGTAGGTGGTGTGGCAGAGACCGTGCCGTGTGCACACTTCCTACAGGTAGCCTCTAGTGCCCAGCCTGCACTGATACAGTTGCCAATTTATTTAAGTACACGTGTGCAGCGACACTACAGTTGGCGCACTCGTGTGATCACGTGCAATAGTAGCAGGATAAGCACACCTCCGCCTCGTGTGAAGTGGGCACCTAGGTGACAGAGGAGATGCCCTCGACTTGACGAGAGACACGTGCATCGAATGCAGAGCGGCAGTAGCTGATGGCAGAAGTGGGATGACGTGCCAGGTGGGGCCCGGTGCACAGGGTCGGAATATGCGGAGACGCGAGCGTGTCTGAGGATGGTAGGCCTGTGTGTCACACGACAACAGCACCGGGCTGGAGAGTGCCATTGCCATCTTTGCATTGTCATCGGGAGGCATGTCCCAGTGCAGAGAAGATGGGGCTGGACTCACCAGTGATTATGGCTGAGGTGATGATGACGAGGGGGCTGGTGGAGGCGGCCCGACTGGAACAGCAGGCTATGACGATGGACCCGAGACCAGTGATTGACCAGCACCCAGTGCTGCACATGGAGAAGGATAGGGGTACCTGCACAAGAGGCAATGATGGGCTCGAGGCAGAGAGTGGCACAATTAGCTGTGGTGATGAGTGCCCCACCTGCGAATCAGTAGCATCTGGTGGCGAGCTGAGGCGCAACTGGTCAAAGCAGTGCATCACCAGCATGTCGGTCGTGCGGATGTCACGAAGGTAGTATCCCTGGTGGCAGTCAGCTGTGGCTGGTATCAACTTGGGCTGGCGATCGCAGCACGAAATGGCCAGACGAACGTGACCTTGGCAGCTGCAGTGCTGGTCGCAGAAGGTGGAGGAGTGTCTGAGGCTGCCAGTCATGAAGCAACTCTGCTGGGTCGTTCCCCCTCCCCCCCCCACTCTCGCACCATGGCTCCAGTGGTGGGAAGCGATAGATACTAGATGCTCATAAAACAGAGAATGGCATTGTCTGGCGAAGAATTGACAACGACCATTTTCATTTTGGACTTGAATGTATGCACTAGTCATTCTGCCTCCTCTACTGATTGGGGGTGGTATGGCGGAGCCATAACATGATGAGTACCGTGAAGGAAACAAAACAGTTGAAAGGTGTGAGAAGTGAATTGGGGCTCATTATGGGAAACTAAGATACAAGGCAACCCATCAGTAGAAAAAGGCCTCAAAAGCATACGGGTTGTGACATCAGCCAATGTCGACACACACCAGAGAATGTAAAGAAACTGGGAAAATGCATCCACAACCGAGAGCCTATAGGAATTGAAGAAGGGATGTGCAAAGTGTACGTGAATGCACTCCTGTAGCTGGCACAATGTGGGCCAGGGGGGCAGAGATGCCCTGGGGTTGTCTTGTCAGGCACACTGCTCACAAGCCACAACAAAACAGACAATTTTGCTTTCAATCCCTGACCAAGAAACATGCCTCCTAGCTAACAGATTAGTACACAAAACTCCCCACTGGCCCTGGTGGAGAAGGGGTAGAACCTCTCATCACAATGCGGCAGAATGACTGCTCTGGGAGAGATGTTTCCCATGGACAACAGCAAAACACCGCCAAAAACAGAGAGGCAGTACTGTAAGGAAAAATAGTTGCACAGGGGGTCCAAAGACTGGTAGTTCAGCCCTGTCGAACAAACCGAACCACCTGGCAGAGAATGGGGTTGACGGTAACACCGATTGATATGCACGAGCTTGTATTTGGGAAACCCTCGACCGCAGCCTACGTTTCAGTATCGAGATGGAAGCAAAGCAATTACTCGAGATGGTCAGGTTTGGAAGCCACAGGAAGGTGGGATAAGGCATTCACATTGGCACGTCTAGACTCGGTCGAAAATGGATTTAGTAATTGAGACAAGAACATTGCCCAGAATTGTAGATGGTGTGCTGCCTTGTCAGGCAAGGAAGTGTGATGGTTAAACAAGAAAACCAAGGGGTTATGGTATGCAGTAAGGTGAAACTTGAAGCCATACAAAAAACATAAAATGTCTGGGGAGCATAGACCACGGCAAGAGCCTCTTTTTCCATCTGAGAGTAATGCCGCTGGGCTGGAGTGAGAGATTTGGAGGTGAAAGGAACAGGTTGTTCAGGGCTTGTTGGCATATGGGTGCACTGGGACTGTGTCGAGGCCTTACTGTGAGGCATCAGTCACCGAGACCGTGTTTTGGTCCGGCGAGTACCCGCAGTGAAACAAAAATTATTAGAAAGCAAAATGGACTCGGCAGTAATTCCAGGCGGAATGACGTCAATTCTGCAACAACTTGATGTCTATTTGAGAAAACCATTTAAGGACAAACTTAAATGCATGCACACGGACTGGCTTTTGAAAAATGACATACAAGTGACACCAGCAGGATGTATAAAACGTGCAGGTTTTGTTGTAAGTGTGCCGTCGGAGTGGTGATGCGTGAAATGTTTTCCAAATCGGACGCTTAAAAAATGTTCGATATCAAATGCACTAGGTGTTATGGAGTATTATGCTCTTTACAAAGAACTGAGCAGCAAGCACTCTAGTGAAAGTGGTTCAGAATTATCTAATTGATATTTTAAACGTTTCATAAAGTTTTTATTATAAATCTAAAAAAATTTTATTGTATATTTCCACTTTTAATTTCTAAGTAATTTTCATTCTTATTTTGTAACTTTTGCTTTTCATACATTTGAAGTCCTCACGAAAATTGTGCTATGAAAAGCCGATTGGTAAGCCTGTGTTAAGTTTTGTCAATATGGCCAACGCTATGTCTCGGATGTTTTCCTACCGGTGACAAGAGACGGTTCCTGTGAATCCTGAATCGGTATGCTCTTTGTCATAATATGAATGTAAACAGTGCACCGTGCATACTTTCGAGTTAGCTCTTACCTCATTTAAATCCTGTTTGCCTAACAAACTCGAGTGAGGCAACAGCAAAGAATGTGCATCTCGTGTACTGTGTACATTCGTACTCTTACGCTGAATAGTAAGACAGACAGAAATGAAGCATAGCTTGTTGCATTGTATCTATAGTTTTCACCCAGCAACCACAGTGCACTGTTCATTCTGATCATGTTGTTATCACACAATACTTTGGGGCATGGCAAACTTTGCTCAAATGTCTGCATCTGACAACTACCTCTAAATCTTCAGTGTACTTAAGACAGGTAGGGGATAAGAACCTGGCCTTCACTGCTAAAGGTAAAGCAGGAGATAGGCCTCAGCTCCTGGGTAAGGTAATGAAGAAACTTCAGTCAGTCCACAAAAAGAGACTGCTTAACAAAACACTTCTGTGTCCTACAGAATATTGCTGGAGTGTGTGGGGTCCATAACAGATGGAACTACCAGGGGATACTGAACATCCATTAAAAAGGGCAGGTTTGTTTTACTCATAGGAAAGTATCACAGAAATAATGAATAATCTGAACTAGCAGATGTTTAAAGATGTACATTAGTTATCACGCAAAACCGTACTTACAAAGTTTCAAGAACCAGTATTACCTTAAGTGAAAAATCTACAAATATTCTTCGGCCCCATACACAGCAGTTCCTCAAAGGCAAGCTTACACCAATTACAGTGCACACACAGGCATTTAAGCAGTCATTTTTCCTGTGTGCCATACACGACTGGAGCAATAAGGAACTCTAACATGTCCCACAATATTAAGTATCCGCTGCCATACATTTCACAATGGTGTACAAGAAAACGTGAAATGATTTTCTTTTGTGTCTATATGATAATCTATTGTAACCGTAATCTTTGAACAGTATACCTCTCAGAGCTAGTCAATTTCATTCTGTTGTCTGTGTTAGTATTTGTTCATTACAATGTGAAAGTTCGAGGATGTCCAGTTAAGGTAGTTGCCATTCCTTGTTGATATACCATGATATAGTCTTTATTTGGAACTCTGTACTTCTGTTTAAAGCTGTGAGGATACGTACTGTATAGTTAGTGAAAATTGGAATGGATTGGCATAATTTCTAATTCTTGGATGTACCTCAAAATTTTCCCAGTTTTCAGTAGCTGATGATGTTATAACTAATTTACAAGTCCTTTCTTTTAAGGAAAACCTCAAAAAAATGATTGAAGAAACAAAAAATAGCCTAGAAGCTCAGAAAAAATTCAATGAATGGTTGTCTGCAACAAAGAATTCACTGATCCAGCAAGTAGAGGAGATAGAAAGCCACTTACAGAAATATGGCTATAAACCTTCACAAAAGAACTCCAGAGATTTGTATCCTTTTGATACTCCAAAGATATGTGAGTATTTATATGTGTGGTTCTGAAATATCAACATATAAGTACAACACCAAGTGAATATGGGTAGCTAGTATAAAACTTGTTGTTGGTTAGCATGATTACCTTAATGTTTAGATTACCCTGTAGTTTATTCTTGTTTTATTCATTCTCTTACAGTTATTTTATACATTAACCATTTTCATACTGGTCATCTTCTAAAAAAACTTAATGTGAAAATATTGTGACAGCATTTTACTGGCAATGCTAGGAATTGTCCTCAAATGCTACTCAAAAGTGACATAGTATTTCATCTGGATACCATATTAAAGCCAAAATAGTGTAAGGTGTAACATCTTACTGGTTTAAGTTTGGTTATTATTAAGAATAACTTGGTTTTATTAAAATTCATTGTAAATTTGTCATGATAATTTGTGATTAATTTATATGCAAACAGTGCATGTTTTAAAGCATTTTTCATTACTTAATTGAACAGAATATGGAAATTAACCACCAACAGAATATTTTGTCATGCAGAATAGTCCCAAGTGCCTGTAGTTTTTCCATTCCATGCCTGCAAATATCTACTGGTTTGATGTTACAGATGTTGTAAAGCAAAGTATGAAATCCAGAATGAGATTTTCACTCTGCAGCGGAGTGTGCGCTGATATGAAACGTCCTGGCAGATTAAAACTGTGTGCCCGACCGAGACTCGAACTCGGGACCTTTGCCTTTCGCGGGCAAGTGCTCTACCATCTGAGCTACCGAAGCACGACTCACGCCCGGTACTCACAGCTTTACTTCTGCGAGTACCTCGTCTCCTACCTTCCAAAGCTGTGAGTACCGGGCGTGAGTCGTGCTTCGGTAGCTCAGATGGTAGAGCACTTGCGCGCGAAAGGCAAAGGTCCCGAGCTCGAGTCTCGGTCGGGCACACAGTTTTAATCTGCCAGGAAGTTTCATATCAGCGCACACTCCGCTGCGGAGTGAAAATCTCATTCTGGAAACAAGGGAATTTTTATGGACAACAATGCACCATGTTTCTGGGTACAATTGTTCACGATTGTTTTGAAGAACATTCTCGATAGTTCAAGCAAATGATTTGGCCACCCACCAAACATTTATGGGACATTATCAAGACATCAGTTCGTGTACAAAATCCTGCACCAACAACACTTTCACAATTATGGGAGGCTGTAGAGGCAGCATGACTCAGTATTTCTGCAGGGGCTTCCAATGAGTGGTTGAGTCTATGCCAAGTCAAGTTGCTGCACTATGCCAGGCAAAAGATGGTCCGACACAATATTAGAAGGTATGCCATGACTTGTCATCTCAGGGTATACAGTCCCTGCTGGTTACATGCCCAAAGGTACAGCTGCTGCCTCTGTTACTGCTACAATGGGAGACAAGGTGCAAGTTAGTAGCCAGAGACATCCAGTGAAGACATCCTGTAAAGAAAATTGGAATACAGAAAAGTGTCAACAGTTGCTCTTATTGTGAGCTAACACCGTTAAGTTTTCTCCAAAATGAGTTTAACTTACTTTGTTGTTGTGGTCTTCAGTCCTGAAACTGGTTTGATGCAGCTCTCCATGCCACTCTATCCTGTGCAAGCTTCATCATCTCCCAGTACCTACTACAACATACATCCTTCTGAATCTGTTTAGTGTATTCATCTCTTGGTCTCCCCTATGATTATTACCCTCCACGCTGCCCTCCAGTACTAAATTGGTGATCCCTTGATGCCTCAGAACATGTCCTACCAACTGATCCCTTTTTCTAGTCAAGTTGTGCCACAAATTTCTCTTCTCCCCAATCCTATTCAATACCTCCTCATTAGTTATATGATCTACCCATCTAATCTTCATCATTCTTCTGTAGCACCACATTTCGAAAGCTTCTATCAAATACTTTAAGAAACGACTTCCTGTCACTTAAATCTATACTTGATGTTAACAAATTTCTCTTCCTCAGAAACGTTTTCCTTGCCATTGCCAGTCTACATTTTATATCCTCTCTACTTCGACCATCATCAGGTATTTTGCTCCCCAAATAGCAAAACTCCTTTACTGCTTTAAGTGTCTCATTTCCTAATCTAATTCCCTCTCACATCTTGCTCACAAGATGGTAGAGTTTTGTCAGGACTGGCTCTCCTAAGGCGTCAGTAGTTCTAATGGAATGTTGTCTACTCCCAGGCCTTATTTCGACTCTGGTCTTTTAGTGCTCTGTCAAACTCTTCACGCAGTATCGTATCTCCCATTTCATCTTCATCTACATCCTCTTCCATTTCCATAATATTGTCCTCAAGTAAATTGTCCTTGTATAGACCCTCTGTATACTCCTTCCACTTTCTGCTTTCCCTTCTTTGCTTAGAACTGGGTTTCCATCTGAGCTCTTGATATTTATACAAGTGGTTCTCTTTTCTCCAAAGGTCTCTTTAATTTTCCTGTAGGCAGTATCTATGTTATCCCTAGTGAGATAACCCTCTACATCCTTACATTTGTCCTCTAGCCATCAATGCTTAGCCATTTGCACTTCCTGTCGATCTCATTTTTGAGATGTTTGTATTCTTTTTCGCCTCCTTCATTTACTTCATTTTTATATACATTTACTTGGCTGCAGGCCAACTTTTCGTAGGAATGTCTAATGGATCACTTTGGTTCAGCTGTAGGCAAAGCTGGTGGCAGACTGTGGTTCGCTGATAGAATATTAGGGAGATGTGGTCAGTCTACAAGAGCGATTCCTTAAAAATCACTAATCTGACCTATGCGAGACTATTGCTCAAGTTAGTGTGATGCATGCAAAATAGGACTAATGGGGGACATTGAACATATTCAGAAGAGGACAGCATGAATGGTCAGAGGTTTGTTCGACTTCTCAGTGTGTCACAGAGATACCGAAGAAACTGAACTGGCAGACACTTGAAGATATATGTAGATTGTCCCTAGAAAACTTACTACAAAATTTCAAGAACCAGCTCTAAATGATGGGTCTAGGAATATACAGCATCTCCTGTAGGGATTGTGAGGGTAAGATTAGAGTAATTACAGTCTGCACAGACACATTTCAACAGAATTTTTTTCTGCATCTCTATATGTAAGTGGAATGGGAAGGAGCCCTAATAAAATGATGGGTGCAGTGGGACATTCCCTACCATGCTGTTCAGTGGTTTGCAGAGTATGCTTGTAAGTAGCAGCTAAATCAAACCAAGTAAGGAATAAAGCTGCTACTTTGAAAAACTTTTTATCAAACAGCTTTTATACACAACATAATATTTCAACAATGGAAAATCTAGGATGGAAAAATTAGAGTATCATGAAAAGGATGGATTGCTGGTGTTGAGTTGTAGACAGACAAACAATTAGACTGGTTTCTTTTTTAAGAGAAAATGGTTTCCTACATGTGTAAATATTCAGCCATGGTTGCAGTTGTCACGAAGCCTCACAACAGCTGCTACTTGCCATATAGCTAACATACCTTTTAAATCTTTGAGTCTAGATATTCAGTTAATTTGTAGAAAGAATGACTAATGAGATAGGTTTTAAGTTTTCTTCTGAACTGGTTGTGATTACCCATTTTTTGCTTTGTCTGATGGGAAGTAGAATACTTTTGCACCAGGTAGAATACATTGCATGGGGGGGGGGGGAGAAAAAACAGTTCAGCTTCAATTTATTTTTGTCAGCAACATTGTAAATATATTGGGAAGTAAATGCAAGAATTTAGGTTTTTAAAAAGGCGTCTGCAAGATGAGCAGTTTTCTACTTAACATGCTATTCTTACTGGTCACTTCTTCTGGTCATTTCTTTAGGTACACACTTCAGAAGATAATTCCAGAAGGCAATGAGGAGTGAAAACATGTGAAACAAACCACCACAATGAGAGATGCTCCTAGCAAAACATGCAGAACTGACCATTTAGATTTGTTTATCAATATGTTGTCTCCAGTTTAACTTGTTTTCCAACAGGACTCGAAGGCATTTCACACAGGGAATTGAATGAAGGAAAAAAGTTCTAAATTTTATAAACTCCCTCTTGATTGTCAAGTCTTAAGGAGTCCAGTTAGAAGCCCAAAGCCACTGAACTTGAAGTGCCTTAGCAAATGATGTTTTGAAACTGACAGATCTAGGCTAGTTATCTGTTTGGCCCCAACAATACGGGAATATTAAGATGATAGTTGTTCTTACGTGTAAGGGGAATAGATAGGCACCAGGTATTTATTGAATCACGCTGATATGGAGGCTCTTTGTTGATAGATTCCTCTTTCATTGAAGAGGCATTCATCCATGGTAAGGTATACTGTGTAGATGTAGTCATTACCAAATCAGTTGGCATAAAATAATGCATTGTCCATCTTATGGCTGGCTGTTCCAGAATGAACAACATAAAAGGAAACCATTTTGGAGGTTGACGATCACATGATCATCTTCCCTTCACACTTCTCACAGGATATCTACTATTCTATGTTGATTACATTATAGCTATGTCTAGTTGGCTCATTGTCATATTATCAGGCAAGGGGACCCATCGTATTGCCATTGTGAAGCCCCTTGTTGGTGCCCCACATTATGCTAGTGCCCCCAACTTCACTGCCCTGTGATGAACACTGGTGCTTCACAATTCTGGTCTCGGTAGGTGATGTCCAAGCTGTGGACATGGTTTTTAAACTTTAGAGAGAGTTTTTGTATTCATTTAAAGTGTGTCACCATGGTCTCATCTTATTTTTCCCCATTCTGTGATGCGAGCATTCTGCCACTATTCTGCAATGAATAAAGAGCTGTTATCAGATGAGGAAGTAGACATTCAGCTACAAACTAGGTGCGTGAGAGGAGCAGGGGAGGTGGAGCAGTTGTGACTCTGGCTGCTTCAGATCGCCTACATCTCCTATTTCATTGCAGTTCCTTACTTTTTGATGTTTATTTTCCTCCTCCTGTTTTTCACCTGGCTCCCTGTCTCAGGTGACGCCACAAAGAAAAGAGTAAATTGGCAGTCTCTACTTTCCTTCTTCCAGAAAGTTTTTGGCGTAGATTATTAAAGAAATTAATGGGAGGTGATGACCTCAATGTTTAGTCCCTTTCAAACTCCTCAAAAATTCGACAATACTATGGGAAGGATAGATTGCTACTCACCATATAAAAGAGATGTCGAATGGCAGACGTGCGACAAAAAGACTGCTGCACATGGTGAACTTGCAGCCAAAAGGCCTCCATTTAATCTAGCGAACATACGTGCATTCGTGCAAGTGCAACTAACACACAAGTGACCACTGTCTCTGGCCACTGAGTTTAGTCTTAGTCATAGCTTTGCCCTCGTGCCAAGAGTTGTCATGTGCTCAGTTATTGGCTGTGCAAACCAACTGTGTGCTCGAATACATTGTCAGGTGCTTATCTACGTGGGTTCAAAAGTTGTGCTTCCTATAGTTCAATTCGCATGAGTAATTTGTTCCACTCACGGGATTCTGTTACCCAGTTGTTACAAAGTCATCATTGGTGTTTGTAGTACCTGTAATGACCGTGTGGAGTAGCGGCGTTGTCATGCCTGCTGCAAATACTAAAACCTTCAAGAGGGATTCTGATTCAACAACATTGCAACCAGAGATGGGTAATAGGTGTGTGGATACAATGTGAAAACAGCATGGACAATGTGTTGGAAGCATTCTTCCCAATAACTGAAAACACGTATGCCATGTGAAATAGAAAATTATAATGATATTGTGTCAGGTCAGTTCTGTAGTGCTAAAAATAAATGGTGACGAGAGAAACACAATGTGCATAAAGTGTAAATGTGTCTACCCAGATTATAGTGGAACAAAAAGGACTACAAGATGGTGACCAATTTCTATGTCTCATCAACCGGAAATACGGAAGCGTCCGATCCCACCTGTCTGCTTTGACTGATGACGTCACAAATCTGGCGGAAACGACCATAAACGACAATTCCAATATGGTGCATATAAAGTCGTTACATACACATTATGAAGATGAAAATACATCGAAACACATACACACACATGTTCCACAAGAAGCCTAATGACACTAATGGTACAAATGCGGGAAATTGGGAGTTTTTGGGTGGGGTCAAACTAAATATAAACAAATTTAGACACTCACTCCCATACAAAACCACGCAAAACGACGAAAAAAATCGACGTCACAAAACTCCCCAAATACCAATAAACACAATACCATCTGGAATCGGATACTTCCCTCGACGTATGTAGCTCTATAGCAGCTCCCAACCCCATAAGTTAGGATCGAACACTTCTCTTTACCTTGTTGTTGTTGTGGTCTTCAGTCCTGAGACTGGTTTGATGCAGCTCTCCTTGCTACCCTATCCTGTGCAAGCTTCATCATCTCCCAGTACTTACTGCAACCCACATCCTTGTTAATCTGCTTAGTGTATTCATCTCTTGGTCTCCCTCTATGATTTTTACCCTCCACGCTGCCCTCCAATGCTAAATTGGTGATCCCTTGATGCCTCAGAACATGTCCTACTAACCGGTCTCTTCTTTTTGTCAAGTTGTGCCACATACTCCTCTTCTCCCCAATTCTATTCAATACCTCCTCATTAGTCATGTGATCTACCCATCTAATCTTCAGCATTCTTCTGTAGCACCACATTTCGAAAGCTTCTATTCTCTTCTTGTCCAAACTATTCATCATCCATGTTTCACTTACATACAAGGCTACATTCCATACAAATACTTTCAGAAGCGACTTCCTGACACTTAAATCTATACTCGATGTTAACAAATTTCTCTTCTTCAGAAACGCTTTCCTTGCCGTTGCCAGCCTACATTTTATATCTTCTCTACTTCGACCATCATCAGTTATTTTGCTCCCCAAATAGGAAAACTACTTTAATTGTCTCATTTCCTAATCTAATTCCCTCAGCATCACCCGACTTAATTAGACTACATTCCATTATTCTCGTTTCGCTTTTGTTGATGTTCATCTTATACCCTCCTTTCAAGACACTGTGCATTCCGTTCAACTGCTCTTCCAAATCCTTTGCTGTTTCTGATAGAATTACAATGTCATCGGCGAACCTCAAAGTTTTTATTTCTTCTCCATGGATTTTAATACCTACTCCAATTTTTCTTTTGTTTCCTTTACTGCTTGCTCAATATACAGATTGAACAACATCGGGGAGAGGCTACAACCCTGTCTCACTCCCTTCCCAACCACTGCTTCCCTTTCATGCCCCTCGACTCTTATAACTGCCATCTGGTTTCTGCACAAATTGTAAAAGCCTTTTGCTCCCTGTATTTTACCCCAGCCACCTTTAGAATTTGAAAGAGAGTATTCCAGTCAACATTGTCAAAAGCTTTCTCTAAGTCTACAAATGCTTGAAACGTAGGTTTACCTTTCCTTAATCTTTCTTCTAAGATAAGTCGTAAGGTCAGTATTGCCTCACGTTTCCAATATTTCTGCGGAATCCAAACTGATCTTCCCCAAGGTCGACTTCTACCAGTTTTTCCATTCGTCTGTAAAGAATTCGCGTTAGTATTTTGCAGCTGTGACTTACTAAACTGTTAGTTCGGTAATTTTCACATCTGTCAACACCTGCTTTCTTCGGGATTGGAGTTATTATATTCTTCTTTAAGTCTGAGGGTATTTCACCTGTCTCATACATCTTGCTCACCAGATGGTAGAGTTTTGTCAGGACTGCCTCTCCCAAGGCCATCAGTAGTTCTAATGGAATGTTGTCTACTCCCGAGGCCTTGTTTCGACTCAGGTCTTTCAGTGCTCTGTCAGACTCTTCACGCAGTATTGTATCTCCCATTTCATCTTCATCTACATCCTCTTCCATAACATTGTCCCCAAGTACATCGCCCTTGTATAGACCCACTATATACTCCTTCCACCTTTCTGCTTTCCCTTCTTTGCTTAGAACTGGATTTCCATCTGAGCTCTTGATATTCATACAAGTGGTTCTCTTTTCTCCAAAGGTCTCTTTAATTTTCCTGTAGGCAGTATCTATCTTACCCCTAGTGAGATAAGCCTGTACATCCTCACATTTGTCCTCTAGCCGTCCCTGCTTAGCCATTTTGAGACGTCTGTATTCCTTTTTGCCTGCTTCATTTACTGCATTTTTATGTTTTCTCCTTTCATCAATTAAGTTCAATATTTCTTCTGTTACCCAAGGAGTTCTACTAGCCCTCGTCTTTTTACCTACTTGATCTTCTGCTGCCTTCACTACTTCATCCCTCAGAGCTGCCCATTCTTCTTCTACTGTATTTCTTTCCCCCATTCCTGTCAATTGTTCCCTTATGCTCTCCCTGAAACTCTGGACAACCTCTGGTTCTTTCAGTTTATCCAGGTCCCATCTCCTTAAATTCCCACCATTTTGCAGTTTCTTCAATTTTAATCTCCAGTTCATTACCAATAGATTGCGTTCAGAGTCCACATCTGCCCCTGGAAATGTCTTACAATTTAAAACCTGGGTCCTAAATCGCTGTCTTACCATTATATAATCTATCTGATACCTTCTAGTATCTCCAGGATTCTTCCATGTATGCAACCTTCTTTCATGATTCTTGAACCAAGTGTTAGCTATAATTAAGTTATGCTCTGTGCAAAACTCTACCAGGCGGCTTCCTCTTTGATTTCTTATCCCCAATCCGTATTCACCTACTATGTTTCCTTCTCTCCATTTTCCTACTCTCGAATTCCAGTCACCCATGACTATTAAATTTTCGTCTCCCTTCACTACCTGAATAATTTCTTTTATTTCATCATACATTTCTTCAATTTCTTCATCATCTGTAGAGCTAGTTGGCTTATAAACTTGTACTACCGTAGTATGCATGGGCTTCGTATCTATCTTGGCCACAATAATGTGTTCACTGTGCTGTTTGTAGTAGCTTACCCGCACTCCTATTTTTTTTTATTCATTATTAAACCTACTCCTGCACTACCCCTATTTGATTTTGTGTTTACAACCCTGTATTCACCTGACCAAAACTCTTGTTCCTCCTGCCACCGAACTTCACTAAATCCCACTATATCTAACTTTAACCTATCCATTTCCCTTTTTAAATTTTCTAATCTACCTGCCCGGTTAAGGGATCTGACATTCCATGCTCCGATCCGTAGAACTCCAGTTTTCTTTTTCCTGATAACGACGTCCTCCTGAGTAGTCTCCGCCCGGAGATCCGAATGGGGGACTATTTTACCTGTGGAATATTTTACCCAAGAGGACGCCATCATCATTTATCCATACAGTAAAGCTGCATGCCCTCGGGAAAAATTATGACCGTAGTTTCCCCTTGCTTTCAGCCGGTCGCAGCCCCAGCACAGCAAGGCCGTTTTGGTTCATGTTGCAAGGCCAGGTCAGTCAATCATCCAGAGTGTTGCCCCTGCAACTACTGAAAAGGCTGCTGCCCCTCTTCAGGAACCACACGTTTGTCTGGCCTCTCAACAGATACCCCTCCATTGTGGTTGCACCTACGGTACGGCCATCTGTATCGCTGAGGCACGGAAGCCTCCCCACCAAAGGCAAGGCCCATGGTTCCTCTCTCTCTCTCTCTCTCTCTCTCTCTCTCTCTCTCTCTCACACACACACACACACACACACACACACACACACACACACACACACACACACCAACGAAAAAATACTCAACCAAAAGAAAAACCCGACCCACCCACACCTCAACCCCCTCCAACCAACCCAACCTCCCCCCTCAACCCAAAATAAAAATCTCACAAACAAAAACCAAATGCAACATAAAAAAATCTCAATCACACACTACAACTCAACAAAAACTTCAGCAAAATAGATCCTCCACAACTAAAACACGAACAAACACACTCTTCCCCCCCCCCCACCCTCGCAAACACTCTAACACAAAATAAACCACCCACCCCACCCTGAGCTGCAGCCAGCCAGTCACCCACCCACCCACCTACCTACCCAGACCACCCTAACCAACTACTTTCGGCCTATACATTTTACTCACAGCCCTTAAGAAAACCCGAACAACACAATAGCCCTCAGGGATACTCTTCTGCCAACAGTACTCATCTAAATGAGACTGAAGGTTAGAACAGCGCCTCTTCCCCCTCCCAAGAACTGCCTTAACCACCCCCCACATCCCCTCTATTGTATTGGTAGAAGCCCCCATCTCATAATTCTTGAACTCTAAGCTATGATTCACTACTAAATGATGAAATCCGATCTCACCCAACCCCCTATATGAAGAAAAAGCATCAGAAACTACTGTGGACCCTGGCTCTATATATTCCTCAATTAACCCTACTAATTCAGCCTTAGACCTCCCTTCCACAACCCTAAAAACACATTCGGAACACCCACCCCCTGGAACAACAGCCCCCCACACCCAGAGACCAGCCACAGACTTACCCCTCCCATACTTCCTTTTCCTAAACTGCGACTCGTCCACCTCCACAACAACCCCATGCCCCCCCCCCCCTCTCCCCCCCCCAGCTTACCCCTGTACTTAGTAAACTCTGAACACACTTCACAACAAAAAGAAAACCAATCAAGCACACTCCTCTCACTCTCACCAGTCTCATGCATGCAAAAACTGTGTGGGGATCTATAACAAAAGTAATAAGTAACCAGTACTATCTCGCACATGCCCAACCTAGACTTCTCGAACCAGGTACCGCGCCGTATGGAACGCCAAATGTCGTCTTTCCTACAGCGCCACATATAACCGACCCTGGTCTGAGAGGCCGGAACTTTAGCCAACTTCTTGACCACCTTGGCAATTAAGCCAAAAAGCTGCAGAAACTTAATGAGCTCTAAAGGGGTGTTCCCCATCATAGCCCTCAAACGGGAACTATTAATCTTATCTGTCATATCCATTCCTGATCAAAAAACAACAACCGATTAAATTTAATAAAAATACCACACGACGTACAGCGATCACCACTAAATTAACCTTCACACAAAACCACAAAATCATTAACCACTGAAACGAATTCCACTTCAAACACACTCGAACAATACTTGACACTGAGCAACAGCTAACTGAGCCCAAAACACCAAACAAATGAAAACCCTGAACATACCACCAGAGGGCACAACAAACCACAACACGATGACATCTACAAACACGCCACACCAAACTCCGTGCCGTCATGACATCACACACCATAACACCCTTATGTCACGGGTCAAAACCGACGCGTGGGATCGGACGGTTCTGTTGACCCCAACAACCTTATCTGTAATAATGGGGACATAGATGTGGACAACAGCAGCAGAATTGGGAGAGCTTCTACAATCTTCCAACATATATTCAAAGGGTGTGTCCACAAAGCTTTGGTCGTACTATTATCATCCTTCCGATGGCCATATATGCATGTTAGATGTGGAAAATATCAGTAAAATTGATACACAAGCTCAATGTTTTATACCAACAATTCTTCAGGAAAGTTCTGAAGGTCAGTTATCACCACCACATTTCAAATGAAGAAGTGCTGAGAAGTGGTCTATCCAGCCTGCACAAAGTCATTGCTGAAAGAAGGCTGAAGCTTGTGGGGCATGTTCTCTGCATGAAAGATGGAACAACCCCAAATCAACATTTCTGTTGAAATAAACAGGAACTAACTGTAAGTCAGTGGGTGTTACCTATAACAGCTACTAAATGAAAAGGCACTAAAAGGTTAAGAAGTAACAAGCTAGTAGTCAAGTAATTCTGTACAGTCTTTGTGAGGTATTTCAGGGCAAGAGCCCAGGTCAGTGGAAGACAAGTTGCATCGCTATGATGCCCATCTGATCACAACTGAACCGTTTGTCCGAAAATTAAATTTCAGTTGTTTGCCAGTCTTCCTCTCCAGACATCATGTATTGTGACTTATTGCTATTTTTTAAATGAAGATGCCTTTGAAAAAACCCATTTTGAAAGGAGAGTAGACAAAGTGCAATATGATGATTGATAGCAGTAGATCATAATAGAAGAAATTTCTTTGAGGTGTTTTAAGCATTGGAAGGTTTGATGGGTCAATGCTTTGATGTGATAGGATTCTACTCTTAGGATTGCAACCCCATCACATACACCATATATTTTTCCTACCCAAAATATTAGGTTGGAAGCATGGATTCTGAAAACATGATAATGTGAAACCCAACTAGCACTTTTCTCACATGACATACGGGAAGCTATATATCAAGGCAGTCAGGTGGACGCATTATTTCTTGATTTCCGGAAAGCATTTGACTCGGTACAATACCTTTGCTTATCATCAAAAGTTCGATCATATGTGTTATTGAGTGAAATTTGTGACTGGATTGAAGACTTGTTGATAGTAAGGACACAGTAGTTTATCTTGGATGGAGTCATTGTCAGATGTGGAAGTAACTTAAGGTGTGCCCCAGGCAAGTGTGTCAAGACCCTTTCTGTTCATGTTGTATGTTAATGACCTTCCAATATTACATTTTAAGCACTGTTCTCCTTTGTAATTTCATGCATAAATGCAATGTTTGATTATAAACTTATTAATGAGAAAATTATTTTTTAAAAATTACTTGACACATTATTTCTTTACTTTGTTTCTCGTGGAATACAATATATAGAAGTAGTATAAGTATTGTGTGTGAGTGTGAGTGTTTTGTATCTCAGGAGAAGGCCATTTTGCGTAAAGCTTGTGTGTCTAGCAGTCTTTCTGTTGTGTCTGTCTGTGACTCAATGTCTCCTCCAAGTGGCGAGTAGCAATCTATTCTTTTCATAATTTATATAAAATCTTTGAAATGCTAATGAAACAAACATATAGTGGAAGCATTGGCATATCAACTGTTTGTATTTTTCAGAATTATTCTCCTTGACTCTGTAGATAATTTCCAAAACCCACAGTCCTGTAAAATGTACTATGAAAGTGCACATACTTCACTCTGTCTTTCTGTTTGTGTGTCAGCTTCATAATGGTTGAAAAATAAAAGTGCAATCTTTATTTTATCCAGCATTTGTAACACCATATTCAGTTACACATCGTGTTCAATAAATTGCATCCTGCAAATGAGTATTTAGGGATATGGAGTGAGTCAAGTTGTGTATTAGCGAGCAAAAGAGTCATTGCAGGCAACTTCTGTGAAATATACTAACCACAAATTACAACTGTCACATTGTTAGTTATGGGAATTGCTTCTAGATTATTTTGTAATGTGTTATAAATAATGGTATTATGTATGTAAAGTTGTCCTCGAACTGAAGGTTGGTTTGGACACTACAGTAGTTCAGTAGCAGGGTTCTTTGTTTGAGCTTAGAACTGATTTACCAACCAATTATAGGAGAGACATACGTTTTAATGTTGACTCAGAATCATTACACAGCTTGTAATTTTTCACATGAACTGATGATCACTTGGTAATTTACAGAAAAGTATTAGGGCCACTGTAGTGCTGAACCCCAGACCTTTGGATTTGTAGCCAGAGAGCCGCCAAGTCAGCTAATCGCTGTGTCTTAGAAGACACTTTACCTTTCATTATTTCTCACATCAGGGTGTCTCTATTGATTTCAGATAGCGATACTGGCTGTCTGTATACTGAAAAGTTGAAATCTTGTTAGGCATGTACTGAAACTTAGACTGTTGAATCTTAATACTCAGTAAGCGATAAGATGCTCTTGTATTTAATTTTTGAAAAGCTAGAGATTTCAAATCTCCTCTCTGGTTTTTACTGGCAGCCTGTTACTTTTGCACAAGAATATAAAACTACATTCTGAAACTGTAACATTTTCAATTTTAGTACTGTGGTTTTAAATTTCACTGTTCATCTTAAGTTTGATGTTCATTTCTCATCAGACTAATGTTTTTGTAACAATTGTAAATGATTATTACCTTCATCTCAGACTTGGTCATGCTTAGCCCACAGTTTTTTTGTTAGAGCAATGAGAATGCATATATAGAAACCACAGTCTGAAAATTCAGGTGTGCCGTGTTTTAATTATAGGTTATGACTGGCTGTATTGCAAGGTGGGGTAGTGCAATATGTCTATAATCCTGCCAAAACAATGAGACTGGAAGTAATCTGCCCAAATAGTTAAGAAACATATTCAGTCTCTCAGTAATATGAAGAAGAGAGAAGGCTGCCCACCACATGTAGGAGACATTGAGTCAGTCTCTCTCTCTCTCTCTCTTTCTCTTTCTCTCTCTCACACACACACACACACACACACACAAAATGGAAAACAGCTAACCTTTCAGTAAAACTACAATGAAATTTTTGCTAAAAGATAAGCAGTCTTTTCATTGTGTCTGTCTGCAACTCAATGCCTCCTCCTATTCGATGAGTAGCAATCTATCATTTTTCATATTGTTGTTGTTCTGTACTGAACTTGCATTATTTCTTCCTGTGTCACCAAAAGACTATTTCCATATGCTTTCCTAATGTCCCGTTATTTCCTGCCCCCTTATTGTCCTGTATGTCTCTCCCCTCCCAGCAGGGCCAGTCCTTCACTATTCTACACACACACACACACACACACACACACACACACACACACACACACACACACACACACCTTCCAAGGCATCCACTTTGTACCAAAAAACACCAAGATTTCTCAAACTAAAAACAAAAAAAAATATTTCTTTTTATTCCACACATTTTCAGTATCGGTACTCCACCTATGGAAAGTCTGTTTGATTAAGGCAGTGCTTGACATCAACACACAGAAAAAAAGCAAATAATGGAATCTTACTTATTGTGCATGTACAATGAAGTGACAAGTCATGGGATAACAATGTGCACATATATAGATGGTGGTAGTATTGTGTACACAAGGTATGAGAGGGCAGTGCATTGGCGGGGCTGTAATTTGTACTCAGGTGAGTCATGTGAAAAAGTTTCCAGCATGGTTGTGGCTGCACAGTGGGAATTAAGTCTCTGAATGTGGAGTGGTAGTTGAAGCTAGACTAATGTGACATTCCATTTAAGAAATCATTAGGGAATTCAATATTCCGTGATCTTCAGTGTCAAAAGTGTGCCGAAAATAGCAAATTTCAGGCATTACTTCTCACCATGAGTGAAGTGGTGGCCAGTGACCTTCACTTGATGACTGAGAGAGGTGGCATTTGTGTAGAGTTGTCAGTGTTAACAGACAAGCAACAGTGCATGCAATGACCATAGAATTCGATGTGGAACATATGATGAACGTATCCATTAGGACAGTCCAACGAAATTTGTGTTAATGAGCTATGGCAGCAGATAACTGTTGCAAGTGCCTCTGCTAACAGCATAACATCATCTGCAGTAATTCTCCTGGCTTGTGACCATATTGCACGGACACTAGATGACTTGGAAACTATGGCCTGTTCAGATGAGTTTAGATTTCAGATAATGTGGGCTTTGTTTACATGAAATGGACCAGGTTCTGTGGTCCAACCTTACCAATCATTGACAGGAAATGGTTATGTTCAGCAGCTTGGAGACCATTTGCAGCCATTCATGGATTTCAACTTCCCAAACAATTGTGGAAGGTCACAGTTCTTTGCTGTTGGTTTGAAGAACATTCTGGACAATTTGCACGAATTATTGGGCCACCAGATTCCCCGACATAAATCCCATCAAACATTTATAGGACATAAATGAGAGGTTAGTTTGTGCACAAAATCCTGCACCAGTAACACTATTTGCAGTTATGGATGGCTATAGAGACACCATGGCTCAATATTTCTGCACGGGACATCCATTGAGTCCGTGCCACATCGAGTTTCTGCACTACGCCAAGCAGAAGAAAGTCCAACATGATAGTAGGAGGTATCCCAAGACTTCTGTCACCTCACTATGCTGTATAGTAAGAAGAATACACAATTTTGTTTGTATGTGGTTGTGGAGTATACAGGATGTGAAACGTACACAAAGCTGCCAACTGTAGCCGCAACAATGGCTCCACCCAGGCTGAGCATTGGGTTGAACTGAGATTTGACTTTAGGTATGGGTAATTCGTTCTATTCTAAAACCGTGTACCGGATCAAGACATGAACTGAGGACCTTTGATTTTTCCGTGGCAAGTGCTCTACTGACTGAGCTACCCAAAAATACGCCTCTGTGAAGTTTGGAAGGTAGAAGACCAGATAATTATGGAAGTAAGACTTTGAGGGCTGTTCACGAGTCGTGCTTGGCGACCTCAGCCGGTAGAGTATGGGCCCGAAGAAGGCAAAGGTCCACACTTCAACTTTTGGTCCAGCACACACATTTAGTATGTCAGGAAGTTTCATATCAGTCCACACTCCACCACAAAGCAAAAATTTCATTCTGGCATTCTATTCTGCTTCAGCCTTATGGCAGAGTTCATCAGTCATAGCAGCTGTTGGTTGTTGGCGTGCCAGTCTCTCAGCAAATGGCCAGGTGTTTTCAGTTGGTCAAAGTTCTGGAAAACATATTGGCCAGAGCAGTAGCAGAACAATCACTGTATCTAGGTGGGTAGGTCAGGACAGCAATGGTGACATGTGATATTAAGTTGCCTCGTTCACAGATTGTCACAGTGACTTCGGAGACTCATCTCGGCTAAGCCACTTGCCAGAAATGCAAATTATGCTGTCTGTATTAATATCTGTTGGAACCAGAAGTGATTGTGTTGAGGTGTTATATCATGTTTTATGTAATGTAATATACCCGTGTATAAATTTCTGTTTGCCATTATAGAATTATTCATACCTAGATCGGACTAGCTGTGCAGTCTTCGTTACTGTGGACTTTATTTTCTTCTGCAACTTCTGTGCTGGAAGTTGAACAGATCTCTTACAAATCTCAAATTTCCAATAAATAATGTAGAAACGTTCTTTGTTAATATGAATACATTGATCTATTAATTACAACAGTCAAACATGTCATACATTCCTTTATGACCAAGGAGCAGTATCATTAGATTTGCTCAATACAATTACGTATGACAGTAATTGACCTTTATTCTCTCTTGGATGACAGCTAACTGAACGATCTCAAAGACTCTCCAGATATTGGGGACATCATCACGACTGTCACAGACGTCCTCCTCCTGTGGATTGTACCATATCTCCAAGGTAGGAGCAGACAATGCAAAACCAACAGGTACTATGAAGCTTAGTAAGATTCCTGTTGTCATCCTGACTAGCAGATATGCTGTGTCCATTCAACTTAAACACACAGAAAGAAAACAAATTTCCAAACAGCATGCTATACTAACTCATTACTTAAATTTTTGTTGTTGCAATCATCATTCGTTGGTTTGGTAAATGTTGTGCAACACCTCTGCTTGTTAAAGTGATATGTTACCTTAGAACTTGTGAACTTGGTAGTGCCCCCATATCATCACACTAGGTGCTGGGCTCATATGACAATGTTTATACTCAGAGCTACCCCACATGATTACATCCATCACAATAGTGTATGCAGAGCTGGGACTCATCTAAACAGAATTTGTCTTGTCAGTATTAAATACAATGTTTTTGTTGCGCACACCGCTGTGGTTGTGCCTCTTTCCACCGGTGTTCTTCTCACTGCCACTGTATTAGTGGATGTCACCACAGTGACAAACATACTGACAGTAGATAGTGCTCCAGACTTCGTCCCACTGACCATGTGGATACTCGTGTTACTGCAAAGTAGCCAGTTTCTTGCCATCTCTCAGGTTTTATCGGAGTGACAGATTGTGTTCTTCCAGTTATTTTGCTGAGTTGTTTCCATTTTATGCACAACATGTTGATTACTAGCCCAACTGTCTTCCTAAAGTGCTGCAAAGTTTGCTGCTGTGTGTACTCGATGCATGCACTCCGAAAGACTTGACTGTTATTATTGGTGTCATGCTGCTATTTCTAGCTGAGTTGGATTCCAGACACCTACTTTGCCCTTTGATGTGCTTGTTTTTCAGAGCTCAAGCTGAAATTCCATGAAATGCAAATTCTGTGTCCCAGCTCTGGTGAATATAATGGCCAGAGAGAACAAAATGAGTGCAGGGCCTCAAGCCTCATTGAAAATCAAGCCTTTGTCCTTGTTTGTTAGGTTTTCTAACATACTTATTGCAGTTGTCTCCTTAATTATGCTGTCCCAGAAACCTGATATTTCCACTACAAGGATGTTCACATTATATTTCATTTCATAATTATATTCGAGGCAGTACTTAGCGATAGCTGGTTTGCCTGGTTGTTACAGTCGGATGTGTCACTGATGTGCTTTCACCTCTCCTCGAATGTCCCAATAGTCTGCCCCCACGTAAGACGGGCTATGTTCTAATGGCATTTGATATACGCCAGACTTTTGGAGACATAATTTGTAAACAGTTATAGTGAATGTTACATAGTGCAGGTCTTCACAGCGGAGATAGTGGTGAAACCACAAAAAATGACAAACTGTGAAAAAAACAATTATAATAAGAAATACAAAAACATGGGAAAACGATAGCATTTTGTAACAAGGACAAAAATAAAGCCCCACTGATGATGTTGGAACTTCAGTGAAACATGTCTGGAAGATAGAGGAAAAAATAAAATTGTTTTGCTCGAGGTGGACCCTCTCCAAAATCAAATCTATTTGTAAGCAAAGGTGGACAGAAGAGCTTCAACCTCAAGGTGACATATTGTCTTTAACACTGTAAAGACTACTTTTTATCTTAGTTGAAAGGAGTGAAATGCACTGTGTGCCATATTTCTATAGGAGTCTACTGATCTTTTTGAATATTTGGCCAGCATTAGATATGTAAGCAGTTGTTTGCTTCTCTTCTTCCTTCTCAGACTTAATCTTTTTCTCATTCATTCTTGATTTTGACAATCTGAGTACCCACTCCTTTGGAGCATTGCTTGTAATTCTTCAATGATGCTCTCCTTGTCTGAAAGTATTGACCAGATTTTGTAGCAACAAATTTTTGTTAGCTGATGATGACTTGAGGCATGGAGATAGGTCAGTGCATATAGGTTTGCCTTATGCATTGTGACAAAGGTGTCAACGTGTTCTCATATCATGTCAAGGAAAGGTAGCTAGTTCTCTTTTCAAAGTTGCATCATGGGTTTTATGTTACAAAGAGTTGGAGGATTTTAGTACCTTTGTTTAATTGGGTTCCATGAATAGGTTTGCCATCAGGGGTTTGGTCATCATATTTTCCTTTGAATAGGAAATAAGTTGACTTCAGAAAACACACAAAACTTTCTGTGATACAATCTTCAATGTTTTGCATGATTAGTTCCAAGGTGTCAAAGTGGAACCTGGTCAAGAGGGCAATACCACTGAAACTGACCATAATATCAATATTCCGCTTCTGCAGTTGCCTTGGGGGAGGGGGGGGGGGGAGGAGGACTCAGCACAACACACCATTAACCAACCACACTTGGAAAGCCTGAGAGATCACCTCACTTCATTCAACAGGGAGTAAACATTTCACAATGCATATCAGTTGGAGAAGCTGTGCCAGGTGAAAGGTAGACTTCTCAGTACACAGATCTATTCAACAAGGTGTCAGGATGAAAAAGCCGTACCTACATCTGCATACATCGAACATCACATTAACACACCAGCCTTGCAAACTTGGCCCTAGTAAGAGAGAGAATTCATGAAATCCGAAGAATGCCAGAGATCACTTAAAAAAATTCTTCATCTCCATCTTTACATGTCAGCTACACACTCTGGAATTCTTGGGAATGGGGTGACAATATGGCCTTGTCACAAACAGAATCAGTGCAGTTGAAAATTACTTCGCACCAGAAAACAAAATTCAATCATTAGCACAAAAAGCCAAGACAAGGTACAGGGAAACATACTGTCATTAATCTCACCGACAATCATGTAGATGAGAATACAGTGAAGATCCTTGCTAAAGGGCTCGATTTCATACACGCTCCAAAAATTATACCAGTAGTAGATTACATCAGCTCCATGGAATATGTTGCAGCTTCTCTACCACCGGAAGCAGAAGAGGTGGTTTGTTGTAAAACCTTTAGAGCACTTATCACAGTGCCTATACTAAGATCCAGCATCTCCAAGGAAGAGCAAGCAACACTGAGAAATCTGCAAGGGGACAAGGAAATTATAGTCCTACCTGCCAATAAGGCGATCCTACAATCCTAATGTCACAAGGACTACAATAAGATTTTTCACCTTTTCAATTATGTAGCATACAGACAAATAAATGTCGACCCTACAAGTAAAATCAAAAGGAAGTCTGACCCTTCTCAATGACTCAAGGCTCGTCATGCAACATGATTAAGGCTCTCAGAATACGCTGAAGCCAGACAGTTGTTTCACAGACGTTTTTATGCACTTTGTGACATCAGTTTATCTCCTGTTCTTCGGTAACTATTATGAACAAACTAATGATGTGGTAGTGGGTAGTCCATTATTCAGTACCAGCCTATGCAAAGACCCTAATTTCGCTAATTTGTTTCTGTTGGTATATGATACATTTATGGGGTGTTAGCACTTGGAACAGAAGAGCTGAAGAGTTATTGGAACATTTAAACTCTGTCCATCATAATACAAAATTTGTGATGGAACTGAGAGAGAGATCAAGCTACCTTTCATTGATGTGTTAGTTATGAGAAGAATCACAATGGATCTCTAGGTCACACCAAGCGAGGTGGCACAGTGGCTAGCACACTGGACTCGCATTCGGGAGGACGACAGTTCAATCTCGCGTCCGGCCATCCTGATTTAGGTTTTCTGTGATTTCCCTAAATCACTCCAGGCAAATGCCGGGATGGTTCCGTTGAAAGGGCACGGCCGACTTCCTTCTCCTTCCTTCCCTAATCCGATGAGACCGATGACCTTGCTGTTTGGTCTCTTCCCCCAAACCAACCAACCCTAGGTCACAGTGTATGTAGAAAGTCTACGTATACTGACATTTATCTCCAAGAATAAAGCCATTGCCATCCATCACAAAGGAATTTGATGCTAAAGAATGGTTCATGTGTAGTGGTTCCGTCTGCTTTGTTTCTTCATTTGTTGTCCTCAGTGATGACGTACTGCATTGCTACACTGGCTGAAAAATGAGTTGTGGATTCCGACACTGACTACTGTAAACAATGTAGCCGACAGGTGCACAGTTGCGCTTCACAGTACTTTAATTTCACTGTTCACAACCCGCTAATAATACAGTTATTTGCCCAGTGCACAGTCTTTTTAATAGTTTGCAGGCAGAACTTCAAATACTGCTACAATAGTTTACTGTTGAACATCTACGAGCAGTAAAAACCTAACCACAAAGTCACAGTTCTTGAAGAATAGCAAGGTACATATGGAGCAGACACTGTCATTGGTTTGACACGTGGCCTAATTGTTTAACACTTATTCCACAGTTAAGTTGAAGTATTGTTGTTGTTCTAACCAACACAGATTTCTCATCTGAAATTCGGACGTGGACTGGCTGACTGACTCATGACCAAAAAGTGGGCCGTTGTATATCATCAGAATAGTAGGCCCTGAAACTACACATTGTTCAATGTTTAATCTACAGAAATTACAATTAAAACTTAACTCATTAAATTAACTGAATACATCAAAAAATTGGTTCTTTTTAACAGTTTCTTCTACTACAAGATGTAGGCCGAATTATTTGTTTAAATCATGAAATTAACAAATATAAGTACACAAACAATACTTTGGACAAAACTGTTAATTACTTTGAAATTAATTAAAGGCTGGCTTTGCTAACATGTTTTTGAATAGAGCCAAATAGATACTTTAAGATTACTAGTATTTTATCTTCCAAATCTTTACAATTATTACAGAATTTATATTTGTTTATATGTCAACAGTAGAATTTAAGTTAAGAAACAATTACTGATTTCACCCTATAATGAAAGATACTAACTAATAATAGTCAAAATAAATTAGAAAGTCAATTACACATATAAAACTAAGCACAAAATTAGATCTGGTGTTATATTCTTTAAAACTGAGGGCCAACCTTTCTGTACTATGAAAATACAGATTATACTCATGTATGTTATTGGTAATTAGTTCAAAAATGAAAAAAACAAATTCAAGTAGACAGATGGCAAAATAAGAGGGGAATTAAAAATATCCCATCTTGCTTTGTCACACTTGGAGCTCAAACACTTTCAGACAAGAAGACCCTTGCTGAAAAATTTAAAACACTTATGAATAATGTTCTGAAGGAATGGGTACTCATTATCATATGAAATCAAAATAAAGAATATGTGAGATAGAGGTTGAGACTGAGAAAGAACAACAGGAACTAAGAATTGCTTGTCTGGCTTACGCTGACCAAATATCTGGAAAGATTGGTGGAGTCCAGTGAGAACATGGTATCTGTTGTATTTCACTCCTTTCAACTAAGATAGAAAGCACTTTTGTAATATTAAAGATGATTTAGGCCTCTGTAAGTCTGTTGTGTACCACAAGGCTGACTATCATAACAATCAAAGAGAGATGTGAGTAACATCAGTGATATACTAGACCAACACAACCAAGCGAACTGATGTTGCCAAGTATAGCAGAACCCCACTAGCAACATCCTACAGGACCAGAAGCATGGTCAGACCACAAAAAGGCTGGATTATCAGAACAACACTTTTATTGACCCACATCATCATAATACAGTACAGCACAACTTCAATGTTCAACTGGAAATACTATATGAAATATTGTTCCATATTAAAACAGTAACAAAATGAAAACATTCACACAATCAAAAATCTTACAAAAAAGTGTAATGTTTAGTGGTGCGTGTATTGTAAAATATGTCTGTATCGTACAGTAATATATTGTCTCTGTGAATGGCAGCTGAACATCGGTTCATACCTTTTTACAGTACTGCATTAACATGCAATTGATTTACACTTAACTCTTCAAAATACGAGAAATCTACAATTACATCTACACCTATACCTGTACTCTGCAAACCATCATGAAGTGCTTATTAGGATTTCTTCCCATTTCATTCACGTATGGTGTGTGGAAGGAATGATTGTTTGAATGCCTCTTTGCACACTGTAATTTTTTTAATCTCACCCTCACAATCCATATGTGTGTGATACATAGCGAATTGAAGTTTATTCCTAGAGTAATAATTAAAGCTGGTTCTTGAAACTTTGTTAGTAGATTTTCTCAGAATAGTTCACATTTATCTTCAGCAATCTGCTAGTTCAATTTCTTCAGCAACACTGTAGCACTCTCCCACACTGGTGCTCATTCTTGCTGCCTTACTCTGTATGTGTTCAATATCCCCTGTTAGTCCTCTTTAGTACAGGTCCTACACACTTGTGCAATACTCCAGAACTGGTCACACGAGTCATTTGTAAACAATATCCTTTATAGACTGATTGCACTTCCCCAGTATTCTACCAACAAACCGAAATCTGTTTTACCCTCAACTGAGACCTTGTGAGCATTCCATTTCATATCACCACAAAGTGTTACATCTAGGTATTTGTATGAGTTGGCTGATTCCAACAGTGACTCATTGATACTACAGTTGTAGGATACTATGTTTGTTTTTTCTTCTTGTAAAGTGCACAATTTTTTGTTTCTGAGCATTGAGAGCAAGTTGCCAATCTTTGCACCACTTTGAAATCTTATGAAGATTCGACTGAATATCTATGCAGCTTCATTCAGCACAGATAATTGCGTCATCTATAAAAAGTCTTAATATTGTGTGAAAGTTCATTGATAGACATCATGAACAGCAAGAGTCCCAGCAACTTCCCTGGGGCATGTCTGATGTTGTTTCTACATCTGATAATGACTCTCTGTGCAAGGTAGCATGCTGTGTCTTCCCTGCCTAAATGTTCCAGTCCAGCCACAAATTTCACTTAATACCTCGTATGATCGTACTTTTGACAGTAAGTGTAGGTATGGTACTGAGTTAAACACTTACCAGAAATCAAGAAATAATGCATCTACCTGACAGTCTGATCCAAATCTTTCAGTATGTTATGTGAGAAAAGTGCAAGTTGGGCTTCACATGATTGACTCTTTGGACTCCATACTGGTTGGCATTGAGGAGGTTATTCTGTTCAAGATACCTCGTTATGTTGGAGCTCAGAATAAGTTCTAAGATTCTACAACAAATTGATGTCGAGGATATTGGACGGTAGTTTTGTGGATCACTTCTTCTAGCCTCATTGTAGATGGGTTTGACCTGTGCTTTTCTCCCTGAACTGGGCAAGGTTTTTTGTTTGAAGGGTCTACAAGAGAGTATAGTTGAAAGAGGGGCTATGTTGGCCACAAATTCAGTATAGAACCTGACAGAGATTCCATCGGGTCCTACAGTTTTGTTCAATTTTAAGGATTTCTTCCCTTTCTCAACACCACTGACACTACCACTGAACACTGACTTCATTTATCTTTCCAATGGTAAGAGGATTAAAAACAGGGCAATTCTCCTGGGTTTTCCTTCGTAAAGGAACATTTGAAAATAGAGTTAGGCATTTCAGCTTTTGCTTTGCTACTCTGAATTTCAGTTCCTGTTTCATTCACTAGGGTTTGGACACTAACTTTGGGGCCACTAACAGCCTTTACATAGGACCGTAATTTCTTAGGGTTTTATGAAAAATCGTTTGACACAGTTCAGCTATGGTAGTCATTGAAGACTTAAACCATTGTCCTCTTGACAGCCAAACCTGCTTCATTCAGCAGCTCTGTATCTATAAACCCAATGCTGTTTTTGTGGGGGAACGCTGGGCGATGCCTAACCCTAAACTTTTTCGTCAACAAAGTAATTTTTTTACGATATTGAGAACTTGGAAGAGTGCCAAAGATTTATTTCACAGGCGTAAATTTTTTATTTCATTTTTTCGTGTTGGTAATTGCAATAGGAATGATACCAGTGCAGTTTTTGGTGGGAAAAGCGATGCCATTGACTGTTTCAGTCAGAAAACTAACAAACTATTTTACTTGTTCTGCATCTAAAAAACCAAAAACTGTCAATAATTCGTGTGCGAGTGAAAAGCTAGGAAGTTCATCAGTGGATGACGAAAGTGAAACTGTAAACCTGAGCATTGAACCTACGTGGAAAATGCAGTGAACGAACTAGTGCATGATAGAAAATTAAATGATCGTCCAGAGTGTTGGACTTTGGAACAAGTCCGATACCATTTTTTTGTAGTTCGACATGTTGATGACGTCACGGCTAAAAGCAGACGAGTGGTATCCCATGCTTCAGTTACAAGTAATTTTTGCTGCATTATATCCAATGTCGGAGTACCCTCAAACTTTTTTTTTAGAAAAAAAGCACTGTATAAACCTATGCTTTGTTTTTACAGCTATTATTCAGTTATCTCTGTTTCTTTAGAAGTTTCTTTAGAATGACTGACAAGGGAACCTCCCCATCGCACGCCGCCTCAGATTTAGTTATAAGTTGGCACAGTGGATAGGCCTTGAAAAACTGAACACAGATCAATCGAGGAAACAGGAAGAAGTTGTATGGAACTATGAAAAAATAAGCAAAATATACAAACTGAGTAGTCCATGTCCAAGATAGGCAACATCAAGGATAGTGTGAGCTCAGGAGTCCCGTGGTCCTGTGGTTAACGTGAGCAGCTGCGGATAGAGAGGTCCTCGGTTCAAGTCTTCCCTCGAGTGAAAAGTTTACTTTCTATATTTTCGCAAAGTTATGATCTGTCCGTTCATTCATTGACGTCTATGTTCACTGTAATAAGTTTAGTGTCTGTGTTTTGCGACCGCATCGCAAAACCATTTTCGCAAAGTTATGATCTGTCCGTTCATTCATTGACATCTCTGTTCACTGTAATAAGTTCGCACTGCAAAACTGTGCGATTAGTAGACGAAAGGACGTGCGTCTCCAATGGGAACCCGATATTTTCTATACGACACTTGTGACGGCATGTGCGTCACATGACAGGAATATGTTATCGACCCACCTAACTTGTACACTTGGCGAATGGGTAAAAAGATTCTTCTACCTTGCCCAATTTAGGTTTTTTTGTGGATGTGATAATCGCTCTCAAAAAAAGTGATGAAAACATAAGAGTTTGTCACATAAACTGAAAATAAAAAATTAAACTTTCAATTCAATGGAAGACTTGAACCGAGGACCTCTCGTTCCGCAGCTGCTCGTGCTAACCACGGGACCAGGGCGCTCCTGAGCTCACACTGTCCTAAATGTTGCCTATCTTGCGCACGGACTACTCAGTTTGTATATTTAACTTATTTTTTTCATAGTTCCACACAACTTCTCCCTGTTTTCTCAATTGATCTGTGTTCAGTTTTTCAAGGCCTATCCACTGTGCCAACTTATAACTAAATCTGAGGGGGGTGCAATTGGGAGGTTCCCTTTTGAGTACCAAGGAGAGTCTCTCTCATTATGAAATGTTCTACTAGGTACATATCTAACCAGTCCACGGTCAATTATTCTTTTTAAACTTGAGCCACGCTCATGCCCTGTGCTGAAAGTTTCAAGTTCCTCACTAAGATATGATACTACTGATTTCTTATCTATTTTATTGAACACACATATATCTTTCCTTTTTTTAGTAGTCCTTTGTACTTAGGTAATCATTGTTGCCACAACTGTGTCATGGTCACTGACACTGGTTTCCACGTGGGCATCCTCGAAGAGGTCAGGTCTATTTGTTACCAATATTTCTAATATATTTATAACGTGAGTAGAGTTCTGAACTATCTGTTCTAGGCAGGTTTCAGTAATGTTTCACAGGATGTTTTATCACACAGATCACTAACAAAACTGTAATTTTCCCAATCGATTAGCGGGTTATTAAGGTCTCCACCAACGATTACATTATGGCCGAGGAACTTACGTGCAAATGAACTGAGGTTCTCTCCAAAGTTTTCAGTTACATCAGGAGATGAGTCAGTTGGATGATAGAAGGCTCAAATTGTCATTTTATGCCCACACCTGATACTGAGTCTTGCCCAAACAGTGTCAGATGCAGCTTCAATTTCTATCTCAGTGGATTTGAGTTTCTTGTCTGCTGCAACAAATTGCATTTGCCTTTCCTTTTGATATACACTTAGATTTTCCACAAAAATCTCACTACTATCAATTTCAGGTTTCGAGCAGATTTCTGTACGTAGTGTTACGAGAGCTTCACTGATTTTCGTAAGCAATTTGAACTCTGCCACTTTTTAGTGAATGCTTCAGCAGTTAACCGTTAGGATTTTAATGCTCTCATCTGTGAGAGGCCTTTCTTTCAACCTTACACTGATACTTCTGAGTCTTGTACAGCTATTGTTATCTGGATTGGATGGAGAGTCACTTAATCTAAAAAAAAACCTTGTGTACACCCCACACAGTCAGCTACCAGAGTAGCAGCATCTGATCTGGAGGCCTAGTGCACACCTTAGACCTGCTGACATGTTTAGAGGGACCCTGCAGTTCTCTAAGGCACAAGTCCAGGGAGTTGCAGCCTAGCTTGCCACAGTATCTTTGAAGTTGCTGGTTCAGTCCTTCCATTCAGCTCAGAACCAAAGTGCCACGATCAGTTTTTGGGACAATGCTGCAAATTTTGAGCTTTATTGAAATTCCTTGCGCATAGCTGGTCTTCTCAACTTTCTCTGCCAGTCACTCGATTGACCCGAGTATGACCTCGGACACCAGATAACGGCTATCATTTATTTGAACGTGTACCACATTCTGCAATTGTTTGCACTCAGTTTCCTTAATGGCTACCAGAATAGCCTCTTCAACATGTTGAATGATGCCCTTAGATGTACCAGAATGAGTGCATGTGGTGTTCTTTCCTGCCTACTGTTGCCATTTCCCTAAGGGTTACCACAATTCGTCTTATGTATGGACTGCTGATGATAATATATCTCTACCTTTTTGCATTTGCTTCCTTTTGGCACTGTACAAAACTGATGAAATGAGTTCCACTGGCTCATGCTCAGTTTCACTTTCGGTAAAAGACAGCACCTCAGACTTGTCGGCTAGGGGGATCGATACAACACCCTGAGTCCTCCCTCACCATCCACCTTGTACAGGATGCCTAGCTCTACCATTGAAATGCCACTCGCAGTCAAGTGGATGAGTAATACTTCTTGCAGAGGACACAGGATCCACAGAAGTGGATATTACTTCAGGTAGCTTTGGTACTGGTACCACAGATACACAACTCTCAAGAGATCTTCCAGCACAATGATTCACAGCAGCTGTTATTTGTTTGACTGTAATCATGGACATTACCAGCTGCTAATGAATGTCAACCAGTTCATTCTTTGAGAGCAGCACTCAAAGTGGGGCTGCATTTTAGCTGGTGAGATGTGTTACAGGACAGTGAACAAATAAACACTGTAAAAACAGTTGTTCTGGTCTAAAGAAGGACAAAAAAGCCTGTAATGTCCGTTTGCTTAGGAGACGACAGCTTTGATTTTGCTGCTATATTCTACCATTTCCTAATCCACAAAATGTCTGTTGTGGTAGACCTAGAACTTTGTTCGGTGTATTAAAGGGCCATATCAAATGCATTTGTAGCAATGATACCCAAGCCATAGGTTCATTGTCTTCATCATTATCACTGGTTGTTCAAGTTACAGTGTCAGAGTTGGTAGTCAGTTAATTCTGCTTCTGTTGCGCAGTCAGCATCAGCTATACTGATAGTCACTTACGACACTGGGCCCAATGTTTGCTTGTTAAGATAGCAACACATGTTTACATTTAGTTGGTGCCATAATTTAGTTTTACACACTTTAATATGAAAGAAGTATATTATCACTGATTTATAAAAAAATGTGTGGACAGTAACTAGCTAGAAAAAAGTTAATTCATACTAAAAGTGTTGGAACTATCGCACATAGCAGCTGTCAACTGTCTATAGATCCATATTGCAGACAATTAGCCATCACCAAGTCCAGTACTGACTGTAGCAGTGGCCTGTGTAGGTGAACAAACACTGGAAATGGGATAGTCAGACTAAGTGGTTAGTTGGACCATCCGAGATTAGATTAACGAGATTCTACTGTACCACCAAGAATATAATCATGAAATGAAATGCTATAAGACTAGTCTTGTGGTGGGTTTCTGAGACTGCATAATTAAAGAGTCTATTGAAATGGCATCAGGAAACCTAATATATAGGGATGGAGGTTTCAGCCTGCTACGTAGTCAACATGTTAAATAAGGCTTGGGGTCTGACACTCGGTTAAAGATCTTGCTGGCCATCACATCCACCAGAGCTGGGAAACACAGAGAATTTATTTTACAGAATGTAACTGTTGTCTGAAAACCAAGGGCATCACACGTCATAGTTTATATTGGGAATCGTACTTGTCTATAAAGAGCAGCATGAGACCAACAATAGTTCAGTCTGGTTAGGATCCAGGCAGTAAGTATACATGTCAGCAAAATTGCAGGCTTGTTCAGTTGTCAGAAAATTGTGCAGAAAATGTTAACAACTTACAGAATAACTGGTAGCATGCCATTAAGTCTATTTCTCAATGCAATGAATGTGATGTGGTTATAAAATACTGTCCGATGAACAGTATGTGTCCTCTTGGATGTTAGTTATGTGGTACTCTTGGTATGGTGCTCCTTGGTGAATATGGTCCTCAAGAACCCACTGATTGCAATTGTAGGAGTCATGGGATCCCAGGCAGTATGAGTAGCAAAATCTTTGGATGATAAACAATAGTCACAGTAGGCCACAGTCATGTTGCTTTGGTGAATTTTGTTTTATGTGTGTTAGTTGTGATCTATGGCTTACTTGCCTAGTATTTCATCTCCATTGCTGTGAACATCAACAGAGGCTATAAAGAATCAGGTGGCAGCTTAAAACTAGAACAAGATCAGCAAGCCCAACTGTTTATACATATCTGTGCAGTGGTTGGATTGAGACATCAACAGACTGCTGCCTCAGATTGTGAATCCACGTATGTTTTGGAGCTTTTAGTTGGGAAAAGTTGGCACGAGGAACCCTAGTGATTGTCATCTGGGAAATAAGGCTACATCAGCAGATCCAGATTACCCACTGGGGCGAGGCAACCACCAAATTCATTTCTCTAATATTGTGGATTTGTCAAGACCCAGTCATTACTACGTGGGAATTTACAGAGGCCATCAAAATTCTAAATCACAAAAATAACTTGAATAGATAAGGAAGATTGGATTTAGACCAGTTGTACTCCTTACTGCTAAACTCTTCCCCATTACAATTTCCACAACCCAGCTCGGCATGAATTCACAATCTCAGGTAATACTTTTCACAAACTGACAGTTACATGGATAAATATAAACATTTTGGTTTACAGAACTTATTTAAGTTTGAAACAGCTGTCCAAGCCTTTATTGCTTCTGATATGCCTCCAACTTCAGGAGGTGAAACATTACTCGGGTGTATGCTTTAAATCACAGCCTAATGTGCATAAAATAAAATTCACCAAAGACATAAACACCAGCCTTGAAATCCTTCCTTGTATCATCCTGTTGCTTTTAAATTAAGGCACATGCTGGTAAACATTTCTCTTTCTTATAGAGATATAACACCATCTTTCAGGAAACAGTCAACATCCAAATGAATGAGAAATCCTCAGCATAAAAGATCAGCAATGTAGTTGTTGTACCCATCTAAAAATAAACAATAAAATCCACAATTCCACAATTAATGAGCATAGTTTTCATGCAGGACTGTATGTGCATGCACAAAGGTATGCACAAACACCTGACATAAGTTTGGAGACTGCATTGACTATCCTTATCAAGAGCTCGCTTAAAACAACAAAGCAGGATTCTCATGTTGTTTCCAATACTGATTTATGATAGGCTTTGCAATTTGGTAAACCATAATTCACATACTTTTATGTAAGATTCTAATGCTTGCACTTGTAACCTCTGGAACTACTGTTAAAACCGTCTATAATTTGAGACAGTTAGTGTGCTTTTCTGCTTGGTTACTTTCTCTGTGAGGCTGCTGTCATCATTATTGCTAACAATTATAACTTTTATTATTTCATGGCATTATAATAAAACTGTATTTTTTCCTTTGTGTATCTGTATATTAAAACAGTTAACTTGGTTTACAATCTGTTACAGTACGAGTGCTAAGGAGTGTGATTCATTCAAGGTTCTGAAGGAGTGTGCACGGAATATAGACTAAAAAATAGTACACTTAGAGAGAGCGCTGCTTTGCCCTAACCTCTTTGGAGATCCCCTGAAGGCTACAGCATCAGAGGAATTTGTAGACCAGCGCATTGAGGAGGTTATTGATATCAAGGTATCATTTTAACAGTTACAAAGTTACAAATATAGTGTTGCTTATGTCATTCTTTCACAACTGTGTATGCAGTTAAAAATAATGAACAGTAAGCTGATAGAAATCATGGATATTTGTTTTAAGAGGCTGGGATGAAAATAATACATGACAGATACATACATCCCAGGTTTCAGTGCTAGTGATGTGTCAGGTAATGAGTCATTTTAGAAGTTGTTTTATTCCTCACATTGTGAATGTGGTTGTTATTCTTGAGTGACCATAAACATGAGCAAGACTTGGATGCCCTTAAGAAGTACTGAAGATTTAAGAGAAACAGTCAACTACAGCTGACAATTTTCCAAGACTATGTAGGCATATCACCACAGTTTGCTATCAGTGCTGGTGGTATACGTAACATGTCGGCTGCCACAAGGCCGCTGGTGACCTCAACAGAGTCTTAGGCCTTTGGGTGCCTGTAGCAAAGCCTAATGCCCGAGGCTATGGCCCTGGCCTGGCTTGGCCTGGTGATGAAACATCCAACAATATGAATGTGACAGTCAGTATTAACACTTGCCTTGGTATGGCTCATATAAATGAAATGAACTGGTATGCTAGTAATGAGATTTGCAACAATTATATGTCAAGGAAAGGGTTGAAAAAACAGTAAATTATTTCCTATATTGTCTGCATCACCGCAGTTTCTGTGATTCGTGAACACGGGAACCCGAATCCCTGTGGTAAATCTTTTTTATGTACTTTGGAGTCTAGCACTGGCTATCCTCTCCTTGGGAGCTTACAACTCTTGGGGGTATGTGTGTGGGGAGCACACAGGAAAGGAAGGAAAATGCCCTTCATCTTTGACTTGATACATAGGATGGCTTCCAAACTGACAACCTGGGTTTTCTCTGATTGATGCTACTTACAGAAACTTCCCAACACTTTATCAGCTAATGTGCTAGGAGCCCAAAACCTGGCATGGTAACCATTCCACTGTAGGGGAACTGTGAGGAACCTGTACAGTTTTAGCCCCATAATGATGAAGGGAAAGCATTTTTGGTGCCCAAGCTACAAACTCCTCATGTAAGCCAAGGAGTATGTGCCTGCTTGTTTACTTTAGGGTGCAGGGACACCAAGCAATGGTTTCCTTGCAGGGTAGTAGCTGCAGTGGTGAAAAACTGTGATGAAATCCCCATTACAGTCACCTTTCATAAGAGCAACATGATCCAGAATGTCATAAAGACCTCATGTAATGTGTAGTAACCAAGTAGCACACAAAACTGATCCAAGAAATAAGAATATGGCTTTTATTCATAAACCTCTGGACAATAATGGAAATAAGCCTCTCATGACTTCACATGTAACAAGACAAAAGAATTATACAGAGGTGCAACACGAGTGATACACAGAACAACTGATGCAAACGGTACAAACTAAAAGAACGTAGTGAGAGTGAGTCAGCATTGTTCCGAATGTATATAAATGTGAGTTGCCAGTAGGTGGTGTGGCAGAGACCGTGCCGTGTGCACACTTCCTACAGGTAGCCTCTAGTGCCCAGCCTGCACTGATACAGTTGCCAATTTATTTAAGTACACGTGTGCAGCGACACTACAGTTGGCGCACTCGTGTGATCACGTGCAATAGTAGCAGGATAAGCACACCTCCGCCTCGTGTGAAGTGGGCACCTAGGTGACAGAGGAGATGCCCTCGACTTGACGAGAGACACGTGCATCGAATGCAGAGCGGCAGTAGCTGATGGCAGAAGTGGGATGACGTGCCAGGTGGGGCCCGGTGCACAGGGTCGGAATATGCGGAGACGCGAGCGTGTCTGAGGATGGTAGGCCTGTGTGTCACACGACAACAGCACCGGGCTGGAGAGTGCCATTGCCATCTTTGCATTGTCATCGGGAGGCATGTCCCAGTGCAGAGAAGATGGGGCTGGACTCACCAGTGATTATGGCTGAGGTGATGATGACGAGGGGGCTGGTGGAGGCGGCCCGACTGGAACAGCAGGCTATGACGATGGACCCGAGACCAGTGATTGACCAGCACCCAGTGCTGCACATGGAGAAGGATAGGGGTACCTGCACAAGAGGCAATGATGGGCTCGAGGCAGAGAGTGGCACAATTAGCTGTGGTGATGAGTGCCCCACCTGCGAATCAGTAGCATCTGGTGGCGAGCTGAGGCGCAACTGGTCAAAGCAGTGCATCACCAGCATGTCGGTCGTGCGGATGTCACGAAGGTAGTATCCCTGGTGGCAGTCAGCTGTGGCTGGTATCAACTTGGGCTGGCGATCGCAGCACGAAATGGCCAGACGAACGTGACCTTGGCAGCTGCAGTGCTGGTCGCAGAAGGTGGAGGAGTGTCTGAGGCTGCCAGTCATGAAGCAACTCTGCTGGGTCGTTCCCCCTCCCCCCCCCCACTCTCGCACCATGGCTCCAGTGGTGGGAAGCGATAGATACTAGATGCTCATAAAACAGAGAATGGCATTGTCTGGCGAAGAATTGACAACGACCATTTTCATTTTGGACTTGAATGTATGCACTAGTCATTCTGCCTCCTCTACTGATTGGGGGTGGTATGGCGGAGCCATAACATGATGAGTACCGTGAAGGAAACAAAACAGTTGAAAGGTGTGAGAAGTGAATTGGGGCTCATTATGGGAAACTAAGATACAAGGCAACCCATCAGTAGAAAAAGGCCTCAAAAGCATACGGGTTGTGACATCAGCCAATGTCGACACACACCAGAGAATGTAAAGAAACTGGGAAAATGCATCCACAACCGAGAGCCTATAGGAATTGAAGAAGGGATGTGCAAAGTGTACGTGAATGCACTCCTGTAGCTGGCACAATGTGGGCCAGGGGGACAGAGATGCCCTGGGGTTGTCTTGTCAGGCACACTGCTCACAAGCCACAACAAAACAGACAATTTTGCTTTCAATCCCTGACCAAGAAACATGCCTCCTAGCTAACAGATTAGTACACAAAACTCCCCACTGGCCCTGGTGGAGAAGGGGTAGAACCTCTCATCACAATGCGGCAGAATGACTGCTCTGGGAGAGATGTTTCCCATGGACAACAGCAAAACACCGCCAAAAACAGAGAGGCAGTACTGTAAGGAAAAATAGTTGCACAGGGGGTCCAAAGACTGGTAGTTCAGCCCTGTCGAACAAACCGAACCACCTGGCAGAGAATGGGGTTGACGGTAACACCGATTGATATGCACGAGCTTGTATTTGGGAAACCCTCGACCGCAGCCTACGTTTCAGTATCGAGATGGAAGCAAAGCAATTACTCGAGATGGTCAGGTTTGGAAGCCACAGGAAGGTGGGATAAGGCATTCACATTGGCACGTCTAGACTCGGTCGAAAATGGATTTAGTAATTGAGACAAGAACATTGCCCAGAATTGTAGATGGTGTGCTGCCTTGTCAGGCAAGGAAGTGTGATGGTTAAACAAGAAAACCAAGGGGTTATGGTATGCAGTAAGGTGAAACTTGAAGCCATACAAAAAACATAAAATGTCTGGGGAGCATAGACCACGGCAAGAGCCTCTTTTTCCATCTGAGAGTAATGCCGCTGGGCTGGAGTGAGAGATTTGGAGGTGAAAGGAACAGGTTGTTCAGGGCTTGTTGGCATATGGGTGCACTGGGACTGTGTCGAGGCCTTACTGTGAGGCATCAGTCACCGAGACCGTGTTTTGGTCCGGCGAGTACCCGCAGTGAAACAAAAATTATTAGAAAGCAAAATGGACTCGGCAGTAATTCCAGGCGGAATGACGTCAATTCTGCAACAACTTGATGTCTATTTGAGAAAACCATTTAAGGACAAACTTAAATGCATGCACACGGACTGGCTTTTGAAAAATGACATACAAGTGACACCAGCAGGATGTATAAAACGTGCAGGTTTTGTTGTAAGTGTGCCGTCGGAGTGGTGATGCGTGAAATGTTTTCCAAATCGGACGCTTAAAAAATGTTCGATATCAAATGCACTATGTGTTATGGAGTATTATGCTCTTTACAAAGAACTGAGCAGCAAGCACTCGAGTGAAAGTGGTTCAGAATTATCTAATTGATATTTTAAACGTTTCATAAAGTTTTTATTATAAATCTAAAAAAATTTTATTGTATATTTCCACTTTTAATTTCTAAGTAATTTTCATTCTTATTTTGTAACTTTTGCTTTTCATACATTTGAAGTCCTCACGAAAATTGTGCTATGAAAAGCCGATTGGTAAGCCTGTGTTAAGTTTTGTCAATATGGCCAACGCTATGTCTCGGATGTTTTCCTACCGGTGACAAGAGACGGTTCCTGTGAATCCTGAATCGGTATGCTCTTTGTCATAATATGAATGTAAACAGTGCACCGTGCATACTTTCGAGTTAGCTCTTACCTCATTTAAATCCTGTTTGCCTAACAAACTCGAGTGAGGCAACAGCAAAGAATGTGCATCTCGTGTACTGTGTACATTCGTACTCTTACGCTGAATAGTAAGACAGACAGAAATGAAGCATAGCTTGTTGCATTGTATCTATAGTTTTCACCCAGCAACCACAGTGCACTGTTCATTCTGATCATGTTGTTATCACACAATACTTTGGGGCATGGCAAACTTTGCTCAAATGTCTGCATCTGACAACTACCTCTAAGTCTTCAGTGTACTTAAGACAGGTAGGGGATAAGAACCTGGCCTTCACTGCTAAAGGTAAAGCAGGAGATAGGCCTCAGCTCCTGGGTAAGGTAATGAAGAAACTTCAGTCAGTCCACAAAAAGAGACTGCTTAACAAAACACTTCTGTGTCCTACAGAATATTGCTGGAGTGTGTGGGGTCCATAACAGATGGAACTACCAGGGGATACTGAACATCCATTAAAAAGGGCAGGTTTGTTTTACTCATAGGAAAGTATCACAGAAATAATGAATAATCTGAACTAGCAGATGTTTAAAGATGTACATTAGTTATCACGCAAAACCGTACTTACAAAGTTTCAAGAACCAGTATTACCTTAAGTGAAAAATCTACAAATATTCTTCGGCCCCATACACAGCAGTTCCTCAAAGGCAAGCTTACACCAATTACAGTGCACACACAGGCATTTAAGCAGTCATTTTTCCTGTGTGCCATACACGACTGGAGCAATAAGGAACTCTAACATGTCCCACAATATTAAGTATCCGCTGCCATACATTTCACAATGGTGTACAAGAAAACGTGAAATGATTTTCTTTTGTGTCTATATGATAATCTATTGTAACCGTAATCTTTGAACAGTATACCTCTCAGAGCTAGTCAATTTCATTCTGTTGTCTGTGTTAGTATTTGTTCATTACAATGTGAAAGTTCGAGGATGTCCAGTTAAGGTAGTTGCCATTCCTTGTTGATATACCATGATATAGTCTTTATTTGGAACTCTGTACTTCTGTTTAAAGCTGTGAGGATACGTACTGTATAGTTAGTGAAAATTGGAATGGATTGGCATAATTTCTAATTCTTGGATGTACCTCAAAATTTTCCCAGTTTTCAGTAGCTGATGATGTTATAACTAATTTACAAGTCCTTTCTTTTAAGGAAAACCTCAAAAAAATGATTGAAGAAACAAAAAATAGCCTAGAAGCTCAGAAAAAATTCAATGAATGGTTGTCTGCAACAAAGAATTCACTGATCCAGCAAGTAGAGGAGATAGAAAGCCACTTACAGAAATATGGCTATAAACCTTCACAAAAGAACTCCAGAGATTTGTATCCTTTTGATACTCCAAAGATATGTGAGTATTTATATGTGTGGTTCTGAAATATCAACATATAAGTACAACACCAAGTGAATATGGGTAGCTAGTATAAAACTTGTTGTTGGTTAGCATGATTACCTTAATGTTTAGATTACCCTGTAGTTTATTCTTGTTTTATTCATTCTCTTACAGTTATTTTATACATTAACCATTTTCATACTGGTCATCTTCTAAAAAAACTTAATGTGAAAATATTGTGACAGCATTTTACTGGCAATGCTAGGAATTGTCCTCAAATGCTACTCAAAAGTGACATAGTATTTCATCTGGATACCATATTAAAGCCAAAATAGTGTAAGGTGTAACACCTTACTGGTTTAAGTTTGGTTATTATTAAGAATAACTTGGTTTTATTAAAATTCATTGTAAATTTGTCATGATAATTTGTGATTAATTTATATGCAAACAGTGCATGTTTTAAAGCATTTTTCATTACTTAATTGAACAGAATATGGAAATTAACCACCAACAGAATATTTTGTCATGCAGAATAGTCCCAAGTGCCTGTAGTTTTTCCATTCCATGCCTGCAAATATCTACTGGTTTGATGTTACAGATGTTGTAAAGCAAAGTATGAAATCCAGAATGAGATTTTCACTCTGCAGCGGAGTGTGCGCTGATATGAAACTTCCTGGCAGATTAAAACTGTGTGCCCGACCGAGACTCGAACTCGGGACCTTTGCCTTTCGCGGGCAAGTGCTCTACCATCTGAGCTACCGAAGCACGACTCACGCCCGGTACTCACAGCTTTACTTCTGCGAGTACCTCGTCTCCTACCTTCCAAAGCTGGAAACAAGGGAATTTTTATGGACAACAATGCACCATGTTTCTGGGTACAATTGTTCACGATTGTTTTGAAGAACATTCTCGATAGTTCAAGCAAATGATTTGGCCACCCACCAAACATTTATGGGACATTATCAAGACATCAGTTCGTGTACAAAATCCTGCACCAACAACACTTTCACAATTATGGGAGGCTGTAGAGGCAGCATGACTCAGTATTTCTGCAGGGGCTTCCAATGAGTGGTTGAGTCTATGCCAAGTCAAGTTGCTGCACTATGCCAGGCAAAAGATGGTCCGACACAATATTAGAAGGTATGCCATGACTTGTCATCTCAGGGTATACAGTCCCTGCTGGTTACATGCCCAAAGGTACAGCTGCTGCCTCTGTTACTGCTACAATGGGAGACAAGGTGCAAGTTAGTAGCCAGAGACATCCAGTGAAGACATCCTGTAAAGAAAATTGGAATACAGAAAAGTGTCAACAGTTGCTCTTATTGTGAGCTAACACCGTTAAGTTTTCTCCAAAATGAGTTTAACTTACTTTGTTGTTGTGGTCTTCAGTCCTGAAACTGGTTTGATGCAGCTCTCCATGCCACTCTATCCTGTGCAAGCTTCATCATCTCCCAGTACCTACTACAACATACATCCTTCTGAATCTGTTTAGTGTATTCATCTCTTGGTCTCCCCTATGATTATTACCCTCCACGCTGCCCTCCAATACTAAATTGGTGATCCCTTGATGCCTCAGAACATGTCCTACCAACTGATCCCTTTTTCTAGTCAAGTTGTGCCACAAATTTCTCTTCTCCCCAATCCTATTCAATACCTCCTCATTAGTTATATGATCTACCCATCTAATCTTCATCATTCTTCTGTAGCACCACATTTCGAAAGCTTCTATCAAATACTTTAAGAAACGACTTCCTGTCACTTAAATCTATACTTGATGTTAACAAATTTCTCTTCCTCAGAAACGCTTTCCTTGCCATTGCCAGTCTACATTTTATATCCTCTCTACTTCGACCGTCATCAGGTATTTTGCTCCCCAAATAGCAAAACTCCTTTACTGCTTTAAGTGTCTCATTTCCTAATCTAATTCCCTCTCACATCTTGCTCACAAGATGGTAGAGTTTTGTCAGGACTGGCTCTCCTAAGGCGTCAGTAGTTCTAATGGAATGTTGTCTACTCCCAGGCCTTATTTCGACTCTGGTCTTTTAGTGCTCTGTCAAACTCTTCACACAGTATCGTATCTCCCATTTCATCTTCATCTACATCCTCTTCCATTTCCATAATATTGTCCTCAAGTAAATTGTCCTTGTATAGACCCTCTGTATACTCCTTCCACTTTCTGCTTTCCCTTCTTTGCTTAGAACTGGGTTTCCATCTGAGCTCTTGATATTTATACAAGTGGTTCTCTTTTCTCCAAAGGTCTCTTTAATTTTCCTGTAGGCAGTATCTATGTTATCCCTAGTGAGATAACCCTCTACATCCTTACATTTGTCCTGTAGCCATCAATGCTTAGCCATTTGCACTTCCTGTTGATCTCATTTTTGAGACGTTTGTATTCATTTTCGCCTCCTTCATTTACTTCATTTTTATATTTTCTCCTTTCATCAACTAAATTCAATATTTCTTCTGTTACCCATGGATTTCTACTAGCCCTCGTCTTTTTACCTACTAGATCCTCTGCTGCCTTCACTACTTCATCTCTCAAAGCTACCCATTCTTCTTCTACTGTATTTATTTCCCCAATTCTTGTCAATTGTTCCCTTATGCTCTCCCTGAAACTCTGTACAACCTCTGGTTTTGTCAGTTTATCCAGTTCCCATCTCCTTAAATTCCCACCTTTTTGCTGTGTCTTCAGTTTTAATCTACAGGTCATAACCAATAGATTGTGGTCAGACTCCACATCTGCCTCTGGAAATATCTTACAATTTAAAACCTGGTTCCTAAATCTCTGTCTTACCATTATATAATCTATCTGATACCTGTCAGTATCTCCAGGATTCTTTCATGTATACAACCTTCTCTCATGATTCTTGAACCAAGTGTTAGCTATGATTAAGTTATGCTCTGTGCAAAATTCTACCAGGCGGCTTCCTCTTTCATTTCTTATCTCCAACCCATATTCACCTACTACGTTTCCTTCTCTCCCTTTTCCTACACTCGAATTCCAGTCACCCATGACTATTAAATTTTCGTCTCCCTTCACTATCTGAATAATTTCTTTTATTTCATCATACATTTCTTCAATTTCTTCATCATCTGCAAAGCTAGTTGGCATATAAACTTGTACTACTGTAGTAGGCATGGGCTTTGTGTCTATCTTGGCCACAATAATGCATTCACTACGCTGTTTGTAGTAGCTTACCCGCACTCCTATATTTTTATTCATTATTAAACCTACTCCTGCATTACCCCTATTTGATTTTGTATTTATAACCCTGTATTCGCCTGACCAAAAGTCTTGTTCCTCCTGCCAGTGAATTTCACCAATTCCTACTATATCTAACTTTAACCTATCCATTTCCCTTTTTAAATTTTCTAACCTACCTGCTCGATTAAGGGATCTGACATTCCACACTCCGATCCGTAGAACTTATATATGAAGTATGAAATGTGCAGGCAGCAGCAGCCGGCAGAGGTAGACGCAGGAACAGGGAAGTAATCGATTTTGTGAGTGAGTTCCTAAACAGAAACAAATTGTATAATTAAATGTGTTTGCTTTTATAACAACAATACAATCAATTATTGACAAAATTATTTAATTGGATGTATAAAAATTCCACTCACCAAGCGGTGGCAGAACACACACATGAAAGACAGTTGTAATTGGCAAGCTTTCGTAGCCAGTGACTCCTTCTTCAGGCAGAATGGTTGAAGGGGAAGGAAGTCTTTCCTTCTCATCCTGTACAGTAAGTCTCTCCTGACTCACGGTTGTAGTTGACTTTTCTGAAATCTACCCCTTTCCCTAAACCTCTCCAGTCCTTTTCCTTTACCCCTCTTCCTTCCCCTTCAACCCCTCTGCCTGAAGGAGGAGCCACTGGCTCTGAAGGCTTGCCAGTTACAACCGTCTTTTATGTGTGTGTTCTGCCGCCACTTGGTGGGTAGATTTTTTATGTATCAAATTAAATAATATTTGTGTGCTTTGATAGTTTAGTATCTTGAGTTTCTGCATGTTCATTTAATATCTAATAGGTACAGTTATTGCATTTTCGTTCGCATCGTAAAGTAAACCAATCTTGTGAAATGTTACAGGTCCCATATAAGGAGCAAATTATTTAGTCTCACTTGAGTGCTTCACTAGTTCGGTTTTTTAATCTCTGCATATTAATCTATTTTATTGCACACAGTTCTTGCTTTGTTGTCAGGGTCTACAGTAGAGTTCTGCAGCACATGTCATTAGTCAATTTGTCTGGGTAGTGTAGTTTTCCACAGTCCTTCATATGGATACGTTGTGTGTGGATGTGAGCCGAGTTGGTGACACTTCGCTCTCAGCTTCAGGCTGTAATGGCTTTAGTTACACAGCTTGAAGATGCAATGGATGGCATCACTGTTGTGGGCCGGCCTTGAGGCTCCAATGGATATTCAGCACATCCGCGTCCTCCAACCGATAGTCTCCGGTGGCCAGCCTTTACTGCTCACACTGAGGTTGACCCCTCCGATCCCTCATCCACGGTCGAGTGGGAGGTCTCTTTGGGGTGTGACAGGCAGCGAAAGACTTCCAGGGGGCTGCACATAGGCCCTCCCTGGTTAGTCTGACAAGCTGGTTCCATTTGCTGTCTGTGGCTGACACTGTTGCTCAGCCAGAAGGAGTCACCTGTTCTGTTTGAGGAAACCTCTTTGCCTGCTAGATCCGGGCAGTCACAGAGGGTGGGATTATTGGTAGTTGGGAGCTCCAATGTTAGGCGCTTTATGGGGCCTGTTAGGGACATGGCTGCCAAGAAGGGGAAGGAAGCCAGTATGCACTCCATGTGCATACTGGATGGAGTCATTCCAGATGTGGAATGGGTCCTTCCGGATGCCATGAAGAGCACATTGTGCAGCCAAATGCAAGTGGTGACTCATGTCGGTACCAATGATGTGTGTTGCTTTGGATCGGAAGAGATTCTCTCTGGTTTTGAGTAGCTAACAGAAGTGGTATAGGCTACCAGTCTTGGTTGCGAGTTGAAAATAGAGCTCACCATTTGCAGCATAACTGACAGGACTGATTGTGGACCTTTGGTACAGAGCCAAGTGGAGGGTCTGAATCAGAGGCTCAGGTGGTTCTGTGACGGTGTAGGCTGCAGATTCCTCGACTGGTGCCATAAGGTGGTTGGGTTTCAGGGTCCGCTGAACAGGTCAGAAGTCCACTACATGCAGAGGCTGTGTTGCATTGAATGGGCAGTTTTTTAGGTTAGAGGGTCTCTGAGAAAACCAAGAAGAGCTGTAGTCACAAAGGGTGCAGGCCGAACACAGGAAGAACGTAGATACAGGAGCCATCGGTATTGTCGGCAAGGTACCAGAGCTTCAAGTGCTAGTAGAAAGCACTGATGCTCAAATCATTATAGGCACTGAAAGTTGGCTAAAGCCATAGGTAAGTTCAGCCAAAATTTTTGTGAAGAACCTAATGGTGTTCTAAAAGGATAGGCTTAACACAGTTGGCGGTGACATGGTTGTTGCTGTTAGAAGTAACTTAGCTTATCGCAAAATTGAAGTAGATAGTTCCTGTGAGTTAATATGAGCAGAGGTTATTCTTGCAAGCGGAATAAAATAATAATTGGATCCTTTTACTGATCTCCCAATTCGGATGATGCAATTGCTGAAAGGTTCAAAGAAAACTTGAGTTTTATTTCAAACAAGTACGAAACTCGTACAGTTATAGTTCATCATGTCTTTAATTTACCCCCACTATATTGGCGAAAATGTGTGTTTAATTCCCGTGGTACACATAAAACATCACCAGAAATTGTGCTAAATTCATTCTCTGAAAATTATTTCAAGCAGTTAGTACATGAGCCCATGCGAACCATAAACAGTTGTGAAAACACACTTGACCTCTTAGCAACGAATAATCCTGATCTAAAACGAGCATCAGAACAGGTACTGGGATTAGTGAACACAGGGTTGTCTTAGCGAGATTGAATATTGTAAGCTGCAATTCCTCCAAAAATAAATGAAAAATATACCTATTCACAAAAGCAGATAAAAATTCACTTGACGCCTTCCTGGGAGACAATCTCCACTCCTTCCAAATTAACAATGTAAGTGCAGAACAGATGTGGCATGAATTCAAAGAAATAGTATCGGCAGCAGTTGAGAGATTTATGCGAAATAAATTAACAAACAATGGAGCTAACCCTCCTTGGTACACAAAACCAGTTAGAATTGTTGTAGAAACAATGGGGAAAAAAACATGACAAATTTAAATGGAACGTTGTCTCGAAACCTGGCAGAAAATCCAAAGAGGTTCTGCTTGTATGCGAAGTATGCTTGCTGCAGGACACAAGCAATGCCTTCTCTACGCGATAGTAATGGAAATACTTTTGACGACAGTGCTGCTTGGATGGAACGTATAGGAAATGTTGTGGAGAAGGCTAACCAAAGATTGTGTTTTATGGCAGGACACTTAGCAAATGTAACAGACCTCTAAAGAAACTGCCTACACTACACTTGTCCACTCTCTTTTAGAATAGTGCTGTGTGGTGTGAGATCCTTACCAGATAGGACTGACGGAATGCATCTAGGAAGTTCAAAGAAGGGCAGCACGTTTTGTATTATTGCAAAATAGGGGAGAGAGTGTCACAGACATGATACAGAATTTTGGGTGGACATCATTAAAACAAAGGTGATATCTTCTCACGAAATTTCAGTCACCAACTTTATCCTCTGAATGCTAAAATATTTTGTTGACACCCACCTACATAGGAAGAAACGATCACCAAAATAAAATAAGGGAAATCAGAGCTCTCACTGATAGATACAGATGTTCATTTTCTTCTGCGCACTGTACGAGATTGGACTAATAGAGAATTATTGTAGAGGTGCTTCAATGAACCCTCTGCCAGCCAGTTAATTGTGATTTGCAGAGTATCGATGTCGATGTTTTATAAGAGTTGGCTTAAAAGTGTAACCAGCAACAATCAGATTGTCTCAGGGAAACAGTAAAACCAATGCCAAAGGTACCTGGCTTCAAACATCTAAATATGATGTCACAATGTGCCATGCAATTTCATACGAAAATGTATGCTCCCGTAAAACTTTCAGTACTGTCCAAATTGTGCACCTTTTCTCTTTGGACACACAAGTACGATCAGCTCAACATACGGTATACTAAAAATAACTTTGTGGCTGACATTTCTGCATGTTGAGTGTTAGCACGAAGTGACAGCCAGTTACAGTTCTTTGTCAAGTTCCATTTGCTCAATCTGTTGCCTTTTCTGTAGATTCATGCAGAGTCTTGTTGTCAGTGTGGCTCTCAGCACATAGCTAACACTGACCCCTCCCATCCTGTCTTGTCTCAACTCATTGCCTCCCCTCGCCCCTGCACTCCCCTCGCCCCTGCACTCTGCTCGCCTCCACTGCCCTGCCCTCTGCTCGCCTCCACTGCCCTGCCCTCTGCTCGCCTCCACTGCCCTGCCCTCTGCTCGCCTCCACTGCCCTGCCCTCTGCTCGCCTCCACTGCCCTGCCCTCTGCTCGCCTCCACTGCCCTGCCCTCTGCTCGCCTCCACTGCCCTGCCCTCTGCTCGCCTCCACTGCCCTGCCCTCTGCTCGCCTCCACTGCCCTGCCCTCTGCTCGCCTCCACTGCCCTGCCCTCTGCTCGCCTCCACTGCCCTGCCCTCTGCTCGCCTCCACTGCCCTGCCCTCTGCTCGCCTCCACTGCCCTGCCCTCTGCTCGCCTCCACTGCCCTGCCCTCTGCTCGCCTCCACTGCCCTGCCCTCTGCTCGCCTCCACTGCCCTGCCCTCTGCTCGCCTCCACTGCCCTGCCCTCTGCTCGCCTCCACTGCCCTGCCCTCTGCTCGCCTCCACTGCCCTGCCCTCTGCTCGCCTCCACTGCCCTGCCCTCTGCTCGCCTCCACTGCCCTGCCCTCTGCTCGCCTCCACTGCCCTGCCCTCTGCTCGCCTCCACTGCCCTGCCCTCTGCTCGCCTCCACTGCCCTGCCCTCTGCTCGCCTCCACTGCCCTGCCCTCTGCTCGCCTCCACTGCCCTGCCCTCTGCTCGCCTCCACTGCCCTGCCCTCTGCTCGCCTCCACTGCCCTGCCCTCTGCTCGCCTCCACTGCCCTGCCCTCTGCTCGCCTCCACTGCCCTGCCCTCTGCTCGCCTCCACTGCCCTGCCCTCTGCTCGCCTCCACTGCCCTGCCCTCTGCTCGCCTCCACTGCCCTGCCCTCTGCTCGCCTCCACTGCCCTGCCCTCTGCTCGCCTCCACTGCCCTGCCCTCTGCTCGCCTCCACTGCCCTGCCCTCTGCTCGCCTCCACTGCCCTGCCCTCTGCTCGCCTCCACTGCCCTGCCCTCTGCTCGCCTCCACTGCCCTGCCCTCTGCTCGCCTCCACTGCCCTGCCCTCTGCTCGCCTCCACTGCCCTGCCCTCTGCTCGCCTCCACTGCCCTGCCCTCTGCTCGCCTCCACTGCCCTGCCCTCTGCTCGCCTCCACTGCCCTGCCCTCTGCTCGCCTCCACTGCCCTGCCCTCTGCTCGCCTCCACTGCCCTGCCCTCTGCTCGCCTCCAGTTCACTCCACTCCCTTGATCACCATTCTGACAGTCATGAAGTTAACTGTATTCAAACTATATTAAAGCAATATATTTTCTGGCCAAAACAAAATGGGTTTCAGAGAAAAAATTATGATTTAGTACTGTGGTACATGTAGTACAAACTTACTTTCACTGATTCATTGAATCTCTTTTTTTCTTGTAATTGCATGAAAAGATAGAGTTTTTATCAGTTTATGTGCAGTTTCCTGTTCAATTAATGTAACATGTTTCCTCGTTCTTGACAACTTAACACCTTAACATTTCTTCATACTACCTTATGGAGAAGGAGAAGAAGAATCCTGTGATGGAAGCAAGAAAATCACTGATGATAGTTGTAAATCTCATGAGGATGAGGGAACGAAGGACTTTGAAGAACTGAATCTAAGCCCTAAGGATTCGAACCTGCGACTGCAGCAGCAGCAGCAGCACGGCTCCGGACTGGAGCGCCTAGAACCGCATGCCCCATTAGAATACAGTGTTATTGTGAGTGTGGGCTCTGGATGTCAACAGTGAAGGGTAAATCTTTGGATTATTTCACAAATAATTGTGGTAAAAGACTTGAGCACCATGTATTTTTTGAAGAGTTAGTTTCAGAATGTATATAGTGGTTTACACAACATGTTTTCCTAGTTAATAGTCAGTTCCTACGCCCAGTAAATCTGTTTCATAGCTGCAGTGGAAGAGTTATTTTTGAGGGGAAACACCTAAAGGAGCATGCAGATAAGAAGACAGTCAGCCAGGTATCTCTTGGTATCCCCCTACAATTTTTACCCTCCACGCTGCCCTCCAATACTAAATTGGTGATCCCTTGATGCCTCAGAACATGTCCTACCAACCGATCCCTTCTTCTGGTCAAGTTGTGCCACAAACTTCTCTTCTCCCCAATCCTATTCAGTACTTCCTCATTAGTTATGTGATCTACCCATCTAATCTTCAGCATTCTTCTGTAGCACCACATTTCGAAAACTTCTATTCTCTTCTTGTCCAAACTATTTACCGTCCATGTTTCACTTCCATACATGGCTACACTCCATACAAATACTTTCAGAAATGACTTCCTGACACTTAAATCTATACTCGATGTTAACAAATTTCTCTTCTTCAGAAACGCTTTCCTTGCCATTGCCAGTCTACATTTTATATCCTCTCTACTTCGACCATCATCAGTTATTTTGCTCCCCAAATACCAAAACTCCTTTACTACTTTAAGTGTCTCATTTCCTAATCTAATTCCCTCAACATCACCCAACTTAATTAGACTACATTCAATTATCCTCGTTTTGCTTTTGTTGATGTTCATCTTATATCCTCCCTTCAAGACACCATCCATTCCATTCAACTGCTCTTCCAAGTCCTTTGCTGTCTCTGACAGAATTACAGTGTCATCGGCGAACCTCAACGTTTTTATTTCTTCTCCATGGATTTTAATACCTACTCCGAATTTTTCTTTTGTTTCCTTTACTGCTTGCTCAATATACAGATTGAATAACATTGGGGAGAGGCTACAACCCTGTCTTACTCCCTTCTTAACCACTGCTTCCCTTTCATGCCCCTCGACTCTTATAACTGCCATCTGGTTTCTGTACAAATTGTAAATAGCCTTTCGCTCCCTGTATTTTACCCCTGCCACCTTTAGAATTTGAAAGAGAGTATTCCAGTCAACATTGTCAAAAGCTTTCTCTAAGTCTACAAATGCTAGAAACGTAGGTTTGCCTTTCCTTAATCTTTCTTCTAAGATAAGTCGTAAGGTCAGTATTGCCTCACGTGTTCCAACATTTCTACGGAATCCAATCTGATCTTCCCCAAGGTCAGCTTCTACCAGTTTTTCCATTCGTCTGTAAAGAATTCGTGTTAGTATTTTGCAGCTGTGGCTTATTAAACTGATTGTTCGGTAATTTTCACATCTATCAACACCTGCTTTCTTCGGGATTGGAATTATTATGTTCTTCTTGAAGTCTGAGGGTATTTCGCCTGTTTCATACATCTTGCTCACCAGATGGTAGAGTTTTGTCAGGACTGGCTCTCCCAAGGCCGTCAGTAGTTCCAATGGCATGTTGTCTACTCCGGGGGCCTTGTTTCGATTCAGGTCTTTCAGTGCTCTGTCAAACTCTTCACGCAGTATCGTATCTCCCATTTCATCTTCATCTACATCCTCTTCCATTTCCATAATATTGTCCTCAAGTTCATCGCCCTTGTATAGACCCTCTATATACTCCTTCCACCTTTCTGCTTTCCCTTCTTTGCTTAGAACTGAGTTTCCATCTGAGCTCTTGATATTCATGCAAGTGGTTCTCTTATCTCCAAAGGTCTCTTTAATTTCCCTGTAGGCAGTATCTATGTTATCCCTAGTGAGATAACCCTCTACATCCTTACATTTGTCCTCTAGCCATCCCTGCTTAGCCATTTTGCACTTCCTGTTGATCTCATTTTTGAGACGTTTGTATTCCTTTTTGCCTGCTTCACTTACTGCATTTTTATATTTTCTTCTTTCATCAATTAAATTCAATATTTCTTCTGTTACCCAAGGATTTCTACTAGCCCTCGTCTTTTTACCTACTTGATCCTCTGCTGCCTTCACTACTTAATCCCTCAAAGCTACCCATTCTTCTTCTACTGTATTTCTTTCCCCCATTCCTTTCAATTATTCCCTTAAGCTCTCCCTGAAACTCTGTACAACCTCTGGTTCTTTCAGTTTATCCAGGTCCCATCTCCTTAAATTCCCACCTTTTTGCAGTTTCTTCAGTTTTAATCTACAGGTCATAACCAATAGATTGTGGTCAGAGCCCACATCTGCCCATGGAAATGTCTTACAATTTAAAACCTGGTTCCTAAATCTCTGTCTTACCATTATATAATCTATCTGATACCTTTTAGTATCTCCAGGGTTCTTCCATGTATACAACCTTCTATCATGATTCTTAAACCAAGTGTTAGCTATGATTAACTTGTGCTCTGTGGAAAATTCTACCAGGCGGCTTCCTATTTCATTTCTTAGCCCCAATCCATATTCACCTTCTATGTTTCCTTCTCTCCCTTTTCCTACACTCGAATTCCAGTCACCCATGACTATTAAATTTTCGTCTCCCTTCACTATCTGAATAATTTCTTTTATTTCATCATACATTTCTTCATCGTCTGCAGAGCTAGTTGGCATATAAACTTGTACTACTGTAGTAGGTGTGGGCTTCGTATCTATCTTGGCCACAATAATGTGTTCACTATGCTGTTTGTAGTAGCTTACCCGCATTCCTATTTTCCTATTCATTATTAAAGCTACTCCTGCATTACCCCTATTTATAATAATAATAATAAAAATAATAAATAATAAATAATATTCCAGTCATTAGATGGTAAATTGATAATTATTTATGTATTCCATCTGTCAAGTTGATTGTTAAATGTAGCAGTGCCTTCCTTACCATATGAGAAAATGTGAATAAACAAGCTAATTATTTTAAATTAATTCTTGATGAGCGATTAAGCAAATTTAATTTACATAAGTGAATTGTCCACTTAATAGACTGGTGTAGCCATTTAGATGTTCAGTACATCATTGTACCATCTCTTTAATATCTTGTGTCAATACTAGTCACTTTAACAATTTTTATCTCAAATTTGCTTATAGTATTGCCTAATATTTGTTTGTAAATCACTTGTCAAAGCTCTACTTGTAAAGAATTCACAGTTCGTTGGTGTTTGCTATGTTTTTTTTTTTAAATGTTAGTACACTCTGGACATTAATAATGTTGTATTTTCAGTACAGTTACTAAAATTATTTAGTATCCCATATCATGGCTTGCAATGTTCTGCTTGTCTTTATAATATGTATGTATTGATTTACACTTGTGTCCCCATGTTACATATTATTTTGTTCCCGATCTTATATAAAAACAAAACATTGATTTATATACTTATTAATCTATTTTTGTATATTTATTGTCTATTTCTGTCAGAAACAGGCATCCTTGTGGATGCTTTCTGTGTTATCCAGTGGTGGTGTAAGTTGTAAGTAGTTCTTCTATCATTTAGAATGAAATAAAATACTGTTTGACGTGTACAGCTGTTTTAATCCATCTCCCTCTGAATATGTGTCACTTTCAACTTGTTTCATGTCAGGCAGTGTTTGTTAATTTGATGTGGCATCGGGAAGCAACCTCAAAATGTGAAACACTTACAGTATTATTGTCCATAAAATTCAGGAGAAGGCTGTGTGGGGTAATTACTGTCATCAGATCCACAACACTGAAGTAGTTGTATTTGTGTGGTTATACCCAACATTAAAATAATTTTCCAGTAAGCAAAATTTCTTTTATGACAACATTCTGAAACAGAAATTTCTAGATATTCCCATGTCAGGACACTTAGCCATTCAGCAGGTCTTCCATAGTCTTTGTTAGGAACTAACTGTCTTAAGTAATACTGTGGCATTATTTTACATATAACTGCTAAACATAAAGAACATAGGTGGTGGGGTCTAACAGGCAGCTCCCAGCAATGGCAGAAGTTTTAGAAAATTTGATTTTTTTCCCAAAACTCAAAAGGGCAAGTAAACCCGACAAACATTAAAACATTATGTAAGACTTTCCTGATCATTTTGTTGTGATTGTCATGGAGCAACAATTGGCTCTACAGTGACAAGACACAGAAGCTGTGATGTAAATAAACGGATGTTCATGTTGAGGCTAGGCTAGGTACCACATTGGTATAGGAATCTCTCTCTCTCTCTCTCTCTCTCTCTCTCTCTCTCTCTCTCTCTCTCCAGGGAAGTCCAGCATAATATTTCTGAAGCTCTGAGCTGTATGTGGAATTGTGTGGCTATTGGAAACGGAGCACGAGGTGCCTCTGATCTACTTCATGGATTCCTTGCACGATATTGGAAAACAGGAAGGTATAAACTCCCATTCTTAATGCTGCCCTCACTGTCCTGTCTCTGAAAGTAAATGTTTCACAGGGAATCAGATCATTAGTGCAAGGATTATAGTCTCATTTACGCCAACACATGAACGCTAGAGTGAGAGACTGATTGCCATTTAACATTCACTGATCTGCAATTAGAAAGATCTATTGAATTTTTCAACATCAATGCTACAGGTAAATCAAACATACTGGTGCCAGTTTCAATTTTATTGATTCAAAGTACTTATTATACAAACAGGATGTTGAGAGAGATGACAAACGAAAGATTCAGTCGTCATTCAGTGTAAACAAAATCCTAATTCTACATGGGAGCTGTCTTAGGTGTTTGTTGTTTAGGCAATGTGCTATGCATAATTCAATTGCACAACAAACTACAGTGATGCTCATGGTGATCTGTAGTAATCTTTTGTCTCTTATCTTTTGAATACATCTATAAAATTTTATGCTGCAATTAAGTTTTTTTTCCCCCACAACCAGGGAACTGACACATGCCAGAAGTCTGATATCATATTGTCATAAAAGAACTGGAAGAGATTGTTTCTTTGATTATGGGGTACACAAACATTTGCTCTGAAATTTGGGTATGTCCTGTTGGTTACATTTAATCTTTTGAAAGCTATTACGCAGCTTACTGCATGCACTGGAAAGGCAGGGATGCCTTCCAGCATAATTGAAGGTTTGTCTCCATCCTTCAGGAGGTACACAGACATTCTTCTCTTTCCTCTCTTGAAATGAATATTCATTATCTATACCAAAAAATGTTACCAGTACACATCAAGTATACAGTTCTTGCACAGGGTGATAAGCATATAATACAATGTATAATTGTGCCGACTTCTGCATCCATCTAACATCGTCCTCACTTGTGAAATGTCAGATAACAGCCATATACTCATAAACATACGTGATAACTTACTCATTCGACATCCATCTCACTTGATTTGCATGAAATACTGGTTTTATTTAAATTTTAAATGGCTAATCACCACACGATAAGACCACAGTGTTATTTTGGAGTATCCATCACAGCTCGTAGATTGAAATAAGAATTTTAAAAAAGGTAAGTTACCAGTTCATTTTCATTACTCTTCTTTGGCATTGTATCTCTTCTCTGTAAATTTTGTCAAATTGTTCTTCTTTCAATAGCTTCCTGCCATCTTTAAGTAAAGCAAATGCAACTCATGTAAGGCATACCTCTTTCTTCAGTCTAAAATATCATAAATTGTTCTGATAGAATACTGTACACAATTATCACCACTTGGATGACAGTCTGTTAATGTGACTTGTTTTTGCCGCATCTGTATAATTGCTAATAGAAAATTTTACGTTTGTACTTAATGGAAACAAAGTGAGGTGCCTTTTACTATTTCGTATATTCCATATTGTTTGACCATTTGTCATTTATGGGAGATAATCTTAATTCTGATGATATGTTTTTGCTTCATGTACTGGAAATTCCATCTATAATGAACTGAACAAATAAATGAACAGTTGAAAATTTTGATGTAAACTTGACTAGAAGTTGAACAGAATGGACAGTGTCTTGAAAGGATCATCAACAAAAGTAAAACAAGGATAATGGTATGTAGTCGAATTAAGTGGGGTGATGCTGATGGAATTAGATTAGGAAATGAGACACTTAAAGTAGTAAAGCAATTTTGCTATTTGGGGAGAAAAGTAACTGATGATGGTCGAAGTAGAGAGGATATAAAATGTAGACCAGCAATGGCAAGGAAAGCATTTCTGAAGAAGAGAAATTTGTTAACATCGAGTATTGATTTATGTGTCAGGAAGTAGTTTCTGAATGTATTTGTATGGAGTGTAGCCATGTATGGAAGTGAAACATGGACGATAAATAGTTTGGACAAGAAGAGAATAGAAGCTTTCGAAATGTGGTGCTACAGAAGAATGCTGAAGATTAGATGGGTAGATCACATAACTAATGAGATGGTATTGAATAGAATTGGCGAGAAGAGGAGCTTGTGGCACAACTTCACTGGAAGAAGGGATCGGTTGGTAGGACATATTCTGAGGCATCAAGGGATCACCAATTTAGTACTGGAGGGCTGCGTGGAGGCTAAAAATTGTAGAGGGAGCTCAAGAGATGAATACACTAAGCAGATTCAGAAGGATGTAGGCTGCAGTAGGTACTGAGAGATGAAGCTTGCACAGGATAGAGTAGTGTGGAGAGTTGCATCAAACCAGTCTCAGGACTGAAGACCACAACAACAAAATGAATGAGTAGTTTTAGATCTGTCTCTCCATCATCACAATATGTGGATGCTTCTGCCCTTCCTTTTTAGCTATACCCAACCTCTCTCTCTCTGCTCTGCGGAAAAGAAACTTTCAGGTCTAAATGCTTGGGAGAGTTTTGTTTCCCTGTTGGCAGTACTGTTTTTTTTTTTACATTCTTGCTGGCTACAGTTTTTCTTCCACATTTTTAACAAAATTGTCAGGACATCATAAGTGTAACATATCTACACCTGTACAATGACTTGTGTACCACCAAAACTGATAATGGGCGTTCGTTATCTGTGTGGTCAGAGAGTGAAGAATGTACCTAAAATCAGAAGCATGCCATACTTGTTGCAGCGTTACTAATAATTTAAATAAGTTTTCATTCTTATGGGCCTTGTTTTGTCCTACACAGACACAGGATCGCATTTCATTATAACAAAGGAAAAAAGATGAAAATCGGCAATATACATAAGTCAAGATCTTCTTTTTTAATATTTGTGGTTTTGGAGTGTTAAAGGAGTGGCATGTCAACACGAGGTAAAGAAACGTAATGTGACTGCAGTGTAACGTGTATTTTTTACCCTAGGATGCATATACAGGGGCTCCGAGGCCCTTGTATGTCTTCATTTTTAAAAAAGTTCTGTAATTTTTTGTTTGATTTCAAACTGCTTTCCAGTACTCTTTCACTAACACTGTGACATTCCTCATATCAAGTCTGAACAAGATACCTTTTAAGTTTTTTGTATAATTCAATACGTTTACCCATACACCGTGAATGCATAAGCCGGGCTTCAGAAGCCCTCACACATTTATAAATGTTCTTTAGCCTATATTGTCTTCAAAATTTGTTTGGGAGCAGTTATTAATTCAACATTAACTGTAGTGTATTTCCAGCAACAGGAGTGCCAACAGCAGCAGTAGCTGTAGTAGTAATAGTATAACTAAAAAATAATAAACACTACTTTCACAGATTGGCGATGTCGGTGTATTATTGATCTTTTTGCTATCAAATGTTTTATTATTGCACAGTATTGTTATCCTGTGCTGCTCTTGTCAGCCTCATTGTTACTGTAGTTTGTTTGTTGCTGCAAGGCCCATATTGTTACAAGTATGACTTGTTTAGTGCTGCACAAGCTGCTGTTCGCCATTTGCTATGGCTTCGACACGCAAAGAAAGAGAGTCAGTACTTGCAAATGCAGTTAGTTTTGAAAGTGTTGTGGCTCAGTGGTTTGAAGAAGATGATTCTTGCGAGGAAGGAAATATATTTGAAGATGCAAGTAGTGAAGAATCAGCCAATGAACCTGCAGATGTGAATATTGAGGCATATGACAGTCCTTCCAATAATATTACTTCATCAGAGTCTGAAAATGAAGAACCACCACAAACAGGTATAGAAGACCACACATACATTAGTCGGAATGGAACGATTTGGAAATTAGATCCTCCTGCAACTTTTCGTACGCCTGTCCATAATATCATAAAGAAGGCGCCTTGTCCAGCCCGTGGTTTGAAAACCTGTAAACCTAAGGATGCCTGGGACTATTTCATCTCCAAGGAAATACTAGAGGAAATCATCAACTGCACAAATATTGAAGACAGAAGTGTGGCTACTTTACGTGGTAAAATGTGGAAAAATGTTTCGCTTGCTGAAATGGAGTGTTTTCTTGGTCTTTTACTGCTGTCTGGTGTTGAGAAGAGTTGGGATGTCCCTATTAGACAATTATTCTTGGATGAAAAGGCAAATCCTACATATAAGGTCATCATGTCAGTAAATAGATTCAAGGATATAAGGATAATGATTAGATTTGATGACAGGCATACCCATGAAGCTTGATCTGCAGATGACAAACTTGCAGCTGTTCGCTATGTATGGAAACTATTTCTTGACAAGTGTAGAAATAGAATGATTCCCAATGATTCGCTCACAGTTGACGAGCAGCTAGTCCCATTCCGTGGAAGATGCAGCTTCACCCAGTATATGCCCTCTAAACCAGCCAAGTATGGCATAAAAATATTTTGGTTATGTGATGCTACATCTGCATATGCTTTGGACGAAATTGTTTACACGGGAAAGCCTCGTGATGACTGGGTGTTGTGTGCTGTCCTTAGGTTAGTTAGGTTTAAGTAGTTCTAAGTTCCAGGGGACTGATGACCATAGATGTTAAGTCCCATAGTGCTCAGAGCCATTTGAATTTTTTACACGGGAAGGAAGCCCCATAAACCTACTAAGAAAAATCTTGGATTGAATGTGATGAAAGATCTTGCTAAAAGCATTGAAGGATCATCAGAAAATATTACTGTTGACAACTTCTTTACTAGTGTGCAGCTGGCAGAAGAGATGCTTCAGAAGCAAATTACAGTGGTGGGAATAATCAAACAAAATAAACCAGAAATTTCTAATGAGATGAAACCATCTGCCTCAAGAGCGATTCATTCCTCTTTGTTTGCATTTAGAGGTGACATTACAATGGTGAGTTATGGTCCCAAAAAGAAAAAGTCTGTAGTTCTCATTAGCACAATGCATCACGACAGAAACACTGATGAAACTCATGCAAAAAAGAAACCAGATATAATAAAGTTCTATAACTCTACGAAGGGTGGAGTAGATCAAATGTACCAGAAGATTCGTTATTACACTTGCAAGAGTCAAACAAGAAGATGGCCATTTGCATTATGGATGAATATGATGGACGTCACAGCAATGAACAGTGAAATTTTATTTTCCGCCCAACATCTGACATACCATAGTGGAAGAAGTGATAAAAGGCGTTTGTTCCTAAGAGATTTAGCAGAGGAAATGGTAAGACCACTAATGGAACTTTGTATTCAGATTCCTAATCTTCCAAATAAAATCGTTAATGCCATGCAAAGATGTGGTGTTCAAAAAGATGTCATATTGCTGAATCAACTACCTGGTTCAGGAAAAAGAAGATCCAATTATTGTCCACATAATAAATGCAGGAAAACTGCTATGACATGCATTAAGTGTAAAACCAACATTTGTAAGGAACATAGTGGCGTTCTTTGTGCTTCTTATTTGTCACATGCTGAAAACTAAAAAAATTCCAATTTTATATGAACAATGAATAATAACTTTTTGTCAAAATATTGCCTATATACATAATATTGTGAATGAGTATGTTTTAATTGAAGAAATTGGTTGTAATAAATATTATAAAATGTAAACTGCAACTTATAAGAGAATTAATAAAATTATTTGTACAGGGTGTTTCAAAAATGACCGGTATATTTGAAACGGCAATACAAACTAAACGAGCAGCGATAGAAATACACCGTTTGTTGCAATATGCTTGGGACAACAGTACATTTTCAGGCAGACAAACTTTCGAAATTACAGTAGTTACAATTGTCAACAACAGATGGCGCTGCGGTCTGGGAACCTCTATAGTACGATATTTTCCACATATCCACCATGCGTAGCAATAATATGGCGTAGTCTCTGAATGAAATTACCCGAAACCTTTGACAACGTGTCTGGCGGAATGGCTTCACATGCAGATGAGATGTACTGCTTCAGCTGTTCAATTGTTTGTGGATTCTGGCGGTACACCTGGTCTTTCACGTGTCCCCACAGAAAGAAGTCACAGGGGTTCATGTCTGGCAAATAGGGAGGCCAATCCACGCCGCCTCCTGTATGTTTCGGATAGCTCAAAGCAATCACACGATCATCGAAATATTCATTCAGCAAATTAAAGACGTCGGCCTTGCGATGTGGCCGGGCACCATCTTGCATAAACCACGAGGTGTTCGCAGTGTCGTCTAAGTCAGTTTCTACCGCCACAAATTCACGAAGAATGTCCAGATAGCGAGATGCAGTAATCGTTTCGGATCTGAAAAATTGGCCAATGATTCCTTTGGAAGAAATGGCGGCCCAGACCAGTACTTTTTGAGGATGCAGGGATGATGGGACTGCAACATGGGGCTTTTCGGTTCCCCATGTGCGCCAGTTCTGTTTATTGACGAAGCCGTCCAGGTAAAAATAAGCTTCGTCAGTAAACCAAATGCTGCCCACATGCATATCGCCGTCATCAATCCTGTGCACTATATCGTTAGCGAATGTCTCTCGTGCAGCAATGGTAGCGGCGCTGAGGGGTTGCCGCGTTTGAATTTTGTATGGATAGAGGTGTAAACTCTGGCGCATGAGATGATACGTGGACGTTGGCGTCATTTGGACCGCAGCTGCAACATGGTGAACGGAAACCCGAGGCCGCTGTTGGATCACCTGCTGCACTAGCTGCGTGTTGCCCTCTGTGGTTGCCGTACGCGGTCGCCCTACCTTTCCAGCACGTTCATCCATCACGTTCCCAGTCCGTTGAAATTTTTCAAACAGATCCTTTATTGTATCGCTTTTCGGTCCTTTGGTTACATTAAACCTCCGTTGAAAACTTCGTCTTGTTGCAACAACACTGTGTTCTAGGCGGTGGAATTCCAACACCAGAAAAATCCTCTGTTCTAAAGAATAAACAATTTTGTCCACAGCACACTTGCACGTTGTGAACAGCACACGCTTACAGCAGAAAGACGACGTACAGAATGGCGCACCCACAGACTGCGTTGTCTTCTATATCTTTCACATCACTTGCAGCGCCATCTGTTGTTGAAAATTGTAACTACTGTAATTTCGAAAGTTTGTCCGCCTGAAAATGTACTGTTGTCTCAAGCATATTGCAACAAACGGTGTATTTCTATCGCTGCTCGTTTAGTTTTTATTGCCGTTTCAAATATACCGGTCATTTTTGAAACACCCTGTATATGTTGTATGTAAATGGATGTAACTAATAAAAATTCACTCTTAGACTTATTTTAAAAAAATTAATAAAATGTGAATCAGGCCCACCAGATCCTGTTACTGTATCTTAGGAATCTTTCAATATGACAATAAATTTGACAGAAATAAATTTAACTCCAAAGAACGGTTATCTGAAAAGAGGAAAATTTTAAATTAGGGCAGGGCCTTGGAGGCCCTGCATATGCATTCATGTGTGTTTTTGGCACCATGCATCCTAGGGTTAAATCAGTCTATGCTACATCATTTTTTTGTAAAAGCAAAATTAAATTGTCAGTTGTTAACAATGAAACATGCTTCTCAGTTGGCAATGGTAATAATAGTTTTATACAACACAATCATAAGCAATGACTAGAGACCAGATTGAATGCGATATAAAAATCTCTAAATACGTATGAAAATGTTTAAAATATGCTTGGAAAGTGTCAAACATGCGAGATCAACTAATAAAATAACATGGTACCGTCGGCGTTCGTATATACCATGAAGCTAAACCTCTGTATATGGATCGCAAGGAAGAACGTCGGCCACGCGAAATATCGGGACATATAGAATTGTGATTCATGATCTATATACCTTGTAGTAGAGGTTAAGCTGTGCACTTTTTCAGATAAGTTTTTAAAAAACTACAAAAAGAAAACGCACGTCGTGTTTCAAATGATATCCCTTCCATGCTAAGTGCTTCAGTTTGTAACCGCGTGACTACTACGGTCGCAGGTTCGAATCCTGCCTCGGGCATGCATGTGTGTGGTGTCCTTAGGTTAGTTAGGTTTAAGTAGTTCTAAGTTCTAGGGGACTGATGATCTCAGAAGTTAAGTCCCATAGTGCTCAGAGCCATTTGAACCTTCTATGCTATTGTTGACAGGAACAAGAGAATGCGATGAGAGTTAGTCGCTGCGATACAGCTGATGTGCACATATCCAACTTCGAGACATATCGCACTGTGGGGTAGGTATAAGCACTCTGAAATATTTTATTTCAAAACATCGTACAATCAGGAATTTTTCGAACAAGATTTACGTATAATTAATATTATCGGACCAAAGTATCGTTTACAAATTATTTTACATTTTGCTTCTATTGTATGCGTAAACGATCAGGTACTGTTAGATATATGCGGCAGGAAGATTGTGTCTTCGATCACTCAAGACATGCTTATAACCAGAAAAAGGTAACTGGGCAGTATTTGAAGTTGCGTGTTACGTTGACAGTTTATAGCGAAAGTTAACCTGTCTCATTAATGAAACTATCAATTTGGGACGAAGGTTTAAATACTGCGTTATCTTTCAAAACATTTTTCAAATTTTCTGTAAATTATCTCGGGAATACGTCCTTCAATGAGAATTTCACTAGACTAATTTTGTTCATTAACCGAATAGGTTCATTCAGCATCAAACCTCAAGTTCCAAGCTGTTTAATACCAGCAGGTATGTGGGGAAAAATGTGTGTTAATCATAGCAATGTTTTCTTTTTAATACTATAAATATTAAATGCTTCCTTGCACTGGAAAACTGCCAAAGTCTCTACACCATCAAAGTCGTTTACTACGCCTCTGATGGCCACGAAATAATGATTTTGAAACAACACAGCTTCGGCCGACGCACCCCAACGAGCTAGCATTAGTTCTGGAGGTAAAGGCAAGTTTGGTAGTTTTTCTTTGTAGGTCTTGATGCAAGGATGTGCGTTAAGGAAGGCATTCTTTGTGGATGAATGAAATTTATTTAAATTCCCAAACATGGAATGTTCTACTTCAGCAAGGCGATGTACTCCATGAGCAAAGCACGGCTCATGAATCAAGTTGGAATGAAATACTTGGAGGGCTTACTACTTTGATAATATAGGGAGCAGCATCTCAGAAAATCAAAAACACCCTTTCATCTGCAGAAGACTCTGGAAATATTTTTGTTGTGGATTGGCAAGAGAGCCGACCCTGTTTTGAGAGGAAGTCGAAATGCACGCGTTTTAGCTCACGCAGGCTGGCGTAAGGTCTGGAACAGGTCAAGAAAATTAGACTAACAAAAAATGACGTAGCTGTGGAATACTTAACTTTAATCCACAAAAGTAAACATCGCTCTTGACGGTACATGTGTTTCGAAGTTGGACCTAGCAGATGCGTACGTGCAAATACCGGTGGACCAAGAATCCCAGCGTGTGTTGGTGGTTAACACGCACTGTACTGATTCAAAAGACTGCCATTCGGGTGTGCATCCGCCCCTGCATTGTTTCAGCAATATCTACAAACTGTTTGTGCGTCGGTCCCTACTGCAGCGAACTATCTGGACGATATTGTGATCTCCGGCAAGACGGAAGAAGAACATTTAGCCAATCTCAGAACGTTATTTCAGGTCTTGCGACAAAATGGTCTTCGCTTGCGGAAGGACAAATGTGTGTTTTTTGCTCGTGAATTGCCATATCTGGGACATGTACTCAATGCCCACGGGATACATACCAGTCCAGAGCACCTCCGTGCCATACAAGACTTGCCTTCGCCGCAGAATTTGAAGCAGCTACAGAGTGTGCTGGGAAAAATCAATTATTATCATAAATATATCCCCCATGCCTCTTCCATTTCAGCTCCGCTTCATCGCTTACGCCGTAAAGGTGTTCCGTTCGTCTGGACGACGGAATGCGAACGCGCCTTTCGCCAGTTGAAATTGGCGTTGCTTTCTAATACTTGCCTTACGCCATTCGATCCCCAGAAACCCCTTTTGTTGATGGTGGATGCATCAGATTTCGGGATCGGTGCTGTGCTTGCGCACAAAGATGGTTCGCATGATCGCCCTATTGCCTTTGCGTCCAAGTTGCTGTCGTCTGCGCAAATAAATTATTCACAGATGGAGAAAGAAGCATTGGCTCTCGTATTTGGTGTTACTAAGTTTCATGATTTCTTGTATGGTCGTCACTTTACCATCATCACAGACCACAAACCTTTGACATCGCTTTTTCATCCGACTAACCCCGTACCTCCACGTACAGCGCAGAAATTCATTCGCTGGTCTATTTTCCTTTCGCAGTACCGCTACGATATCTTGTATCGGTCCACTGCTAATCACGGAAACGCTGATGTGTTGTCCCGTTTGCCTGTTGCTCAGGATAGAGCATTCGATTCGTCCGAACTTGCTTGCATGTTCATTGATTCGGAAACCGATGACGTGGTCGACTCGTTTCCGATTGATTTTCGTCGTGTAGCTACAGCCACAGCTGCTGACCCTGTCCTTGCTACCATTTTGCGTTTTGTTGCTACGCAATGGCCCTTGTCAAAGTCACGGATCGAGGATCCGTTGGTTCGCCGATTTTTTGCTCACAAGGAGAGACTTTTTGTACGACGCGGTGTTTTGCTGTTGCGTTCTGATAATGATCAGTCCAGGGTCGTGGTCCCACGTTCGTTACAGTCCTCTGTCTTACGGCTTCTCCACCAAGGACATTGGGGTATAGTGCGAACGAAACAACTTGCTCGTCAGCACTGTACTTGGTTCGGAATCGATGCTGCGATTTCAAATATGTGCTCTTCTTGCATCGCGTGTGCCGAACAACAATCAGCACCACCGCGGAAATTCTTTACATGGCCAAAAGCCACTTCCCCTTGGCAGCGCTTACACATCGATTTTACTGGTCCCTTTTGGAATGCTCGATGGTTGGTTGTGGTAGATTCATTCAGTAATTTTCCTTTTGTTGTCCAGATGCCTTCCACGACGTCATCTGCCACCATCCAAGCGTTATCCGCTATCTTTTGCATTGTAGGTCTTCCACAGACTATTGTTTCCGACAATGGCCCACAATTCATGTCCGCAGAATTTCAGTCCTTCTGCAAGGCCAATGGTATTCAACATCTGACGTCCGTGCCGTTTTCGCCACAGTCAAACGGTGCCACTGAACGATTGGTCCGGACTTTCAAGTCCCAGATGTTGAAGTTGAAAGAGTCGCATTCTCGGGAGGACGCGTTATTGCTCTTTTTATCCTCGTATCGCTCTCAGCCCCGCGATGGTCGCTCGCCGGCAGAGTTGCTTCATGGTCGCCCTCATTGCACCTTGATGTCTTTGCTACATCCGCCGCATCAGGTTCCTGTGCAGCGGCAGACACCTGCTTTTGCCCCTGGCGACGATGTTATACTATCGCAGCTATCGCGGTTCACGGCGTTGGCTCGCCGGGCGCATTCTTCGCTGCCTCGGCCGCGCGATATATCTGGTTTTGGGGCCTCTGGTGAGGTGCACTGGCATCTCAATCAGCTGCGCCTCAGTCGTCGCACGGGATCTGCCGCTCCCCGTCTGCTTTCAGCGACGGTGCCGTCCGGTCAGTGGCCTGGGGACCCATCTACTGGCTCGCCTCATCCCCAGGTGTTACCGACGCTGCCTTCCATTTTGCCCCATGGCGAAGCGCCACCGCCGCCGCCGCCGCCGCCTGTTCTCCCGCCGGCGACGCCCGCAGTGGACACGTCGCTGCAACCGCCGGGCGTCTCCCTGGGTCACGCGCCACCGATCGCTTCCCTTGACCAGTTGTCCTCCGCCATGGAACTCTTGCCCGCTCCGGACCATAATTCGTCTTCACCCGTCGGGTGCTCCAACCCAATGGAGGTGGACCCTTCGGCCCCTCCTTTCTCTCTAAGGGCGCATACATCGCATGTTGGCGTGCACCCTGGACTAGGTTTCCTGGCGTTTCCTAGCTCCCCTCGGACCGAATGGCCGGGTGCGGGTGGCACAGCCTCGCCTGTTGTTAGGCTTCCCACCTCGTCGCATACGTCAACATGGGGTTCTCCCCACGGCGGGCGGAAGCCTTATAATACAACCGTACGCCGATTTGAGGGGGAGGAATGTGGTGTCACCGCCAGACACCACACTTGCTAGGTGGTAGCCTTTAAATCGGCCGCGGGCCGCTAGTATACGACGGACCTGCGTGTCTGTCAGTGATTGCAGACCGAGCGCCGCCACACGGCAGGTCTAGAGAGACGTCCTAGCACTCGCCCTAGTTGTACAGCCGACTTTTCTAGCGAAGCTACACTGAAAAATACACTCTCATTTGCCGAGACGATAGTTAGTATAGCCTTCAGCTACGTCATTTGCTACGACCTAGCAAGGCGCCGTTACCAGTGTATATTGAGATTGCACTTATGTATCATCAAGAGCGATGTACAATAATTATGGAATAAAGTTAAGTATTACTTCAACTACGTACTTTAATTGCTACTATAATTTCCGTTAACTGTTCCAGACCTCAAGTCAGTCTGCGTGAGCTTGCACACATGCATTTCGGCCTCCTCTAGTAACACGTTGTTGGCTCTTCTGCCAACATCACAATATCGTCCAGATAGTTCGCTGCAGTAGGGACCGACGCACAAACAGTTTGTAGATAATGCTGAAACAATGCAGGGGTGGATGCACACCCGAATGGCAGTTGTTTGAATCGATACAAACCCAGATGCATGTTAACCACCAAAATGCGCTGAGATTCTTCGCCCACCGGTATTTGCAAGTACGCATCTGCTAGGTCCAACTTCGAAAAATATTTACCCAGACACAGTTTGTCAATAAGATCTTCCGGGCAGGGTAAAGTAAAAGTTGCAGTCACTAGTTGTGGAATCACTTTTGCCTTGAAGTCCACACAAAGTCTCAATTTTCTGGAAGATTTTTGCAAAATTACTAAGGGTGATGCCCAGAGAGAAGCCTGCACACGTTCAATTACACCTTGTGATTCCAAATAGTGTAACGTTTTTGCGAACTCATCACGCAATGCGTGGGGAACATGGCGCACTCTGAAAAATTTCGGTTGTGCGTTTACTTTCAGTTCGAAATGTGTTTTAAAGTTCTTAGCGCAACCGAGGCCCGGTGCAAAAATGTCTGCAAATTCTTCACAGAGACGAGAAACACTGTCTGAAGGCACAGTCTGGTTCACTGATAGGACCTGATTTACTATAGACAATTTAAACAACTGAAATAAATCGAAACCAAACAAGTTCACTGCAGCAGAAGAACGAAGGTCGTAAAATGACACAAGTTTTGTTTGTCCCTTGTATGTTGCAAGAAGATTGCACTGTCCTAACACAGGGATATGCTGACCAGAATAGCTAGTAAGGTTAACATTTGCGGCACGCAACGGAGGTGTGCGCAGCAGTTTGTAAGTGTCTTGATTGAGCAGTGAAACTGCAGCCCTGGTATCGAGCTGGAATGGTATCACTTTGCCGTCACTTGCGACTTGACGGGAGTTCCTGCTATGTCGACGCACACTATTTGTGGGACGAACACAGTCACTGTTAGAGAGAGTGGCACTGGGCGGAGTGGCATGAACTATATGAATTTCCATGGGCGAACTATCGCGAGCCTGAGTATCCTTGGTTCGATTCCGATTCCAGCGCAAAGCAAAGGGCCTGGAATGGTTTTGAGCTTCCGAGCTGAGCTTTTTCTGGCAAACACTTTGAACATGTCCTTTTTTATTACAGAAAAAGCAAATAGCTTGGCGTGACGGGCATGTCTAGTAGCACATCGCGGGCATGATTTTAGCACTGCATTTGATTGCCGGCGTGGTACACGTGGCTGAGAGCCTCGCGGCTTTGGCGCGGACGGGCGCGAGGACTGTTTACTGTTCCATGCAGCTCGCCCGGCAGGCTGGTTAACTTGACACACGGGTGGCGAAGTTTCAAATGATTCCTGAGCAAAGTCAAGTAGTCCTGCTGATCCAATATATCCATCACTTGTTGAAGGGAGGGATTGACTAGTTTCAAAATCTATTCCCTTATACGAACATCAGAAATGCTCTGTGCAATTGCATCACGTACCATAGTATCTGAATAAGGGAGTCCACATTGACACTCAAAAGCACAATCCCTAGTAAGGCCTTGCAAGTTTGCAATCCACTCCCGATTAGTCTGACCTGCCGTACATTTTGTACAAAAGAAGGTATACCGTTTGGCAACTACATTGACTGATTCTTTGAAATATGCATCTAATGCAGACAAAATTTCGTCGTAGGACAGTGTTGCTACGTCGCGTCAGGGAAATAATTTGACTATCACACGGTGCCTGGTGACCCCGACGGAAGGTAATAAAAAAGGCTGCCGCTCGTTACCTTGAATTCTGTAGGCGGCGAGATGGAATCCAAATTGGCGTGACCACTCCGTCCAGCTTTCCAGTGCAGCATCAAAAGGACGAAAAGGTGGTGCAACTGCATTTTATCTGGAGATTGTGGCGAAGCCATTACACAAGTAAATCAGGGCAGTATAGTTACGAACGCGAATTGGCCTCGTCGCCAAATGTTGTGGATTGGCAAGAGAGCCAACCCTGTTTTGAGAGGAAGCCAAAAAGCACACGTTTTAGCTCACACAGGCTGGCGTGAGGTCTGGAACAGGTTTAAGGAAAGTAGACTAGCAAAAAAGGACGTAGCTGTGGAATACTTAACTTAATCCACAAAGGTCGTAGCAAATGACGTAGCTGAAGGCTATGCTAACTATCGTCTCGGCAAATCAGAGCGTATTTTGTCAGTGAACCATCCCTAGCAAAGTGGGCTGTCAAACTGGGGCGAGTGCTAGGAAGTCTCTCTAGACCTGCCGTGTGGCGGCGCTCGGTCTGCAATCACTGATAGTGGCGACACGCGGGTCCGACGATACTAACGGACCGCGGCCGATTTAAAGCCTACCACCTAGCAAGTGTGGTGTCTGGCGGTGACACCACAATTTTTCTATTACCCTTATTCAAAAATCTGGTAATCGTAGGATGATTTTTCACTTTAAGTTCTTTGTACACCACTAAATACGGCCTGCAGGACTGGCCGTGCGGTTCTAGCCGCTACAGTCTGGAACCGAGCGACCGCTACGGTCGCAGGTTCGAATCCTGCGTCGGGCATAGATGTGTGTTAGTTAGTTTAATTAGTTCTAAGTTCTAGGCGACTGATGACCTCAGAAGTTAAGTCGCATAGTGCTCAGAGCCATTTGAACCACTAAATACGGAGAAACGGATCTTGTTTTAAAGCACCAATCACTAAATTTCCATTGTAGTGGCCACAAGTGTCAATATTTTCGTCAGCTGAAATCCGAATAATGTTGCCCTTGAGTTGATTGCCTATTTCTTTCAGGGCTCGTAGCCAAATGCCCAGTATCTAATTTTTACGCAATGTTGATTCATCTGGCTTATTTTGATTGAAGTAGTTGTTGTGGTCTTCAGTCCTGAGACTGGTTTGATGCAGCTCTCCATGCTACTCTATCCTGTGCAAGCTTCTTCATCTGCCAGTATCTACTGCAACCTACATCCTTCTGAATCTGCTTAGTGTATTCATCTCTTGGTCTCCCTCTACGATTTTTACCCTCCACACTGCCCTCCAATGCTAAATTTGTGATCCCTTGATGCCTCAAAACATGTCCTACCAACCGATCCCTTCTTCTAGTCAAGTTGTGCCACAAACTTCTCTTCTCCCCAATCCTATTCAATACCTCCTCATTAGTTACGTGATCTACCCACCTTATCTTCAGCATTCTTCTGTAGCACCACATTTCGAAAACTTCTATTCTCTTCTTGTCCAAACCAGTTATCGTCCATGTTTCACTTCCATACAGGGCTACACTCCACACAAATACTTTCAGAAACGACTTCCTGACACTTAAATCTATACTCGATGTTAACAAATTCCTCTTCTTGAGAAACGCTTTCCTTGCCATTGCCAGTCTACATTTTATATCCTCTCTACTTCGACCATCATCGGTTATTTTACTCCCTAAATAGCAAAACTCCTTTACTACTTTAAGTGTCTCATTTCCTAATCTAATTCCCTCAGCATCACTCAACTTAATTTGACTACATTCCATTATCCTCGGTTTGCTTTTGTTGATGTTCATCTTATATCCTCCTTTCAAGACACTGTTGAAGTAGTATTGGAGCAGAACACTTTTGAGGAAGGGTCTGTAAGTTCGTGAAGAGGAGTTTTGTTCCAATGAATGCTGCACATAGATCCATGTTAAAGCAGTTTTTTTGGTTGGCTTTGGAGGTTAAATGCATGCTACTGCTTCTTGTCGCAGCGAAAAGTTGTCGTGGGACTTTCTTTTGCATTCCTCCGATATGAAGACTTGTCTTGTCGTGCTGGTCTGTTTGAAAAACTTTTTGCACGAAACGCTTTATTTGCAAACTCTACAATAAAAAACATTTCCGTGATATGTGCAAGGGTGACAGTTATTGAATTATATGAAGAAAAACGTAAATTGTTACAAACTACGGCATGCGCACATTATTCAACATGTAAACATCAGTACAGATATTCGGATTTAGATTATGACATTCGATATGCCTGCCGGCATTGGCGGTGATGTGCCGCAGACGAATAGCGAAATTCTGAACGACTCAGTGAAGTGTCGGAACATCAATGCTGTCGGTGACCTCCTGAATAGCTGTTTTCAGCTCAGTAATGGTTTTTGGGGTTGTTGGTGTACACCTTTCTTTAATATGCCCCCCAAAAATTGAGGTGCACGTGTTCAGATCCAGAGAATATTGCGGCTAATCGAGTCCCGTGCATTTGCCTCTGCGCCCCCCAGAGCCAGAACGCGGTCCCCAAAGTGCTCTTCCAGAGCATCACTCACTCTCCTGATTCGATGGAATCGAGCTACGTCTCGCATTAAGTACGTGCATGTCGAAATCAGGGATACTTTGGATAACAGGAATGAAATCATCTTCGAAAACCTTCACGTACCGTTCGTAAGTCACCGTGGCATTAAGAAACATCGCACCGATTTTCCGTGCCTGGACATTGCACACCACACAATCACCTAGTGAGGGTGAAGAGACTTACCTATAACGAAATGCGAATTCCCAGTCCCCCAAATGCGCCAGTTTAGCTTATTATTGAAACCACCCAAATGAAAGTGGGCTCGGTCGCTAAACCGACCGTACAGCGCGTACCGATTACCGTCATGTACCGTGGTCAACGTGCAGTTTGAACGTCCTAACGCCAACCGTACAGAAGTTATGAGGATTTTATTTCATATCGTTCAATAATTTTCACGCTGTAAATGTTCCAGGATGGTCAGCTATCCACGAAACATTTCTTTTTTTTGGGTGGCACGGTGCATAATACGTTGTTGCGGTTTATCGCCCGCGATGCTGCTGCTATCGTTGGCCGGGATCGCGTGACTGACATACGAATATTGAACCGATGGGTTCAGGAATGGCACACTCGACCCCATGCAGGATGTTACTGGCTCCACGCGACTAGCGCACGTGAGAAAAGACACTGATCGGTCGTCCGTTTGGGATCGTACAGCCACGTCGTATACCTCGAATCAGGAAGCGGCCTTGCAACACGACAAGTGTGCGCACGGACTGTGTGCTCAGCTCCGTGTGGGGGGGGGGGGGGAGGCACTAACTTTCACCACGGTGAAATTTGTTGCGCCCTCTCTTCGCACAGCCGCAGAGAGGAGCGCCGGCAGTGGTGTGCTCAAGTTAACACTGGACACGAGGGAGGCACCGTGGCGTCTTCTCAGTCAGCGTGCTATGTACAGCTTAAACTTTGTACAAATAAAAGAAACTAGACTGAAAACAATGAATGTGTGACTAACAACTTGCATAATTTAATTTAATCGTTGCTGGCTTGTGCGTATGACAGGATGGGGATTAAGTGGGGGCGCGAGTGGTAGGCGTATTGACTCTGCCTGCCCGTTCCTGTTCCACAATCTGTTCGCTAGCCAGTAGCCTCTCGGTTAGCGATGGGACTCAGCTGTAGTTCGCGCTCATCCTGTGAGATATCGAAACGAGATTGTGCAAGAACCCGCCCATCTAGATTTTTAGAACTAAAATATGCATCAAACCTCGTTTTCAGTTAAATGTGCAATTACCTGTGAAAAGGAGCCAGGTTTGCAAATATAAACGCAACATGCAAATGTATATAATCCGGTCTCTAGTAATGACTTATTCAGAATATTTCCATAGGAAATACGTTTCAGGTGCTGACTACCATACTGTTACATGCCTAGTATTAAATCTGTCTTGGGAACTACAGTCTTGGGAAGGAGGGACGTTAATGCCTTCGACAAAATTATTAAATGCTGAGAACTGCACCGACTTGAACATCATATTGCTGGTTTGATTTGTATCCAGTCGCTTTACAAAAACATCTTACCAGGAAATGTAGTCAAAGCAAGGGAAGTATTCAATCAGTATAAGTGAACACTGAGAACGTCGTGTGAAGTAAATAACTGACCATCGTGCAGAGGCCTCTAGAAACAACATAGAATTCTCTCTGTTGCAGTGATTAACACAACCTCACTACAAGGGGGAAAATATTCCTCCTTGCTAATCTAGTGTGTAGGTCAGCAAGTCCCCACCTTGGATAAATTGACAAACTTTAGATATCTATAAATTCAATACATCTTAAATGTACCCTATTTCCCTCTCTCCTCTTGTAATTTACCATACTTGTAAAATTACAAGGATTACCTTATCTGATAAGCTATATTCAATTACTGGAACTTTTTACCAGTTGTTACGGTATGTAACAATCCTCACTGTAAAAAGATTACAAGATTCTTATGAGACACAAGTAAGCGAAGCATTATTCTGTGATAAATATTATTGTGGGCATATGGACACCAAGCAATAGCAGATAAAGTGCGGCTATGTGATAAAACTGAGGAATTTGAAGCTTTTCCCCTGTTGATTTTAATACACTGAAATTAGCTAGAGTATGCATAAATACTTTTACATAAATGCAATATGCAACAACTGCTCCGACTGGAACTGTGGAACTCTACGAACTACACTGCTGGGCATTAAAATTGCTACACCACGACGATGACGTGCTACAGACGCGAAATTTAACCGACAGGAAAAATATACTGTGATATGCAAATGATTAGCTTTTCAGAGCATTCACACAAGGTTGGCGCCGCTGGTGACACCTACAACGTGCTGACATGAGGGAAGTTTCCAACCGATTTCTCATACACAAACAGCAGTAGCCGGCGTTGCCTGGTGAAACGTTGTTGTGATGCCTCGTGTAAGGAGGAGAAATGCGTACCATCACGTTTCCCACTTTGATAAAGGTCGGATTGTAGCCTATCACAAATGCGGTTTACCGTATCGCGACATTGCTGCTCACGTTGGTCAAGATCCAAGCAGAATATGGAATCGGTGGGTTCAGGAGGGTAATACGGAACGCCGTGCTGGATTCCAACGGTCTCGTATCACTAGCACTCGAGATGACAGGCATCTTATCCGCATGGCTGTAACAGATCGTGCAGCCACGTCTCTATCTAGTCAACAGATGGGGACGATTGCAAGACGACCTGCACGAACAGTTCGACGACGGTTACAGCAGCACGGACTATCAGCTCGGAGACCATGGTGGCGGTTACCCTTGACGCTACATCACAGACAGGAGCGCCTGCGATGGTGTACCCAACGACGAGCCTGGGTGCACGAATGGCGAAACGTAATTTTTTTGGATAAATCCAGGTTCTGTTTACAGCATCATGATGGTCGCATCCGTGTTTGGCTACATCGTGGTGAACGCACATTGGAAGCGTGTATTCGTCATCGCCATACTGGCATATCACCCGGCGTGATGGTATAGGGTGCCATTGGTTTCACCTCTCGGGCACCTCTTGTTCGCATTGACGGCACTTTGAACAGTGGACGTATCATTTCAGATGAGTTATGACCCGTGGCTCTACCCTTCATTCGATCCCTGCGAAACCCTACATTTCAGCAGGATAATGCACGACCGCATGTTGCAGGTCCTGTACGGGCCTTTCTGGATACAGAAAATGTTCGACTGCTGCCCTGGCCAGCACATTCTCCAGATCTCTCACCAATTGAAAACGTCTGGTCAATGGTGGACGAGCAACTGGCTCGTCACAATATGCCAGTCACTACTCTTGATGAACTGTGGTATCGTGTTGAAGCTGTATGGGCAGCTGTACCTGTACACGCCATCCAAGCTCTGTTTGACTCAATGCCCAGGCATATCAAGGCCATTATTACGACCAGAAGTGGTTGTTCTGGGTACTGATTTGTCAGGATCTATGCACCCAAATTGCGTGAAAATGTAATCACATGTCAGTTGTAGTATAATATATTTGTCCAACGAATACCCGTTAATCATCTGCATTTCTCCTTGGTGTAACAGTTTTAATGGCCAGTAGTGTATGAAGAGAACTACATGTAATTTAGAGGATGTACTAAAGATCTTCATTGGCAACAGTAAAAATATTGGAATTTTTCATGCACTTCACACCAAAGAAATAAAATAAAATGATGGTAAAGGAAGGAAAAGACACATTAGTGGACGAATTCAGGTTATTTCGTGACAGTAGGTGTACCACAAACTGATGCAGTGAAACGGCTGAGTATTGGGCTGTACTATTCCTTCGTAAGAGTGGCAGAAATCAGAGGACTGATAATGTACAATAAAAATTATGCTGTTGAGTTCTTTCCGTACTCACTGCATAAATCACCAGGAGTGGTTACAAACGACACTCAGTAAACGATGCAACACTCTTTTTCTCAAAGTAAGATGCGTTTGTCCATATACACTGTTGTTCCCTGCCTTTCAACGTCTCCTTTCAATTCTATGGTTTTATGCTACTTTAATTCGGGAGCCAGCATATCGCCGTGGTACCACTCTACAGTTTTGCTCATTAAGTTATTGCAGGGGGCAGAAGGAAAAGAAAAGAAAAGGAACCAGCGAAATCAGCTGGTTTGGAACTTTGTGCGGAATCAGTGGCAATGAGTGAAAATGTACACTCGACCGGGATTTGAACCCGGGAAGCGCAGCGTGAGAGGCAGTTACGTTAACCTCTGCGCCATCCGGACACAGTGTTTATCACAAACGCGCCGACTGTCTCGGCATGCTCCCTGGCCGACTCACTTTCTCACCCAGTGCTATCTGCAGTCCTTGTCCATCGTGGTGGAGGTCGAATGAAATGTGTATCCACACTGAAGGTTGTCGATTCATTGCCCTTTGAGTTATATCAATGTGTGTTGTTCGTTCTTTCAGACATTTCTGAAAGAACAGACTCCAAGCATTCATAAAACATACTAGTGGTCTGCATTTCAGCCAAATTCTTGCTGCATCAGTAACTTCCCGCCCACTGTTGTACTACTCTCCGTGGAGTCTATCTTTCAGTCGGCCAAAGAGAGAAGTCAGAAGGTGTGAAATCCGGGCTGTAGTGCAGATGAGGGAGAACAGTCCACCGACTTTTGTGAACTACTCTCAGGTGCGCTGACTTAATGTGGCATTGCGTTGTCGTGTAGAAGGAGAAGTGTGTTCTCATTTTCGTGGCCACAAACACACTGTAATTGTTTCCTAGGAGTCTGACAGTAGACTATGGGCTGATTGATTGAGCCTGATGGAGGGCACCAAACAGAATAACCCCTCCACAATACCAGTGGACTGTAGCCACGATTTTACGACCTGAAAGAACTGTTTCGAACTACTACTTCAAAGGAGACCTTGTGTTGCCGTTTTGTTTCAGGCTCAAAGTGTTGATTGCATGTTCAGTTGTAGCTGGCAATTTTTAACCAGAAGTCGTCATTGTCAGCATCATAACACGCAAGCAATTTGGACAGATGTGTCTTCTTCATCTTTTTATGCTCTTCATTTAGACTTTGAGGAACCCACCGGAAGCAAATCTTTGAATATACTATTTGGTGGACAACTGCGTCAGCGCTACCAACACAAATGTCAAGTTGAGCACTGAGTTGCTCAGTTGTCATTTGTTTATCACCTCGAACGAGTGTAGTGACTCATTGCAACACGTCAGGCATCACAGCTGTGTGCAGCTGACCTGTGTGTGGGAGATTAGACAGATTTGCTTCTCCTTGTCCTGCTGATAACTTACTGTACTTTTGTCCATTTCCTTATATCCGTAGACATTTTGTGAAACTGTGAATGTTTGTGACTGCCTGGTTTTCCCCAAAAGAAATTCAATAAGTGCTTTTTGCTTGGAATGCTTCTCAGCTACAATCTGCATCCACATCCATACTCCGCAAGCCACCATTCGGTGCACGGTGGAGGGTAGCTTGTACCACTCCTCGTCATATACTACTCCTCGTCATACCTTTCCCACTCCACTCGGAAATGGAGCAGGGGATAAATGACTGACTATATACTGTTGTAGTAGACCTGTCGTGTACATAGTTCTGCGTAGTCAGCGCGTACACAACTTGCCCACTAGAGCGCGCCCCGCTAAGCACAACAGCGCAGGCGCAGCGCTCGTCCGTCTCTGCACTACAAGATGGTGCTGCCTTAGAGACGGACCAAATCCTGCTTCCGCCAATCCACGTATTAATATGTAACGCAGCCAATGAGATTGCTGCTAATGTAGAACCTTAGAACCTTTTCTCCTCGCGGATCACACTCGCACAGTGATACCTGAACGCGTGAGGTATTATAACGAGTGTACAGACCTCCGATTAGTCAGTCTGCATTAGTCTGCATTTATCTGCACCTGTCTGTACCAGTCTACATTTGTCTGTACCAGTCTATAGGCAAGTTTCAGTCTGCGCCTAATAAGATTACCATATTCCTGTACATAGCCATGAAGATAAATGAATAGACACTTTGTCAAGTATCAGAGATATGTGAGAATAAGATTAACGTACCAAGAACAAAGGAACTTCAGATTGTCAATTGTAAACAGCATCCAGAATGAAGTTACGTAATGTCTACGCTTTTTATTATTTTAATAAATGTGTGTGAAAATTAATCAAGTTCTGTTTCAAGTTGGTCACCGTCAATCTGCAACTCTAAGCGTGCAAGTGGCATTTCTATCGTCTAACCTAACAGCAGAAGATAAACACGCCACGATAAGACCACGAGACATATTGCTGACACTCGCCTACTTCGTTAGAGCGACAAGTCAAATAATCTGATGGTGTGTGTACTGAAGGTCCTACAGTATGCACACCACAAGTCCCGGCTTCTCTCGGTTTTGCTGTCATTACATGAGGTGTGGTGGCCATAGGATCGTTCTGCAGTCCGTCGCAAATGCCCGTTCTCTAAACTTACGCAATAGTGTTTGCCGAAAAAAATCTCGTTTCATCCGAGGATTCTCATTTAAGACGATCTACCAGGAATAAATCTAGCAGCACAACTCTGAATTGCTCAGACGTCTTCTTTTACTCTGACCGGGTTGGAATTCCAAACACTCGAACAGTGTTAGAGAATGGGTTGCACAAGTAATGTGTATGTGGTTTCCTTTATAAATGAGCTACGATGTCCCAGAATTTTCGCAGTAAAAAATAAATAAATTTACCCTGAGCTTTCTCTACGACCAATCTCACGTTCAATCTGTGTCGTATCAGTTTCCAATGCCTAGGTATTTAATCAACTTCGCCGTATCGAGCAGCACAACATTAAGGCCCATTTCACACAGGGACACTGGTGGCGGTCACCGACAGAGATACATCGGTCTCAACTGAACCATTGACACCGGGACACTACATTACCTCACCGAGCCTCTGTGACGCAGCAGTGACTCACCCTCGCCACATGTGACAGACAAGGTCACTGTGTTCACAGCAGTCACCGCCGGACGTGCATTGGTTTGAGTTGGAGTGTTCGCACTGGGACACAGATCACAGACACAGTGCTGCAGATTTGCCAACAGACGGCATTCATTTTTGAGACAGTGACGCGAAACTTTCATTGTACATTATACTGTACACATTGTAGCCACGAGTTTAGATCTGATTAACGTGGAACCGTAGACCTTGCCGTCGGTGGGGAGGCTTGCGTGCCTCAGCGACACAGATAGCCGTACCGTAGGTGCGACCACAACGGAGGGGTATCTGTTGAGAGGCCAGACAAACGTATGGTTCCTGAAGAGGGGCAGCAGCCTTTTCAGTAGTTGCAGGGGCAACAGTCTGGATGATTGACTGATCTGGCCTTGTAACATTAACCAAAACGGCCTTGCTGTGCTAGTACTGCGAACAGCTGAAAGCAAGGGGAAACTAAGGCCGTAATTTTTCCCGAGGGCATGCAGCTTTACTGTATGGCATGGAGAGCAGCATCAAACCAGTCTCAGGACTAAAGACCACAACAACAACATAACATGGAAGACTTTATAAGTGAAGTAGAAAGTCGTCCTGCTATTTGGAATGTCAAAAGCGATTACTGTAGAAACAAAGTGGTGAAAACGAATGCTTGGCAAGAAATTATAACGAAGTTCGTGCCTGATTTGAATGAGAAGAGCATGGATGAAAAAAATTTGGTAAGTTGTATGTGCTTTTTTCAAATTTAATACTTTATTTTTCAGACCATAAAAGAGTAGCCAAATTTAATTGTTACATCTGTAGGCTGGAAGGGTAACATTGAAGCACATTTGCATCCCTCACCACTTTTCTTTTGCATTTACCAGTATTAAGTGTGCCTTTATGGTGCGATAAGAAGGGACAAAATGGATGAGCGTAGAAACAATGAACTCACCCCGACAGGGCGAATGAAGAAGAAATCTAAAAAAATACTTGTATTTCAAAATTTTCAGAACAAAAGTGTGCGCCTTATCGTCGTCTTAAGGCTCTCCGCCGCATGGTCCGAAAATTACAGTTAAAATACTATTGTCAATTCCTGAGATTTCCTCTTTCTCTTCTCCTAGCACTTGAGATGAAGTTTTCGACATTCGAAAATACTGAAAAAAATTCTTCTCATGTTTCCAGAATGAGATATTCACTCTGCAGCGGAGTTTGCACTGATACAAAACTTCCTGGCAGATTAAAACTGTGTGCCGGACCGAGACTCGAACTCGGGACCTTTGCCTTTCGGCAAAGGCAAAGGTCCCGAGTCCGAGTCTCGGTCTGACACACAGTTTTAATCTGCCAAGAAGTTTCTTCTCAATTTGTCTCAAATGAGTATAAAACAATATTTTCTCCAGCCGATCAGGTAGCAACGGATGTTAAGTGTAATGACACCGGTGATCCAGGAGTGTTCATCACAATTACCGTTGACTGTCACCAGTGTCCCAGTGTAAAACGGGGCTAATTATGTTTTCGAACGTTATGGGATTGTTTCTCCTACTCATCTGCATTAACTTACATTTTTCTACATTAATGCAAGCTGCCATTCGCTTAAACAATTAATGAAGTGCAGATGTCATCATCCTGAAGGCTGGTCTCAATACCACAGTGGTTTATTAGGAGTTGTATTGGTGAATGTATCCCCCATTGAAGCATTCAGCCAGTTTAGGAAGGCCTACAGTTTAGTGTGGACTCCAGGCCACAGGGCAGCTTGACAGTATTCTCCTTAACCAATCGTTGCCAGAGGTGAAAGAAACGATAGGATAATGAAGAAATCCCGAGACTGACCTCACGAGCTGCAGTCTCGTACTTACTCTGTGAGTCACGAACCTACACAGAGATCGTATATGGTAGCGTTTTTGTGTGTGTGGAAACGTCAGCCTGCAGAAAATACACGCAATTAGCAGAGCCAAATTCCTGTACGATTTTTTTGTTCGAGGAACAAGTTTCCTTCAAAGCTGTGTGTTTATAGGAATGACCTTTGGAAATTGTCTGTGAAAAGACCAGACAGCTGTGTTTTGATGTAAGTAGAGGCACATGCGGGCCTAATATATAGGATAGCACAGAGAAAAAGCAAAAATTTGACATAATTAGAAAAATGGAAGAACTTATAACTTTATTTGGTGCTCATATGTGTGTTCTACAAGAGCGAAAACTTTGTTAGGCATCACTTTTTAAAAATCGTCGTTTCAAAGAGTGGCTCAACGAAATTGCAGTTGTATATGTGGTGTCTGTTCTTTCGGAATTGTTCGAAAGAAGAGACACATTTCGATCCTGCAGCCATAACGAATCGAGACTCAAATGCCGTCCAGACACAGTGGTCATCGCAGCTGCACGGATTATCGTAGCACGCCACCCATCTCGCGCAATTTCGCCGAGGCAGATGGAAAACCGCCTAAAAACCATCCACGTACTGGCCGGTTCACCGGACCTCGACACAAATCCACCAGGCGGATTCGTGCTGGGGACCAGGTGCTCCTTCCCGCCTGGAAAGCCGTGCGTTAAACCGCACGGCCAACCGAACAGGCTTGTGTACATATCTTGCCTCCATCTTGTTCAAATCAATTTGTAGATGCTCCTACATCCTGGCACAAAGGCTGTCTTGTGAATGAATCTAGCATTATGATTGGCTCTTATCAAATTTACCCGCCGAATTACTGATGCCACCGGTGTGCCTTTTTTCCTTCTTTCTGCGGCCATGGCTTTCAGCGGCAAAAAAACTCCTCTACACACACCACCATATTGCACCAACAATTAAACACTGCAATGTGCCCTACATATCATCAAATACGAAAAGACTCCTAATCAATTACTCTGCTCTCCCACCAAGGACAGGTGCTTGAATATTAGAATGTGAAACCGATCTCTGACCCATCAATACGAGTGGCTTTTGAAAAGTTTGTGCAAAAATAAAAAGTACTTACATGTTTGGGGTAAACCTTTTTTGTTTTTCGATACAGTTTCCGTTTATACTTACACACTTTGTGCAACACTGTTATAATTTGTTGATCCTTTCCAAATAATACAAATTGTCCAAGTCTACTAATAGTTGCTGCAATCACCACCTTGTTTGGATAAAATCTTTGTTCCACCAGCCATTGCTTCAAATTGGGGAACAAATAGTAGTCCGAGGGAGCCAAGTCTGGAGCAGAGGGGGGATGTGAAACGTGTTGAAATCCTATTTCCATTAATTTTGCGACCACAACTGCTGAGGTGTGTGCTGCTGCATTGTCGCGATGGAAAAGGACTTTTTTGTAGTCCAATCGCCGGCGTTTTTCTTGCATGTCGATATTCAAACTGTCCAATAACGATGAATAATATTCACCTGTAATAGTTTTACCCTTTTCCAGATAGTCGATGAGGATTATCCCTTGCGAATACAGAAAGACGCTCGCCATAACCTTACCGGTCGAAGGAATGGTCTTTGCCTTTTTTGGTGCAGATTCTCCCCTGGTAACCCGTTTATTAGGTTGTTGTTTCGTCTCAGAAGTATAGTAATGTATCCACGTTTCATCCACAGCGACGAAACGACGGTTAAGATCCTGTGGATTCTTCCTGAACAGCTGCAAACCATCCTTGCAACACGTCACACGATTCCGACTTTGGGCAAGTGTGAGCAATCGCAGAACCCAGCTTGCGGATAGCTTTCTCGTGTCCAAATGTTAATGCAAAATGTTTTGTACCCATTCATTAGAGATGCCCACAGCATTAGCAATCTCACGCACCTTAACTCTTCTGTCGTCCATCACCGTGTCACGGATTTTATCAATGATTTCTGGAGTTGTAACATCCACAGGGCGTGTAGAACATTCAGGATCACTTGTGCCCATAGGGCCACTCCGAAAATTTTAAAGCCACTTGTAAACTGTTCTAATCGAAGGCGCAGAGTCACTGTAATGTTTATCGAGCTTCTATTTAGTCTCCTGAGGCGTATTGCCTTTCTTAAAGTAATGATTAATCACCACACGAAATGCTTTTTCGTCCATTTTTTGACGATCACTCAACTTCCTCGATTCACACGAATGCCAAACACAAAGAAATAGACCAATATGGCTCGGTGTGCGTTCTTTCCAAAGATGCTACTAACTAATCGTGACCTCGATACACGCCATCAGTGCCATCTTTTGGACTTTGCACGGACTTTTCAAACACCCCTCGTATATCGCCGCATCGTACAAAGTGAGCCCTTTTACAACATTCGTACATAACAGCACGAATACAGACAGCACAGTAAGTATAGTCACGGCACTGAGGCACCCACGCCCGACAGGTGGCCACAGCGCCTCGGCGGACCGAAGTCACTCTCAGAACTGTTCTACAAATCCGGGCTCGCTCCCCCTCGGCACAAATGCTTTACTGTTTCTGGTCCAGACCCGTTTGCTCGTTTGCTTTTATACACCCATCTCCAGACTCTGGGATTACAAGACCACACGTATATTTCGCACAGTTCACCACAATATTATACCATTTCTCGCTAATTCTGCATACCGAGCACACAGCAGTAGCCTACCGATCGCTCACGTAACGTAATTCCGAAGATATAGACTGGAAATTATCTCTCTACAAATCCAAAACTTTAGCACTTATCGCATCTGCGAAGGAAGAACTTCGTGTGGGAAGCAGCCACTACTCACAGGCGTCCACAAGAGGAAAACCTCACTGCAGACTTCTCTCGAATCTCTAGCAGTCATTATCTGCGACTTCAATAAACTGCAGATATAATACTGCCAATCGCGACGAGAAGTGCCACAGCTTTACTAGTCACTATAGCAGCGCGATCTAGGGCGTATTGTCACGGTCCGCGCGGCTCCCCCCGTCGGAGGTTCGAATCCTCCCTCGGGCATGGGTGTGTGTGTGTTGTCCATAGAGTAAGTTAAAGTTACACTACTGGCCATTAAAATTGCTGCACCACGAAGATGACATGTTACAGACGTGAAATTTAACCGACAGGAAGAAGATGCTGTGATACGCAAATGATTTGCTTTTCAGAGCATGCACACAAGGTTGGCGACACCTTCAACGTGCTGACATGAGGAAAGTTTCCAACCGATTTCTCTTACACAAACAGCAGTTGACCGGCGTTGCCTGGTGAAACGTTGTTGTGATGCCTCGTGTCAGGAGGAGAAATGCGTACCATCACGTTTACAACTTTGATAAAGGTCGGATTGTAGAACTATCGCGATTGCGGTTTATCGCATCGCGACATTGCTGCTCGCGTCGGTCGAGATACAATGACTGTTAGCAGAATACGGAATCGGTGGGTTCAGGAGGGTAATACGGAACGCCGTGCTGCATCCCGACGGCCTCGTATCACTAGCACTCGAGATGACAGCCATCTTATCCGCACGGCTGTAACGGATGCTGCAGCCACGTCTCGATCCCTGAGTCAACAGATGGAGACGTTTGCAAGACAACAACCATCTGCACGAACAGTTCGACAACGTTTGCAGCAGCACGAACTATCAGCTCGGAAACCGTAGATGCGGTTACCCTTGACGGTGCATCACAGACAGGAGTGCCTGCGATGGTGTACTCGACGACGAACCTGGGTGCACGAATGGCAAAACGTAATTTTTTCGGATGAATCCAAGTTCAGCTTATAGCATCCTGATGGTCGCATCTGAGTTTGGCGACATCGCGGTGAACGCATATTGGAAGTGTGAATTCGTCATCGCCATACTGGCGTATCACCCGCCGTGACGGTATGGGGTGCCATTCCTTACATGTCTTGGTCACCTCTTGTTCGCAATGATGGCACTTTGAAAAGTGATCGTTACATTTCAGATGTGTTACGACCCGTGGCTTTGCCCTTCATTCGATCCCTACGAAACCCTGCATTTCGTCAGGATAATGCACGACCGCATGTTGCAGGTCCTGTACGGGTCTTTCTGGATACAGAAAATGTTCGACTTGCTGCCCTGGCCAGCACATTCTCCAGATCCCTCACCAACTGAAAACGTCTGGTTAATAGTGGCCGAGCAGCTGGCTCGTCACAATACGCCAGTCACTACTGTTGATGAACTGTGGTATCGTGTTGAAGCTGCATGGGCAGCTGTACCTGTACACGCCATCCAAGCTCTGTTTGACCCAATGCCCAGGCATATCAAGGCAGTTATTACGGCCAGAGGTGGTTGTTCTGGGTACTGATTTCTCAGCATCTATGCACTCAAGTTGCGTGAAAATGTAATCACATGTCAGTTCTAGTATAATATATTTTCCAATGAATACCCGTCAATCATCTGCATTTCTTCTTGGTGTAGCAATTTTAATGGCCAGTGGTGTAAATTAAGTAGTGTGTAAGCTTAGCGACCGATAACCTAAACAGTTTGGTCCCATAAGATCTTACCACAAATAAATAAATAGTCACTACATTCGTGAATTTGCACAAGGGGTTTAGATGTTAGAGGTAAATTTTCAGAAATAACAGGAAACTGTTTATTGTCTTACTAAAGCGAATACTGCTTTAAATTATCGCATGAATCGATACCTACAAATAATTTTCATAAAACTGTAATTAAGAAACAAGACTATGACCCTGTACCCTCGTAATGTTCAAATTTTGTTTTAAGAAGGCTGGATTTAAGTCGTTTTTCAAACTAGTCTCATTTGTTCCTCTTTTGTAGGACATTTCTGCTATAAAGGATGTTTTCGTAAGAGCGTGCATAGATGTAATTGGACAAAGTGTAAAGTTCTTCGTTTTTTTTTTTTTTTGCCAATGAATATGATATGCGTAATGTTTGTGTCACGCAAGTTTACTGTGTGACGTGTTGTAGAGCAAATGGCTTAATCTGCGAAACCAATACGCAATGCCTTTAATGAAATCGGTCCCTCAGACTTTCACCCGCCGGCCTTTGTCGCCGAGCGGTTCTAGCCGCTTCAGTCTGGAACCGCGCGACCGCTACGGTCGCAGGTTGGAATCCTGCCTCGGGCATGGACGTGTGTGGTGTCCTTAGGCTAGTTAGGTTTAAGTAGTTCTAAGTTCTAGAGAACTGATGACCTCAGATGTAAAGTCCCATAGTGCTCAGAGCCATTTGAACCATTTTGCCATTTATCCAGTCTCGTGTGCACAGAGTTCTATGGCCCTGTGCGATAAACTGATAAAACTCCCTGTGCAAGTAAATAATGAAATAAATTTTAATTAGCTCTAGAGTCGCAAAGGATGTAATCTTGGTATTCTGTTTTCTCCACAGTTGGCATAGAAAATATTCAAACTTGGCACGGCAAAGTGGAATGCCGGCTATAAAACAGCTTCATACAATTAATATCTGTAGATTGGTTGATAAATGAATAACCTTGCAAATGTTCAGTGAAAATACTGGATATTGGCTCAGTGCTGTGCAATGACGCCTGCATTGAAGCTGTTACAAACATTAACACTTTTCTGATTCTGGCACATTAATATTTTTCTGACTCTGATTGAAAAATGATTTCTTCTAGAAAAATATTCATTAGATTTAAATAAACACGACATGGAATTGGATGAGGTACTGATAAGGGCATATGCTAAGACCGAATGCTTAAATTTGAAAATTTTATTCAAAATAAAGTTTCTCCTTCACAAGTTCTGACATGAAACATTTTCCATTAACTTCAAAATCAGTGAACTTCTCTACTGTTCTACAATTCTCACTTATAGTCGTAATTAAAAACACTTCGATTGTTAAATGACATAAACTCTGACATTGTTTGACAAAATAGATTCCAAAATTTAAATTCTATCAGTGTTACAAAACACACAAAAATATTACAAATCGGCTATACCTAACCAACCTATACATTAAATCTGATGAAAAATACTTGGTTCCTACATTCAGGGGTCAGCGCTGTAAAAATTATCGAAAGTCACATTGCGGTGCTGCATACGTAAAAACCAAATATACAAAATTTCATTACCTTGCAAATTAGTGCCCGTTGCTTTACCTTTCGGTTACAGAGTAAAGTCATTACTGTTCTATAATTGCCACAGGCAGTTCTCAGTATTTGTTAACTATCAGTATCACTTCAATTCCTGATAATCATACAGCCTCAGAAATTAAATAACACACTTTACTCTGTAAGTGGGCTGCTTCTGTGTTGGCAGCCCTGTGTAGCGCTTTGCATTGGATCTCTGACTGCGCTTTCTTTGTAAGAGACTCTGTGACTGGTCGGACTCGTAAGTTAATCGCCAGTAGTGTAGGGCAGTAGGAAGTTAGTTGCCAGCAGTGATGGAAGTACAGTTGGGCCATTGGAGGTGAACAGCCAGCAGTGATGGGTGTTAGATGTGAAAAGTTAGTACTGATGGAGGGTAGAGGTATGAAGTGTTGGCGCAGGCTAACGATATGTACATGTTCGACGTGGAGATTGAATATTATTCATGATTATATATACTTTTGTACTAGATGTCAATGACGATTTATATTCGTGTCTGAACTGGATGTCACGTAATTAAGGTAAAAAAAATACATTATTTGGTTTGCTACAAAATCTTTCCTTTTCTAACCACATGCCCATTAGTAGTTAGTGGCTTTAATAGTTAGAATCTTTTATTTAGCTGGCAGTACTGCCGCTCGCTGTATTGCAGTACGCGTAATGAAGATTTTTGTGAGGTAAGTGCTTAATGAAATGTATAGGTTATTGTTAAGATTTCTTTTTAATCAGGGCCATTCTTCTGAATTAATTATTTGAAGTCAGGTTGTAATTTTTTTGAGCAGTCAGGTTGCGCCGCGCTAGAATATTGATAAGAAAAATTACAGAGAAAGTAGGCTCAGTACGTTGGGTTTTACTCAGCTGTTTCAGAATCAAATAACGTAGAAGTTTCATCTTCTCAGTCATTCTGCAATTTAAGTACAGACACACTCATTTAAATAATGAAGTTTCAACACTTTTATAGAAATAACTACGACCCAACATTTACTGTGTAATGTCTCTTGCAGCGGTCTCTCCGCGATATTTTCAGAAATTTTATAAATTATATAGCTCAGTACATATCTCGAAATATCTCTTCTTATCTTACCGATTCCTAAACTTTAATATACGATGATTATCGATGCAAAGTAGTTTCAAGCCGTATTATTCCTTCGAGCGACCATTTACTCCATGGAATAGCTTCTCTGCTATCTATGTTTTCTCTTATGAAATGAATGATTCAGATCTTGCCGATTAGCCGTGAAAGAACGAAGATGTGTATGTATGTTATTGTTGAGCTAGTCGCCATCTTGATGAGATTCTGTATGAGAAGGAATTTAATACATGAACTGAACTAAAGTAAGTGTGTTCGCGTATTATTTAACTGATTATTATTGACAGTGTCTGCTTACTATGCTGTGTTGCACGGGATCAGTGGGGAACGTCTGATTTACACTGGACGAACCTGCCGTTTTGTACGCTCAAGATAACCAGTTTGTTACTTTCAATAAATGGGCTAACACGGTCTTACCAGCAGATCTCCGGTCTTCCCCATGTGATCACCGAAAGCTAATAATTATTACAAATGTTTTCAGGAGATCGACTGACAATGTTCGTCGCACCGAGACTTTGAAATTGCTTCACCGCCTTATGGAATTTAAGTTAAGCTCAATTTAATCAGGATAGAACAGTATTGAACTGTGGGAATGTGATAAGCCAGCTTTGTGACTGAAAATTCCCTTAATATACGCATGTTTTTTACTATCCTGATCAGTGAAGCTAAATCAGGCCGGTGTGAGAGAGGTTTTTAAATTTCAGATCCCACAAAATTATTAAAACTGGCTCTGTGTGAGAATAAACAATATCATTCGTCCATAGACCGACAACTAAATTCTCCCAGCTAGCGACTAGCTTTAAGCCTTACATCCAACCTGTAACAGAGAACAACGGCAACTTCTACAGCGCTCCGCGCGCCCCTACTTACATCTACATCTATGTGATTACTCTGCTATTCATAATAAAGTGCCTGGCAGAGGGTTCAATGAACCACCTTCAAGCTGTCTCTCTACCGTTCCACTCTCGAACGGCGCGCAGTAAAAACGAGGACTTAAATTTTTCTATGCGAGCCCTGATTTCTCTTATTTTATCGTGATGATCATTTCTCCCTATGTAGCTGGGTGCCAACAGAATGTTTTCGCAATCGGAGGAGAAACCGGTGATTGAAATTTCATGAGAAGATCCCGTCGCAATTCACGTATCATGTCTCTGGCACTATCTCCCCTATTTTGTGATGGTAAAAAACGAGCTGTCCTTCTTTGTACTTTTTCGATGTCATCCGTCAGTCCCAGCTGATGCGGATTCCACACCGCACTGCAATACTCCAGAATAAGGCGCACAAGCGTAGTGTAAGCGTCTCTTTAGTAGACCTGTTGCACCTTCCAAGTGTTCTGCCAATGAATCGTAATCTTTGGTTTGCTCTAACCACAATATTATCTATGTGATCGTTCCAATTTAGGTTATTTGTGATTGTAATCCCTAAGTATTTAGCTGAATTTACAGCCTTCAGATTTGTGTGACTTATAGTGTAATCGAAATTTATCTGATTTCTTTTAGTACTCACGTGAATAACTTCACACTTGTCTTTATTCAGGGTCGATTCTGACACTCAGGCAACATCTTTGGTTCATTGCTGTCAAAAATACAATCCCTTCTACATATGACAATCGTTTCAGGTCATTCATCATTAATTATATTAAAAAATCGGTCTCCACATACAAGTGGGGCAACGGCCTTGCCGCAGTGGCTACACCTGTTCCCGTGGGAGCACCGAAGTTAAGCGCTGTCGGGCGTGGCCGGCACTTGGATGGGTGACCATCCAGGCCGCCATGCGCTGTTGCCATTTTTCGGGGTGAACTCAGTCTCGTGATCCCAACTGAGGAGCTACTCGACCGAATAGTAGCAGCTTCAGTCGAGAATACCATCATAAGGACCGGGAGAGCGGTGTGCTGACCCCACACCCTATCCACATCCTCCCTTGAGGATGACACGGCGTTCGGATGTTCCCGGTAGGCGACTTGTGGCCTGAAGACGGAGTGCCACGTACAAGCGGACCCCTCACAATAGACAATGCTCCACTGAACAATCTGAGGTAGGGAGATCGGTGAAGCCAGCTTAAGCAGATACGGAAGCAAACTTTGCTACCGCTTTGTCTAGAACTCCTGTTTTCCAGATTATTTACAGCTAACATGCGTACATGTGTACACGTACTGTGTTGTTTATTGATATGCACATTATTTCCCGCAAGGAAACAAGGAGGTCGAGCCTGACTACCAGCAAGTTATGATGCAGGTTTTGTTTACTTTACTTGCCCATAAGGTTTCTCTGTTGTATGGCATTTACATTGTCCTATGTCAGAACCTGCTATGAATCAACGAGAGACCCATTCATTACTCCGTGCTATTCAGAGACGTAGAGTACACCGAGCGAGGTGGTACAGTGGCTAGCACACTGGACTCGCATTCGGGAGGACGACGGTTCAATCCCGCGTCCGGCCATCCCGATTTAGGTTTTCCGTGATTTCCCTATATCGCTCCAGGCAAATGCCGGGATGGTTCCTTTGAAAGGGCACGGCCGACTTCCTTCCCAATCCTTCCCTAATCTGATGAGACCGATGACCTGGCTGTTTGGTCTCTTCCCCCAAAACAACTCAACCCAGACGTACAGTACAGTACAGTACGATGGAGCAGTACCGGTACGGTTTCACAAAACTCAATGATACGCACCTCGTGTATGGGTACGTGCGTTCCAATGCTCTCGCTACTGAAAGGCTGTACAGGGAACGATTTCCTAACAGGCATCATTCGTGACGACGAGTGTTCATTTTTCTCGATCGACGGATGCGGGAGACTGGTTCGTTGGAAAGAAGAAACGAGGGACCTGGCAACATGACGACCACTCGCACACCCGATTTTGAAGAAGAGGTCCTGGAACGTTTTGCAGCGCTCCCCCGTCGTATAGCACGTGAAATGGGAGCTGCACATATTAAACTGTGGCGAGTACTCTACAAACAACAATTACACCCATATCACCTACAACGAGTTCATGCAATGGTTGTGACTAACTTCGCACCAAGGGTGGCATTGTGGCAATGGTTGCTCCAAGGTGGATTGATCGACCAGATTTCCTCCATTTGATCGTGATGGTATCTCGAACAGCAGGAATAACCTCGTATCGGATGAAGAAAACCCTCAAGCTGTAGTAGAGTCACGCCATCAGATACGTCTTGCTGTGAATATCTGGGCCGGCACTGTAGACGACAACCTCATTGGGTCACATCTTCCACTTGGCCCTCTGAATGGCCACCTGTACTTGACGATCGTGCAAAGAGTTCTACCTGAGTTGTTAAAGAACGTACCCTGGGTTGTTCGTGAGAGGATGTGGATACAACATGACGGTACACCGCCTCACTTCAGTGTGGATGGCCGCAACCATCTCAGTGCTGTATTTCCTGGTCTATGAATTGGCAGAGGAGATCCTATTCCGTGGCCCACAAGGTCACCTGACTTGAATCCCTTTGATTATTTCCTATGGGGGTATCTAAAGTCACTTGTGTATGCGACCCCAGTGGATACGGAAATGGAATTAGTTGCCAGAATTGTAGCTGCCTGTGATGTGACTCGAAACACACCAGGAAAAATTTTGTCAGGGTCCGTCAGAATCTTGTTCCCCAATGTCATGCTTGCATTGAGGTTGATGGCAGTCAGTTTCAGCATATTTTGTAAGATACGGTACAAATGGTACGTTCACTGTGTCAGTAATAGTACTTGCAGTTGGCTGTAACTAAAGTAAATAAAAAAGTGCACAGTAATGTGATGTTATTCCTATCATCTTGTTAAGCTGCCTTCTCCGACCCCAGGTTCCCTACCTCTATGTCCTGTTAAATTTTTGCACGCTATTACGAAAACACCCAGTACCGGGTGATCAAAAAGTCAGTATAAATTTGAAAACTGAATAAATCACGGAATAATGTAGATAGGGAGGCACAAATTGACACACATGCTTGGAATGACATGGGGTTTTATTAGAGCAAAAAAATACAGAAGTTCAAAAATGTCCAACAGATGGCGCTTCATCTGATCAGAATAGCAATGACTAGCATAACAAACCAAGACAAAGCAAAGATGATGTTCTTTACAGGAAATGCTCAATGTGTCCACCATCATTCCTCAACAATAGCTGCAGTCGAGGAATAATGTTGTGAACAGCACTGTAAAGCATGTCCGGAGTTATGGTGAGGCATTGACGTCGGATGTTGTCTTTCAGCATCCCTAGAGATGTAGGTCGATCACGATACACTTGCGACTTCAGGTAATCCCAAAGCCAATAATCGCACGGACTGAGGTCTGGGGACCTGGGAGGCCAAGAATGACGAAAGTGGCGGCTGAGCATACGATCATCACCAAACGACGCTTCCCGTGAGACTCACATTCCCAACTGTCCACAATTCTACCTTATAGACATTTGCCCACCCACTCATTACTCGTGTACGCTTTGGCGATTCCCGTAAGAGTTTGTCAGTTAGTAATCATTTATTCGAGGGAAAAGCTGCACGGTCATCAACAGTAACTGATCTTTCGAGAACAAGTTACTGTCTTCATATGTATAGTTAAAGGCTACCCAGCCATTGACCTACGTCTGTGCCAATGTGCACAGGTTGCCCAAACTCTTACGGGAATCGCCAAAGCGTGTGCGAGTAATGAGTGGGTGTTTTCCTCTAAAGTTAACTCAAATCATTCAGAAGTCAAAAAATAAACTATGGGTTACACAAGGAAGAGAGATATCACATGGGACAAAAAGAAGACTGTATCTACTATCTAGGAACAACTCTGATGTTAGTACTGTAATGCATTACAAAGAATACTGCAAAATATTGAAGCAAGTAATACAGAAATCGAAGCAGCTTTATTATGAGAAAAAGATAATTACATCAGGGAAAAAAAAAATAAAAACTGTATGAGATACAGTGAAGACAGAGACTGGTGGTGTCAAAAAGAAAGAGGAACAGATAGTTCTAAAAATAAATAAGACTATGGTAAAAGTGCATACAGTGTTGCAAACCTGTTAAACAAGTTCAAAAATGGTTCAAATGGCTCTGAGCACTATGGGACTCAACTGCTGTGGTCATCAGTCCCCTAGAACTTAGAACTAATTAAACCTAACTAACCTAAGTACATCACACACATCCGTGCCCGAGGCAGGATTCGAACCTACGACCGTAGCAGCAGCGCGGCTCCGGACTGGAGCGCCTAGAACCGCACGACCACCGCGGCCGGCCTGTTAAACGAGTACTTCTTTTCTGTTAATTACAGCATGGGGTTATTAGATTCAGTGAACAATGCATTGGAGTATCTGAGACCGCCGGCCGAAGTGGCCGTGCGGTTAAAGGCGCTGCAGCCTGGAACCGCAAGACCGCTACGGTCGCAGTTTCGAATCCTGCCTCGGGCATGGATGTTTGTGATGTCCTTAGGTTAGTTAGGTTTAACTAGTTCTAAGTTCTAGGGGACTAATGACCTCAGCAGTTGAGTCCCATAGTGCTCAGAACCATTTGAACCATTTTTTATCTGAGATCAGTCTTTAAAAATAACTTAGTAAAATGGAAATGACACGTTTCCCAAAGTAGTAGTATCTATCTTAAAATCCTTAAAATCTAAGCATTCTAGTGGGTATGATAACATACCACCGAATTTAATCAAAGAGTGCTCATGTGAGTTGAGTTCTATCTTAATCAATCTCTTACCAGGGCAACATTTCCGGACTGGCTAAAATATGCTAAAGTTAAGCCTCTTTACAAGAAGGGGGATAAAGAGATACCATCAAATTATCGACCAATTTCACTTTTGCCGTCTTACTCAAAAATATTTGAAAAGGTTGTTTTCAAGCATCTCCTTAAGCATCTGACTGCAAATAATATATTATATGTCACAGTTCAGGTTTCTTAAGGCTTCTATATCGAGAAAGCTTTAGAGGCTACTCGCATTTTCTCTGACCTGTCAAAAGCTTTTGACTGTGTGAACCACACCATTCTCTTAAGTAAATTAGAATATCTCGGTGTCACCAGCACAGCTGCAAAATGGTTTGAGTCTTACCTAACTAACAGGAAACAAAGGATGTCGCTGCAAAATACCTGTGCAGTAAGCAGTCAGTCTTCATCTGACTGGAAATTAATTACGTGTGGTATACCTCAAGGTTCCATCTTGGGTCCATTGCTTTTCTTGTGTTCATTAATGACCTCTCATCTGTTACATTGCCAGATGCTAAGTTTGTTTTGTTTGCAGATGATACAAACATTGCAATAAGTATCAAGTCACGTACAGATTTAGAAACAGCTGCTAATCAAATATTCGCTTACACTAATAAATGGTTTAAAGCTACTTCGCTGTCATTAAACTTTGAAAAGACCCACTATATGCAGTTCAGAACCTGTAAGAGATTTCCTTCCAGCATGTGTATAACATATGAAGACATGCAGATCGAAGAGGTTGACAGTGTTAAATTTCTGGGGTTACAACTCGATAATAAATTGAGTTGGGAAGGGCATACCACAGAATTGCTTAAGTGGCTAAATAAGTCTGTATTTGCAGTGAGAATGATGTCAGATGTAGGAGATATACAGGGTGGTCCCTTGATAGTGGCGGGCAAAATATCTCACGAAATAAGAGTCAAACGAAAATACTACAAAGAACGAAAGTCGTCTACCTTGAAGGGGGAAACCAGACGGCGCTATGGTTGGCCCGCTAGATTGCGCTGCCATACGTCAAACGGATGTCAACTGCGTTTTTTTAAATAGGAATCCTCGTTTTTATTACATATTCGTGTAGTACGTAAATAAAGGTCGATATCGTGTTGATGTATGGCTATTGTGATCAAAGTGCCCAACGGGCGTGTGCTATATATGCTGCTCAGTATCTTGAACGACATTATCCAAGTGTCCGGACCGTTCGCCGGATAGTTACGTTATTTAAGGAAACAGGAAGTCTTCAGCCACGTGTGAAACGTCAACCACGACCTGCAACAAATGATGATGCCCAAGTAGGTGTTTTACCTGCTGTCGCGGCTAATCCGCGCATCAGTAGCACACAAATTGCGAGAGAATCGGGAATCTCAAAAACGTCGGTGTTGAGAATGCTACATCAACATTGATTGCACCCGTATCATATTTCTATGCACCAGGAATTGCATGGCGACGATTTTGAACGTCGTGTACAGTTCTGCCACTGGGGACAAGATAAGTTACGGGACGATGACAGATTTTTTGCACGCGTTCTATTTAGCGACGAAGCGTCATTCACCAACATCGGTAATGTAAACAGGAATAATATTCACTATTGGGCAACGGAAAATCCACGATGGCTGCGACAAGTGGAACATGAGCGACCTTGGTGAGTTAATGTATGGTGCAGTGTTATGGGAGGAAGGATAATTGGCACCCATTTTATCTATGGCATTATATATGGTGCAATGTATGCTGATTTCCTACGTAATGTTCTACCGATGTTTCTACAAGATGTTTCACTGCATGACAGAATGGCGATGTACTTCCAACATGACGGATGTCCGGCAGACAGCTCACGTGCGGTTGAAGCGGTATTGAATAGCATATTTCACGACAGATGGATTGGTCGTCGAAGCACCATACCATGGCCCGCACGTTCACCGGATCTGACGTCCTCGGTTTTCTTTCTGTGGGGAAAGTTGAAGGATATTTGCTATCGTGACCCACAGACAACGCCTGGTAAGATGCGTCAGCGCATTGTCAATGCGTGTGCGAACATTACGGAAGGCGAACTACTCGCTGTTGAGAGGAATGTCGTCACACGTATTGCCAAATGTATTCAGGTCGACGGATATCATTTTGAGCATTTATTGTATTAATGTGGTATTTACAGGTAATCACGCTGTAACAGCATGCGTTCTGAGAAATGATAAGTTCACAAAGATACATTGGAACAACCGAAATAAAATGTTCAAACGTATCTACGTTCTCTATTTTAATTTAAAAAACCTACCTGTTACCAACTACTCGTCTAAAAGTGTAAGCCATATCTTTGTGATCTTTAATTGGTAAACCGTCCATTTTAACACGGGTAATGTATCACGAAGCAAATACCATCCGCACTAGCGGAATGTTACGTGATACCACGTACTTGTACGTTTGTGACTCTTACAGCGCCATCTACCACAAAGCTAAAAATGTAGTCCAACTAAAACATTCGTATTTCTTTACGTACTGCACGAATATGTAATAAAAATGGGGGTTCCTATTTTAAAAAACGCAGTTAATATCCATTTGATCTATGGCAGCGCCATCTATCGGGCCAACCATAGCGCCATCTGGTTTCCCCCTTCAAGCTAGACGAGTTTCGTTGTTTTCAGTTTCTTCGATTGACGCTTATTTCGTGAGATATTTGGCTCGATCACGATCAATGGACCACCCTGTATACAAAAATTGGCATACTTTGCTTATCTTCACTCTTTCATGTCATACTAGATCATATTCTGGGGTAACTCATCACAGCAAAACTTTTTAGGGTGCAAAAGCCTGTAATAAGAGTCATTTGTGCTGCAAATTCAAGAACATCATGTAGAAACCTGTTCAAGGAACTTTGTATTCTAACCACTGCTTCTCAGTATACTTATTCCTTAATGAAATTTGTTGCAAGTAGTACACCTCTATTTCCAGTCAATAGCTCAATACACAGAATCAATACAAGCAATAAGAACAATCTACATGAAGACCTAAAACCACTTATCTTGGTCCAAAGAAGGGTCCAATATTCAGGAACACACATTGTCAGTAAACTGCCAGCAACCATTAAAATTTGGTTTCAGATAAAGTACCGTTTAAACAGAATTTGAAAGACTCCTTCTACTCTGCAGATGAATAACTTAACAGAGCCTGTTAGGTCAGCTTAAGTAAAAATGTCTGTTCGATATCCGTTTTGACAAGACTTTGTCACAACAATCAAGATTATGTATTTTGTGTATCATAAATTTCTTAGTAGTGCATAATAATGTTTCATTCTGACAGCGTATTAATTCTGTAAATCTCTGCTGCTTCAGCTTACTGTAATGTATTCACCTATTTTGACAATCTCCTGACAAATGATCAGGGTAGTAAGTATTATATTCAAATGTTTTATGTTTTTTATGTTATATTTTTTGACATGTTCCACATCCACGAGAATCATCTAATTTTTTGGGTCTATTGAACGAAAACTGAATTTAATCTAATCCAACAGAGTTGAACTGAAACCTTTATTGGTCTGATGTATTGAGGGAAATATATGAGGCTGGTTAGGGAAAATTTAGGAGAAATCGGGGACAGAGGTAGTACAGGACTAAAAATATTCTATTCTGCAATGACTCTACAGAGGTTTAGGTTTCTGGTAATGTGTCTACGATTTGATAAACAGATTAGGTCTGACTAACGAATACAGGATAAATTGGCTCCTATACGAAATATCTTTGATTTATTCACAAAAAGTTGCATGACGCGCTACCTTTCCAGCACGTTCATCCGTCACATTCCCAGTCCGTTGAAATTTTTCAAACAGATCCTTTATTGTATCGCTTTTCGGTCCTTTGGTTACATTAAACCTCCGTTGAAAACTTCGTCTTGTTGCAACAACACTGTGTTCTAGGCGGTGGAATTCCAACACCAGAAAAATCCTCTGTTCTAAGGAATAAACCATGTTGTCCACAGCACACTTGCACGTTGTGAACTGCACACGCTTACAGCAGAAAGACGACGTACAGAATGGCGCACCCACAGACTGCGTTGTCTTCTATATGTTTCACATCACTTGCAGCGCCATCTGTTGTTGAAAATTGTAACTACTGTAATTTCGAAAGTTTGTCCGCCTGAAAATGTACTGTTGTCTCAAGCATATTGCAACAAACGGTGTATTTCTATCGCTGCTCGTTTAGTTTTTATTGCCGTTTCAAATATACTGGTCATTTTTTAAACACCCTGTATATGTTGTATGTAAATGGATGTAACTAATAAAAATTCACTCTTAGACTTATTTTAAAAAAATTAATAAAATGTTAATCAGGCCCACCAGATCCTGTTACTGTATCTTAGGAATCTTTCAATATGACAATAAATTTGACAGAAATAAATTTAACTCCAAAGAACGGTTATCTGAAAAGAGGAAAATTTTAAATTAGGGCAGGGCCTTGGAGGCCCTGCATATGCATTCATGTGTGTTTTTGGCATCATGCATCCTAGGGTTAAATCAGTCTATGCTACATCATTTTTTTGTAAAAGCAAAATTAAATTAATTGTCAGTTGTTAACAATGAAACATGCTTCTCAGTTGGCAATGGTAATAATAGTTTTATACAACACAATCATAAGCAATGACTAGAGACCAGATTGAATGCGATATAAAAATCTCTAAATACGTATGAAAATGTTTAAAATATGCTTGGAAAGTGTCAAACATGCGAGATCAACTAATAAAATAACATGGTACCGTCGGCGTTCGTATATACCATGAAGCTAAACCTGTGTATATGGATCGCAAGGAAGAACGTCGGCCACGCGAAATATCGGGACATATAGAATTGTGATTCATGATCTATATACCTTGTAGTAGAGGTTAAGCTGTGCACTTTTTCAGATAAGTTTTTAAAAAACTACAAAAAGAAAACGCACGTCGTGTTTCAAATGATATCCCTTCCATGCTAAGTGCTTCAGTTTGTAACCGCGTGACTACTACGGTCGCAGGTTCGAATCCTGCCTCGGGCATGCATGTGTGTGGTGTCCTTAGGTTAGTTAGGTTTAAGTAGTTCTGTGTTCTAGGGGACTGATGATCTCAGAAGTTAAGTCCCATAGTGCTCAGAGCCATTTGAACCTTCTATGCTATTGTCGACAGGAACAAGAGAATGCGATGAGAGTTAGTCGCTGCGATACAGCTGATGTGCACATATCCAGCTTCGAGACGTATTGTACTGGGGGGTAGCTATAAGCACTCTGAAATATTTTATTTCAAAACATCGTACAATCAGGAATTTTTCGAACAAGATTTACGTATAATTAATATTATCGGGCCAAAGTATCGTTTACAAATTATTTTACATTTTGCTTCTATTGTATGCGTAAACGATCAGGTACTGTTATATATGTGCGGCAGGAAGATTGTATCTTCGATCACTCAAAACATGCTTATAACCAGAAAAAGGTAACTGGGCAGTATTTGAAGTTGCGTGTTACGTTGACAGTTTATAGCGAAAGTTAACCTGTCTCATTAATGAAACTATCAATTTGGGACGAAGGTTTAAATACTGCGTTATCTTTCAAAACATTTTTCAACTTTTCTGTAAATTATCTCGGGAATACGTCCTTCAATGAGAATTTCACTAGACTAATTTTGTTCATTAACCGAATAGGTTCATTCAACGTCAAACCTCAAGTTCCAAGCTGTTTAATACCAGCAGGTATGTGGGGAAAAATGTGTGTTAATCATAGCAATGTTTTCTTTTTAATACTATAAATATTAAATGCTTCCTTGCACTGGAAAACTGCCAAAGTCTCTACACCATCAAAGTCGTTTACTACGCCTCTGATGGCCACGAAATAATGATTTTGAAACAACACAGCTTCGGCCGACGCACCCCAACGAGCTAGCATTAGTTCTGGAGGTAAAGGCAAGTTTGGTAGTTTTTCTTTGTAGGTCTTGATGCAAGGAAGTGCGTTAAGGAAGGCATTCTTTGTGGATGAATGAAATTTATTTAAATTCCCAAACATGGAATGTTCTACTTCAGCAAGGCGATGTACTCCATGAGCAAAGCACGGCTCATGAACCAAATTGGAATGAAATACTTGGAGGGCTTACTACTTTGATAATATAGGGAGCAGCATCTCAGAAAATCACAAACACCCTTTCATCTGCAGAAGATTCTGGAAATATTTTTGTTGTGGATTGGCAAGAGAGCCGACCCTGTTTTGAGAGGAAGTCGAAATGCACGCGTTTTAGCTCACGCAGGCTGGCGTAAGGTCTGGAACAGGTCAAGGAAATTAGACTAACAAAAAAGGACGTAGCTGTGGAATACTTAACTTTAATCCATAAAGGGTGAACATCGCTCTTGACGGTACATATTATACAGCATCAATAGTAACTGGTAATGGCGCTTTGCTAGGTCGTAGCAAATGACGTAGCTGAAGGCTATGCTAACTCTCGTCTCGGCAAATCAGAGCGTATTTTGTCTGTGAACCATCGCTAGCAAAGTCGGCTGTCCAACTGGGGCGAGTGCTAGGAAGTCTCTCTAGACCTGCCGTGTGGCGGCGCTCGGTCTGTAATCACTGATAGTGGCGACACGCGGGTCCGACGTATACTAACGGACCGCGGCTGATTTAAAGGCTACCACCTAGCATGTGTGGTGTCTGGCGGTGACACCACATTCCTCCCCCGCAAATCGGCGGACGGTCGTGGCATAAGGCTTCCGCCCGCCGTGGGGAGGACCCCATGTTGACGCATGCGACGAGGTGGGGAGCCTAACTACAGGCAAGGCTGTGCCACCCACACCCTGCCATTCGGACCGAGGGGAGCTAGGAAACGCCTGTAATCCTGTTCCGGGGTGCACGCCAACATGTGGTGTATGCACCCGTAGAGAGACAGGTGGGGCCGAGGGGTCGACCTCCATCGGGCCGGGGCACCCGACGGGCGAAGACGACATATGGTCCGGAGCGGGCAAGAGTTCCATGTCGGAGGACAACTTGTCATGGGAAGCGATCGGTGGCGCGTGCCCCAGGGAGGCGCCCGGTGGTTGCAGCGACGTGTCCACTGCGGGCGTCGCCGGCGGGAGAACAGGCGGCGGCGGCGCGTCGCCATGGGGTAAAATGGAAGGCAGCGTCGATAACACCTGGGGCTGAGGCGAGCCAGTAGATGGGTCCCCAGGACGCTGACCGGACGGCACCATCGCTGAAAGCAGACGGGGAGCGGCAAACCCGTGCGACGACAGAGGCGCAGCTGATTGAGATGCCGACGCACCTCACCAGAGGTCCCCAAAACCAGATACATAGCGCGGCTGAGGCAGCGAAGAATGTGCCCTTCGAGCCAACGCCGTGAACCACGATAGTTGCGGTAGTAGACAACGTCGCCTGGAGCAATAGCAGGTGTCTGCCGCTGCACAGGAACCTGATGCGGCGGATGTAGCAAAGACATCAAGGTGCGATGAGGGCGACCGTGGAGCAACTCAGCCGGCGAGCGACCATCTCGAGGCTGAGAGCGATACGAGGACAAAAAGAGCAATAACGCGTCCTCCCGAGAATGTGAATCTTTCAGCTTCAACATCTGTGACTTGAAAGTCCGGACCATACGTTCAGCGGCACCGTTTGACTGTGGCGAAAACGGCGCGGACGTCAGATGTTGAATACCATTGGCCTTGCAGAAGGACTGAAATTCTGCGGACATGAATTGTGGGTCATTGTCGGAAACAATAGTCTGTGGAAGACCTTCAATGCAAAAGATAGCGGATAACGCTTGGATGGTGGCAGATGACGTCGTGGAAGACATCTGGACAACAAAAGGAAAATTACTGAATGAATCTACCACAACCAACCATCGAGCATTCCAGAATAGACCAGCAAAATCGATGTGTAAGCGTTGCATGGCTTTTGGCCATACAAAGAATTTCTGCTGTGGTGCTGATTGTTGTTCGGCATACACCATACAAGAAGAGCACATATTTGTAATCACGGAATCAATTCCGAACCAAGTACAGTGCTGACGAGCAAGTTGCTTCGTTCTCACTATACCCCAATGTTCTTGGTGGAGAAGCCGTAAGACAGAGGACTGTAACAAACGTGGGACTATGACCCTGGACTGATCATTATCAGAACGCAACAGCAAAACACCACGTCGTACAAAAAGTCTCTCCTTGTGAGCAAAAAATCGGCGAACCAACGGATCCCCAATCCGTGACTTTGACAAGGGCCACTGCGTAGCAACAAAATGCAGAACGGTAGCAAGGACAGGGTCAGCAGCTGTGGCTGTAGCTACACGACGAAAATCAATCGGAAACAATTCGACCACGTCATCGGTTTCCGATTCAATGAACATGCAAGCAAATTCTGGGGATCGAATGGCGTAAGGCAAGTATTAGAAAGCAACGCCGATTTCAACTGGCGAAAGGCGCGTTCGCATTCCGTCGTCCAGACGAACGGAACACCTTTACGGCGTAAGCGATGAAGCGGAGCTGAAATGGAAGAGGCATGGGGGATATATTTATGATAATAGTTGATTTTTCCCCGCACACTCTGTAGCTGCTTCAAATTCTGCGGCGAAGGCAAGTCTTGTATGGCACGAAGGTGCTCTGGACTGGTATGTATGCCGTGGGCATTGAGTACATGTCCCAGATATGGCAATTCACGAGCAAAAAACACACATTTGTCCTTCCGCAAGCGAAGACCATTTTGTCGCAAGACCTGAAATAACGTTCTGAGATTGGCTAAATGTTCTTCTTCCGTCTTGCCGGAGATCACAATATCGTCCAGATAGTTCGCTGCAGTAGGGACCGACGCACAAACAGTTTTTAGATAATGCTGAAACAATGCAGGGGTGGATGCACACCCGAATGGCAGTTGTTTGAATCGATACAAACCCAGATGCGTGTTAACCACCAAAATGCGCTGAGATTCTTCGTCCACCGGTATTTGCAAGTACGCATCTGCTAGGTCCAACTTCGAAAAATATTTACCCAGACACAGTTTGTCAATAAGATCTTCCGGGCGGGGTAAAGTAAAAGTTGCAGTCACTAGTTGTGGAATCACTTTTGCCTTGAAGTCCACACAAAGTCTCAATTTTCTGGAAGGTTTTTGCAAAATTACTAAGGGTGATGCCCAGAGAGAAGCCTGCACACGTTCAATTACACCTTGTGATTCCAAATAGTGTAATGTTTTTGCGAACTCATCACGCAATGCGTGGGGAACATGACGCATTCTGAAAAATTTCGGTTGTGCGTTTACTTTCAGTTCGAAATGTGTTTTATAGTTCTTAGCGCAACCGAGGCCCGGTGCAAAAATGTCTGCAAATTCTTCACAGAGACGAGAAACACTGTCTGAAGGCACAGTCTGGTTCACTGATAGGACCTGATTTACTATAGACAATTTAAACAACTGAAATAAATCGAAACCAAACAAGTTCACTGCAGCAGAAGAACGAAGATCGTAAAATGACACAAGTTTTGTTTGTCCCTTGTATGTTGCAAGAAGATTGCACTGTCCTAACACAGGGATATGCTGACCGGAATAGCTAGTAAGGTTAACATTTGCGGCACGCAACGGAGGTGTGCCCAGCAGTTTGTAAGTGTCTTGATTGAGCAGTGAAACTGCAGCCCTGGTATCGAGCTGGAATGGTATCACTTTGCTGTTAATGTCCAAGTCCACAAAAAGTTTAATGTCCTGCTGAAGACAAGAGCGACTGTCTCGTGCAACGTGAACTGACACTGGTACAGAATCACTTGCGACTTGACGGGAGTTCCTGCTATGTCGACGCACACTATTTGTGGGACGAACACAGTCACTGTTAGAGAGAGTGGCACTGGGCGGAGTGGCATGAACTATATGAATTTCCATGGGCGAACTATCGCGAGCCTGAGTATCCTTGGTTCGATTCCGATTCCAGCGCAAAGCAAAGGGCCTGGAATGGTTTTGAGCTTCCGAGCTGAGCTTTTTCTGGCAAACACTTTGAACATGTCCTTTTTCATTACAGAAAAAGCAAATAGCTTGGCGTGACGGGCATGTCTAGTAGCACATCGCGGGCATGATTTTAGCACTGCATTTGATTGCCGGCGTGGTACACGTGGCTGAGAGCCTCGCGGCTTTGGCGCGGACGGGCGCGAGGACTGTTTACTGTTCCATGCAGCTCGCCCGGCAGGCTGGTTAACTTGACACACGGGTGGCGAAGTTTCAAATGATTCCTGAGCAAAGTCAAGTAGTCCTGCCAATCCAATATATCCATCACTTGTTGAAGGGAGGGATTGACTAGTTTCAAAATCTGTTCCCATATACGAACATCAGAAACGCTCTGTGCAATTGCATCACGTACCATAGTATCTGAATAAGGGAGTCCACATTGACACTCAAAAGCACAATCCCTAGTAAGGCCTTGCAAGGTTGCAACCCACTCCCGATTAGTCTGACCTGCCGTACATTTTGTACAAAAGAAGGTATACCGTTTGGCAACTACATTGACTGATTCTTTGAAATATACATCTAATGCAGACAAAATTTCGTCGTAGGACAGTGTTGCTACGTCGCGTCAGGGAAATAATTTGACTATCACACGGTGCCTGGTGACCCCGATGGAAGGTAATAAAAAAGGCTGCCGCTCGTTACCTTGAATTCTGTAGGCGGCGAGATGGAATCCAAATTGGCGTGACCACTCCGTCCAGCTTTCCAGTGCAGCATCAAAAGGACGAAAAGGTGGTGCAACTGCATTTTATCTGGAGATTGTGGCGAAGCCATTACACAAGTAAATCAGGGCAGTATAGTTGCGAACGCGAATTGGCCTCGTCGCCAAATGTTGTGGATTGGCAAGAGAGCCAACCCTGTTTTGAGAGGAAGCCAAAAAGCACACGTTTTAGCTCACACAGGCTGGCGTGAGGTCTGGAACAGGTTTAAGGAAAGTAGACTAGCAAAAAAGGACGTAGCTGTGGAATACTTAACTTTAATCCACAAAGGGGAACATCGCTCTTGACGGTACATGTTTTACAGCATCAATAGTAACTGGTAATGGCATCTTGCTAGGTCGTAGCAAATGACGTAGCTGAAGGCTATGCTAACTATTGTCTCGGCAAATGAGAGCGTATTTTGTCAGTGAACCATCCCTAGCAAAGTGGGCTGTCAAACTGGGGCGAGTGCTAGGAAGTCTCTCTAGACCTGCCCTTGGCGGCGCTCGGTCTGCAATCACTGATAGTGGCGACACGCGGGTCCGACGTATACTAACGGACCGCGGCCGATTTAAAGCCTACCACCTAGCAAGTGTGGTGTCTGGCGGTGACACCACAATTTTTCTATTACCCTTATTCAAAAATCTGGTAATCGTAGGATGATTTTTCACTTTAAGTTCTTTGTACACCACTAAATACGGCCTGCAGGACTGGCCGTGCGGTTCTAGCCGCTACAGTCTGGAACCGAGTGACCGCTACGGTCGCAGGTTCGAATTCTGCGTCGGGCATAGATGTGTGTTACTTAGTTTAATTAGTTCTAAGTTCTAGGCGACTGATGACCTCAGAAGTTAAGTCGCATAGTGCTCAGAGCCATTTGAACCACTAAATGCGGAGAAACGGATCTTGTTTTAAAGCACCAATCACTAAATTTCCATTGCAGTGGCCACAAGTGTCAATATTTTCGTCAGCTGAAATCCGAATAATGTTGCCCTTGAGTTGATTGCCTATTTCTTTCAGGGCTCGTAGCCAAATGGCCAGTATCTAATTTTTACGCAATGTTGATTCATCTGGCTTATTTTGATTCAAGTAGTATTGGAGCAGAACACTTTTGAGGAAGGGTCTGTAAGTTCGTGAAGAGGAGTTTTGTTCCAATGAATGCTGCACATAGATCCATGTTAAAGCAGTTTTTTTGGTTGGCTTTGGAGGTTAAATGCATGCTACTGCTTCTTGTCGCAGCGAAAAGTTGTCGTGGGACTTTCTTTTGCATTCCTCCGATATGAAGACTTGTCTTGTCGTGCTGGTCTGTTTGAAAAACTTTTTGCATGAAACGCTTTATTTGCAAACTCTACAATAAAAAACATTTCCGTGATATGTGCAAGGGTGACAGTTATTGAATTATATGAAGAAAAACGTAAATTGTTACAAACTACGGCATGCGCACATTATTCAACATGTAAACATCAGTACAGATATTCGGATTTAGATTATGACATTCGATATGCCTGCCGGCATTGGCGGTGATGTGCCGCGGACGAATAGCGAAATTCTGAACGACTCAGTGAAGTGTCGGAACATCAATGCTGTCGGTGACCTCCCGAATAGCTGTTTTCAGCTCAGTAATGGTTTTTGGGGTTGTTGGTGTACACCTTTCTTTAATATACCCCCCAAAAATGGAGGTGCACGTGTTCAGATCCAGAGAATATTGCGGCTAATCGAGTCCCGTGCCATTTGCCTCTGGGCCCCCCAGAGCCAGAACGCGGTCCCGAAAGTGCTCTTCCAGGGCAGCACTCACTCTCCTGATTCGATGGAATCGAGCTACGTCTTGCATTAAGTACATACATGTCGAAATCAGGGACACTTTGGATAACAGGGATGAAATCATCTTCGAAAACCTTCACGTACCGTTCGTAAGTCACCGTGGCATTACGAAACATTGCACCAATTTTCCGTGCCTGGACATTGCACACCATACAATCACCTAGTGAGGGTGAAGAGACTTACCTATAACGAAATGCGAATTCCCAGTCCCCCAAATGCGCCAGTTTAGCTTATTATTGAAACCACCCAAATGAAAGTGGGCTCGGTCGCTAAACCGACCGTACAGCGCGTACCGATTACCGTCATGTACCGTGGTCAACGTGCAGTTTGAACGTCCTAACGCCGACCGTACAGAAGTTATGAGGATTTTATTTCATATCGTTCAATAATTTTCACGCTGTAAATGTTCCAGGATGGTCAGCTATCCACGAAACATTTCTTTTTTTTGGGTGGCACGGTGCATAATACGTTGTTGCGGTTTATCGCCCGCGATGCTGCTGCTATCGTTGGCCGGGATCGCGTGACTGACATACGAATATTGAACCGATGGGTTCAGGAATGGCACACTCGACCCCATGCAGGATGTTACTGGCTCCACGCGACTAGCGCACGTGAGAAAAGACACTGATCGGTCGTCCGTTTGGGATCGTACAGCCACGTCGTATACCTCGAATCAGGAAGCGGCCTTGCAACACGACAAGTGTGCGCACGGACTGTGTGCTCAGCCCCGTGTGGGGGGGGGGGGGGGGGGGGGGGAGGCACTAACTTTCACCACGGTGAAATTTGTTGCGCCCTCTCTTGGCACAGCCGCAGAGAGGAGCGCCGGCAGTGGTGTGCTCAAGTTAACACTGGACACAAGGGAGGCACCGTGGCGTCTTCTCAGTCAGCGTGCTATGTACAGCTTAAACTTTGTACAAATAAAAGAAACTAGACTGAAAACAATGAATGTGTGACTAACAACTTGCGTAATTTAATTTAATCGTTGCTGGCTTGTGCGTATGACAGGATGGGGATTAAGTGGGGGCGCGAGTGGTAGGCGTATTGACTCTGCCTGCCCGTTCCTGTTCCACAATCTGTTCGCTAGCCAGTAGCCTCTCGGTTAGCGATGGGACTCAGCTGTAGTTCGCGCTCATCCTGTGAGATATCAAAACGAGATTGTGCAAGAACCCGCCCATCTAGATTTTTAGAACTAAAATATGCATCAAACCTCGTTTTCAGTTAAATGTGCAATTACCTGTGAAAAGGAGCCAGGTTTGCAAATATAAATGCAACATGCAAATGTATATAATCCGGTCTCTAGTAATGACTTATTCAGAATATTTCCATAGGAAATACGTTTCAGGTGCTGACTACCATACTGTTACATGCCTAGTATTAAATCTGTCTTGGGAACTACAGTCTTGGGAAGGAGGGACGTTAATGCCTTCGACAAAATTATTAAATGCTGAGGACTGCACCGACTTGAACATCATATTGCTGGTTTGATTTGTATCCAGTCGCTTTACAAAAACATCTTACCAGGAAATGTAGTCAAAGCAAGGAAAGTATTCAATCAGTATAAGTGAACACTGAGAACGTCGTGTGAAGTAAATAACTGACCATCGTGCAGAGGCCTCTAGAAACAACATAGAATTCTCTCTGTTGCAGTGATTAACACAACCTCACTACAAGGGGGAAAATATTCCTCCTTGCTAATCTAGTGTGTAGGTCAGCAAGTCCCCACCTTGGATAAATTGACAAACTTTAGATATCTATAAATTCAATACATCTTAAATGTACCTTATTTCCCTCTCTCCTCTCGTAATTTACCGTACTTGTAAAATTACAAGGATTAGCTTATCTTATAAGCTATATTCAATTACTGGAACTTTTTATCAGTTGTTACGGTATGTAACAATCCTCACTGTAAAAAGATTACAAGATTCTTATGAGACACAAGTAAGCGAAGCGTTATTCTGTGATAAATATTACTGTGGGCATATGGACACCAAGCAATAGCAGATAAAGTGCGGCTATGTGATAAAACTGAGGAATTTGAAGCTTTTTCCCTGTTGATTTTAATACACTGAAATTAGCTAGAGTAAGCATAAATACTTTTACATAAATGCAATATGCAACAACTGCTCTGACTGGAACTGTGGAACTCTACGAACTACACTGCTGCGCATTAAAATTGCTACACCACGACGATGACGTGCTACAGACGCGAAATTTAACCGACAGGAAAAATATACTGCGATATGCAAATGATTAGCTTTTCAGAGCATTCACACAAGGTTGGCGCCGCTGGTGACACCTACAACGTGCTGACATGAGGGGAGTTTCCAACCGATTTCTCATACACAAACAGCAGTAGCCGGCGTTGCCTGGTGAAACGTTGTTGTGATGCCTCGTGTAAGGAGGAGAAATGCGTACCATCACGTTTCCCACTTTGATAAAGGTCGGATTGTAGCCTATCGCGATTGCGGTTTACCGTATCGCGACATTGCTGCTCACGTTGGTCAAGATCCAAGCAGAATATGGAATCGGTGGGTTCAGGAGGGTAATACGGAACGCCGTGCTGGATTCCAACGGTCTCGTATCACTAGCACTCGAGATGACAGGCATCTTATCCGCATGGCTGTAACAGATCGTGCAGCCACGTCTCTATCTAGTCAACAGATGGGGACGATTGCAAGACGACCTGCACGAACAGTTCGACGACGGTTACAGCAGCACGGACTATCAGCTCGGAGACCACGGTGGCGGTTACCCTTGACGCTGCATCACAGACAGGAGCGCCTGCGATGGTGTACTCAACGACGAGCCTGGGTTCACGAATGGCGAAACGTAATTTTTTGGGATGAATCCAGGTTCTGTTTACAGCATCATGATGGTCGCATCCGTGTTTGGCTACATCGTGGTGAACGCACATTCGAAGCGTGTATTCGTCATCTCCATAATGTCGTATCACCCGGCGTGATGGTATAGGGTGCCATTGGTTACACCTCTCGGGCACCTCTTGTTCGCATTGACGGCACTTTGAACAGTGGACGTATCATTTCAGATGAGTTATGACCCGTGGCTCTACCCTTCATTCGATCCCTGCGAAACCCTACATTTCAGCAGGATAATGCACGACCGCATGTTACAGGTCCTGTACGGGCCTTTCTGGATACAGAAAATGTTCGACTGCTGCCCTGGCCAGCACATTCTCCAGATCTCTCACCAATTGAAAACGTCTGGTCAATGGTGGACGAGCAACTGGCTCGTCACAATACGCCAGTCACTATTCTTGATGAACTGTGGTATCGTGTTGAAGCTGCATGGGCAGCTGTACCTGTACACGCCATCTAAGCTCTGTTTGACTCAATGCCCAGGCGTATCAAGGCCATAATTACGACCAGAAGTGGTTGTTCTGGGTACTGATTTCGCAGGATCTATGCACCCAATTTGCGTGAAAATGTAATCACATGTCAGTTCTAGTATAATATATTTGTCCAACGAATACCCGTTTGTCATCTGCATTTCTTCTTGGTGTAACAGTTTTAATGGCCAGTAGTGTATGAAGAGAACTGCATGTAATTTAGAGGATGTACTAAAGATCTTCATTGGCAACAGTAAAAATATTGGAATTTTTCATGCACTTCACACCAAAGAAATAAAATAAAATGATGGTAAAGAAAGGAAAAGACGCATTAGTGGACGAATTCAGGTTATTTCGTGACAGTAGGTGTACCACAAACTGATGCAGTGAAACGGCTGAGTATTGGGCTGTACTATTCCTTCGTAAGAGTGGCAGAAATCAGAGGACTGATAATGTACAATAAAAATTATGCTTTCGAGTTCTTTCCGTACTCACTGCATAAATCACCAGGAGTGGTTACAAACGACACTCAGTAAACGATGCAACACTCTTTTTCTCAAAGTAGGATGCGTTTGTCCATATACACTGTTGTTCCCTGCCTTTCAACGTCTACTTTCAATTCTATGGTTTTATGCTACTTTAATTCGGGAGCCAGCATATCGCCGTGGTACCACTCTACAGTGTTGCTCATTAAGTTATTGCAGGGGGCAGAAGGAAAAGAAAAGAAAAGGAACCAACGAAATCAGCTGCTTTGGAACTTTGTGCGGAATCAGTGGCAATGAGTGAAAATGTACACTCGACCGGGATTTGAACCCGGGAAGCGCAGCGTGAGAGGCAGTTACGTTAACCTCTGCGCCATCCGGACACAGTGTTTATCACAAACGCGCCGACTGTCTCGGCATGCTCCCTGGCCGACTCACTTTCTCACCCAGTGCTATCTGCAGTCCTTGTCCATCGTGGTGGAGGTCGAATGAAATGTGTATCCACACTGAAGGTTGTCGATTCATTGCCCTTTGAGTTATATCAATGTGTGTTGTTCGTCCTTTCAGACATTTCTGAAAGAACAGACTCCAAGCATTCATAAAACATACTAGTGGTCTGCATTTCAACCAAATTCTTGCTGCATCAGTAACTTCCCGCCCACTGTTGTACTGCTCTCCGTGAAGTCTATTCTTCAGTCGGTCAGAAGGTGTGAAATCCGGGCTGTAGTGCAGATGAGGGAGAACAGTCCACCGACTTTTGTGAACTACTCTCAGGTGCGCTGACTTAATGTGGCATTGCGTTGTCGTGTAGAAAGAGAAGTGTGTTCTCATTTTTGTGGCCACAAACACACTGTAATTGTTTCCTAAGAGCCTGACAGTAGACTATGGGCTGATTGATTGAGCCTGATGGAGGGCACCAAACAGAATAACCCCTCCACAATACCAGGGGACTGTAGCCGCGATTTTACGACCTGAAAGAACTGTTTCGAACTACTACTTCAAAGGAGACCTCGTGTTGCCGTTTTGTTTCAGGCTCAAAGTGTTGATTGCATGTTCAGTTGTAGTTGGCAATTTTTAACAAGAAGTCGTCATTGTCAGCCTCATAACACGCAAGCAATTTGGACAGATGTTTCTTCTTCATCTTTTTATGCTCTTCATTTAGACTTTGAGGAACCCACCGGAAGCAAATCTTTGAATATACTATTTGGTGGACAACTGCGTCAGCGCTACCAACACAAATGTCAAGTTGCTCAGTTGTCATTTGTTTATCACCTCGAACGAGTGTAGTGACTCATTGCAACACGTCAGGCATCACAGCTGTGTGCAGCTGACCTGTGTGTGGGAGATTAGACAAATTTGCTTCTCCTTGTCCTGCTGGTAACTTACTGTACTTTTGTCCAATTCCTTATATCCGTAGACATTTTGTGAAACTGTGAATATTTGTGACTGCCGGGTTTTCCCCAAAAGAAATGCAATAAGTGCTTTTTGTTTGGAATGCTTCACAGCTACAATCTGCATCCACACGCATACTCCGCAAGCCACCATTCGGTGCATGGCGGAGGGTAGCTCGTACCACTCCTCGTCATATACTACTCCTCGTCATTCCTTTCCCACTCCACTCGGAAATGGAGCAGGGGATAAATGACTGACTATATACTGTTGTAGTAGTCCTGTCGTGTACACAGTTCTGCGTAGTCAGCGCGTACACAACTTGCCCACTATAGCGCGCCCCGCTAAGCACAACAGCGCAGGCGCAGCGCTCGTCCGTCTCTGCACTACAAGATGGTGCTGCCTTAGAGACGGACCAAATCCTGCTTCCGCCAATCCACGTATTAATATGTAACGCAGCCAATGAGATTGCTGCTAATGTAGAACCTTAGAACCTTTTCTCCTCGCGGATCACACTCGCACAGTGATACCTGAACGCGTGAGGTATTATAACGAGTGTACAGACCTCCGATTAGTCAGTCTGCATTAGTCTGCATTTATCTGCACCTGTCTGTACCAGTCTACATTTGTCTGTACCAGTCTATAGGCAAGTTTCAGTCTGCGCCTAATAAGATTACCATATTCCTGTACATAGCCATGAAGATAAATGAATAGACACTTTGTCAAGTATCAGAGATATGTGAGAATAAGATTAACGTACCAAGAACAAAGGAACTTCAGATTGTCAATTGTAAACAGCATCCAGAATGAAGTTACGTAATGTCTACGCTTTTTATTATTTTAATAAATGTGTGTGAAAATTAATCAAGTTCTGTTTCAAGTTGGTCACCGTCAATCTGCAACTCTAAGCGTGCAAGTGGCATTTCTATCGTCTAACCTAACAGCAGAAGATAAACACGCCACGATAAGACCACGAGACATATTGCTGACACTCGCCTACTTCGTTAGAGCGACAAGTCAAATAATCTGATGGTGTGTGTACCGAAGGTCCTACAGTATGCACACCACAAGTCCTGGCTTCTCTCGGTTTACACGAGGTGTGGTGGCCATAGGATCGTTCTGCAGTCCGTCGCAAATGCCCGTTCTCTAAACTTACGCAATAGTGTTTGCCGAAAAAAATCTTGTTTCATCCGAGGATTCTCATTTAAGACGATCTACCAGGAATAAATCTAGCAGCACAACTCTGAATTGCTCAGACGTCTTCTTTTACTCTGACCGGGTTAGAATTCCAAACACTCGAACAGTGTTAGAGAATGGGTTGCACAAGTAATGTGTATGTGGTTTCCTTTATAAATGAGCTACGATGTCCCAGAATTTTCGCAGTAAAAAATAAATAAATCTACCCTTAGCTTTCTCTACGACCACTCTCACGTTCAATCTGTGTCGTATCAGTTTCCAATGCCTAGGTATTTAATCAACTTCGCCGTATCGAGCAGCACAACATTAAGGCCCATTTCACACAGGGACACTGGTGGCGGTCACCGACAGAGATACATCGGTCTTAACTGAACCATTGACACCGGGACACTACATTACCTCACCGAGCCTCTGTGACGCAATAGTGACTCACCCTCACCACATGTGACAGACAAGGTCACTGTGTTCACAGCAGTCACCGCCGGACGTGCATTGGTTTGAATTGGAGTGTTTGCACTGGGACACAGATCACAGACACAGTGCTGCAGATTTGCCAACAGACGGCAGTCATTTTTGAGACATTGACGCGAAACATTCATTGTACATTGTACGGTACACATTGTAGCCACGAGTTTAGATCTGATTAACGTGGAACCGTAGACCTTGCCGTCGGTGGCGAGGCTTGCGTGCCTCAGCGACACGGATAGCCGTACCGTAGGTGCGACCACAACGGAGGGATATCTGTTGAGAGGCCAGACAAACGTATGGTTCCTGAAGAGGGGCAGCAGCCTTTTCAGTAGTTGCAGGGGCAACAGTCTGGATGATTGACTGATCTGGCCTTGTAACATTAACCAAAACGGCCTTGCTGTGCTGGTACTGCAAACAGCTGAAAGCGAGGGGAAACAGCGGCCGTAATTTTTCCCGAGGGCATGCAGCTTTACTGTATGGCATGGAGAGCTGCATCAAACCAGTCTCAGGACTAAAGACCACAACAACAACAACAACAACAACAACATAACATGGAAGACTTTATAAGTGAAGTAGAAAGTCGTCCTGCTATTTGGAATGTCAAAAGCGATTACTATAGAAACAAAGTGGTTAAAACGAATGCTTGGCAAGAAATTATAACGAAGTTCGTGCCTGATTTCAATGAGAAGAGCATGGATGAAAAGAAAGATTGGTAAGTTGTATGTGCTTTTTTCAAATTTAATACCTTATTTTTCAGACCATAAAAGAGTAGCCAAATTTAATTGTTACATCTGTAGGATGGAAGGGTAACATTCGAGCACATTTGCATCCCTCACCCCTTTTCTTTTGCATTTACCAGTATTAAGTGTGCCTTTATGGTGCGATAAGAAGGGACAAAATGGATGAGCGTAGAAACAATGAACTCACCCCTACAGGGCGAATGAAGAAGAAATCTAAAAAAATACTTGTATTTCAAAATTTTCAGAACAAAAGTGTGCGCCTTATCGTCGTCTTAAGACTCTCCGCCGTATGGTCCGAAAATTACAGTTAAAATACTATTGTCAATTCCTGAGATTTCCTCTTTCTCTTCTCCTAGCACTTGAGATGAAGTTTTCGACATTCGAAAATACAGAAAAAAATTCTTCTCATGTTTCCAGAATGAGATATTCACTCTGCAGCGGAGTGTGCGCTGATACGAAACTTCCTGGCAGATTAAAACTGTGTGCCGGACCGAGACTCGAACTCGGGACCTTTGCCTTTCGGCAAAGGCAAAGGTCCCGAGTCCGAGTCTCGGTCTGACACACAGTTTTAATCTGCCAAGAAGTTTCTTCTCAATTTGTCTCAAATGAGTATAAAACAATATTTTCTCCAGCCGATCAGGTAGCAACGGATGTTAAGTGTAATGACACCGGTGATCCAGGAGTGTTCATCACAATTACCGTTGACTGTCACCAGTGTCCCAGTGTGAAACGGGGCTAATTATGTTTTCGAACGTTATGGGATTGTTTCTCCTACTCATCTGCATTAACTTACATTTTTCTACATTAATGCAAGCTGCCATTCGCTTAAACAATTAATGAAGTGCAGATGTCATCATCCTGAAGGCTGGTCTCAGTACCACAGTGCTTTATTAGGAGTTGTATTGGTGAATGTATCCCCCATTGAAGCATTCAGCCAGTTTAGGAAGGCCTACAGTTTAGTGTGGACTCCAGGCCACAGGGCAGCTTGACAGTTTTCTCCTTAACCAATCGTTGCCAGAGGTGAAAGAAACGATAGGATAATGAAGAAATCCCGAGACTGACCTCACGAGCTGCACTCATACTTACTCTGTGAGTCACGAACCTACACAGAGACCGTATATGGTAGCGTTTTTGTGTGTGTGGAAACGTCAGCCTGCAGAAAATACACGCAATTAGCAGAGCCAAATTCCTGTACGATTTTTTTGTTCGAGGAACAAGTTTCCTTCAAAGCTGTGTGTTTATAGGAATGACCTTTGGAAATTGTCTGTGAAAAGACCAGACAGCTGTGTTTTGATGTAAGTAGAGGCACATGCGGGCCTAATATACAGGATAGCACAGAGAAAAAGCAAAAATTTGACATAATTAGAAAAATGGAAGAACTTATAACTTTATTTGGTGCTCATATGTGTGTTCTGCAAGAGCGAAAACTTTGTTAGGCATCACTTTTTAAAAATCGTCGTTTCAAAGATTGGCTAAACGAAATTGCAGTTGTATATGTGGTGTCTGTTCTTTCGGAATTGTTCGAAAGAAGAGAGAAATTTCAATCCTGCAGCCATAACGAATGAAGACTCAAATGCCGTCCAGACACAGTGGTCATCGCAGCTGCACGGATTATCGTAGCACGCCACCCATCTCGCGCAATTTCTCCGAGGCAGATGGAAAACCGCCTAAAAACTATCCACGTACAGGCTGGTTCACCGGACCTCGACACAAATCCACCAGGCGGATTCGTGCTGGGGACCAGGTGCTCCTTCCCGCCTGGAAAGCCGTGCGTTAAACTGCACGGCCAACCGAACAGGCTTGTGTACATACCTTGCCTCCATCTTGTTCAAATCAATTTGTAGATGCTCCTACATCCTGGCACAAAGGCTGTCTTGTGAATGAATCTAGCATTATGATTGGCTCTTATCAAATTTACCCGCCGAATTACTGATGCCACCGGTGTGGAAGCACCGTCTGCCTTTTTTCCTTCTTTCTGCGGCCAAGGCTTTCAGTGGCAAAAAAACTCCTCTACACACACCACCATATTGCACCAACAATTAAACACTGCAATGTGCCCTACATATCATCAAATACGAAAAGACTCCTAATCAATTACTCCGCTCTCCCACCAAGGACAGGTGCTCGAATACTAGAATGTGAAACCGATCTCTGACCCATCAATACGAGTGGTGTTTGAAAAGTTTGTGCAAAGATAAAAAGTACTTACATGTTTGGGGTAAACCTTTTTTATTTTTCGATACAGTTTCCGTTTATACTTACACACTTTGTCCAACACTGTTATAATTTGTTGATCCTTTCCAAATAATACAAATTGTCCAAGTCTACTAATAGTTGCTGCAATCACCACCTTGTTTGGATAAAATCTTTGTTCCACCAGCCATTGCTTCAAATTGGGGAACAAATAGTAGTCCGAGGGAGCCAAGTTTGGAGCAGAGGGGGAATGTGAAACGTGTTGAAATCCTATTTCCATTAATTTTGCGACCACAACTGCTGAGGTGTGTGCTGCTGCATTGTCGCGATAGAAAAGGACTTTTTTGTAGTCCAATCGCCGGCGTTTTTCTTGCATGTCGATATTCAAACTGTCCAATAACGATGAATAATATTCACCAGTAATAGTTTTACCCTTTTCCAGATAGTAGATGAGGATTATCCCTTACGAATCCAGAAAGACGCTCGCCATAACCTTACCGGTCGAAGGAATGGTCTTTGCCTTTTTTGGTGCAGATTCTCCCCTGGTAACCCGTTTATTAGGTTGTTGTTTCGTCTCAGAAGTATAGTAATGTATCCACGTTTCATCCACAGCGACGAAACGACGGTTAAGATCCTGCGGATTCTTCCTGAACAGCTGCAAACCATCCTTGCAACACTTCACACGATTCCGACTTTGGGCAAGTGTGAGCAATCGCAGAACCCAGCTTGCGGATAGCTTTCTCGTGTCCAAATGTTAATGCAAAATGTTTTGTACCCATTCATTAGAGATGCCCACAGCATTAGCAATCTCACGCACCTTAACTCTTCTGTCGTCCATCACCGTGTCACGGATTTTATCAATGATTTCTGGAGTTGTAACATCCACAGGGCGTGTAGAACATTCAGGATCACTTGTGCCCATAGGGCCACACCGAAAATTTTAAAGCCACTTGTAAACTGTTCTAATCGAAGGCGCAGAGTCGCTGTAATGTTTATCGAGCTTCTATTTAGTCTCCTGAGGCGTATTGCCTTTCTTAAAGTAATGATTAATCACCACACGAAATGCTTTTTCGTCCATTTTTTGACGATCACTCGACTTCCTCGATTCACACGAATGCCAAACACAAAGAAATAGACCAATATGGCTCGGTGTGCGTTCTTTCCAAAGATGCTACTAACTAATCGTGACCTCGATACGCGCCGTCGGTGCCATCTTTTGGACTTTGCACGGACTTTTCAAACACCCCTCGTATATCGCCGCATCGTACAAAGTCAGCCCTTTTACAACATTCGTACATAACAGCACGAATACAGACAGCACAGTAAGTATACTCACGGCACTGAGGCATCCACGCCCGACAGGTGGCCACAGCGCCTCGGCGGACCGAAGTCACTCTCAGAACTGTTCTACAAATCCGGGCTCGCTCCCCCTCGGCACAAATGCTTTACTGTTTCTGGTCCAGACCCGTTTGCTCGTTTGCTTTTATACACCCATCTCCAGACTCTGGGATTACAAGACCACACGTATATTTCGCACAGTTCACCACAATATTATACCATTTCTCGCTAATTCTGCATACCGAGCACACAGCAGTAGCCTACCGATCGCTCACGTAACGTAATTCCGAAGATATAGACTGGAAATTATCTCTCTACAAATCCAAAACTTTAGCACTTATCGCATCTGCGAAGGAAGAACTTCGTGTGGGAAGCAGCCACTACTCACAGGCGTCCACAAGAGGAAAACCTCACTGCAGACTTCTCTCGAATCTCTAGCAGTCATTATCTGCGACTTCAATAAACTGCAGATATAATACTGCCAATCGCGACGAGAAGTGCCACAGCTTTACTAGTCACTGTAGCAGCGCGATCTAGGGCGTATTGTCACGGTCCGCGCGGCTCCCCCCGTCGGAGGTTCGAATCCTCCCTCGGGCATGGGTGTGTGTGTGTTGTCCATAGAGTAAGTTAAAGTTACACTACTGGCCATTAAAATTGCTGCACCACGAAGATGACGTGTTACAGAAGTGAAATTTAACCGACAGGAAGAAGATGCTGGGATACGCAAATGATTTGCTTTTCAGAGCATGCACACAAGGTTGGCGACACCTTCAACGTGCTGACACGAGGAAAGTTTCCAACCGATTTCTCGTACACAAACAGCAGTTGACCAGCGTTGCCTGGTGAAACGTTGTTGTGATGCCTCGTGTCAGGAGGAGAAATGCGTACCATCACGTTTCCGACTTTGATAAAGGTCGGATTGTAGAACTATCGCGATTGCGGTTTATCGTATCGCGACATTGCTGCTCGCGTCGGTCGAGATACAATGACTGTTAGCAGAATACGGAATCGGTGGGTTCAGGAGGGTAATACGGAACGCCGTGCTGCATCCCAACGGCCTCGTATCACAGCAGTCGAGATGACAGCCATCTTATCCGCATGGCTGTAACGGGTGCTGCAGCCACGTCTCGATCCCTGAGTCAACAGATGGGGACGTTTGCAAGACAACAACCATCTGCACGAACAGTTCGACAACGTTTGCAGCAGCACCGACTATCAGCTCGGAAACCGTAGATGCGGTTACCCTTGACGCTGCATCACAGACAGGAGTGCCTGCGATGGTGTACTCGACGGCGAACCTGGGTGCACGAATGGCAAAACGTAATTTTTTCGGATGAATCCAAGTTCAGCTTATAGCATCATGATGGTTGCATCTGAGTTTGGCGACATCGCGGTGAACGCATATTGGAAGTGTGAATTCGTCATCGCCATACTGGCGTATCACCCGCCGTGACGGTATGGGGTGCCATTGCTTACATGTCTTGGTCACCTCTTGTTCGCAATGATGGCACTTTGAAAAGTGATCGTTACATTTCAGATGTGTTACGACCCGTGGCTCTGCCCTTCATTCGATCCCTGCAAAACCCTGCGTTTCGTCAGGATAATGCACGACCGCATGTTGCAGGTCCTGTACGGGTCTTTCTGGATACAGAAAATGTTCGACTTGCTGCCCTGGCTAGCACATTCTCCAGATCCCTCACCAACTGAAAACATCTGGTCAATAGTGGCCGAGCAGCTGGCTCGTCACAATACGCCAGTCACTACTGTTGATGAACTGTGGTATCGTGTTGAAGCTGCATGGGCAGCTGTACCTGTACACGCCATCCAAGCTCTGTTTAACCCAATGCCCAGGCATATCAAGGCAGTTATTACGGCCAGAGGTGGTTGTTCTGGGTACTGATTTCTCAGCATCTATGCACTCAAGTTGCGTGAAAATGTAATCACATGTCAGTTCTAGTATAATATATTTTCCAATGAATACCCGTCAATCATCTGCATTTCTTCTTGGTGTAGCAATTTTAATGGCCAGTGGTGTAAATTAAGTAGTGTGTAAGCTTAGGGACCGATAACCTAAACAGTTTGGTCCCATAAGATCTTACCACAAATAAATAAATAGTCACTACACTCGTGAATTTGCACAAGGGGTTTAGATGTTAGAGATAAATTTTCAGAAATAACAGGAAACTGTTTATTGTCTTACTAAAGCGAATACTGCTTTAAATTATTGCATGAATCGATACCTACAAATAATTTTCATAAAACTGTAATTAAAAAACAAGACTATGACCCTGTACCCTCGTAATGTTCAAATTTTGTTTTAAGAAGGCTGGATTTAAGTCGTTTTTCAAACTAATCTCATTTGTTCCTCTTTTGTAGAACATTTCTGCTATAAAGGATGTTTCCATAAGAGCGTGCATAAATGTAATTGGACAAAGCGTAAAGTTATTCGTTTTTTTTTGTTTTTTTTGCCAATGAATATGATATGCGTAATGTTTGTGTCACGCAAGTTTACTGTGTGACGTGTTGTAGAGTAAATGGCTTAATCTGCGAAACCAATACGCAATGCCTTTATTGAAATCGGTCCCTCAGACTTTCACCCGCCGGCCTTTGTCGCCGAGCGGTTCTAGCCGCTTCAGTCTGGAACCGCGCGACTGCTACGGTCGCAGGTTGGAATCCTGCCTCGGGCATGGACGTGTGTGGTGTCCTTAGGCTAGTTAGGTTTAAGTAGTTCTAAGTTCTAGGGAACTGATGACCTCAGATGTAAAGTCCCATAGTGCTCAGAGCCATTTGAACCATTTTGCCATTTATCCAGTCTTGTGTGCACAGAGTTCTATGGCCCTGTGCGATAAACTGATAAAACTCCCTGTGCAAGTAAATAATGAAATAAATTTTAATTAGCTCTAGAGTCGCAAAGGATGTAATCTTGGTATTCTGTTTTCTCCACAGTTGGCATAGAAAATATTCAAACTTGGCACGGCAAAGTGGAATGCCGGCTATAAAACAGCTTCATACAATTAATATCTGTAGATTGGTTGATAAATGAATAACCTTGCAAATGTTCAGTGAAAATACTGGATATTGGCTCAGTGCTGTGCAATGACGCCCGCATTGAAGCTGTTACAAAAATTAACACTTTTCTGATTCTGGCACATTAATATTTTTCTGACTCTGATTGAAAAATGATTTCTTCTAGAAAAATATTCATTAGATTTAAATAAACACGACATGGAATTGGATGAGGTACTGATAAGGGCATATGCTAAGACCGAATGCTTAAATTTGAAAATTTTATTCAAAATAAAGTTTCTCCTTCACAAATTCTGACATGAAACATTTTCCATTAACTTCAAAATCAGTGAACTTCTCTACTGCTCTACAATTCTCACTTATAGTCGTAATTAAAAACACTTCGATTGTTAAATGACATAAACTCTGACATTGTTTGACAAAATAGATTCCAAAATTTAACTTCTATCAGTGTTACAAAACACACAAAAATATTACAAATCGGCTATACCTAACCAACCTATACATTAAATCTGACGAAAAATACTTGGTTCCTACATTCAGGGATCAGCGCTGTAAAAATTATCGAAAGCCACATTTCGGTGCTGCATACGTAAAAACCAAATATACAAAATTTCATTACCTTGCAAATTAGTGCCCGTTGCTTTACCTTTCGGTTACAGAGTAAAGTCATTACTGTTCTATAATTGCCACAGGCAGTTCTCAGTATTTGGTAACTATCAGTATCACTTCAATTCCTGATTATCATACAGCCTCAGAAATTAAATAACACACTTTACTCTGTAAGTGGGCTGCTTCTGTGTTGGCAGCCCTGTGTAGCGCTTTGCATTGGATCTCTGACTGCGCTTTCTTTGTAAGAGACTCTGTGACTGGTTGGACTCGTAAGTTAATCGCCAGTAGTGTAGGGCAGTTGGAAGTTAGTTGCCAGCAGTAATGGAAGTACAGTTGGGCCATTGGAGGTGAACAGCCAGCAGTGATGGGTGTTAGATGTGAAAAGTTAGTACTGATGGGGGGGATAGAGGTCTGAAGTGTTGGCACAGGCTAACGATCTGTACATGTTCGACGTGGAGATTGAATATTATTCATGATTATATATACTTTTGTACTAGATGTCAATGACGATTTATATTCGTGTCTGAACTGGATGTCACGTTATTAAGGTAAAAAAAAAATACATTATTTGGTTTGCTACAAAATCTTTCCTTTTCTAACCACATGCCCATTAGTAGTTAGTGGCTTTAATAGTTAGAATCTTTTATTTAGCTGGCAGTACTGCCGCTCGCTGTATTGCAGTACGCGTAATGAAGATTTTTGTGAGGTAAGTGCTTAATGAAATGTATAGGTTATTGTTAAGATTTCTTTTTAATCAGGGCCATTCTTCTGAATTAATTATTTGAAGTCAGGTTGTAATTTTTTTGAGCAGTCAGGTTGCGCCGCGCTAGAATATTGATAAGAAAAATTACAGAGAAAGTAGGCTCAGTACGTTGAGTTTTACTCAGCTGTTTCAGAATCAAATAACGTAGAAGTTTCATCTTCTCAGTCATTCTGCAATTTAAGTACAGACACACTCATTTAAATAATGAAGTTTCAACACTTTTATAGAAATAACTACGACCCAACATTTACTGTGTAATGTCTCTTGCAGCGGTCTCTCCGCGATATTTTCAGAAATTTTATAAATTATATAGCTCAGTACATATCTTGAAATATCTCTTCTTATCTTACCGATTCCTAAACTTTAATATACGATGATTATCGATGCAAAGTAGTTTCAAGCCGTATTATTCCTTCGAGCGACCATTTACTCCATGGAATAGCTTCTCTGCTATCTATGTTTTCTCTTATGAAATGAATGATTCAGATCTTGCCGATTAGCCGTGAAAGAACGAAGATGTGTATGTATGTATTGTTGAGCTAGTCGCCATCTTGATGAGATTCTGTATGAGAAGGAATTTAATACATGAACTGAACTAAAGTAAGTGTGTTCGCGTATTATTTAACTGATTATTATTGACAGTGTCTGCTTACTACGCTGTGTTGCACGGGATCAGTGGGGAACGTCTGATTTACACTGCACAAACCTGCCGTTTTGTACGCTCAAGATATCCAGTTTGTTACTTTCAATAAATGGGCTAACACGGTCTTACCAGCAGATCTCCGGTCTTCCCCATGTGATCACCGAAAGTTAATAATTATTACAAATGTTTTCAGGAGATCGACTGACAATGTTCGTCGCACCGAGACTTCGAAATTGCTTCACCGCCTTATGGAATTTAAGTTAAGCTCAATTTAATCAGGATAGAACAGTATTGAACTGTGGGAATGTGATAAGCCTGCTTTGTGACTGAAAATTTCCTTAATATACGCATGTTTTTTACTATCCTGATCAGTGAAGCTAAATCAGGCCGGCGTGAGAGAGGTTTTTAAATTTCAGATCCCACAAAATTATTAAAACTGGCTCTGTGTGAGAATAAACAATATCATTCGTCCATAGACCGACAACTAAATTCTCCCAGCTAGCGACTAGCTTTAAGCCTTACATCCAACCTGTAACAGAGAACAACGGCAACTTCTACAGCGCTCCGCGCGCCCCTACTTACATCTACATCTATGTGATTACTCTGCTATTCATAATAAAGTGCCTGGCAGAGGGTTCAATGAACCACCTTCAAGCTGTCTCTCTACCGTTCCACTCTCGAACGGCGCGCAGTAAAAACGAGGACTTAAATTTTTCTATGCGAGCCCTGATTTCTCTTATTTTATCGTGATGATCATTTCTCCCTATGTAGCTGGGTGCCAACAGAATGTTTTCGCAATCGGAAGAGAAACCGGTGATTGAAATTTCATGAGAAGATCCCGTCGCAATTCACGTATCATGTCTCTGGCACTATCTCCCCTATTTTGTGATGGTAAAAAACGAGCTGCCCTTCTTTGTACTTTTTCGATGTCATCCGTCAGTCCCAGCTGATGCGGATTCCACACCGCACTGCAATACTCCAGAATAAGGCGCACAAGCGTCTCTTTAGTAGACCTGTTGCACCTTCTAAGTGTTCTGCCAATGAATCGTAATCTTTGGTTTGCTCTAACCACAATATTATCTATGTGATCGTTCCAATTTAGGTTATTTGTGATTGTAATCCCTAAGTATTTAGCTGAATTTACAGCCTTCAGATTTGTGTGACTTATCGTGTAATCGAAATTTATCTGATTTCTTTTAGTACTCACGTGAATAACTTCACACTTGTCTTTATTCAGGGTCGATTCTGACACTCAGGCAACATCTTTGGTTCATTGCTGTCAAAAATACAATCCCTTCTACGTATGACAATCGTTTCAGGTCATTCATCATTAATTATATTAAAAAATCGGTCTCCACGTACAAGTGGGGCAACGGCCTTGCCGCAGTGACTACACCGGTTCCCGTGAGAGCACCAAAGTTAAGCGCTGTTGGGCGTGGCCGGCACTTGGATGGGTGACCATCCAGGCCGCCATGCGCTGTTGCCATTTTTCGGGGTGCACTCAGTCTCGTGATCCCAACTGAGGAGCTACTCGACCGAATAGTAGCAGCTTCAGTCGAGAATACCATCATAAGGACCGGGAGAGCGGTGTGCTGACCCCACACCCTATCCACATCCTCCCTTGAGGATGACACGGCGTTCGGATGTTCCCGGTAGGCGACTTGTGGCCTGAAGACGGAGTGCCACGTACAAGCGGACCCCTCACAATAGACAATGCTCCACTGAACAATCTGAGGTAGGGAGATCGGTGAAGCCAGCTTAAGCAGATACGGAAGCAAACTTTGCTACTGCTTTGTCTAGAACTCCTGTTTTCCAGAATATTTACAGCTAACATGCGTACATGTGTACACGTACTGTGCTGTTTATTGATATGCACATTATTTCCTGCAAGGAAACAAGGAGGTCGAGCCTGACTAAAAGCAAGTTATGATGCAGGTTTTGTTTACTTTACTTGCCCATAAGGTTTCTCTGTTGTATGGCATTTACATTGTCCTATGTCAGAACGTGCTATGAATCAACGAGAGACCCATTCATTGCTCCGTGCTATTCAGAGACGTAGAGTACACCGAGCGAGGTGGTTCAGTGGCTAGAACACTGGACTCGCATTCGGGAGGAAGACGGTTCAATCCCGCGTCCAGCCATCCCGATTTAGGTTTTCCGTGATTTCCCTATATAGCTACAGGCGAATGCCGGGATGGTTCCTTTGAAAGGGCACGGCCGACTTCCTTCCCAATCCTTCCCTAATCTGATGAGACCGATGACCTGGCTGTTTGGTCTCTTCCCCCAAAACAACTCAACCCAGACGTACAGTACGATGGAGCAATACCGGTACGGTTTCGCAAAACTCACTGACATGCACCTCGTGTATGGGTACGTGCGTTCCAATGCTCTCGCTACTGAAAGGCTGTACAGGGAACGATTTCCTAACAGGCATCATTCGTGACGACGAGTGTTCATTTTTCTCGATCGACGGATGCGGGAGACTGGTTCGTTGGAAAGAAGAAACGAGGGACCTGGCAACATGACGACCACTCGCACACCCGATTTTGAAGAAGAGGTCCTGGAACGTTTTGCAGCGCTCCCCCGTCGTATAGCACGTGAAATGGGAGCTGCACATATTAAACTGTGGCGAGTACTCTACAAACAACAATTACACCCATATCACCTACAACGAGTTCATGCAATGGTTGTGACTAACTTCGCACCAAGGGTCGCATTGTGGCAATGGTTGCTCCAAGATGGATTGATCGACCAGATTTCCTCCATTTGGTCGTGATGGTATCTCGAACAGCAGGAATAACCTCGTATCGGATGAAGAAAACCCTCAAGCTGTAGTAGAGTCACGCCATCAGATACGTCTTGCTGTGAATATCTGGGCCGGCACTGTAGACGACAACCTCATTGGGTCACATCTTCCACTTGGCCCTCTGAATGGCCACCTGTTCTTGACGATCGTGCAAAGAGTTCTACCTGAGTTGTTAAAGAACGTACCCTGGGTTGTTCGTGAGAGGATGTGGATACAACATGACGGTACACCGCCTCACTTCAGTGTGGATGGCCGCAACCATCTCAGTGCTGTATTTCCTGGTCTATGAATTGGAAGAGGAGATCCTATTCCGTGGCCCACAAGGTCACCTTACTTGAATCCCTTTGATTATTTCCTATGGGGGTATCTAAAGTCACTTGTGTATGCGACCCCAGTGGATACGGAAATGGAATTAGTTGCCAGAATTGTAGCTGCCTGTGATGTGACTCGAAACACACCAGGAAAAATTTTGTCAGCGTCCGTCAGAATCTTGTTCCCCGATGTCATGCTTGCATTGAGGTTGATGGCAGTCAGTTTCAGCATATTTTGTAAGATACGGTACAAATGGTATGTTCACTGTGTCAGTAATAGTACTTGCAGTTAACTGTAACTAAAGCAAATAAAAAAGTGCACAGTAATGTGATGTTATTCCTATCATCTTGTTAAGCTGCCTTCTCCGACCCCAGGTTCCCTACCTCTATGTCCTGTTAAATTTTTGCACGCTATTACGAAAACACCCAGTACCGGGTGATCAAAAAGTCAGTATAAATTTGAAAACTGAATAAATCACGGAATAATGTAGATAGGGAGGCACAAATTGACACACATGCTTGGAATGACATGGGGTTTTATTAGAGCAAAAAAATACAGAAGTTCAAAAATGTCCAACAGATGGCGCTTCATATGATCAGAATAGCAATGACTAGCATAACAAACCAAGACAAAGCAAAGATGATGTTCTTTACAGGAAATGCTCAATGTGTCCACCATCATTCCTCAACAATAGCTGCAGTCGAGGAATAATGTTGTGAACAGCACTGTAAAGCATGTCCGGAGTTATGGTGAGGCACTGACGTCGGATGTTGTCTTTCAGCATCCCTAGAGATGTAGGTCGATCACGATACACTTGCGACTTCAGGTAACCCCAAAGCCAATAATCGCACGGACTGTCGAAAGTGGCGGCTGAGCATACGATCATCACCAAACGACGCGCGCAAGAGATCTTTCACGCGCCATCTGTCGGACATTTTGTGAATTTTGTTTTTTTTGGTTCTAATAAAACCCCATGTCATTCCAAGCATGTGTGTCAATTTTTACCTCTCTATCTACATTATTCCGTGGTTTATTAAGTTTTCAAATTTATACCGACTTTTTGATCACCCTGTATATCGATATATCGACACATTTTTCGATGTATGAGAGCCGACAGTGATACTGTGTAAATATCGATACATCGGGTTCCCGATATTTTTAAAAATACTAACAGTCCTGGTGATGATTAACGCATAGCATTCTCAGTGTTTTCAGGTCAATTGCGCAAATATTATCAATGTCGGGGAGCATCCAAGGAAAGGTACCAGGATTAGCTCACACACACATGGCTCTGAGCACTATGGGGCTTAACTTCTGAGGGCATTAGTCCCCTACAACTTAGAACTACTTAAACCTAACTAACCTAAGGACATCACACACATCCATGCCCGAGGCAGGATTCGAACCTGCGACCGTAGCAGCAGCGCGGTTCCAGACTGTAACGCTGAGAGCCGCTCGGCCATATCGGCCGGCCCAGGGTTAGTATCGCTTCTTGAAGGTTATAATGGAGAGATAGTATTGGACACAGAAACCTGGTTGAAACCAGACGTTAATGACAACGAAATCCTAAGTTCACACTGGATGTTTATCGTAAGGATAGGTTAGTCGCCAATGGAGTTATTGCAGAAACAAATTCGATAAAATCTACCGAGGTTATCACGGACTCCGAATGTGGGTGAAATTAGTATCAAACAACGCTCGAAAATGGTGATCGGTTGCTTTTCTAGACCACCTGCGTCAGGATCTGTAGTTGTAGAGCGCTTCAGACAGAGCTTGCAGAATATCATTAGTAAATTTCCAGATCTTGCCGTTGTAATAGGGGTGACTTCAACTTGCCAGGTATAGATTGGGAGTGTTATGCCATCAAAGCTGGTGCCAGAGACTGGGAATCGTGTGGCATCGTTGTGGATGTCTTGTCCGAAAATTACCTCGAACAGATAGTTAGAAAACCAACTCGCGGTCCTATAACGAATGTTAAGAAAGGTAGGAAGATATATTTGCTCAGTAAGGGTGACAGGATACAAATATCAGAATATCTCAGCAGACAGCATCAAATATTCGGTGGTGAGGACGAAAATGTGGAGAACAAATGGAAAAAATTCAAAGGCGTCGTCCAATATGCCCTAGACAAGTATGTTCCGAGTAAGGTTTTAATGGATGGCAAAGACGGTTTAGTAGCCGTGTTAGAAAAGCGCTAAGTAAACAAAGAGCACTTCATCTTATATTCAAGAGAAGTAAAAACCTAGCTGACAAACAAAAGCTGAACGAAACGAAAATGAGCGATAGGAGAGCAATGAGAGAAGCGTTCAATGATTTCGAAAGTAAGACGTTGTCAGCCGACCTGATCAAAAACCCTGAGAGATTTTGTTTGTACGTAAAATCAGTAAGTGGATCAAAATCATCTATTCATTCTCTCAGCGACCACACCGGCACCGAAACTGAAGATAACAGAGAGAAGGCCACAATACGGAATCCGGTCTCCCAAAGTTCTTTCACCGCGGAAGATCGTAACACTCTCCCTCATTTGAATTGTCGTGCGAACGTCGAAATGGCAGATATTGAGATAACCCATCACGGAATTGAAAAGCAACTACAATCGCTTAGTAGCGAAAAGGCTTCGGGACCAGATGAGATACCTATAAGATTCTATACAGATTATGTGATGTTGCTTCGTGATACATTACCCGTGTTAAAATGAATCGTTTACCAATTGTGGAAAAGGTCTATATCGTGTTGATGTACGGCTATTGTGATAAAAATGCCCAATGGGCGTGTGCTATGTATGCTGCTCGGTATCCTGGACGGCATCATCAAAGTGTCCGGACCGTACGCTGGATAATTACGTTATTTAAGGAAACAGGAAATGTTCGGACACATGTGAAACGCCAACCAGGACCTGCAACAAATGATGATGGCCAAGTAGGTGTTTTAGCTGCTGTCGCGGCTAATCCGCACATCAGCAGCAGACAAACTGCGCGAGAACAGGGAATCTCAAAAACGTCGGTGATGAGAATGCTACATCAACATCGATTGCACCCGTAACGTCGTGTACAGTTCTGCCACTGGGCACAAGAGAAATTACGGGACGATGACAGATTTTTTGAACGCGTTCTATTTAGCGACGAAGCGTCATTCACCAACAGCGGTAACGTAAACCGGCATATCGTGCACTATTTGGCAACGGAAAATCCACGATGGCTGCAACTAGTGGAACATGAGCGACCTTGGCGGGTTAATGTATGGTGCGGCATTATGGGAGGAAGGATAATTGGTCCCCATTTTATCGATGGCAATTGACTGCAGGGACTTATCCCTTGCACGCTTCCCGTGAGACTCACATTCCCAACTGTCCACAATTCTACCTTATAGACATTTGCCCACCCACTCATTACTCGTGTACGCTTTGGCGATTCCCGTAAGAGTTTGTCAGTTAGTAATCATTTATTCGAGGGAAAAGCTGCACGGTCATCAACAGTAACTGATCTTTCGAGAACAAGTTACTGTCTTCATATGTATAGTTAAAGGCTACCCAGCCATTGACCTACGTCTGTGCCAATGTGCACAGGTTGCCCAAACTCTTACGGGAATCGCCAAAGCGTGTGCGAGTAATGAGTGGGTGTTTTCCTCTAAAGTTAACTCAAATCATTCAGAAGTCAAAAAATAAACTATGGGTTACACAAGGAAGAGAGATATCACATGGGACAAAAAGAAGACTGTATCTACTATCTAGGAACAACTCTGATGTTAGTACTGTAATGCATTACAAAGAATACTGCAAAATATTGAAGCAAGTAATACAGAAATCGAAGCAGCTTTATTATGAGAAAAAGATAATTACATCAGGGAAAAAAAAAATAAAAACTGTATGAGATACAGTGAAGACAGAGACTGGTGGTGTCAAAAAGAAAGAGGAACAGATAGTTCTAAAAATAAATAAGACTATGGTAAAAGTGCATACAGTGTTGCAAACCTGTTAAACAAGTTCAAAAATGGTTCAAATGGCTCTGAGCACTATGGGACTCAACTGCTGTGGTCATCAGTCCCCTAGAACTTAGAACTAATTAAACCTAACTAACCTAAGTACATCACACACATCCGTGCCCGAGGCAGGATTCGAACCTACGACCGTAGCAGCAGCGCGGCTCCGGACTGGAGCGCCTAGAACCGCACGACCACCGCGGCCGGCCTGTTAAACGAGTACTTCTTTTCTGTTAATTACAGCATGGGGTTATTAGATTCAGTGAACAATGCATTGGAGTATCTGAGACCGCCGGCCGAAGTGGCCGTGCGGTTAAAGGCGCTGCAGCCTGGAACCGCAAGACCGCTACGGTCGCAGTTTCGAATCCTGCCTCGGGCATGGATGTTTGTGATGTCCTTAGGTTAGTTAGGTTTAACTAGTTCTAAGTTCTAGGGGACTAATGACCTCAGCAGTTGAGTCCCATAGTGCTCAGAACCATTTGAACCATTTTTTATCTGAGACCAGTCTTTAAAAATAACTTAGTAAAATGGAAATGACACGTTTCCCAAAGTAGTAGTATCTATCTTAAAATCCTTAAAATCTAAGCATTCTAGTGGGTATGATAACATACCACCGAATTTAATCAAAGAGTGCTCATGTGAGTTGAGTTCTATCTTAATCAATCTCTTACCAGGGCAACATTTCCGGACTGGCTAAAAATGCTAAAGTTAAGCCTCTTTACAAGAAGGGGGATAAAGAGATACCATCAAATTATCGACCAATTTCACTTTTGCCGTCTTACTCAAAAATATTTGAAAAGGTTGTATTCAAGCATCTCCTTAAGCATCTGACTGCAAATAATATATTATATGTCACAGTTCAGGTTTCTTAAGGCTTCTATATCGAGAAAGCTTTAGAGGCTACTCGCATTTTCTCTGACCTGTCAAAAGCTTTTGACTGTGTGAACCACACCATTCTCTTAAGTAAATTAGAATATTTCGGTGTCACCAGCACAGCTGCAAAATGGTTTGAGTCTTACCTAACTAACAGGAAACAAAGGATGTCGCTGCAAAATACCTGTGCAGTAAGCAGTCAGTCTTCATCTGACTGGAAATTAATTACATGTGGTATACCTCAAGGTTCCATCTTGGGTCCATTGCTTTTCTTGTGTTCATTAATGACCTCTCATCTGTTACATTGCCAGATGCTAAGTTTGTTTTGTTTGCAGATGATACAAACATTGCAATAAGTATCAAGTCACGTACAGATTTAGAAACAGCTGCTAATCAAATATTCGCTTACACTAATAAATGGTTTAAAGCTACTTCGCTGTCATTAAACTTTGAAAAGACCCACTATATGCAGTTCAGAACCTGTAAGAGATTTCCTTCCAGCATGTGTATAACATATGAAGACATGCAGATCGAAGAGGTTGACAGTGTTAAATTTCTGGGGTTACAACTCGATAATAAATTGAGTTGGGAAGGGCATACCACAGAATTGATTAAGTGGCTAAATAAGTCTGTATTTGCAGTGAGAATGATGTCAGATGTAGGAGATATACAGGGTGGTCCCTTGATAGTGGCGGGCAAAATATCTCACGAAATAAGAGTCAAACGAAAATACTACAAAGAACGAAAGTCGTCTACCTTGAAGGGGGAAACCAGACGGCGCTATGGTTGGCCCGCTAGATTGCGCTGTCATACGTCAAACGGATGTCAACTGCGTTTTTTTAAATAGGAATCCTCGTTTTTATTACATATTCGTGTAGTACGTAAATAAAGGTCGATATCGTGTTGATGTATGGCTATTGTGATCAAAGTGCCCAACGGGCGTGTGCTATATATGCTGCTCAGTATCTTGAACGACATCATCCAAGTGTCCGGACCGTTCGCCGGATAGTTACGTTATTTAAGGAAACAGGAAGTCTTCAGCCACGTGTGAAACGTCAACCACGACCTGCAACAAATGATGATGCCCAAGTAGGTGTTTTACCTGCTGTCGCGGCTAATCCGCGCAGCAGTAGCACACAAATTGCGAGAGAATCGGGAATCTCAAAAACGTCGGTGTTGAGAATGCTACATCAACATTGTTTGCACCCGTATCATATTTCTATGCACCAGGAATTGCATGGCGACGATTTTGAACGTCGTGTACAGTTCTGCCACTGGGGACAAGATAAGTTACGGGACGACGACAGATTTTTTGCACGCGTTCTATTTAGCGACGAAGCGTCATTCACCAACATCGGTAATGTAAACAGGAATAATATTCACTATTGGGCAACGGAAAATCCACGATGGCTGCGACAAGTGGAACATGAACGACCTTGGTGAGTTAATGTATGGTGCAGTGTTATGGGAGGAAGGATAATTGGCACCCATTTTATCTATGGCATTATATATGGTGCAATGTATGCTGATTTCCTACGTAATGTTCTACCGATGTTTCTACAAGATGTTTCACTGCATGACAGAATGGCGATGTACTTCCAACATGACGGATGTCCGGCAGACAGCTCACGTGCGGTTGAAGCGGTATTGAATAGCATATTTCACGACAGATGGATTGGTCGTCGAAGCACCATACCATGGCCCGCACGTTCACCGGATCTGACGTCCTCGGTTTTCTTTCTGTGGGGAAAGTTGAAGGATATTTGCTATCGTGACCCACAGACAACGCCTGGTAAGATGCGTCAGCGCATTGTCAATGCGTGTGCGAACATTACGGAAGGCGAACTACTCGCTGTTGAGAGGAATGTCGTCACACGTATTGCCAAATGTATTCAGGTCGACGGATATCATTTTGAGCATTTATTGTATTAATGTGGTATTTACAGGTAATCACGCTGTAACAGCATGCGTTCTGAGAAATGATAAGTTCACAAAGATACATTGGAACAACCGAAATAAAATGTTCAAACGTATCTACGTTCTCTATTTTAATTTAAAAAACCTACCTGTTACCAACTACTCGTCTAAAAGTGTAAGCCATATCTTTGTGATCTTTAATTGGTAAACCGTCCATTTTAACACGGGTAATGTATCACGAAGCAAATACCATCCGCACTAGCGGAATGTTACGTGATACCACGTACTTGTACGTTTGTGACTCTTACAGCGCCATCTACCACAAAGCTAAAAATGTGGTCCAACTAAAACATTCGTATTTCTTTACGTACTGCACGAATATGTAATAAAAATGGGGGTTCCTATTTTAAAAAACGCAGTTAATATCCATTTGATCTATGGCAGCGCCATCTATCGGGCCAACCATAGCGCCATCTGGTTTCCCCCTTCAAGCTAGACGAGTTTCGTTGTTTTCAGTTTTTTCGTTTGACGCTTATTTCGTGAGATATTTGGCTCGATCACGATCAATGGACCACCCTGTATACAAAAATTGGCATACTTTGCTTATCTTCACTCTTTCATGTCATACTAGATCATATTCTGGGGTAACTCATCAGAGCAAAACTTTTTAGGGTGCAAAAGCCTGTAATAAGAGTCATTTGTGCTGCAAATTCAAGAACATCATGTAGAAACCTGTTCAAGGAACTTTGTATTCTAACCACTGCTTCTCAGTATACTTATTCCTTAATGAAATTTGTTGCAAGTAGTACACCTCTATTTCCAGTCAATAGCTCAATACACAGAATCAATACAAGCAATAAGAACAATCTACATGAAGACCTAAAACCACTTATCTTGGTCCAAAGAAGGGTCCAATATTCAGGAACACACATTGTCAGTAAACTGCCAGCAACCGTTAAAATTTGGTTTCAGATAAAGTACCGTTTAAACAGAATTTGAAAGACTCCTTCTACTCTGCAGATGAATAACTTAACAGAGCCTGTTAGGTCAGCTTAAGTAAAAATGTCTGTTCGATATCCGTTTTGACAAGACTTTGTCACAACAATCAAGATTATGTATTTTGTGTATCATAAATTTATTAGTAGTGCATAATAATGTTTCATTCTGACAGCGTATTAATTCTGTAAATCTCTGCTGCTTCAGCTTACTGTAATGTATTCACCTATTTTGACAATCTCCTGACAAATGATCAGGGTAGTAAGTATTATATTCAAATGTTTTATGTTTTTTATGTTATATTTTCTGACATGTTCCACATCCACGAGAATCATCTAATTTTTTGGGTCTATTGAACGAAAACTGAATTTAATCTAATCCAACAGAGTTGAACTGAAACCTTTATTGGTCTGATGTATTGAGGGAAATATATGAGGCTGGTTAGGGAAAATTTAGGAGAAATCGGGGACAGAGGTAGTACAGGACTAAAAATATTCTATTCTGCAATGACTCTACAGAGGTTTAGGTTTCTGGTAATGTGTCTACGATTTGATAAATAGATTAGGTTTGACAAACGAATACAGGATAAATTGGCTCCTATACGAAATATCTTTGATTTATTCACAAACAGTTGCATGACGCGCTATTCTCTTAGAGAATATGTGACTGTTGGTGAAATGATTGTAGAATTTCGAGGACGATGTAGTTTTCGAATGTACATTCCTTCCAAACCTAGCAGATATGGAATGAAAGTGTTCAATACAGCTAGTGTAAGAACAGCCTACACCTCAGAATCTGATTGAGGACAGCTACAAAATGGACCTTATAAGCTGAGTAGCCATGCAACTGGCGTGAAAAGGTTGCGTACTCGTATTTCCAAAACATCAAGAAATGTAACCAGGGATCATTATTTTACGAGCTAGGAATTGTTCCCGTCACTTCTCAAAGACCATCAATCAAGTAGTGAAACAAACGAGAATTTATTCAACTCCAAAGCAAAACATCTATACAATCCAAACCAATGTCAAGCCTTTTTGTATTCCCAGTCATTAAAATTAGCAGAGAAAAGCACATTGGGTCTAAGAGATCCTTCAAAACAAAGATGATACAAACGAACACAGTAGCAACGCAGGGCTACCAAACTGACGAATTCTTGATGCCTCAAAATTATCCTGTCAACTCATTTCCTCTTTCGGTCAAATTTTAGTCTGGATTTCTTTTCTCCTCAATAATATTCCGAACCCCCCCCCCCTCTCCCCCGAGAACCATGGACCTTGCCGTTGGTGGGGAGGCTTGCGTGCCTCAGTGATACAGATAGCCGTACCGTAGGTACAACCACAACGGAGGGGTATCTGTTGAGAGGCCAGACAAACATGTGGTTCCTGCAGAGGGGCAGCAGCCTTTCCAGTAGTTGCAGGGGCAACAGTTGGGATGATCTGGCCTTGTAACACTAACCAAAACAGCTTTGCTGTGCTGGTACTGAGAACGTCTGAAAGCAAGGGGAAACTACGGCCGTAATTTTTCCCGAGGGCATGCAGCTTTACAGTATGATTAAATGATAATGGCGTCCACTTGGGTAAAATATTCCGGAGGTAAAATAGTCTCCCATTCGGATCTCCGGGCGGGGACTACTCAGGAGGACGTCGTTATCAAGAGAAAGAAAACTGGCGTTCCACGGATCGGAGCATGGAATGTCAGATCCCTTAACTGGGCAGGTAGATTAGAAAATTTAAAAAGGGAAATGGATAGGTTAAAGTTAGATATAGTGGGAATTAGCGAAGTTCTGTGGCAGGAGGAACAAGACTTTTGTTCAGGTAAATACAGGGTTATAAATACAAAATCAAATAGGGGTAATGCATGAGTAGGTTTAATAATGAATAAAAAAATAGGAATTCGGGTAAGCTACTGGAAACAACATAGTGAACGCATTATTGTGGCCAAGATAGACACAAAGCCCACGCCTACAACAGTAGTACAAGTCTATATGCCAACTAGCTCTGCAGATGATGAAGAAATTGATGAAATGTATGATGAGATAAAAGAAATTATTCAGATAGTGAAGGGAGACGAAAATTTAATAGTCATGGGTGACTGGAATTCGGTAGTAGGAAAAGGAAGAGAAGGAAACGTAGTAGGTGAATATGGATTGGGGCTAAGAAATGAAAGAGGAAGCCGCCTGATAGAATTTTGCACAGAGCACAACTTAATCATAGCTAACACTTGGTTCAAGAATCATAAAAGAAGGTTGTATACATGGAAGAAGCCTGGAGATACTGAGAGGTTTCAGATAGATTACATAATGGTAAGACAGCGATTTAGGAACCAGGTTTTAAATTGTAAGACATTTCCAGTTGCAGACGTGGACTCTGACCACAATCTATTGGTTATGAACTGTAGATTAAAACTGAAAAAACTGCGAAAAGTTGGGAATTTAAGGAGATGGGACCTGGATAAACTGACTAAACCAGAGGTTGCACAGAGTTTCAGGGAAAGCATAAGTGAACAATTGACAGGAATGGGGGAAAGAAATACAGTAGAAGAAGAATGGTAGCTTTGAGGGATGAAATAGTGAAGGCAGCAGAGGATCAAATAGGTAAAAAGACGAGGGCTAGTAGAAACCCTTGGGTAGCAGAAGAAATATTGAATTTAATTGAGGAAAGGAGAAAGTATAAAAATGCAGTAAATGAAGCAGGCAAAAAGGAATACAAACGTCTCAAAAATGATATCAACAGGAAGTGCAAAATGGCTAAGCAGGGATGGCTAGAGGACAAATGTAAGGATGTAGAGGCTTATCTCACTAGGGATAAGATAGATACTGCCTACAGGACAATTAAAGAGACCTCTGGAGAACAGAGAACCACTTGTATGAATATCAAGAGCTCAGATGGAAACCCAGTTCTAAGCAAAGAAGGGAAAGCAGAAAGGTGGAGGGAGTATATAGAGGGCCTATACAAGGGCAATGTACTTGAGGACAATATTATGGAAATATAAGAGGATGTAGATGAAGATGAAATGGGAGATACAATACTGCGTGAAGAGTTTGACAGAGCACTGAAAGACCTGAGTCAAAACAAGGCCCCGGGAGTAGACAACATTCCATTAGAACTACTGACGGCCTTGGGAGAGCCAGTCCTGACAAAACTCTACCATCTGGTGAGCAAGATGTATGAGACAGGCGAAATTCCCTCAGACTTCAAGAAGAATATAATAATCCCGATCCCAAAGAAAGCAGGTGTTGACAGCTGTGAAAATTACCGAACTATCAGTTTAATAAGTCACAGCTGCAAAATACTAACACGTATTCTCTACAGACGAATGGAAAAACTGGTAGAAGCTGACCTCGGGGAAGATCAGTTTGGATTCCGTAGAAATGTTGGAACACGTGAGGCAATACTGACCCTACGACTTATCTTAGAAGCTAGATTAAGGAAAGGCAAACCTACGTTTCTAGCATTTGTAGACTTAGAGAAAGCTTTTGACAATGTTGACTGGAATACTCTGTTTCAAATTCTGAAGGTGGCAGGGGTAAACTACATGGAGCAAAAGGCTATTTACAATTTGTACAGAAACCAGATGGCAGTTATAAGAGTCGAGGGACATGAAAGGGAAGCAGTGGTTGGGAAGGGAGTGAGACAGGGTTGTAGCCTCTCTCTGATGTTATTCAGTCTGCATATTGAGCAAGCAGTGAAGGAAACAAAAGAAAAATTCGGAGTAGGTATTAAAATCAGTGGAGAAGAAATAAAAACTTTGAGGTTCGCCAATGACAAAGTAATTCTGTCAGAGACAGCAAAGGACTTGGAAGAGCAGTTCAACTGAATGGACAATGTCATGAAAGGAGGGTGTAAGATGAACATCAACAAAAGCCTAATGAGGATAATGGAATGTAGTCGAATTAAGTCAGGTGATGCTGAGGGAATTAGATTAGGAAATGAGACACTTAAAATAGTAAAGGAGTTTTGCTATTTGGGGAGCAAAATAACTGATGATGGTCGAAGTAGAGAGGATATAAAATGTAGACTGGCAATGGCAAGGAAAGTGTTTCTGAAGAAGAGAAATTTGTTAACATCGAGTATTGACTTAAGTGTCAGGAAGTCGTTTCTGAAAATATTTGTATGGAGCGTAGCCATGTATGGAAGTGAAACGTGGACGATAAATAGTTTGGACAAGAAGAGAATAGAAGCTTTCGAAATGTGGTGCTACAGAAGAATGCTGAAGATTAGATGGGTAGATCACATAACTAATGAGGAGATATCGAATAGGATTGGGGAGAAGAGAAGTTTGTGGCACAACTTGACTAGAAGAAGGGATCGGTTGGTAGGACATATTCTGAGGCATCAAGGTATCACCAATTTAGTGAAGGGTAAAAATCGTAGAGGGAGACCAAGAGATGACTACACTAAGCAGATTCAGAAGAATGTAGGGTGCAGTAGGTACTGGGAGATGAAGAAGCTTGCACAGGATAGAGTAGCATGGAGAGCTGCATCAAACCAGTTTCAGGACTGAAGACCACAACAACAACAACAATATTCTGAATGTAGCAAGAGTAAAATACTGGGAGGGAAAGGCTATCTGCAACTTGTAGGAAAACCAGACGGCAGTTATAATAGTCCAGGGACTTGAAAGAGAACCAGAGGTTGAAAAGGGAATGAGACAGGGATGTAACCTATCCCCGATGTTATTCAATCTGTACATTGACCAGGCAGTAAAAGTTTCTTGATTGCCGCAAGGCGTTCGATACAATTCCCCACAGTCGTTTAATGAATAAAGTAAGAGCATATGGACTATCAGACCAATTGTGTGATTGGATTGAAGAGTTCCTAGATAACAGAACGCAGCATGTCATTCTCAGTGGAGAGAAGTCTTCCGAAGTAAGAGTGATTTCAGGTGTGCCGCAGGGGAGTGTCGTAGGACCGTTGCTATTCACAATATACATAAACGACCATGTGGATGACATCGGAAATTCACTGAGGCTTTTTGCGTATGATGTTGTGGTATATCGAGAGGTTGTAACAATGGAAAATTGTACTGAAATGCAGGAGGATCTGCAGCGAATTGACGCATGGTGTAGGGAATGGCAATTGAATCTCAATGTAGACAAGTGTAATGTGCTGCGAATACATAGAAAGAAAGATCCTTTATCATTTAGCTACAATATAGCAGGTCAGCAACTGGAAGCAGTTAATTCCATAAATTATCTGGGAGTATGCATTAGGAGTGATTTAAAGTGGAATGGTCATATAAAGTTGATCGTCGGTAAAGCAAACGCCAGACTGAGACTCATTGGAATAATCCTAAGGAAATGCAATCCGAAAACAAAGGAAGTAGGTTACAGTACGCGTGTTCGCCCACTGCTTGATTGCTGCTCAGCAGTGTGGGATCCGTACCAGATATGGTTAATTGAAGAGACAGAGAATATCCAACGGAGAGCAGCGCGCTTTGTTACGGGATCATTTAGTAATCACGAAAGCGTTACGGAGATGATAGATAAACTCCAGTGGAAGACTCTGCAGGAGAGACGCTCAGTAACTCGGTATGGGCTTTTGTTGAAGTTTCGAGAACATACCTTCACTGAGGAATCAAGCAATATATTGCTCCCTCCTACGTATATCTCGCGAAGAGACCATAAGGATAAAATCAGAGAGATTAGAGCCCACGCAGAGGCATACCGACAATCCTTCTTTCCACGAACAATACGAGACGGGAATAGAAGGGAGAACCGATAGAGGTACTCAAGTTACCCTCCGCCACACACCTTGCGGAGTATGGATATAGATGTAGAAACCAAAGAAAAAATTAAGAGTAAAGTTGGAGTCCAAGGAGAGGAAATAAAAGCTTTTTAGGTTTGCCAAAGACCTTGTAATTCTGTCAGACACAGCAGTAGACCTGGAAGAGCAGCTGAACGGAATGGACAGTGTCTTGAAAGGAGGATATAAGACAAACACCAACAACAGCAAAACAAGGATAATGGAACGTAGTCGAATCAAATCAGGTGAGGCTGAGCGAATTAGACTAGGGAAGGAGACACTTAAAGTAGTTATTTCGGGCAGCGAAATAACTGATGATGATCAAAGTAGAGAAGATATGAAATGTAGACCGCAAGAGCAAAAAATTAATTTCTGAAGAAGAAAAATTTGTTAACATATATTTGTTACGAAGTCTTTTCTGAAGGCATCTGCATGGCGTGAAGCCATGGTGGGTATGAAACATGGATGGCAAACAAGTTAGACAAAAAGGGAATAGAAGCTTTTGACATGTGGTGCTACAGAAGAATGCTGAAGATTAGATGGGTAGATCGTGGAACTAATGAGTAGATACTGAATAGAATTGGGAAAACAAAAAATCAGTGCCACAACTTGACCAAAAGAAGGGATAGGTTGATAGAACACATTCTGAGACATCAAGGGGTCACCAGTTTAGTACTGGAAGAAAGTGTGGCGGGTAAAAATCCTTGAGCGACTCCAAGAGATGAATATAGTACGCAGATTCCCAAAGATGTAGGTTGCAGTAGTTACTCAGAGATGAGCCACAATATAGAGTAGCATGGACAGCTGCATCACACAACATTTCGGACTGAAGACCACAACAACGACAACAACATTTCAGTATATCGTCATCAGTTATCCGATCTACCCACCTAATCTTCAGCTTTCTTCTGTGGCACCGAATATCTAAATCTTCCGTTATCTTCTTATCTAATCTTCCACACAATACTACACTCCAGACAAATACCATCATGAAGGCTTCCTTTAAATTTATGTTCGATATTAACAAATTTATCTTATTCGGAAATGCTTTCCTTGCTATTGTCTACATCTACATGGTTACTCTGCAATTCACACTCAAGTGCCTGGCAGAGGGTTCATCGAACCATTTTCATACTACATCTCTACCATCCCACACTCGAAAATGGCGCGTGGGAAAAAGGAACACCTAAATCTTTCCGTTCGAGCTCTGATTTCTCTTATATTATTATGATGATCATTTCTCCCTACGTAGGTGGGTGTCAACAAAATATTTTCGCATTCGAAAGAGATAGTTGGTGACTGAAATTTCATAAACAGATTTCGCCCCCAAAGAAAACTGCCTTTGTTTCAGTGACGGCCACCCCAACTCGCGTATCGTATCAGAAATGGCTCTGAGCACTATGGGACTTAACATCTATGGTCATCAGTCCCCTAGAACTTAGAATTACTTAAACCTAACTAACCTAAGGACAGCACACAACACCCAGTCATCACGAGGCAGAGAAAATCCCTGACCCCGCCGGGAATCGAACCCGGGAACCCGGGCGCGGGAAGCGAGAACGCTACCGCACGACCACGAGCTGCGAACGCGTATCGTATCAGTGACACTCTCACCCCCACTGCGCGATAACACGAAACGAGCTGCCCTTCTTTGCACTTTTTCAATGTCCTCCGTCAATCCTACCTGGTAAGGATCCCACACCGCGCAACAGTATTCCAGCAGAGGACGGACAAGTGTAATGTAGGCTGTCTCTTTAGTGGGTTTGTCGCACCTTCTTAGTGTTCTGCCAACAAAGCGCAATTTTTGTTTCGCCTTCCCCACAATATTATCTATGTGATCCTTCCAATTTAAGTTGCTCGTAATTGTAATTCCTAGGTATTTAGTAGAACTGGCAGCCCTTAGATTTGTGCGATTTATCGTATACCCAAAATTTATCGGATTTCTTTTAGTACCCATGCGGATGACCTCGCACTTTTCTTTGTTTAGTGCCAATTGCCACTTTTCGCACCATACAGAAATTCTATCTAGAACATTTTGTAATTGGAATTGATCGTCTGATGATTTTACTGAACGGTAAATTACAGCGTCATCTGCAAACAATCCGAGGGGGCTGCTCAGATTATCAGCTAGATCATTTATGTAAATCAGGAACAGCAGAGGGCCTATGACTCTACCTTGCACATATCAGTTCGGTTCTTCTCGATGATTTACCGCTCTGAGAGGAAATCACGAATCCAGTCACATAACTGAGACGATACTCCATATGCACGCAATTTGATTGATAGTCGCTTGCAGGGAACGGTATCAAAAGCCTATCGTGAAGCTGTATTTCATATCGTATGTATTTCAGTCATCATCAGTTACTGTGCTGTACTACTTCAGTGTCGCATTTTCTAATCTAATTCTCTCACCATCGCCTGATTTAATTCTATTGTAATAAATTACTCTTCTTTCAATTTTGCTGTTATTCAAGATGCAATCTATTTCCTTCTACTACTCTACCAACTACTTTGCCGACTGTGACAGAATTAAAATGTCATCGGCGAACCTCTAAATTATTATTTAGTCTGCGCAAACTTTAATTTCCTTTCCGAATTCCTCTTTCGTGTCCGTCACTGCCTGCTCAGTGTATATGTTGAATAAAAGCAGTGAGAGTCTACAGTCTGGTCTCACTACCTCCGTTTACGGCTTCCCTTTCATATTTTTGGACTCTTTATAACTGCAGCCTGGTTTAATTTCGCCCGAGGAAGCGAAGAAAAAGCCCTTCGCAATCTGCAGCCATTCTCTTCTGTGGCAAGGAAGCTGAAACAAAACGTATAATTAAATTACGTCACTGTTTTGGCCTTTAGACCTATCAACTGAACTTGTGCAGCAGAAATTGGGCACATAATGTTTCATACATTAGTATATCACTGATTAGCTTACTACACTATTCCGAAGGTATGTGTAAGTGTAAATTTTTATCCTCATCAAATTATATTATCCGTAAAAGAAGATTTTACTAAGTAAAGATATTTTATCGACTACTAGCAGAGAAACCCGGCGTTCGCCAGCTGTTTACTGTAGCTATAGCTGTGCGTCAATGCCTGTGCAACGTGGCATCTCGCCTTGTGCTTAATATTTATGACCTCATATCTTCTGAAGTATGACTCATACAATGTTACAATTCTGTAGGTTGACCCAGAGTCATACGTCGATACCGTCTGCGAAATGTGTTGCTGATAAAGTTAGTAACAATCAAGAAATAAATTTAAACGTTATACACGATGCGGAATTTTTCACGCATCTCACTGTTTGTGGCGTCATATCTCTTGAACTACACAATTTTGCAGGTACATTCAGCGGTGTATGTGGATCCTGCCTGTGAAATGTGTCGTGAATACAATTATTAGTAAAGAAGTCATGTCTCAGGCATTACTTTTACTGCACGAACAACGGAAAAGTAGTGAGGCATACACCTTTTTCCTTTTGTCATTTTGCATGGGTTGTCAGGGAGAGAAAATTTCGTAAGGTTTTGCAAAAATTTGCAAAGTCTGTCGCATGTCGCTAAGTGTTCTCATTCTCAAATGCTGGGTGAATAAAATCTGAAGTTCGCCAGACTCTGTTTCACCCCCACCGCCACCCATTTGATAAATGGGTGATTCTCACCACAACAGCAATTGTCGCCTGACAGAAAGTTATATGTGTACCAATTTGGTTCAAATGTCTCTGAGCACTATGGGACTCAACTTCGGAGGTCATCAGTCCCCTTGAACCTAGAACTACTTAAACCTAACTAACGTAAGGACACCACACACATCCATGCCTGAGGCAGGATTCGAACCTGCGACCGTAGCAATCGCGCAGTTCCGGACTGAAGTGCCTAGAACCGCGGTCGGCCACACACACGAACACACACACACACACAAACACACACAGACACACACACACACACACACACACGTACACATATACATTTTTATAATATGCACATACACTGAAGAGACCAAGAAACTGGTACACCTGCCTAATATCGTGTGGGGCACCCGCGAGTACGCAGAAGTGCCGCAGCACGACGCGGCATGGACTCGACTAATGTCTGAAGTAGTGCTGCAGGGAATTGACACCATGAGTACTGAAGAGCTGTCCATAAATCCCTGCTGAACACCAAGTTACAAGGCACCCAGATATACTCAATAATGTTCATGACTGGAGAGTTTCGTCGCCAGCGGAAATGTTAAAACTCAGAAGAGTGTTCCTGGAGTCACTCTGTAGCAATTCTGCACGTGTGGGGTATCACATTGTCCTGCTGGAATTGCCCAAGTCCGTCGGAATGCACAATGGACACGAATGGATTCAGGTGATCAGACAGGATGCTTACGTACGTGTCACCTGTCAGAGTCGTGTCTAGACGTGTCAGGGGTCCCATACCACTCCAACTGCACGCGCCCCACACCATTACAGAGCCTCCACCAGCTCGAACAAACCCCTGCTCACACGCAGGGTCCACGGATTCATGAGATTGTCTCCATAGCCGTACACGTCCATCCTCTCGACACAATTTGAAACGACACTCGTCCGACCAGGCAACATGTTTCCAGTCATAAACAGTCCAATGTCGGTGCTGACGGGCCCAGGCGAGGCCTAAAGCTTTGGGTCTTCGGCTCCGAAAGCCCATATCGATGATGTTTCGTCGAATGGTTCGGTCACTGACACTTGTTGATATCCTAGCTTTGAAATCTGCAGCAATTTGCAGGTGGGTTGCACTTCTCTCACGTTGAACGATTCTCTTCAGCCGCCGTTGGTCTCGTTCTTGCAGGATCTTTTTCCGGCCGCAGCGTTGTCAGAGGTATGATGTTTTACCGGATTCCTGATATTCACGGTACACTCGGGAAATGGTCGTACCGGAAAATCCCCACTTCATCGCTATCTCGCAGATGCTGTATCCCATCGCTCTTGTGCCGACTATAACACCACGTTCAAACTCACTGAAATCTTGATAACCTGCCGTTGTAGCATTAGTAACCATTCTAACAACTGCACCAGACACTTGTTGACTTATATAGGTGTTGCTGACCATAGCGCCGTGTTCTGCTGTTTACGTATCTCTGTATTTGAATACGCATGTCTATACCAGTTTCTTTGGCGCTTCATTGCATTTTTGCTCTACATTAATCGTATTTATTGAAAATATTTTCCTTCCGTTATTATAATGCACGAGTGCTTCGCAAATAGCTCTGCAGACCTATCTGAGATGTTGAGATGAGAAATAGGTACCCAAGACTTGCGTAACTGACTCCGTTTGGCAAGAACCGGACCCTAAGTGCAAGTTTTTGTTAAAGTGAAAGGGGGTAATATGGATTCGAAATTTTGTAATTTTTTTATGTTTATGGTACATGAAATTCATAAGTCAAACGTCAGTCACCCAAAGCAGTTCGATGAACTCTCAACAATTCTCGAGGAAATCGACTTTGAAGTTTATCAACCAAGTAGTGGAAGTCACTGGACTCATCAGCAGAAGCAGCATTTTCGTGAAGATGGCGAACAGTTGGATCGCCGAAATATCGAGTCAAGTTGATTTTAGGATCCGGCAGCAAACCCGAAGAGACTTTCGAGACTTATTACGCCGGGAAAGCCTACGTAATCATACAAAGCGGTAGATACATACAAGACATGAACAGTCACGGCGGAATTACACATTTTCTGTCATAACACGAGTAATAAAACAAGGTGGTTGCATTTCCTGGATGGAAATTGATATATAGGCGCTAATTGTCCTGTTGTATTATTGCACTGTTAGTACTTTGTCGTGCCTCCATTCTTCCTATTTTCCTAGAAAATTCTTTTCGGAGTGTGTCAGAACTCTCCAATACACTGAAAACAAGATATCCAACTTAGCGTTATTCTTTGCATTGTTTAAGCACTCGGATATCGATGGTAACGATCTGAGGGCGAAACCTGGGAGCGCGATTCTAAGCACTGTTGTGAGACGAGGTGTGTCTGCGAGAGGGGGAGTAGTAGTGTCTGCCGAGAGCTGGCAGGCAGAAGGTGTGTCGTGCTGCCCTCACGTCGGTTACGGCAGACCTTACCACTCTCAAGGCCTGGTTTCATTTATATTGCCAGGAGAGATTTAGATGACTTAACTACGAAGATCGAATTCGAGGTCAAATTCGCAAGCTTAGCACAAAAGCAATTGCAAGATTAGGCTCGTGATTGTTAATCCGAGTTCGCAATAACCCCATGTTTTGCTTGTCAGTGAAAGAAGTCTCCTTATCCTCGAAATAATAATCAATATTCTCCACATCTAATTAATAAACAGGGTGTATACGCGGACAAGGAAAAAGAATCCCGGATTTTTCCCGGATTTCCCAGTTAAAAATACACTTTCTCCTGGGTGAAAACACACTTTTTCCGTGTTAAGTGACAGTATATTTTCCCTCCGATCTACAAAACTTATCAGTCCTTTGAATGGTTATGGTTTTATACACGGGCGTTGAATTTTCCGGCACTTTAGAAAACGGAACTCAGGGAAAAAGACACGTTTTGGTATTATCTTTGATGTGCAGCAACATGTACACTGCGTATTTTCGTATTACGGACGTATACATTCGAATTCCGCCAAACGCCGCATGTTACTTTCCGAATCATTGAAATCGAGATTGCGATGTGCTTTTGCAAGCCAGTCATAGCTCATGTCACGTGATCTCGCCAGCCGCTGACAGCCAACGACAACACCATTGTTCAGTAGCACGAACACAAACAGTGATAGTTAATAGTTTAAATTAGTACACATAGTGTTGCTACAAGAAAAGAAAAGCTTTCACATATAATATTGGTCTTAAAGGTTAATAAGCTGCAAGATTAGCTAAGCTTTCACATATAATGTCGATCCTTTTTTGTGTGCGAAACTTCCTAGCAGATTAAAACTGTGTGCCTGACCGAGACTCGAACTCGGGACCTTTGCCTTTCGCGGGCACGTGCTCTACCATCTTTTTTTTTATTATTTATTTTTTGCTCTACCAACTTTTTTTTGCAGGTGCTCTACCGACTTTTTTTTAATTTTTTGCAGGTAAGAAGAAAACAAATAAAAAGCTCTTATGTATCAAAATAAAAGACGACGTTCTTCATAAAATAACACAATATCCTTTGAAAACGTAAAACATAAAAGGTAGCTATATTTCCGCAACGGCCTTCGTTTTTAATTCTTTTTGATTTTGATTTTTATTTTTCTTATTTTTTTTTTTTTTTTGTTAACATAAATGAGTATACAGTCTCACCATCAGCAGCAACTCTTTTTTTTTTAGGCACAGGAGAAAGAAAACAAATAGGCTGCAGATAGAGAGCTATGTGTGAAAAGGATAAATATGTGTAAGGAGGAAAAAAAAACTTGGAAGAGGAGGAGAAAAGAGAAGTGAAATAAAATAGGAATACTTTCCGCGCCATGCTCCACTTTGGCGCGCCATCAGAACAAAATGCATTCTATCATTGACCATTGAAGGGGAACGTGGGATCGTCCAGTCTTGGCTGGCACGGTTCGTTGAGATTCCAGCTTTGAGGTGGGTTGGTGAAAATACTCTGTAAATAGTTCGCGAAAGTGGCCCGATAGTGTCGATGTCGGCGAAGGGTGTGGTGATAAGCTTGGAGGCGTGTCCAAAAGTCCGCCGAATCGACGGTGTCGTCCCGGAAGAGGTAGTTGAAAGCCATGCCACTGATCCATGTGATGGCATGCCACTTAGCCGATGGAAAGTAGGTTCAAATGGTTCAAATGGCTCTGAGCACTATGGGACTCAACATCTTAGGTCATAAGTCCCCTAGAACTTAGAACTACTTAAGGGGAGTTGGAATGCCCTATCTCGCCAATGTTAAATTTGCTAACTTTGTGTACCTTTTTCTTTGGAACTATTATCTTCAGAACTTTGAAATTCTGGCAGAGGTTTTCAGCATATATTGTGAGCCCACTGAACTAGAACCAATGTTTTCTTTTTGTTGGTATAGTATTTATGAATTTTTTACCATTAAGCCATTTTTTATTGGAAAAAGTATAACATAAACTTCCCTAGTTCAGAGAATAAGCCAGTTCTTGTCATGATTCTAGTTCAGTGGCCTCTTTGAACTGTTTTGCAGCATTTCTGAAAATTTGAATGTTGTTGGTTGAGTGGTTTATGAGATAAAGGTACATGTAACACTAAAAATGTCAAATGCCAGAAAATGCGATTAAAGTAATTTATTATGAAAATTCACAAATACCTTTTATTCTATTATCAAAAGTGTCCAGCAGAGTAATCAGGGTCATCTTCTAGTTCTTCTTCTTCACCTAGAAGCTTTCTTCTCCTTGCTGCCCTTGCTTTTTTTGTATTAAATTCAGCTGCATACTGAGCCTTCCTTACTCGCACGCTGTCCAGAAGCTGCAGACCTCTGATGGTGTTGATACCAGGAGCAATGCCGAGCCTTGCCATGACCTTTAGCCTACCCATATGACCATCATTGAATGAAATAACAGCATCACTGACTCCCCATTTCAATGTTTTTATCCCAACAAATACATTCTTAGGTACACGAGTCCAAATGAGGTTGTTGAACGACTCGTTTTGATTCTGGGTACAACCATGAAGACATTTTCGCAGAAGATCAGGATGCCCCAAGTCTCTATATATTGGTTTAATTACTTCCATAACAGCCAATGGAATATAATTTTTATGGTGATAAGGATCCCCAGTAGCTTGAGATTTTCTATAATTGCACCATGACTGAGGACCATCTGGACAAGCAAAATGTTGAGGATTATCATCAGTTGATGATCGATGTAAATATGTGGCCCATACAGCTTGTCTCATTTCCTGCAAATTATTTGCATTATTTCTTATTGCCATACCATAGTATTGTTGTAATTCATTTATAATTTTATCTGACAGGCGACCTCTAATGGTTTTACCATCTGACAAAATTTTGTCCTTCAGATTCTGTTTCAGTTTCCTTAGACGAGTGCCCATTCGTTTCTGAACATGACCGACACATTCTAGTTTAGTTATTGTCTTATTGACATATGGCATGGATTCTGTAACACTTTTGTATGCCTTGGAGTCCCCATCTCCAAGGAATTTTGTGTAAAATACTCCCCGTTCTTTTTCTGATCTGCTAAACATTTTCACAGCAGCGGCAGCCTCCATGCCTCCACTCGTACCTTCATAATTCTTGCTACATATGTGAGCTGCTTCTATCTTACCAGATGCACAATGGTAACAATGTTTAGTGAGCACTTCATAGTCCAAAACTTTACCGCTGTCCACACTAGTAACAGTAGCAACAGCATTTTTGGATGTGTGACCCCTTTTCTGCCAGGTTCCATCAAAAGCAACAGGGATATCTGGGTTTCCTTCATTTATATATTTTGCTTCACTGGCAGCAGCTTTCATTGATAAATCTGCTACAGACTGAACAGCATCTCCTATCACTTCAGTGTAATTGTCAATTTTAGCAGGTGGAGGTGGAAGATTCATTATGGCACAAAATGTTTGAGCAGCAGTATGTCCTTTACCAATTGCTCTCATTGCATACATTAGCCTGATATTACTCTCAAACAAATTGCTACTGCATGTTTTAGAGCTCCAAAAACAGGTCTCATTTTCACAACTGGCACAAACTATAGCAATTTTGCAGGAAAGTCCTATAGATTTTGTTATGTTCATATCAAAAGAACCTCCACAAAGATTACAACACAAACATTTCTTCATAAACTCAGTAAAAACAGGAAAGTCGACTAAAACATATTGTTCATTAGAAGCTTCATCTGTAATTTCACTTGCACAGTTTGATAACTTCTTTTTTGATGCACTGGTGGGCGTGTCTCCTTCACACATCTCAGCTGTACAAACGTCAGAACTTTCACCAGCATCAACAGGTGCTGAAGCAGAATCACTTGAACAAACGTTATTTGTAAATCTATTACCGCGAAACTTTCGCTTTTTAAATAATGATGCACTCCTAGGCATCGTAGAAACTACGCACTCACCACTGAAAGTCAAAACAAGACAGATAACAAACTCCAAATGAGCGACAAACTAAACTCGAGGCTCAAAACAAACACTCACAGATCAAAAACTGAACAATAAACACAGCTAGTCGTAAAAACAATGGTACCTATGGAAGGATCAAAGATTCTACAACTGAAGAGTGAAATCCACAGCCTTCTATATGTAATGTTTTCGGAAATGCGAAGATTTAAATGTGTACAAATCACAAGATGGGTAACTTTGCTGGGCGCACATGTAATTTTGAAAAATTAAATAAAAATACTTCCAATTGGAATTTCTTAACAAATTTTGCACCATTTTAAGCAGAAAATTTCAAATTAAGTTATAAGGTTAAAAACTGAAAATGTGAATTTTTTCCATTTTCCGGCATTCCAACTCCCCTTAAACCTAACTAACCTAAGGACATCACACACACCCATGCCCGAGGCACGATTCGAACCTGCGACCGTAGCAGTCCCGCGGTTCCGGACTGCAGCGCCAGAACCGCTAGACGACCGCGGCCGGCTGAATGTAGGTCGTGTCGGGATGTATGATCGTGGTAGGAGAAACGTGATGTGGTGGTACTCGGAGGTAGAAAGCCACAATCTTCTGTACGAGGGTCCAGACAGCTGCTGCTGGCCCACACTCAAAACGATGTAAATCTGTATCTTCGACATCGCACTTGAGGCACAGGGGTGAGACCACCAGTGCGATGCGATGCAGTTTCTGTCTTGTAGTATACTTGCCGTTGACGAGAAGGTACCACATAGAGGTGGTCTCAGTGGTGAGATATGGCTGGTGGATCGTTTTCCAAACTGTAGGCCATGAAACCTGGGGGTGACGTGTTTCGACGGGGTTGCGGAGTGGAGACTTTCGGAGAAGGCGGTAGATGTCGCGGGTGGTCGTCTTCCTGGTCCTGGGGAGCTCGGTGCATATGTAGCTGTACTCCAAAAAGAAACGGCCGATATGTGACATCGGAGGTGGGATGTGTATCTGAGCTACCCAAGCACGACTCACGCTCCGTCCTCACTTCTGCGAGGTCCGGCGCACAGTTTTGATCTACCAGGAAGTTTCACATCAGAGCACACTCCGCTGCAGAGTGAAAATCTCATTCTGGTTCTTTGGGCGTGTTACACTTTAAGATATATCACACAAATGTGCCAGTAAAATTTTTAATAATGACATAAATGTCTGATCTTTAGGATTCGAAATTCTTATAAATGGCTCGGCATCAAAGAGTTGATTTTTGAATGAGAGTCAAACTCCCTGTGATTTAAGAAATTCGTGGTACACTCTCGCACATAATTCAACTTACGTAAAAGGATATTTACTTTGACAGTAACGCTTTTCAAACCACCATTCGAAATATTTTCCCGCGACCTGTTAGAAATAGGTTCGTTTCAGCAGTTGCCAGAGAGCACAGAAAACAAGGTAACAGGCGACACCGCGCTTGCGCAGCTACCATGACGTAGGAAGCCCGTATGTACGTACGTGTAAAACATTGAAAGATCATACATTACGTCATAAAAGAAACAAGACATCAGAGGATACTCCAAGAGCATCGGAATTTTGTCAACCATACTAAAATATGCACATTTAAAATGCATACTTAAAATCGACATTCGTATGTCCAGATTCCCAATGAAGTAGACGTCGACCTGATATTAATCTTTTCAGTGTGATTTTCGGGATGTAAATTTTCTTGGAGCACCAGTACTGCATTACATCATGTTTGGTTCTTTATGATGGCATAACGCCATACGTGCTAGAAGATGAAAACGTGCACTTGAAATGCAGCGAACAGTTGAAACTAGACAGTACGGTGGAATTAAACATTTCGTTTCAAATACATTGACTGCCTCTGCGGAAAAGGTTAATAAAAGCCAAATTTCTTTAGCAAACAGACAAAAATAACTTGATTGTTCTGCAAGGCGATTAATGTTTGACTGTCAGAAATGGTGGAAAGAAAATAAAATCTGAAACTATTCACATATTTTAGCCTTCTGTAATTATGTGAATGTATTTTAATTCACTTGATAGCTCCTGGTCACAGATATCCGTTTTGTTTTCATTTGACGTGAGAGTAAACGAAGGGGAAACAGAAAAATTACTGAACGTAAACACGGGTCACGTGGAGACTACCCACTGTATCTCAGACTGCTCTGCGCAACAGCCCCGGATCTACGATATTTACTAACCGGTTCAATACTAAAAAAATAGCGATTTTTCAAAAATATGTTCATCTTGTAGCGCACATCTTTCTGAAAAGCCTGAAACATAAAACATATGTGTTCGAGGAAATGTAAAACATGCTGTTTGGTCTTAAGTGTGCCAAAGTGCAGTGCCACGCCTCTTCATACAGCGTTCTTCTATCGCACGTCACTGTATTTCGCTATGTCCTGGTGCTTCTCCTGCTCCCAATCAACCGGTTTGACAGCCTGCCCCCCTTTAAAAAAAAATTTTTTTAAAAATCTCGCAATTAACAGCGAATGGGATTATTTGTAATCGGTAGAAGAAGAACTCTTCAGAAAAGTTCCACTCTTTATTGCCTATTTGCTAATAACTTGCTGTTTTGTGTGACATAAAGTTAAATACCGGATACATAAAACCAATAAAGACAAGAGACAAGCAAGAAAGTCACATTTCTTCAATCCTTAGCTCCGAGCATATTTTTCTCTCTAATCTTGCTACAGCTTTACATGGCGTGCTTTCCTTTCTGCGACAGTTCGTAAAACGTTTTGCTACATGAAAAATCGAAATTTCGTTATCTAATACTGAAGAAGCTGTTAATACAAATAATACCCAAGACTGGTGTGGTTTCTCGATCTGATTGCGTCTATTTTGTCACTGTCTGCTAGATAAAATAAAATAGGCCATTCTAATATTGCAGCAGTTTTGTAAAACACACCAAATAAACGAGACTGTTTTGGCACAAATGGTCATTTTTATAACACGACAGAATATAATTCACGAAGTACCAATATGAAATGCTTATTAGGCCTGCTACAAGCAAAAAGCTTTATGTTAGGAAATAGTTTCACATTTGATTCATACGCACCAGTTTCTCAAGCATGAGATCGGAAAGTAGTATTACGAAATTTTTTACATAAATTTGGAATCGTTTTATTCTTCCATAATTTGTGTGATGGCCCCGTTTCTTCTCCTTCTTCGTTTTAAGAGACAATCTTGTCATCACCAGTTCTGTAGCTATTCCTGCCATTGTCAAAATTTGTTGGTCGAGTCACTTCACTAACCATGCCAGAATCACCGGTTCAGTTATCCCGCAATCATTACTCCTCGGTTAGGCGTTGTTACGTGTTCGTACAACACGTGTTCGGCTGCTAGCCGGGGTCAGTCAACTGGTCTTTACTAGTGAAGCGATCTGGCCAAATTTTTCTATCAAAATTTCATTGGGTACACCGAGAAAATAATACGTAATTTTATTCTGTTATTCTTGTTAGTCGTTTGTTTCCATTCTGGTAGTCTGAATCTATGAATTTTGCTAGAAATTATAACAACGCTGATCAGTCGCAAACCCAATGAACCATATAGTCAGACAGCGATTGGCATTCATCCGTTCGGCTTTACTCCGCTCACCTCTTATAGCTCCATCCCCTTTTGTCTGCGGAAAGTTTATTTCTAGATGCGACGAGGTTTCTCCTGACAGAGACATCACGCACACTATGCTCGCATTCAAAAATCATCTTATGATTCAAATTAAAATGTCTTCAAATATGTTGAAAAACCAACAGGGAAGCGTTTCAAAATCATATGAATAATCGATAGACAAACGTGCGCTGGATGCTAGACGCTTTGTGAAACAAGTTTTTTTCCTCAAGAGTATGAATTTGGCGCAACCTTTTCCCAGTAGCATCTAGCTAGCTAGCTGCTTGTTGCGACTGCTTGCACAGCCATCAGCCACATTCCTGTAGCTAGAAGCAGGAGAATCTACTGCTCAAACGCGACTCAACTTCGCATGCGCATGAGCCCGCTCGTAACTGCTAAAACGATTCTAATGTAAACAGTTGTGACTTCACGCTCATCGGAGGCAATTTGTTGTTATGAAGCATTGCATAGTCTTACTAAAGCCTTTGACACATTTTGCTGTTGGCACACGCTTGCTTGAGCACTTTGTGTCGTTGTTGTGTATGGCGCATTTCCTTTGCAATTTAAGTTATTTCCGTTTTTTCTCTCGTTTATGTTTTATTATTGAAGTTTTATTCTGCAGTAGCGGGATACAGTGATATTCTTTGTTAGAGTATCGGTTATTACCAGTCAAAATTACAAAAATTTAACAGAAAACTAAAACAATGAAAAATTCCCGGAATTCTAAAAATGTCCCGGGTTTTTCCTCGTTTTCTCCCGGACGAAAAAATTCCCGGGTTTTTCCCGGATCTCTCGTTTGTCCCGGGTCGTATACACCCTTACCAGGGTGTATACATGGACAAGGAAAAAAATTCCCGGATTTCCCGCTTGAAAATAGGCCTACACTTTCTCCCGGGTGAAAATACTGTTTTTCCGTGTTAAGTGACAGTATACTTTTCCTCGTCACTGTAAAACTTATCAATCCTTTGAATGTTTATGGTTTTATACACCGACGTAGAATTTTCGAGCACTTTAGAAAACTAAACTCAGTGGGGACAGAAACACGTCTTCGAAAGATCTTTAATGTGCAGCAACATGTACGCTGCTTATTTTCGTGTTACGAAGGTATAAATTCGAATTCCACTGAACAACGCATGTTACTTTACAAAGCATAGAAATCGAGATTGTGGCGCGCTTTTGTAAGCCAGTCATAGCTCATGTTACGTGATGTCGCCAGCTGATGACAGCATAGGACACGTGATGTAGTCAGCCAATATCAAGATCACCCTTAAGAACTGCGAACACACAAATAAGAAAAGTTATTGGTTTAAATTAATATACATCGTGTTGCTACAAGAAAAACAAAGCTTTCATGTATAATACTGGTCTCTCAGATTAATACGCTGCAAGAGAAGCTAAAAAATGGTTCAAATGGCTCTCAGCACTATGGGACTTAACTTATAAGGTCATCAGTCCCCTAGAACTTAGAACTACGTAAACCTAACTAACCTAAGGACATCACACACATCCATGCCCGAGGCAGGATTCGAACCTGCGACCGTAGCGGTCGCGCGGTTCCAGATGTAGCGCCTAGAACCGCTCGGCCACCCCGGCCTCAGAGAAGCTATGCTTCCATATATAATGTTGATCTTTTTTGCGCGTATTACACTTTAAGATACATCACACAAACGTCCCAGTAAAATTTTTTATAACGACGTAAATGTCTGATCCTCTGGACTCGAAATTCTTCTAGATGGTCGTCCGCAAAAAGTTGATTTTTTTTTTTTTTTACCGAGCGAGGTGGCGCAGTGGTTAGACACTGAACTCGCATTCGGGAGGACGACGGTTCAATCCCGCGTCCGGCCATCCTGATTTAGGTTTTCCGTGATTTCCCCAAATCATTCCAGGCAAATGCCAGGATGGTTCCTCTGAAAGGGCACGGCCGACTTCCTTCCCTAATCCAATGAGACCGATGACCACTCTGTCTGGTCTCCTTCCCCAAAACAACCAACCAACCAACCAAGTTGATTTTTAAGTGAGAGTCAAACGCTCTGTGATTTAATAAATTCATCGCACAATCTCGCACAAAGTTCATCTTGCGAAAAAGGAAATTTACTTTGAAAGTAACGCTCTTCGAAACACCATTCGCAATGTTTGCCCGTGACCTGTTAGAAATAAGTTCGTTTCAGCAGTTGCCAGAGAGCACAAGGTAACAGGTGTTACTGCGCTTGCGCAGCTACGATGACGCAGGGAGCCTGCATGTTCGTACGTGTAGAACATTAAAAGATCTTGCATTACGTCACAAAAGAAACAAGACATCAGAGGATACTCCAAGAGCATCGGAATTTTGTCAACCATACTAAAATGCATAATTCGGTTTAAAGTGCACATTCGTATATCCAGAATCGGATGTACATTTTCTTGAGTACCAGTACTGTATTATATCATGTTTGGTTCTTTATTATGGCGTAATGCCCCACGAGCTAGAAGATGGAAAACGTGTACTTGAAGCCGGCCATAGCGGCCGAGCGGCTCTAAGCGCTACAGTCTGGAACCGCGCTGCTGCTACGGTCGCAGGTTCGAATCCTGCCTCGGGCATGGATGTGTGTGATGTCCTTAGGTTAGTTAGGTTTAAGTAGTTCTACGTTCTAGGGGACTTATGACCACAGCAGTTGAGTCCCATAGTGCTCAGAGCCATTTGAACCAGCGTGCACTTGAAATGCTGCGAACAGTTGATGCTAGCCAACAGTGTGAAATTTAAAAACTTCGTTTCAAATAAATTGACTGCCTCAGAGCAAAAGATTAATAAAAGCCAAATCTCTTTAGCAAACCGACAAAAATAACTTCATTGTTCTGCAAGGCGATCAATGCATGACTGTCAGAAAGGTGGAAATAAAACCTGAAACTCCTCCGTAATTTTGCCCTCTGTAATTATGTGAATGTATTTTAATTCATTCGATAGCTCCCGGCCACAGAAATCCGTTTTGTTTTCATTTATTGTGAGAGTAATAAATGAAGAGGAAACAGCAAAATCACTAAACGTAAACACGGGTCACGTGGAGACTACCCGCCTCCCCACTACAGCTCAGACTGCTTTGTGCATCAGCCCCGGATCTACGATATTGCCGAACGGCGGCAATACTAGATAGTGGCGCCCAGCCACACATCTGTAGCCAGAAGCGGGAAAAGGTAGAAGTCATACGCGACTCAACTGCTCAAACGAATCTAATATAAACAGCTGTCACGTCACCCTCATCGGAGGCAATTTGTTGTTAGGAAGCATTGCATACTCTCCTAAAGCCTTTGACACACTTTGCTGTTGGCAGACTCTTGTATGAGCACTCTGTTTTATTGTTGTATATGGCGTATTTCCTTTTCCATTCTTTTTTTTCTGTCGTTCATATTTTGTTGCTACAGCATTATTCTGCAGAAGTGGGATACAGTAATATCCTTTGATAGAGTATTGGTTCTTACCAGTCAAAAACACATAAATTTAACTGAAAAATAAAACAATGAAAAATTCCCGGATCTCCCGGTTGTCCCGGGTCGTATACACCCTGTAGTATGTGCAACCTGGTGCATTGGCCATAGTAAGAGAAAGTAACCTGCCACACTTATGTAGGAAGCTGACCACCATTAAAGGACTACATCTTGGAAGCGATGGAATGGTGCGTGTGGCCATTATTTGAACACTGCAAGGGGTTTTGCAGAGTTCAATCTGCAAGCTATGTCCTTTACCGACTGATGTGCTACAAGAGTGAACAGTCTATTCGTGTTTTTTTTATTTGCGTGTTTTTCTCCTGTTGTCTTGTGTATACGTTGCAGCAGACTCACTGTATTTTGTCTTTCTTTTTTCTTTATTGGATTTCGATTCCCTACCAGAGAGGAGGGGGGGTAGGGCTAGCAGCAGCACAATACGCCATTCTGCAGCCTACAGAAAAGTTAAAAAACAGAATCAGGAGATATGGAAAACAAACAAAAATAGGCGATAAAATGGTGGCTTAAAAACTGAAACATGGACAAAAAGGTACAAAGAAAATATAAAAACAAAGCGATCGGCGATGCTGATTCAAACACATAGTAAACAGACAGGCACAGTTTAAAAAACACGGAGACAGTCTGGTTTCTGTTCGCACACGATAAAAAAAAACACAACTAGCGACAGTATGGTGGGTGTTCGCAACACTGACAGGGGACGCGCAACACTGAACACTCACTTAAAACAGCACTATACAGGCGACACGGTGGCTAATGGGGTGGGGGGAAGGACCCAGACCGATGAGGGGGGAAAAGGGGGGAAGGAGAGGAAAGGAAAAGAGGGGGTAGCCGACGGAGTGAGCAGACATAGAAAAAGGGGGGGGGGGCTGCGTGGAAGCGAGAAGAAGTGGGAAAGGCAGTGGAGTGGAGAGCAAAAAGGACTTGGAGGAGAGAAAGCAGGCAGAGAGAGGGTAGGAGGGAAAAAAAACAGGGTGTAGGGAGCCCAAGAAAAGGGGGAGGGGAGGATCAGGATAGGAGGGATAAATGGAGGGAGAGAGGGCATCATCCGTGAGGGGGAGTTGTGACGTCCCCTCTCCCCTTTTCTTGTCGCTGTTGATGTTGAGCCGCTACTGCTACAGCTCGGTCAGTGGAATGGAGATATGACGCGCAGTGACGGTTGTCCCCGTCGGATAACGTGGAACAGCACCTGAAAATCTATAAAGAAAATTGTTCCTCGCGTAATGTATGAAAGTCCGTTTGCGAGTCCGCACAGTCTTCTCAGCGATGCGAACTGCTGAATTTAATTGTCTGCTATGGTTTTATGATGATTTGCTATGCCCGGTTAGTTAGTTATTGCAGTATTGAGTGAATCATTCATCACCGGCGTCGTTTCACACCACTGAAGCGAGGAAAACTTCATTTGCGGCTCAGTATCAGTAGTTGTTGTTACGTTGCTAGGTAGAATTGTTTGCTACGGGATGACGCAAATCCAGAGATAATCTATACTGTTATCTTGCATTCGTGCGTCGTAATATTATTTCGGCAAAGCACTCCTTTCAATGCTCAATGTTCATCAAGTCACTCTTTCAGTTAAAATGTTCACAGTTAATTATTTCCGATCATCAATTATCACACAGTTCCATTAATGATAGAGCCAACACGTGAGATTTCCATTACTGACGAACAATTATTATTGTTCCTTCTTAGCAGTTAGTTTATAATCACATCACACCACACGCACACAGATGGATCAGATCAATTACGATTCTTTTCAATTCGGTGATCGTGACAATTACAACTTTTACAATCGGCGCATTTGTATTATCTTCGTGTGGTCATATTAACGTTTCCTACTCAAGGCTAATCAGGTATTGCAGTCTTCGATACTATGTCCATTCTACGTTGTAACTGTTCACTTTGATGAAGGTTGAGTCGAACAATAATATCTCCAATAATTAAAGTTCATTAATTCCTCATACACTATCAGAATATCACTTCAGTTCAAGTTCTCAAGTCAGAATAACTGAGAACAAAGTCCGTGCATCTCTATCACGCAATAGTACTTCTTTTTTTAATAGAAACAATCTCGTAGCGTTCCATTTGTAGTACTGTAACAAACGGTGCTCTCTCACAACTTGATAGCAAGCAAGCTAGCAAGCGACTAACATTTCCATGATCGAGCATTGTAGACGCATTTAATTACCTTTTCGCCGTGTTTACAACTCTCTTTCACAATAAATGTTTTCTCTGTCCGACATATTACTTTGGATTTAACTTTCGTCGTACTGATTTGCAGTTGTTACTGAGATGTTTGATAGCTAATTAAAAATAACCTTTCTTTTTTTCTACCTTTATATCATGACATACTCAGTAATTATTGAAATTGGTGTTCATCAAAACTTTAAGGTTCACGGAAAAGGAGCCGATGGGGGTAAGGAATAAGGATGTACAGAATCTGCGTAGGGGACGGGAGGTGTATACGGAAGGCGAGGTGAAGTGCATGGCGCTCGAGGATCTGGAAGGACTTATAGAATTTGTGGTGTGGCCGGCCGCGGTGGTCTAGCGGTTCTAGGCGCTCAGTCCGGAACCGCGCGACTGCCACGGTCGCAGGTTCGAATCCTATCTCGGGCATGGATGTGTGTAATATCCTTAGGTTAGTTAGGTTTAAGTAGTTCTAAGTTCTAGGGGACTGATGACCACAGATGTTAATTCCCATAGTGCTCAGAGCCATTTGAAACATTTTTTTGTGGGGTGGGGAGGGTGTGTGGGTGGATATCCAGGTGGGACTGGCATAATAATTGTCAAAGTTGTCGTATCTGTCAAGATAACACTGCTCCCTACTTTAAATTATCATGTCATTCTTATTTGGGTTTTCGGGTTTCTTGGGGTGTTCTCCTTGGGAAAGGAGATGAAGGATGTAGAGGTGGATGGTATGGGGGACACAATGGTGAAGACGCAGCAGAGGGCGGGGTTGGAGAGGAGAGGAGCAACCAGGGGATGAGGGGGATCAAGGCAGCAGGAGGTGTAGAGGACGCAGGTATGTTCGAGGAAAAGGAGCAGATAGGGAAAAGGAATCAAGTTGTACAGAATCCGCGTGGGGGACGGGAGGCGTATATGAAGGGGAGGCGGAGTGCATGGCGCTCGAGGATCTGGAGTGACTTACAGAATTTGTAGGGGGTGTGGGTGTATATCCAGGCGGGACTGGCATAACAGCATGGGAGGGATTAAGGATTCGTAGGTGTGGAGGATGGCAGACGGGTTCAACCCCCACGTCCGGCCAGAGAGGACTTTGAGGAGTCGGAGGCGGTTGTGGGTTTTGGATTGGATAGAGCGTAGATGAGGGATCCAGGTGAGGTGACGGTCAATGGTGAGGCCGAGGTAGGTGAGGGTGGGGTGAGGTGGACAGGACGGGCGCAGTGGGCAAGGGTGTCTTTCGTCATTTTCTTTTTTTCTTTGTTGTATTTCAATTCCCCATCGGGATGGGCTGGCAGCAGCATATGCACTGCTCTTCAGCCAAAAGACATAGAACAAACAATAGAAGACATTTAAAAATAACAAAGGACAGAATATGGTGAACATAGATATAAAAAAAGGGGGAACATCATGGAAGGCAATAGACAAAAAACGGGGTGATCGTAAAATGGAGATAAAAAACAGTTCAAACTGTTTAAAAGTAGCTCACACAAAAGGCCACACACTGCGACAATTAAAAGAACACAAGGCACAGTATGACTGGAGCATAAAAGGTATCAACAGATGGTGTAGCACATAACAAACACTGACAGCGAACCTCAAGGCAGTACATGATTAAAATCACACCTCTTGATGCACAGCAGAAACAGCACTAAACACAACACTGATGTGGCACACTGATGATGATCAAAACAGAGGATCTGCCAGGCACAAGGAGATGAGGGAGACTGGAAGAAGGGAGGGAGGGGAAGAGATGGGCGAGATGAGCGGGGGGGGGGGGGGGTGCGCTGAAGAGGGCCAGGTAGGGAGGGATGTGGCAAGGAAAGAGGCAAGTATGGGGTGCAGGGTCTCAGGGGAGGGGGGAGGGAAGGAGGAAAATCCGCTCTGGGAGAAGGAGGGAAGAGGAAAAAAGGGGGCCCTGGGGAGGGGGGGAACAAGGCCAGGTTATAGTTGGAAGGAGGGTAGATGTCACGGTGAAGTTCGTCATCCAGGAGGGGGAGGCGTTGGAAATTGCCCTGATGAAGGAGATGGAGGGTGTGGAGGTGGAGAGAGGGAGGGATACAGCGATAGAGGCGCGGCAACGGGCGGGGAGTGGAGAGGAAGGAGGAAACCAGAGGGTGGGGCGGATCGAGAATGCGGACAATGTAAAGGATGCGGAGATGTTGGAGGAACAGGAGGAGGTGGGGGAAGGGGATCAGTTCATACAGGAGCCGTGTGGGGGAAGGAAGGCGGATACGGAAGGCAAGGCGAAGCGCATGGCGTTCGAGGATTTGGAGGGCCTTGTAAAAGCAGGTGGGGGCGGAGATACTGGCAACGTTGGCATAACAGAGGATAGGACGGATGAGGGATTTGTAGGTATGGAGGATGGTAGAAGGATGCAATCGCCATGTCCGGCCAGACAGGAGTTTCAGAAGGCGGAGGTGGGAATGGGCTTTCTGCTGGACGGTCTGGAGATGAGGGGTCCAGATGAGGTGTCGGTCAAGGGTGAGGCCAAGGTATTTCAGGGTGGGGGTGAGCTGGATGGGACGACCATAAAGGGTGAGGTAGAAATCATGGAGGCGAAAGGAGCGAGTGGTGTGGCCTATGATGATTGCCTGGGTTTTGGAGGGGTTGAGACGGAGGAACTACTGGTTACACCAAGTGGTGAACTGGTTAAGGTGGGTTTGGAGGGTACGTTGAGACCGTTGAAGGGTAGGATAGAGAGCCAGGAAGGCAGTGTCATCAGCAGACTGGAGAAGGTGGACTGGTGGGGGTGGCTTGGGCATATCAGCTGTGTACAAGAGATAAAGGAGAGGGGAGAGGACAAAACCCTGGGGGACGCCAGCCGTGGGATAAAATATACAGGAGTTGGTGTTGTGGAGGTCTTCCGTCATGTTTTATGTTTAAATGTATATTTGTTTCTGTGATTGTGATTTCGAGATTACAGTTACAAACACTATGGACAGAATACCTGACTGAAGGACGCAATGTTGTGTGCATTTAGTTGTGATACTTTCTATGATTTAGCAGAACTTGTTTACTTGTATTATGCTGGAAGGAAATTAATATTCCTTTGCCGGCAGGTATGTTCGGTGGTTACATGTGAGTGAGTCTGTGAACAGTGCTGCCCTCTCTGGAGGTACGAGAGCTATCCACAAAGTACGTTACGTTTTCGTTTGTGTCCGTTAGGGGCGGAGCTAGCGCGGCCATCTTGGTGTCATGGCATTCCGCCGCTCAGTCGGCATCCTGCCGTGCTAGTGAGAGGTTCGTGCTGTACTCTGTTGAGTTACTGTGACAGTTTGAAATGTCAGCGTCAATTGAAAATGCCGTGAAGTGTGAAGTGCGTGCTGTAAAAGTTTCTGACTGCAAAAAACTGTACACCGATAGAAATCTATCGGCAGCTTTGTAAGTGTATGGAGACAACATAATCACTGAAGGTGGAGTGCGTCAATGGGTCATAAAATTTAAAAATGGCATGAATTAACGTTCATGACGAGGACCCAGGATAGTGACTGCCGAACTTGTCGAAAACGTCGATGCCGCGGTCCGTGAAAACCGTAATTTCACAATAACGGAACTCTCTATGAGTTTTCCACAAATTTCACGAAGTTTGTTGCGCGAAATCATTACCGAAAAGCTCGGTTACCACAAGTTTTGTGCAAGATGGATACCAAAAATCTTGACAGAGATTCACAAAAATCTGCGAATGGCTGCAGCGTTAATGTTTTTGGACGCTTACGAGAAAGATGGCGACTCATTACTCGATCGCATCGTTACTGATGACGAAACATGGGTTAAGCAAGTGAACTGCGAGACAAAATTGCAGTCAATGCAGTGGGGGCACACAAATTCCCCCCAAAAACCCAAGAAATGCGTGCAGACAATGTCGGCAAGGAAGGTGATGGCGACTGTCTTTTGGGACAGAACACGTGTGAGTTTTGTGGATTTCCTGGAAAGAGGCACTACAATAAACTCTCAAAGGTATTGCCAAACTCTGCACAACCTCAGAAGAGCAATACAAAACAAGTGCAGGTGAAAGTTGGGCTCAAAGATCTTGCCGAATAACGACAACTCCCGGGCCCACACATCAAATGCCACTCGTGAAGTTCTCGAATCTTTTAAGTGGGAGTTGTTTCCTCATCCGCCGTACAGTCCCGACCTGGCACCGAGCGACTTCCACTTATTCCCAGCAATGAAGAAGTCGTTGGATATGCAGCGTTTTGATGACGACGCACAGCTTCAAGAAGAGGTAACCACATGGTTGAAGGCGCAGGCGGCCGAATTTTACGACGAAGGAATTTCCGAGCTCGTCCATCGCTACTATAAGTGCCTTAATTTAAATGGCAACTATGTAGAAAAGTAGTATTTAAGTGTGGCTTTCATCTGTATATAATAAAAAAAATTTCCAATACTTTATTTATTTTTAATTCCAAAACGTAATGTACTTTGTGGATAGCCCTCGTATTTGTACATTGGGCCACCCCTCCAAGAGCACCTAACGGCGAGGGAGAGACGTGCAGTTCTGAATGGATCTCAGTCGCACGGCTGTCGGACGTCGGGGCTCGCGCGCCTCGTATGCTAAAAGGCTAATATGTATATTTTCTTTGTGTGTGATTGTTGTCAATAATAGTCCGCAGCTCGTGGTCGTACGGTAGCGTTCTCGCTTCCCACGCCCGGGTTACCGAGTTCGATTCCAGGCGGGGTCAGGGATTTTCTCTGCCTCGTGATGACTGGGTGTTGTGTGATGTCCTTAGGTTAGTTAGGTTTAAGTCGTTCTAAGTTCTAGGGGACTGATGACCATAGATGTTAAGTCCCATAGTGCTCAGAGCCATTTTTGTTGTCAATAATAAGTGTTTCTCTACACACATTGTCATTCATTGCAATCCGAATTGATCAGAATCATTATACAGTCCTTTAAATTCCTGGTCGTCCAGTAAAATTGATGATTCAAATTTCCGTCTGCGGGCGCTAACATCATGAATAAGTATGTAAAACTGACTAGTCCACCGAAGTTCAGGGTAGTAATATCCTTCAAATTACATTCCACATGTATGATTTTTTCTTCGCCACATACAGCGGACATACCACTTTATGTGGAAGTTCTGTGACGCGCTAACATAGATGCGGAAAAAAAACCACTGCATTCTACTACAACACACCAAAGCAATAAAACCATTAAACGTGCATAAATAAATTACGTAAAAACCAACTGTAAGACAAATAACGAATAATAGTGGACGATTAACAAAGACAATACAAGAAAACAAACAAAGAACAACGTGAAAATGTACATTTCCATGTACGTATCTGTATCTGTCAAAATTTTAAATAAAAGTTTATATACAATACCAAAAAAATTCCAGGTGGCATCAAATTTTTAGACAAAGGTGCATGTCCTACGAGCATTTCCGCCTAGCGTAGAATACATAAAACTTACGATACTGGTGATCATAGATCGCATTTTGTTTCGGTCACTTTTTTCCTTTTTTCTTTTTCTCCATTCAATTCCAACACCTACATCATTTAAATACAAAATTCATCAAAAATATATGCTATTCAACATATCTAATTGTAATTTTTATAAAAAATGCACGTCTTCACTTTTCTAATTACAAATTGCACGCAAAAATTCTTAATTACCGATCTTTTACAAACGAATGTTAATCAAGACTGTATAATTTAAAAATTACAAATTAATTTTTATTTATCTTTTTGTATTTTAGAGTTCACCTAAATGTTCACAGAACCTGCACATGTGTTTACAAATTTTATTCCGCCAGGATTTTTTAAAGGGCTAACTGAGGTTGAACACATCGGTTTCCGTTTTTTTCTGTTCAACCAAGTTAAGGAATCACACCGAGGCCGAACATTAGTTTAAACAGGGGGGAATGAAACGAGACAATGTTGTTGTTGTTGTTGTTGTTGTTGTGGTCTTCAGTCCTGAGACTGGTTTGATGCAGCTCTCCATGCTACTCTATCCTGTGCAAGCTTCTTCATCTCCCAGTACCTATTGCAACCTACATCCTTCTGAATCTGCTTAGTGTATTCATCTCTTGGTCTCCCTCTACGATTTTTACCCTCAACGCCGCCCTCCAATGCTAATATTTGTGATCCCTTGATGACTCAGTACATGTCCTACTAACCGGTCCCTTCTTCTCATCAAGTTGTGCCACAAACTCCTCTTCTCCCAAATTCTATTCAATACCTCCTCATTAGTTATGTGATCTACCCATCTAATCTTCAGCATTCTTCTGTAGCACCACATTTCGAAAGGTTCTTTTCTCTTCCTATCCACTTCCATACATGGCTACACTCCATACAAATACTTTCAGAAACGACTTCCTGACACTTAAATCTATACTCGATGTTAACAAATTTCTCTTCTTCAGAAACGCTTTCCTTGCCATTGCCAAACAGAAAAAGAGCTAATATGTGAGGAATTTAGCAAATTGGAAAAACTGTAGCCTTTTTGCACATTTTTAATGAAAAAGCTAATCAAAGAATAAATGATTTCTTGTTCGTTTCCATTTTACTCTTCTTCTTTCCTTCGAACTCATGCCCCCCCCCTCCCCTCACACACACACACACACACACACACACACACACACACACACATACACACACACACTCCAGGCGAGCAGTTTACCACATAGCCACACCGATTATCGAAAGTTAAGCATATTAAAAATGGTCGAAAACTTTAAAGTCGAATTCCTCGAATATTTTTCTCAGTTACATGGAACTAACAGGCGGGTGTAATTAAAGTGCAGTTACTCATGCAGGTCCAATGTGCGCTGTAGTTGTTGCATGGCAGCGAAACTTGGTTAGATATACTAACGCGTTAAAACGGAACCAGTATATATTAGAACAAATAAGCCCTCGGTCACAAATAATGAGTTAAAATTGACCAGGTTTCGACGCTACTATGAGCGTCGTCTTCAGAATTAAAATAACTGTTCTAAAACATATTAGGTATATAATACATTAACAAAATTAAAGTTTGTACCGACTGGAAAGAGATGCAGTACTTACAAGTCACATTTTAAAAAATCTAAACCGGAAAGGCGACGTCATGAATAATTGCAAATAAGATGGCGAGCCGCTAAGGGCTGCTCGTACTTAAGTGAACAAGAGTTGCAACAAGAACCAGTATACGCTGGAATTAAATTAGTTCCAGTTTTGGCCACCAGGTGCAAATCTGTACAGTATCTCGTCGATGTTTCTGGCGCTGATATTGAGCAAATTGTGTAACTGACAGTTAATAATAAAACCAACATTATGCTTTTCTCACTGGTTTGCCTTTTTCTGCCCATGTCCCATTCTTAATGCATTAAATACGGAAACATTTCTATACGTCTTCCTTGCATTCACAGCGCCATATTTACACCTGGTGACCGAAATTGCAGTTAACTTTTTTCCACCGTAAAGCGATTCCGCATTAGAATATCTACCAAGTTTCGCTGCCATACGATAATTAAGTGCTCCCTGGACCTCTGTGAGTAACATTGATTATAACGACTAGATACTTTGGAAGAGGTATATTTGAGTTCTGAACTAAACATACCATAAACATAAAAAATTACAAAAATCTGATCGTCGTGTCGTCCCCTTATGAGACTGCTCGTCTGCAGTTGGTGCTCTGCTTGGCAGTATTTACCTCAGTCGTAGTAAGCAGCAGCGAAAATTGTCCATCGACATACGCGTAAAATTTTGAAATAGGTCTACATCTACATCTACATCTACATTTATACTCCGCAAGCCACCCAACGGTGTGTGGCGGAGGGCACTTTACGTGCCACTGTCATTACCTCCCTTTCCTGTTCCGCGTATGGTTCGCGGGAAGAACGACTGTCTGAAAGCCTCTGTGCGCGCTCTAATCTCTCTAATTTTACATTCGTGATCTCCTCGGGAGGTATAAGTAGGGGGAAGCAATATATTCGATACCTCATCCAGAAACGCACCCTCTCGAAACCTGGCGAGCAAGCTACACCGCGATGCAGAGCGCCTCTCTTGCAGAGTCTGCCACTTGAGTTTGTTAAACATCTCCGTAACGCTATCACGGTTACCAAATAACCCTGTGACGAAACGCGCCGCTCTTCTTTGGATCTTCTCTATCTCCTCCGTCAACCCGATCTGGTACGGATGCCACACTGATGAGCAATACTCAAGTATAGGTCGAACGAGTGTTTTGTAAGCCACCTCCTTTGTTGATGGACTACATTTTCTAAGGACTCTCCCAATGAATCTCAACCTGGTACCCACCTTACCAACAATTAATTTTATATGATCATTCCACTTCAAATCGTTCCGCACGCATACTCCCAGATATTTTACAGAAGTAACTGCTACCAGTGTTTGTTCCGCTATCATATAATCATACAATAAAGGATCCTTCTTTCTATGTATTCGCAATACATTACATTTGTCTATGTGAAGGGTCAGTTGCCACTCCCTGCACCAAGTGCCTATCTGCTGCAGATCTTCCTGCATTTCGCTACAATTTTCTAATGCTGCAACTTCTCTGTATACTACAGCATCATCCGCGAAAAGCCGCATGGAACTTCTGACACTATCTACTAGGTCATTTATATATATTGTGAAAAGCAATGGTCCCATAACACTCCCCTGTGACACGCCAGAGGTTACTTTAATGTCTGTAGACGTCTCTCCGTTGATAACAACATGCTGCGTTCTGTCTGCTAAAAACTCTTCAATCCAGCCACACAGCTGGTCTGATATTCTGTAGGCTCTTACTTTGTTTATCAGGCGACAGTGCGGAACTGTATCGAACGCCTTCCGGAAGTCAAGAAAAATAGCATCTACCTGGGAGCCTGTATCTAATATTTTCTGGGTCTCATGAACAAATAAAGCGAGTTGGGTCTCACACGATCGCTGTTTCTGGAATCCATGTTGATTCCTACATAGTAGATTCTGAGTTTCCAAAAACGACATGATACTCGAGCAAAACACATGTTCTAAAATTCTACAACAGATCGACGTCAGAGATATAGGTCTATAGTTTTGCGCATCTGCTCGACGACCCTTCTTGAAGACTGGGACTACCTGTGCTCTTTTCCAATCATTTGGAACCTTCTGTTCCTCTAGAGACTTGCGGTACACGGCTGTTAGAAGGGGGGCAAGTTCTTTCGCGTATTCTGTGTAGAATCGAATTGGTATCCCGTCAGATACAGTGGACTTTCCTCTGTTGAGTGATTCCAGTTGCTTTTCTATTCCTTGGACACTTATTTCGATGTCAGCCATTTTTTCGTTTGTGCGAGGATTTAGAGAAGGAACTGCAGTGCGGTCTTCCTCTGTGAAACAGCTTTGGAAAAAGGGGTTCAGTATTTCAGCTTTATGCTTGTCATCCTCTGTTTCAATGCCATCATCATCCCGGAGTGTCTGGACATGCTGTTTCGAGCCACTTACTGATTTAACGTAAGACCAGAACTTCCTAGGATTTTCTGTCAAGTCGGTACCTAGTATTTTACTTTCGAATTCACTGAACGCTTCACGCATAGCCCTCCTTACGCTAACTTTGACATCGTTTAGCTTCTGTTTGTTTGAGAGGTTTTGGCTGCGTTTAAACTTGGAGTGAAGCTCTGCTTTCGCAGTAGTTTCCTAACTTTGTTGTTGTACCACGGTGGGTTTTTCCCGACCCTCACAGTTTTACTCGGCACGTACCTGTCTAAAACGCATTTTACGATTGCCTTGAACTTTTTCCATAAACACTCAACATTGTCACTGTCGGAACAGAAATTTTCGTTTTGATCTGTTAGGTAGTCTGAAATCTGCCTTCTATTACTCTTGCTAAACAGATAAACCTTCCTCCCTTTTTTTATATTCCTATTAACTTCCATATTCAGGGATGCTGCAACGGCCTTATGATCACTGATTCCCTGTTCTACACTTATAGAGTCGAAAAGTTCGGGTCTGTTTGTTATCAGTAGGTCCAAGATGTTATCTCCACGAGTCGGTTCTCTGTTTAATTGCTCGAGGTAATTTTCGGATAGTGCACTCAGTATAATGTCACTCGATGCTCTGTCCCTACCACCCGTCCTAAACATCTGAGTGTCCCAGTCTATATCTGGTAAATTGAAATCTCCACCTAAGACTATAACATGCTGAGAAAATGTATGTGAAATGTATTCCAAATTTTCTCTCAGTTGTTCTGTCACTAATGCTGCTGAGTCGGGGGGTCGGTAAAAGGAGCCAATTATTAACCTAGCTCGGTTGTTGAGTGTAACCTCCACCCATAATAATTCACAGGAACTATCCACTTCTACTTCACTACAGGATAAACTACTACTAACAGCGACGAACACTTCACCACCAGTTGCATGCAATCTATCCTTTCTAAACACCGTCTGTACCTTTGTAAAAATTTCGGCAGAATTTATCTCTGGCTTCAGCCAGCTTTCTGTACCTATAACGATTTCAGCTTCGGTGCTTTCTATCAGCGCTTGAAGTTCCGGTACTTTATCAACGCAGCTTCGACAGTTTACAATTACAATACCGATTGCTGCTTGGTCCCCGCATGTTCTGACTTTGCCCCGCACCCGTTGAGGCTGTTGCCCTTTCTGTACTTGCCCGAGGCCATCTAACCTAAAAAACCGCCCAGCCCACGCCACACAACCCCTGCTACCCGTGTAGCCGCTTGTTGCGTGTAGTGGACTCCTGACCTATCCAGCGGAACCCGAAACCCCACCACCCTATGACGCAAGTCGAGGAATCTGCAGCCCACACGGTTGCAGAACCGTCTCAGCCTCTGATTCAGACCCTCCACTCGGCTCTGTACCAAAGGTCCACAGTCAGTCCTGTCGATGATGCTGCAGGCGGTGAGCTCTGCTTTCATCCCGCTAGCGAGACTGGCAGTCTTCACCAAATCAGATAGCCGCTGGAAGCCAGAGAGGATTTCCTCCGATCCATAGCGACACACATCATTGGTGCCGACATGAGCGACCACCTGCAGATGGGTGCACCCTGTACCCTTCATGGCATCCGGAAGGACCCTTTCCACATCTGGAATGACTCCCCCCGGTATGCACACGGGGTGCACTTTGGTTTTCTTCCCCTCCCTTGCTGCCATATCCCTAAGGGGCCCCATTACACGCCTGACGTTGGAGCTCCCAACTACCAGTAAGCCCACCCTCTGCGACTGCCCGGATCTTGCAGACTGAGGGGCAACCTCTGGAACAGGACAAGCAGCCGTGTCAGGCCGAAGATCAGTATCAGCCTGAGACAGAGCCTGAAACCGGTTCGTCAGACAAACTGGAGAGGCCTTCCGTTCAGCCCTCCGGAATGTCTTTCGCCCCCTGCCACACCTTGAGACGACCTTCCACTCTACCACAGGTGAGGGATCAGCCTCAAATCGGGCAGTATCCCAGGCAACCACAGTCGTAGTCCGATCGGGGGATGCGTGGGACGAGCTGGCCGTCCCCGACAAACCCCCATCCGGACCCCCACAGTGATGCCCATTGGCAACAGCCTCAAGCTGTGTGACCGAAGCCAACACTGCCTGAAGCTGGGAGCGAAGGGATGCCAACTCAGCCTGCATCCAAACACAGCAGTTGCAGTCCCTATCCATGCGAAGAACGTCTGAACTAATCTACAGAGAGCGCAAACAAAACGACACAAAATTTAAATGGTTATTAAAATACAAGATTGCCTAGTAAATGCAGTAATGCTGCCACTTGTGCACTGCTGACACACTGCTCGGCGGCGGAAGGAGACTACGCGATTTTACACTATTCGGGTACTAAAACGCGATGCTACAATTCTCAAATACTAGAATACGCCCGAAATTTATGAATTAAACAATGCAAGTACCAAAAACACGCAAAGAATTTAAGAATAATACTATGTAACAAATGTGTGAGCTAGGAGTATATGACTTGCTGCTGCAGCTGCTTATCCAACGGCGGCAGGGAGCACACTGACTCTGACCAACCGACACTGGCCGTTCAAAACAAAAACAGATGACAGATGACTAAGCGAATTTACACTATTCGGGTACTAAAACGCGATGCTACAACTCTCAAATACTATAATACGCACGAAATTTATGAATTAAACAATGCAAGTACAAAAAACACACAAAGAAATTAAGAATTAATTTATGTAACAAATGAGTGAGCTAGGAGTATACGACTTGCTGCTGCAGCTGCTTATCCAACGGCGGCAGGGCGGCCGGGTTTGTAATTCAGTGACTGGTGCCCATCCACTGCGTGTTTGATGCTTCTGCAAAAATTCAGACACCTATACTTTTTTTTTCTTTGGCTGCTTTGCATAACCAACAGCACAACTGCCACACACAAAAATCCCGTCCTGGTATCACTGTTTTTATCGCGACTGTTTCTCTACGGTGGCGCTCAATCGGGCGAAATCTGTGTGTTGTCTTTTACTGTGTGAACGCTTGCTCGGAAGTCAAAGCGAGTGGTAATGAGCGATTTCTCTGTGGAATGCCAATGCCCTTATATTGGGAGCTGTGTATGGGCACATTACCCGCTGCAAGCCTTTCGACATAACGCTACTTTAGTGACCTTACGCGGTAATCTCGGTGTTTAAACTTCCAAGCAGCTTTCTAGATGCCCTCAAAAGGCTCAATGGGCGACCTTGCGAACGTTTCCACAGAAAAATTTTAGGGAGTGGTGGGGTTTCGAACCCGGGACCTCTGCAGTAGTAGCCAAAAACGATAGCCATTACACCACAGTCACGATGATAAAAACGCTATTTTTTTTAAAGTCTAGGTGAGGAACAAGAAAACAGAATATAACAGAATCTAATGGCAAACTAATAGTCGGCATTATCATCTGCGATTGAAGCAGCGGTGGGGGCGTCTCTTGATTTTGATTTGTCTGCTAAGATTTTACGTGATTAATAAAAATGTTTCTTGAAATGTTGCACACTTCAAATCGGGACCAACATTCCTAACTACCACCATAGTACCAGAATTTTCAGTAAATGCGACCTGTGTTACAATTCTAAACGTTGAAACAGTTTATGCCGTTTCAGCTGCTAATATTTTGCGCAGCTGATCTGAATTAACATCTTGTACTTACACAGAGCCGAATCCTTGCTCCCCGCACCAAGAATAAAAAATTATCTGCTCCCCTGTTGTCCGGATATCACTGTTGTTAACGCAGTTATTTCACTGTGGTAGTGTTCTTTCGGATGAAATCTATATATATGATTTTAGCGCCAAGAACTCAGCGTTCGCTTGTGTTCACAAGGTCAATCTTAGTTCGGCAGTGTTCTCTTTCGCTTGTCTACTATAAACGCTTGTTCGCAAGTACAAGCGAATGTTAGTGAACACTGACTAGTAGTTTCCGGAGTGCACGTTCACTTATGTTCGCTTCGGTGAGCAGGCACACTGTCCATTGCAAGCCTTTCGACGTAACACTAGTTAGAGGACTTGCGCGGCAATTTCTCTAGCAACTTTTCTGATGCCCTCCAAACGTCTCTACCAGAAAAAATTTGAAGTAGATGACGGGTTTCGAACCTGACCTCTCAGTAGTACCAGTCACTGACGGTAACCACTTGTTTTTTTCTTCATTTTGATTGGTAATGCTTTCGACATGTGGTCTGGGCTCTAGTCACCACACGACACCCGTCATTTTCATTGTAGAATAATTTACTCATTTCTTTGTAATAAAGAGCAGCCACCCTCTGACCAAACACACACTTTTTTTTATTATTCCACAAAAATGAATAGCTTAGAATAAAATGACATAAATAAGGTGACTAATTGCAGTATTCATAGAATGAGGAATGATATTCAGTTCCTAGCAATATCACACATTTAGCATCTTCCCTCTCACGTTCAACTAGTGGCAGTTCATCACATCCCAGACCCAACTCAATCATTCAGTAAATCTTTGATGTATGTTCCTAAGTCTCCTCCAAGGTAAAACACAATGAGCTGCCGTGCCTGCGTTAGACCAGACTGTCTACAAGCTATTCGCTGCAATATTAGCTGATATCACTGGAGTGAAATCAGATGACTAAAGGGCGTGCATCAAGCCACAGAAAATATATGGTGACTATCGGAGGGGAGATACTTTCGTGGACAATGAAACTGAAAATATAATCAAATCTGTCGGTATAGATCCTAAGAGTCGGCATTATTCATCCGTGACTGAAAAAGCAGGCGACGAATTAACAGACTTCACTACGGAAAGTATCATCACCGGGATTTTTTTTTTTTTTTTGTCACCTTCTCGGGCGTAAACGTGATGGTACCGCCACAGCAGTTCGCTTTGCCGGCTAATAATAATTGTATTTGTTGTTTACAGACGAAAAAATGAAAACAGAGTTTACAAAAATTGTTGTGTGGTCGAGCAATGTTTCTCCTGTCTAACTTGTTTTGCGCCCTGTCACGCTCCTGTCTCAGCGCTCCCACGTGCGAGAAATGCAGCGCATCCATTTCTGACGCGTGGGGCGGACAGAAACTGCTGACGGGCGCAATTATCTCGTTCCTTTCTAGGTCGAGATAGAGGTGACAGGCACCGCGGACGCTCCGATGCCTCGATATACGTCCGAACTGCTTGATCAGGGCAGTCCTTCCCACACAACGGCCTCCCAGTCGCATGGGATTACAAGAGTCCGCCATAACTCCCAGCCGGACAAAATTCTCTCTGACAGCAGTCACATAACGCCTCTAGCCGCCCCCAGCATTATTTCGCTGCTCGCAGAACGCCGCGGCCAAGGAGTGAGCAAGAAACCCCGTATTCGTTATAAATCACGGTGATTGAGAAGTCACAGATATCACAATAACAACTTTAAACAGAATCTTGCGATTTCAGTCACAAATAGGAGACGCAAACAGCCTCGAACATTCAACGTTGTGTGCCATCTGTTGGCCGAATTCCGAACTTCTTCCTGTGAACCTTTTGTCTCGCTGCGATTTCAGTGACAAGTTGTAACTAGCAACTAAAGAGCACAGTTCACATTCAGCGTCGTGTGTCATCTGTATGTACTTCTTTCTCTGAACTTTAGCTGCGGTTTCAGTAACCATTTGCAAGTAGCAACTAAAAAGCACAATTAACTTCGACATCGTGTGCCATCTGCTGGCCGAATTTCGTACTTCTTTCTCTGAATCTATGTCCTATATTCTAGCCCGGATTTCAGTGACCCAAGTGGAAGCCGCACGTAGCAACTAAAAACCGCAGTTAGGTGCTGTATGCCATTTGTTGTCCTACGTCTTTACTTCGTTCTAAGAATCTTGTGTCTCACGATACGGATGCATAACAAACCTATGGTCGAAGAAATGCACCAAGAGGTCAATTTTCTCTGAGAAAAATTTTATACTAGGTTGCCGCCGAGGAATATGAAGGCCCAATAAAGATTGTGCTAATAGACAGGCCCAAGGCGTAGAATTGTCGTGACATAGATAAACACACTCTTCATCATAAGGCTCTGGCGACTATTTTGAAGCGTATTACAAACATACAGGGTGATTCAGGAAGATTTTAATATATTACTCTACAAGTAAAACTAAAGAAAAGAGTTCATATAAACAATGGTCCTCAAATGTTTAGTTACAGAGTTACGGCTAGTACTAGATTTGGCCCGAAATTTAGCAACTTCGCTAATATGAAGCCATCGAAAATGTTTGAGGTTAAATTAAAGCACGATTTCCATTTATTGATCTGGTGAATCTAATAAAACATGTCCCAGACGTTTATCTGCAGTAGTTTTCCAGAACATCCACAGACGCAATGACGAAAATTCGTAAAATTTGTAATTTATTAGCTACTCGGCCAAATTTGTTTTTTTAAATTCCAGACAATTGCTCGAAGTTTTCAACAGAATTTGCTGAGAATTTAATTTTGGAAAAATGATGGTAATAACGTTAACTGAAACTGTATGAATGTGTCAGAAAATCTGCTATTATTAATACCATAGTACTCATGAATTCATGTGAAACCGGAAAAAACAAAGCTCAGTGTTAAGGCAGTTGTATAAAGTACATACAATTTCACATTAAATTCACAATAAATGCTCAAAAATGTCTCCGCCGAGTTCAATGGATTTAGCTGCACGTGTATGAGCAGATTTTGATGCTCGTTTACGTTTCACAGGGGTGTTCTTAATTTCGTTAATAGTTCGTGCATTCGGAATTCTCCGGGTTGGATAACACACGCGACATTCGTTAACTGCAGGCGTAGAATAACCATCACATTCGCCATAAATAAACACCATATGTGCCTATTCGTCTGTCGTAGATTTTAAAGGCATCCCTATTTCATAAATAATCTACAAACTACAACAGTTACTGTATAGTTTCACTTACATACACTGTTGTTATTACGTTCTTTCGCTGAAGAATACATAAAGCTAACTCGCTTTAAGGTTAGGAAACTACTGAACAATTCATTAACGGTTGCCAACAATGACATAACGTTCCTACATTCTTAATGCAAAGTAAACAAATTTACTTGTATAATAATCTTTGCTTCTCTGGATGTTGCAGAAAACTACTGCAGATACACGTTTTGGACATGTTTTATTAGATTCACTGGCCAAATATCAACAAAATAAATGTAAATTGTGCATTACTTTAACCTCGTACAATTTTGCGATGGCTTCATATTAGCGAAGTTGCTAAATTTCAGGCAAAATCTTTTATTAGCTGGAACTCCGTTACCAAAAATTTGCGGACTTATGTTTATATGAACTTTTTTTCTGTAGTTTTACTTGTAGAGTAACATATTAAATATTTGCATACCTTCGTTAATTTTACATAAACTCTTAAAAATGCAATATGGTGTCTACTAAGTAACTTCTACCAAATGTTTTTTCGGACAGTGCAATTCGCAGTTAACCTTTTGTCTGTATTTTCAAATATTGCGTTAGTACTATTCCCAATGTCAACTTGCAATTGTAAGATCAGTGCTTTCCACTGTTTTCACTTGCACATTATCAACCTTAAGACACGCAACCTTCCAGCCTAACCTAGACGTTAGGCTACGCTACAGGTTAGTCTGTCATCAAAACCAACATTCACGGCGGGAGGGTTAATTGTGTTTGTTCATTTCTCTACCAACTTTATACGTTGATTCAAGAACAGTAGGAAGTGCAAATATAAACAATAGTTCTGTGATCCACGCTAGCACCCTGCGACTGTTTCGCGAAACATGGTAAACAACTGAGCAGCGAATATTGTTAAACTGGAGAATATTTTCGGGCCCATCAGTACCGCCATGTCAATATTTCCGGTACTGACAACACATTAATACTCATCCTCAGACGGTCAAATAAATTGACAACAATATCGAACGCATGAGGGCCCCTTAAAGCGTAAAAATTTGAAACTAAAGATGTTTTATATCTATTTTCCAAGAAAAAACTAACAACAAAAACTTTTTTGTCGAATACACGTTTGATAAGGACTAAACACATTTACTTCTACAGAAAAACTGTTGACAACGGTTCAAACACGCATATAAAGAGAGAGAGAGAGAGAGAGAGTGTGTATTTAGGATTCTTATAGATTTCCAGTGCACTGATCACACACCTTTCGTTTTCACTTTCAGTGACCTACATGTCATCTTCGTCATCAGATTCATCGGTAGAAAATTAACTCGCTGTTTCGTGAACAGTGGGAATACCATTTTGGATGGTAATGTTGCTACCGGGATCGCCATCTTGATCTGAACAGTCAGCGTCACATTATTCCTCAGCCCAGGTTAGTATACTTTCCTCGAAGTTTGGATCTGTAGCGTTAACTTTTTTGGGTTCGCGAACATATTCACTAAACTGAAAATACTACACTAACTGCTTCGCGGAGTCGTGGGAACTCGGACATGTCTTCCCACCCAGATCAACAAATACGAAAGTTACTACAGCTTCAGGCTTCCCTGGATCCCAGAGACTCCACAATGCTGTTGATAAAGCAAGGGAAATTATAAAAATAAAGTCTAGTAACACATTAGCTGCGTTTGACCTCATAGCTTACGTCTTCCGCATTGGTGAAAGACTTTCACGCTGAACTTTCATTTTGAAAGTATTTAACATGATTATTACAGAATTTCGTGACTCAAATGCTGCATTTAACCCGTGTTACAGATCTGTGATGGAGCATCATTTTTACTCTAAATTCCATGGCGAAATAAGTTAAAAAAATATTTAGAGGAGCGACAGTTAACAGTTTTAGTTTGACATGCTTACGTATTCGAGAGGAAATTGTTGTTGTTTTTGTGGTCTTCAGTCCTGATATTGGTTTGATGCAGTTCTCCATGCTACTCTATCCTGTGCAAGCTGCTTCATCTCCCAGTACCTACTGCAACCTACATCCTTCTGAATCTGCTTAGTGTATTCATCTCTTGGTCTCCCTCTACGATTTTTACCCTCCACGCTGCCCTCCAGTACTAAATCGGTGATCCCTTGATGCCTCAGAACATGTCCTACCAACCGATCCCTTCTTCTAGTCAAGTTGTGCCACAAACTCCTCTTCTCCCCAATTCTATTCAATGCTTCCTCATTAGTTATGTGATCTATCCATCTAATCCTCAGCATTCTTCTGTAGCACCACATTTCGAGAGCTTCTATGCTCTTCTTGTCCAAACTATTTATCGTCCACGTTTGACTTCCATAAATGGCTACACTCCATACAAATACTTTCAGAAACGACTTCCTGACACTTAAATCTGTATTCGATGTTAAGAAATTTCTCTTCTTCAGAAACGCTTTCCTTGCCATTGCCAGTCTACATTTTATATCCTCTCTACTTCGACCATCATCAGTTATTCTGCTCCCCCCAAATAGCAAAACTCCTTTACTACTTTAAGTGTCTCCTTTCCTAATCTAATTGCCTCAGCATCACCCGACTTAATTTGACTACATTCCATTATCCTCGTTTTGCTTTTGTTGATGTTCATCTTATATCCTCCTTTCAACACACTTTCCATTCCGTTCAACTGCTCTTCCAAGTCCTTTGCTGTCTCTGACAGAATTACAATGTCATCGGCGAGCCTTAAAGTTTTTATTTCTTCTCCATCGATTTTAATTCCTACTCCGAATTTTTCTTTTGTTTCCTTTACTGCTGGCTCAATATACAGATTGAATAACATCGGGGAGAGGCTACAACCCTGTCTCACTCCCTTCCCAACCACTGCAAAATACGCATCGCACAAGAAAAATTCGACAAAAAAAAAAAATGGTTCAAATGTCTCTGAGCACCATGGGACTAAAATCTGAGGTCAACAGTCCCCTAGAGATCAGAACTACTTAAACCTAACTAACTTAAGAAGATCACACACATCCATGCCCAAGGCAGGATTCGAACCTGCGATCGTAGCGGTCGCGCGGTTCCAGAATGAAACGCCTAGAACCGCTCGGTCACTCTGGCTGGCTAAGAGTTTGACATGAAAAGTTAATATTTTCAAGGGGAACATCTGAGAAACTGGTCGTCTCCTAATCCGGCCAATCCCCCAAGGAGGTCAAATTTTTATTTTAAAGCATGAACCCCCATGTTTATTGCAGATTCGGATTCTACGCCGAAAAATACCGAGGGTTAACCAACGGGAAATTTTCCATTTGTGGTGGACGGCACTGTAATCGACCAAATGAAATTTTTCCGCTTTTTGCAAATTGAGAATCAGCTCATTTCATTCTACAGCACATCTACCATAACAAGGTAAACTCTGTTCTCCTAAACAGTTGACATTATGGCTAAAATTTAATTTAGTTTTGCGAAATTGATTGTACAGTAAAACATTTACGTTTACACATTTAAAAGTCTGGCAAATAAGCTACATTTAAATTAACCTAGTCTCCCATTCTCACCAGGGTTGATTTTGGTAAGTTCCTCAGCATCGAGATGCTGGATTTCGGATGAACACCTCCTGTCTCACCGCCAGCTGATTTTGGTGGTTTCTTCATCCAGCCACAGGAACCCTTTCGCTGATTACGGTGCCATGTTCCTCAAATCACAAAAATTATTTTGGATAAGCTGTAGGCATATTTTGGCTGAGAATCCGAGTCGTCAATGAAAAGGGGAGTTCCCACTTGAAAAATAAAATATCGACTTCCCTCCCCCATGGAGCTGTGGGTTGGGGCTGCCAGTTTAAGCGGACCACACCGTGGTTCAGGTCGAAAAAAATCGATTTCCGGTTTTCATCGTATTTAGATAGATTAAGATTTCATTTAAGTACTCTGAAAAGGATTTTGCTGAAAAAAATTTTTTTCGAGCATTTAAAGGGCATTTTCCTACTACGTGTGTTTATCAGTCTCTAAGCTTACACACTACTTAACCTAAATTATCCTAAGGACAAACACACACACCCATGCCTGAGGGAGGACTAGAATCTCCGCCGGGACCAGCCGCACAGTCCATGACTGCAGCGCCTGAGACCGCTCGGCTAATCCAGCGCGGCGATTGTAATTCTACGAGTGCATCATCAAAGAAGCTCTCGCCATTTCAAGAGATTTACGACGAATTTACTGTAAGTGACAAAGGGTGCAAAAACATTATTCTAGATTCGAGAATATCATCAGATGTAATTTCTAAATTTGTACAATGTAGACAGTGTGGTGAGTCACAGAGGGTGAAAATTTGTGAGAGTGCCAGTGGGAGAAAAGGCCTAGCAATTGCTTTGGATTTAATTTGCACTAAATACTCAGCTGTGATTTCATTTATGAGTTCTTCACAACCAGATGCAAGTGGCCCTTACGAAATCAATACTAGATTAGTTTATGCCTTACGATCCATTGCCAAAGGCATGGCTGCAGGGAGAACATTTTGTTCAGTGATGTACGTACATCAACCACCAAATAAATTTGAAAAACTGACTGCAATACTAGAGAAAGCTGTATGTAAGGTCAGTGACGAAAGCACGAAACTGGCTGCTAGGGAAGCAGTGGAAGAAAATGATGGATGTTCGGATATTGCAGTTGCACTTGATGGAAGTTGGCAGGAAACAGGATACTTCTCTGAATGGAGTAGTGACTACCACGATTGTTGACACCAGTAAAGTGTTAGATGTGGAGGTAATGTCTCAATACTGCAAATGTTGTAAAGACAATGAACATAAAGAACACTACTGTGTGGCTAATTTTAGAGAAACAAGTGGTGGTATGGAACTTCATGTATTACAATAAAATGAGGAAAGCTGATGCAGACAGGTCTGCATCTAATGTGGCCAAGAAAGCAAGACAAACATCCAGGAAGGTGAAAAAGAAGCTAGGAGACCTGCTAGAGGCCAAAGAAGGGCCACCATATGCAGCAGGACAGTTTTAAGTAACTGTAAGTAACAAATTTCAAAAGTTTTTTTCTTTAAAGTCAATTTCTCGCAAACTAAAATTTTCAGTACATATGCCCCATTATATCAGAAACTACCATAGAAAAATTAAATGAAATTTTCAGAGACTCTGCATAACATAAAAAGCCACCTCTGGTACTACATTCATTAATATTCCCCCATTAGAAAAAATTTAATATTTTTTGTTAATAAATTTTAAAAAGTATTTCTTAAAAACTATAAAATGGATAAAGTAAATTTTAGTACAGCATCATGTAACGTACAGTAAAAATATTAAGGTCCTGCATCAAATAGTTTTTTTTCAGAAATGGGTCAATTACTTGCCTAAAATAACATGGATTAGATAGACGGGGTGTAGTCCCCTTAAGTGCAGGCAGATGTGTCCTTTGAAAATATTAGCTTTTCATCTAGAACATGTTTTCACACGATGCGTATTTTTCGAGATATTCAATCATTCCAAGTTAAAATAAACGTAAAACAACTGAACTCCACCCGAACAGACCATGGAGGCCCGACGGTACCGACCGGCCGCCGTGTCCTCCTCAGAGACAGGCGCCACTGGATGTGGACGCGCAGGGGGCATGTGGCCAGCACATTCTTCAAGCCATATGTCAGCTTACGAGACCGGAGCCGCTACTTCTCAATCGAGAAGCTCCTGTTTGCCTCACAAGGGCTATTTCATTCCTACTCTCCAACGGGGTGTCTCACAACGCCAAGGCGGTAAAAATGGCTTGAAGAATTCCCTTTGCAAGATACCTCGTGTGGGAGGGAGAAAGAGGTGTGAATTTTATTTAAATTCTGTAAATGAAATGCAAGGAGTACTGTTCAACATATAAGTGGTTTATTCAGTCAAACTGCATTAACCTGCATATGCAATAATTATTGAAATTTTATCAGATTCATTTAACAATCACTCACAAATTATTCAAATAATGATAAACAAAAATAAAAAATTTGGGTCGCCAGATACAGTAGAAAGTATCAAATAAAAAACAACAAACAGAATTGAATTGGCACCAAGAGCTCACAAGAAGTGAATTATATGAGGTGCCTGCCCTGGTATTTGCTTTTTAACATGGGCATTGTATGACTTCATTCTAATTTAACATATAAATAAATTACACGAGACGGGTTGACCTGGCGTAATAAATGAGGAAGGAATACAAGAAAAACAGCTCTTAGTGGGCAAACGGTGAGCACTGTGCCTTGCGTCTTTACGAGCATCTAACACGTTGAAAAGAAATTGAAGAAAGCGAAAGAAGAATGCGCATCGAGGAAAGCGGGCGTCTTCTGTATTACCATGTTCATAGCGTGGTCGGCGTGGCGGTGGAGTCGGCTGATTGCGTCCGGCTGCATCGAGGCTCTGCCGTCGACATAGTTGATAGCGTCTAACGTGCCCTACGCTGAAAATAGTGACCGAAACCTGCTGCTGGAAGTTACTATTATTAGACGACGGTATGCGTCCATCTTCAAGTGCAAACCTACGTGAAACTGCATTAAACAAAGCTCAAAACTATTCTAAAAATACTACCGTCATCGGACATGTACTAAAACAAAATGTGATCCTGAGTTAAGCTCTTGATAACGCACACAGTGAGTGAAGCTCGCCTACTTGGATGTGAAAAACTTTGCTCTCTACGCTGTTTGCGACGAATGCAAAGTGCATTGTCTCATTACAAGCGATAAGAGAATCCTTGCGACGAATCGGAAGCAGTCAAGAGTGAACTCCTGCCTCCTCAGAAGCAATATTCGGAATCCCCCATACTGGTGCACTCCTCGCACCTGGAGAGAGAGAGCCGTTCCCCTCCAGCCTCTTGTCTCCGCCCTTCCGCAAATTATGTAGCTCATACTATTTTTCAAAGCGAACATGAGATTCTTGCCAATGAAGAGGTCCGTTTCCAAATTTCTTCCCTCCTTGCCGTCGCACTCCGCGAGGAAAAGAGAGCGATAACCTGTGTGAGACAGAGTATACAAATAAACCGAGACTTCTCCCTTTGAGTATTCTGCTCGTGGGAAACGGCCAAAATTCCCCGGGCCACTTGAGATTCTTGGACACCCGAGTCGTGTTGTTGCTATTCAACTCGCCGCTCTGCAGGCGTTACCTAGAATCGTGACCAAACTGTTTTTCGCTCTTAAGTTTGTAGTTTCCGCTGCCTCGGGCACACGTGCGAATGTCCACGGCTTCCCTTGGCAGCGTGTCGACGTATGCAGCGTCTTCGCCTGTCGCTAATCCTCTGGGGCCTGCCCTCTGTGAAGCGTGCCGACATAGCTGCGCGACCGCCTCTCGCCCGTGGGCGCACTACCTGTGTCCACCTGGTAGCTGGGTGTTGTGTACACAGTTCCGTGTAGTCAGCGCGTACACAACTTTCCCACTAGAGCGCGCCCCGCTAAGCACAACAGCGCAGGCGCAGCGCTCGTCCGTCTCCGCACTACGAGATGGCGCTGCCTTAGAGACGGACCAAATTCCGCTTCCGCTGATCCGCGTATTAATATGTAACGCAGACAATGAGATTGCTGCTAACGTAGAACCTTTTCTCCTCGCGTATCACACTCGTGCAGTGATACCTGAACGTGCGAGGTATTATAACGAGTGTACAGACCTCCGATTAGTCAGTCTGCATTAGTCTGCATTTGTCTGTACCAGTCTATAGTCAATTTTCGGTCTGCACCTAATAAGATTACCATATTGCTGTACATAGCCATGAAGATAAATGTATAGACACTTTTGTCAAGTATCAGAGATATGTGAGAATAAGATCAACGTACCAAGACCAAAGAAACTTCAGATTGTCAATTGTAAATAGCATCCAGAACCAAGTTAAGTTACTTTTATGCTTGTTATTATTTTAATAAATGTGTGTGAAAATTAATCAGTTTCTGTTTAAAGTTGGTCACCGTCAATCTGCTACTCTAAGTGTGCAAGTGGCATTTCTGTCGTCTGACCTAACGGTAGAAGATAAACACGCCAAGATAAGACCACGAGACATATTGCTGACACTCGCCTACTTCATTAGAGCGACAAGCCAAATAATCTGATGGTGTGTGTACCGAAGGACTTAGAGTACGCACACCACACTGGGCTTCCAAGCTAGGAACGCATCAGAAGAATTCCTTTCATGCACAAAATGTACCAAGTATGCAAAGAGAAGAATCATAGCCCTTTACCGACGCTTAGTGACACAATAATTCACCTCCATCATACTTCATATATTGCAATAAACTAATGACTGATTTTAAAAGCAATTACCTCCTTTAATTAAAAACATGAAAAGCTTTGACGCTTTTCACCTTTACTAAACTGGAGATGCTCCTTCCACTGTAGCTGGTTTTGTGCGACCTAGGTTTCAGCGGGATCTTGTCTTCAACTGCTGTATAACGACTGCCCTGTAATTGCCTTGACAAGTTCCAGTTTTTTTGTCAAAGGGTATTAATGTTGGACCTGACAAAGTCATACAATTCTGTGTGTAGTATTTTTATATTTCAATGTATCCCTGTTGTCATAGCTTCCTTTGGAATTTCATACACTTGTTCATAGTTTTTGACTTTGCAGTGCACTTGCACACAAGTCATCTTTATTAGTTTCCCCTTTTCTGTTGCACTGAATGAACTGTTCTGTTATATTATCATCACTGTACGCTGAGGTGTCGAATAGCGATATAGATATATACAGATACCGGTAGTATCGTGTTGTTGTTGTTGTGGCCTTCAGTCCTGAGGCTGGTTTGATGCAGCTCTCCATGCTACTCTATCTGTGCAAGCTTCTTCATCTCGCAGTACCTACTGCAGCTTACATCCTTCTGAATCTGCTTAGTGTATTCATCTCTTGATCTCCCTCTACGATTTTTACCCTCCACGCTGCCCTCCAGTACTAAATTGGTGACCCCGTGACGCCTCAGAACATATCCCTCCAACCGATCCCTTCTTCTAGTCAATTTGTGCCACAAACTCCTCTTCTCCCCAATTCTATTCAATACCTCCTCATTAGTTATGTGATCTACCCATCTAATCTTCAGCATTCTTCTGTAGCACCATATTTCGAAAGCTTCTATTCTCTTCTTGTCCAAACTATTTACCGTCCATGTTTCACTTCCTTACATGGCTACACTCCATACAAATACTTTCAGAAACGACTTTCTGACACTTAACTCTATACTCGATGTTAACAAATTTCTCTTCTTCAGAAACGCTTCCCTTGCCATTGCTAATCTACATTTTATATCCTCTCTACTTCGACCATCATCAGTTATTTTGCTCCCCAAATAGCAAAACTCCTTTACTACTTTAAGTGTCTCATTTCCTAATCTGATTCCCTCAGCATTACCCGACTTAATTCGACTACATTCTATTATCCTTGTTTTGCTTTTGTTGATGTTCATCTTATACCCTCCTTTCAAGACACTGTCCATTCTGTTCATTTGCTCTTCCAAGTCCTTTGCTGTCTCTGACAGAATTACAATGTCATTGGCGAACCTCAAAGTTTTTATTTCTTCTCCATGAATTTTAATACCTACTCCGAACTTTTCTTTTGTTTCCTTTACTGCTTGCTCAATATACAGATTGAATAGCATCGGGGAGAGGCTACAACCCTGTCTCACTCCCTTCGCAACCACTGCTTCCCTTTCATGTCCCTCGACTCTTATAGCTGCCATCTGCTTTCTTTACAAATTGTAAATAGCCTTTCGCTCCCAGTATTTTACCCCTGCCACCTTTAGAATTTGAAAGAGAGTATTCCAGTCAACATTGTCAGAAGCTTTCTCTAAGTCTAGTAATGCTAGAAACGTAGGTTTGCCTTTCCTTAACCTTTCTTCTAAGATAAGTCGTAGGGTCAGTATCGTGCACACAGTGCATTGATGGAGGTCTCATTTGTACTCAGGTGATTCATGTGAAAAGGTTTCCAACGTGGTTCTGGGCACAAAGCGGTAATTAATAGACTTTAAATGTGGAACGCTAGATGGAGCTAGACCCATGGAACGTACCATTGCGGAAATCATTAGGGAATTCAATATTCCGAGGTCCACAGTGACAAGACTGTGCCAAGAATACCACACTCCAATACAGGCATTACTTCTCACCACTGACAGTTAACCACCCAGGGTAGCGGTGTTGGTAGAGTTGTCGACTTTGCGTTGAAGTCCAAAGCAACAGACTACGCCAAGTACCTTTGCTAAGAGTATGACGTCGCATTCAGTGGCTTCGTGACCATATCGGTTGGACCCTGAGCGACTGAGAAACTGTGGCCTGGTTAGATGAGTCCCGGTTTCAGTTGGTAAGAGATGATAGTATGTTCGAGTATAATGACTTTTCTGGAGACTAAAATCTGCTCTGTAGGAATCAGCATGGGTTTGGAAAAAGACGATCGCGTGTGAAAACCCAGCTCGCGCTATTCGTCCACGAGACTCAGACGGCTTCCCAGGTAGACGCCGTGTTCCTTGACTTCCGCAAGGCGTTCGATACAGTTCCCCACAGTCGTGTAATGGACAAAGTAAGAGCATACGGACTATCAGACCAGTTGTGTGATTGGATTGAAGAATTCCTAGATAACAGAACGCAGCATGTCATTCTCAATGGAAGGAAGTCTTCCGAAGTAAGAGTGATTTCAGGTGTGCCGCAGGGGAGTGTCATTAGACCGTTTCTATTCACAATATACCGCGTGATAAAAAAGTCAGTATAAATTTGAAAACTGAATAAATCATGGAATAATGTAGATAGAGAGGTACAAATTCACACACATGCTTGGAATGACATGGGGTTTTATTAGAACAAAAAAAAAAAATACAAAAGTTCAAAAAATGTCCGACAGATGGCGCTTCATCTGATCAGAATAGCAATAATTAGCATAACAAAGTAAGACAAAGGAAAGATTATGTTCTTTACAGGAAATGCTCAATATGCCCACCATCATTCCTCAACAATAGCTGTAGTCGAGGAATAATGTTGTAAAAAGCACTGTAAAGCATGTCCGGAGTTATGGTGAGACATTGGCGTCAGATGTTGTCTTTCAGCATCCCTAGAGATGTCGGTCGATCACAATACACTTGCGACTTCAGGTAACCCCAAAGCCAATAATTGCACGGACTGAGGTCTGGGGACCTGGGAGGCCAAGCATGACGAGAGTGGAGGCTGAGCACACGATCGTCACCAAACGACGCATGCAAGAGATCTTTCACACATCTAGCACCATCCTTCATAAACATCGTACGTTCCAGCAGATGTTTATCAGCCAGGCTGGGGATGATGCGATTCTGTAACATTACAGCTCCTTTTATACACGATTGTCATGCGCAGTCACTGACGTTTTGCTGTCCAGCGCCATCTGTCGGACATTTTGTGAACTTTTTTTTTCTTCTAATAAAACCCCATGTCATTCCAAGCATGTGTGTCAATTTTTACCTCTCTATCTACATTATACTGTGGTTTATTAAGTTTTCAAATTTATACTGACTTTTTTATCACCCCGTACATAAATGACCTTGTGGATAACATCGGAAGTTCACTGAGGCTTTTTGCGGAAGATGCTGTAGTATATCGAGAGGTTGTAACAATGCAAAATTGTACTGAAATTCATATCTGCAACGAATTGACACATGGTGCAGGGAATGGCAATTGAATCTCAATGAGCCCGCATCTCGTGGTCGTGCGGTAGCGTTCTTGCTTCCCACGCCCGGGTTCCCGGGTTCGATTCCCGGCAGGGTCAGGGATTTTCTCTGCCTTGTGATGGCTGGGTGTTGTGTGCTGTCCTTAGGTTAGTTAGGTTTAAGTAGTTCTAAGTTCTAGGGGACTGATGACCATAGATGTTAAGACCCATAGTGCTCAGAGCCATTTGAATCTCAATGTAGACAAGTGTAATGTGCTGTGAATACATAGAAAGAAAGATCCTTTATCATTTAACTACAATATAGCCGGTCAGCAACTGGAAGCAGTTAATTCCACAAATTATCTGGGAGTAGACATTAGGAGTGATTTAAAATGGAATGATCGTATAAAGTTGATCGTCGGTAAAGCAGATGCCAGACTGAGATTCATTGGAAGAATTCTAAGGAAATGTAATCCGAAAACAAAGGAAGTAGGTTACAGTACACTTGTTCGCTCACTGCTTGAATATTGCTCACCAGTGTGGGATCCATGCCAGATAGGGTTGATAGAAGAGATAGAGAAGATCCAACGGAGAGCAGCGCGCTTCGTTACGGGATCATTTAGTAACCGCGAAGCGTTACGGAGATGATAGATAAACTCCAGTGGAAGACTCTAGAGGAGAGACGCTCAGTAGCTCGGTACAGGCTTTTGTTGAAGTTTCGAGAACATACCTTCACCGAGGAGTCAAAATGGTTCAAATGGCTCTGAGCACTATGGGACTTAACATCTGAGGTCATCAGTCCCCTAGAACTTAGAACTACTTAAATCTAACTAACCTAAGGACATCACACACATTCATGCTCGAGGCAGGATTCGAATCTGCGACCGTAGTGGTCTCGCGGTTCCAAACTGACGCGCCTAGAACCGCTTAGCCACACCGGCCGGCACCGAGGAGTCAAGCAGTATATTGCTCCCTGCACGTATATCTCGCAAAGAGACCTTGAGGATAAAATCAGAAAGATTGGAGCCCACACAGAGGCATACCGACATGCTTTCTTTCCACGAACAATATGAGACTGGAGTAGAAGGGAGAACCGATGGAGGTACTCAAAGTACCCTCCGCCACACACCGGCAGGTGGCTTGCGGAGTATGGATGTAGATGCAGATGTAGATAGTAGGGTTCCACTGTGATGTAGACCCCACGACGCCGCGGTGGTGGTTCCCTAATGGTGTGGGTTGTGTTTACATGGAATGGACTGCGTCCTCTGGATGTTCGGTTACTAGGAGACCAAACAGCCATTCACGCCCCCAAACGACGATGGAATTTTCAGAATAACGATGCGTCATGTCGCCAGGCCACAATTGTTGACAACTGGTTTGAAGGAAATTCTCTACAACTCGAGTGCACGGTTTGGCCACGCATATCACAAAACACGAGACCCATCGAACATTTATGAGGCATGAAGGAGAGGTCAGTTTGTGCACAGAACCCAGCGCTGGCAACATTTTCGCAATTATGGGCGGCTATAATGGCAGCATGGCTCGAAATTTCTGTAGGGGACTTCCAGCGACTTTTTGAGTATGGCCGGACGGTGTGGCCGAGCGGTTCTGGGCGCTTCAGTCCGGAACCGCGCGACTGCTACGGTGGCAGGTTCGAATCCTGCCTCGGGCATGGATGTGTGTGATGTCCTTAAGTTAGTTAGGTTGAAGTAGTTCTAAGTTCTAGGGGACTGATGACCTCCAATATTAAGTCCCATAGTGCTCAGAGCTACTTTTGAGTCCATGCCACGTAAAGATGCTCCACTAAGCCACGCAAGAGGAGGTCTGAAATGATATGGGGAGGCATCCCCATGACTTTTCTCACCTCAGGGTATACTGTATTATGTTATTCAAAGATGCTCACCACATTCTTGTTCTCACTGAATTTAAAACAGTATATAGAATCAGTATATCTAAATTTTGTTTGGGGCTATGTTAGGGTGTTCCTTCGTCCTGTTTTTCCCGGGACAGATCGATTTTTTCCCCAAAATGTCCTGTTGTCCCAAAAGTTTTATTTTTGGAACCTTCAAATGTTCCACTTTTTTGTGATTTCGCTTGGCTAAAGTAATTCGCTGCTCTCGCATATATGCTATGAATCGCCACTTGTGCAGCTTGCTTTACAATCATCGTTTACTTAATGTTAATGTTTTGCACTGGTAGTAGTTCAAATTCATGGTAACTTGTATTTTTGGTTGGTTTAGATGGCAAGAAATTCCTAGATAGCAAGAATTTCCTTTTCCACTGTGGTAAGCAGTCTGAAGAAATTTTAGTGGATACATGACGAGTCTAAATGTATGCAATCACTGTTTCATCACGGCAAAAAGAAAGTGCAATTCTGACAGCAAGTGTAAATTGAGTTTTCTTTTATCACTGGAAGTGGAGAAACTGCAGAATGTGTGGGTGTTTTCCTTAGCGAACTCCTGAAAGCTGTCAGACACACTCTAGTGGGGTACCACATGCTCCTTTTTATTGAAAGATGTGAAATGAAGAAAGACTCCTTGATAAAAAACAGAAAAGTGAAAAGTATGTTGAGAGTACAGGAGAATAAGTATAAAAAGTTATTTGGGACGATGTGAGTGCATGATGCAAAGGTAAACTTCTGTTCCATTTAATTTTGTCAGTACAGCTTGTGTGGTATCACCTAAAGATCATGGCACCAAGGCAAAGCTGCCAACCAGCGCACATCGATACCACAGCTATTAGTGACGTTCCACTGCAATCCACAGTGACGAGTGGGAGAAACTGAAGATGACACACCCTCAGCACAGCAGTGCCCTCGCACAGAGGTCAATATGGAGCTTTGTCATAGTTTTCGAGCTCAGCTGAAATAATCAGCATCACCGACTAAGACTAAAGAGTTATTCGAGATTCATATGGAAATGTACTTTTGTAAATTTTGCAGGCCACTCTCCATTTCTCTTATGAGGATCTTCCTTTTGATTGTGTTCTTTCGTTTGGATGTTTTGTAGAGTCAAATTTAGATGGTTTGGTTAAATAATGAGGCAGACTGACGAAAATACTTAGCATTATGCCATCTCTTAATTTTGGCCGAACTCTTAGGACTTCTGCTTGTTTCTTAGCTATCTTTAAACGTATCAAAGTTTATTATATCTTCTTCCCTGAAATCCTTAGCACAGATTACAAATCTCTTGGACGGGGGTGGTGTGTGTCTATATTTGTTGGGATGCAGAATGTTGTGAGGTATCTTTTATCGCCACTGGAAAGGAAATTGATTGAACATCCTAGACAAAAAATGGCTCAAATGGCCGCACAAATGTGGATGATGAACAACGGAGTGGGCGTCCTTCGATCGTTAATGAAAGTTTGGTGCAGGAAGTGGACAATAAGGTGAGAGAAAACAGACACTTTGCGATTTCCTCCTTGTGGGATGACTTTCCTAATGTTTCTCGTAGTGTTTTGTATGGCATTGTGACTGAGCACTTGAATTATCAAAAATTTTGCGCACGTTTGGTACCGAAAATGTTGACGGATGTGCACAAAACCAAACCTTTATAAAGTGCATTGACTTTCCTTGAGCGGTACCACAACGACGGTGATGATTTCTATAGCCAAACTGTTATGGGCGATGAGACATAGGTGGCCTACGACACACCAGAATCAAAGCAACGATCCATGAAAGTTGACGAAGGGCATCGTTTTGCTGCAAGACAATGCCTGTCCGCATGTGGCGAATCAGACCAAAAATCTCATCACATATTTTCGATGGGAAACTCTAGATTATCCTCCGTACAGCCCAGATCTTGCGCCCAGTAATTACCATCTGTTCCTGCACTTGAAGAAACACCTGGGCGGTCAGCGTCTTCAAGACGATGATGAAATCAAAACAGTGGTGATGCAGTGGTCAACAAGTCAGGCAGCATACTTCTATGTATCATGTGATTATGTCTGTAATCCAAACACTTTAATAGAAGGAATCATTTTGATTCATCAATATCTATTTATAGGTGTTATAACACCTTAAGTAATATTCAGGGTCATCATGTTTGTAATATATTATGTCAGAATGAATGGATGTTATAATCTGAATCCAAGAGTTTAGTTAACAAATTTTTGCAAAGAGAAAAGGCTCTTTAGAAATTTCATACCTTGGAATATTTGATGGAGACAAGTTTTATCACTTAGTGAAACATAATGTCCAGTTGGGGTCCATATCATGTTCATTATCAGAGTTTAGGATGGGATGGACTATGGTCTGGCAATGTGAGTGAAAAGATAAAGGTTGATTTTTGTCTTTATTGGAAAAAGGTGACTACAATGCAGGTGCATATACATTATCTAGTATAAGGTGATTTTCTGTGAACCCAGTGATATCATAGAGACATTGTGACTATGATCATAGTAAAGTGTCCCCGCTGAGTCGAACTTTATCGTAGATAGAATGTAATGTAAATATCATAATTGCAATATTCTCTGTAACCTTAACTCTCTAAGGATTGGGGGTTTAATATGTCTAACCATTCTTGAAGTTATTCTATAGGTGTGCTGTTAAGTTGGCTTTGTCACTCCAGCTCTTTTTATGTCCCATGGGTCCGAAAGCATTCTGCATGCCCTGACCTCTTCCATATTCTGCCCTAAGGTCTCATTAACTGGCCCTTCAACAAAATTGAACATGGGGTTTTCTACCAGCCTACAAGTATGACATGTAACTACCATAATACACAGGTTTCTGTAAGAGCATGCAAAAATGTAATAGGAAGGGAACCTGGGATCTGAGAAGACAACTTCAGGAGATAATAAGAATGAAATCACATTACTGTGTTCTTTTTTATTTACATTAATTACAGTTAACTGCAAATGCCATCATTAACCCAATGATCATACCATTTGTATTGTATCTTACAAAATGTGCTGAAAATGACAGCCATCAGCCTCAATGCGAGCACGACATCTGACACACCCTGACAATTATCCTTGGCCATGCGGGATTAGCCGAGCGGTCTAAGACGCTACAGTCATGGATTGTGCGGCTAGTCCCGGCAGAGGTTAGAGTCCTTCCTCGGGCATGGGTGTGTGTTTTTGTCCTTAGGATAATTTAGTTAAGTAGTGTGTAAGCTTAGGGACTGATGACCTTAGCAGTTAAGTCCCATAAGATAAAATCCGTGGTGTTCCGAATCACATCACACTCAGCTACAATTCTGGCAACTAATTCCATCTCTGTATGCTCTGGGGTCACATACACAAATTGCTTTAGATATCCCCATAGGAAATTAAGGGGATTCAGATACCATGACCTCGGAGGGAATGGAATGGGACGTCCCCTTCCCATCCAGCGACCAGGAAATACAACTTTAAGTAGTTGCACACTAAACTGAGGCAGTGCACCAACATGCTGTATCCACTTCCTCTTATAAACAGCCAAGGATATGTTCTCAAACAACTCAGCTAGAACTCTTTCCACAAACCTCATGCACGGGTGGCCAATCAGACAGCTAGGTAGAAGGTATGGCTCATCCTCCTTGTTTCCTTGCGGGAAATAAAGAATGCACACGTAAATAAACAGCACAATACATGTAAACTTGTAACATGTTAGTTGTAAATAAGCTGGAAAATGGTAATGCCAGACGAAGTGAGAGACAAGTTAACTCCCATATCTCCTTAAGCTGGCTTCAATGACCTCAAGTTCCCTACCTCAAACTGTTCAGTGGAGCATCCTCCATGTCCTGTTAAATTTTTGTACACTCTTATGGAAACATCCTGTATTAGTGCAGTGTCAAGATATTCAGCCTGAGGCATCAGGTTAGGAACAAAAGTCTGCCAGGTAATGTATCTTGTTTTAATTACCACATTAGCATAAGAACTGGGCAGTGGTCTGCAGGTCATATTACCCAATTCCACACAGCTTCACACTTCCACAAAGTAACTGACAGCAAGATAGGCTCCTTCCTCGTGTGCTGACTAATAGCATCCAATTATGTTGTCAGTTTGTTAGTGTAATGAGGCAAACCTCTCGTTGCTCGCAGAGTGTCCTAGCTAGAGAGGTGAATACTTCTGCATCTTCATAGAACAGATTAAAGAGTGAACTTGAACAAAGACGCAATGGTCTTTACTCTGTCCATTCCAGCTGCTTATTGTTTGCATGTGGATTAGGTCATATTGAAGTGTTCATCTGCAGTCTTCATGAAATTTAATTGCTTGTATTGCATTGTCTATTAGTCCATCTGTCTGTGCCTCGTTGTCTTCAGAGGTATCCCAAAAAATTGCCCTCGCTGAAACTGAATAGACATAGAGTAACATTCGTGAGAGAATTAATAGTGACAGTCCTCCCTTGGAATAGGTCTTCATATCTCTCTGAAACATCATAGCAACCTATCATTACTGTTTCTGTAATGTCCCTCCATCTAATTCTGATCTTAAGCAGCTAAGAGCTTTTGTTGTTCTCTAGTCATTGTGCAGGGTGCGATCAGAGCTGTCTGCTTGTGCGATGGCTTATAATTAGAACATTCCCTCTGGCATCAGGTCTTGTCAGGTGCTTTACATTGCTTAATATGTGCTCCATGCTATGGTTGCAGACAACCCCCAGTAATATGATAGTGGTATACCACACCTGTGAGTATCCTAGTGCCAACAGCTCCAGGCCAAGTTTTCCTTACTGTGGCACCTGGCTTAGTATTTTCATTCTTTTCTGTCACATCAGGTTGTTAGTTGTCTACACTTTCATACATCATATCTTACAAACACCCTGAGAAACCCTAGATGCATTTTGATGAGCATACAGCAGTTTGTTAGGACTGCATTTATCCTTTCTTTAAACAAGATTTGGAGTGCCTTACTAGGGTATACTAGCCTCCAGTTTCGTCACATCCCCTGTATCTATGTGCCATTCACGTAAGTTTTCAGAAAACTGTATTTATTTATTTATTTATTTATCCTTTGACAAAGTACATTGTATGGATCAAGATATATTTTCATTTCATGAACCGGCAGGTACATAGTATTTACTGTCTGTTTAACAAAAATGTAGTTTATTAAAAATTTATTCTAGGGCTATTTCATATTAAATTAGGTTTTGTACAATTTTTTTTGTGGTACAATAATGGTATTGCAATTGTTTTGAACTGTAGTGCACATAAATTCATTTACACTGTCATAAGTTTTCTATTAGAAAATTTTTGAGACATTTTTTGAAAATATTTTTGTTTATTTCAAGAATGGAGTTTTTCAAGGGCTTTTGGTCAAGCGTATGATGGCTTCTTTTTTTGAATTTTGTGGTGTGTGTAGGCTCATGGAAGAGGTTTCGTTTCCTTCTGTCATGGTTGGATTGATTGATTGATTTGTATTGTTGTAGAGACCTCAGAGATCATCTGAGGCATTACAAAAGTCAATATTACACAGTATAAATGTTACACAAATAATTACAAAAATAAGAAAAATATTACACAATATAAATATTACACAAATACAAAACAGAGAAACTTCTGGTACAAATTGATATTGCATAGTAAATTTAGTCAATTACAGACTTGCTCCTATATAAAAGCATATAAAAACTGATCACAAAGTGTAATCATACCATTTTCTTTGCTTCCCTTAAAAATTCATCAGTTTCATAAATGCTGAGCTCAAGAAAAATTTTGTTTACTTTTTCTTTGAATTGGAAGATCCCTGATATGTTGGGGTATGGCGTTAAAAAATTTTATGGACTTGTATAAAAAGCACGTGTGTGTGTGTGTGTGTGTTTTTAGTTACATCGGAAAGAAACTAGGTCCTGCTTGTTTCTTGTGTTATAATTATGTCACATGTCATACTGTTGATAACTTGGATAGTTTTACTTAATACGCATTACACACTGTGGTATAAATATTGATGGCAGGGTCATAATCTGTAATTTTTTAAAGCTTGGCCTACAGTGAGCTCTGGGTGCCAAGCTACATATCAGCCTTATTGCCTTCTTTTGTAGTTTTGAAGACATTAGCTGCCTTGCTTTGATGTCCCCACAGTACTGTACCATAGGAAATGTGACTGTATATTAAAGCAAAATAAACCACTTTAAGCACTGGCACGTTTAGATAAAGACACAGCTTCCTTAGAGCAAATATTCCTTTGCTAATGCTGCTTCCCACTTTGTCCATATGGCTACCTCAGGAACCCCCCCATGAACCATGGACCTTGCCATTGGTGGGGAGGCTTGCATGCCTCAGCGATACGGATAGCCGTACCGTAGGTACAACCACAACGGAGGGGTATCTGTTGAGAGGCCAGACAAACGTGTGATCCTGAAGAGGGGCAGCAGCCTTTTCAGTAGTTGCAAGGGCAACAGTCTGGATGATTGACTGATCTGGCCTTGTAACAATAACCGAAACGGCCTTGCTGTGCTGGTACTGCAAACGGCTGAAAGCAAGGGGAAACTACGGCCGTAATTTTTCCCGAGGGCATGCAGCTTTACTGTATGATTAAATGATGATGGCGTCCTCTTGGGTAAAATATTCCGGAGGTAAAATAGTCCCCCATTCGGATCTCCGGGTGGAGACTACTCAAGGGGATGTCGTTAACAGGAGAAAGAAAACTGGCGTTCTACGGATCGGAGTGTGGAATGTCAGATCCCGTAATTGGGCAGGTAGGTTAGAAAATTTAAAAAGGGAAATGGATAGGTTAAAGTTAGATATAGTGGGAATTAGTGAAGTTCGGTGGCAGGAGGAACAAGACTTCTGGTCAGGTGACTACAGGGTTATAAACACAAAGTCAAATAGGGGTAATGCAGGAGTAGGTTTAATAATGAATAGGAAAATAGGAATGCGGGTAAGCTACTACAAACAACATAGTGAACGTATTATTGTGGCCAAGATAGATACGAAGCATATGAAGCCCACACCTACTACAGTAGTACAAGTTTATATGCCAACTAGCTCTGCAGATGACGAAAAAATTGAAGAAATGTATGATGAAATAAAAGAAATTATTCAGATAGTGAAGGGAGACGAAAATTTAATAGTCATGTGTGACTAGAATTCGAGTGTAGGAAAAGGGAGAGAAGGAAATGTAGTAGGTGAATATGGATTGGGGCTAAGAAATGAAAGAGGAAGCCGCCTGGTAGAATTTTGCACAGAGCACAACTTAATCATAGCTAACACTTGGTTTAAGAATCATGATAGAAGGTTGTATGCATGGAAGAACCCTGGAGATACTAAAAGGTATTAGATAGATTATATAATGGTAAGACAGAGATTTAGGAACCAGGTTTTAAATTGTAAGACATTTCCAGGGGCAGATGTGGACTCTGACCACAATCTATTGGTTATGACCTGTAGATTAAAACTGAAGAAACTGCAAAAAGGTGGGAATTTAAGGAGATGGGACCTGGATAAACTGAAAGAACCAGAGGTTGTACAGAGTTTCAGGGAGAGCATAAGGGAACAATTGACAGGAATGGGGGAAGGAAATACAGTAGAAGAAGAATGGGTAGCTTTGAGGGATGAAGTAGTGAAGGCAGCAGAGGATCAAGTAGGTAAAAAGACGAGGGCTAGTAGAAATCCTTGGGTAACAGAAGAAATATTGAATTTAATTGATGAAAGGAGAAAATATAAAAATGCAGTAAATGAAGCAGGCAAAAAGGAATACAAACGTCTCAAAAATGAGATCGACAGGAAGTGCAAAATGGCTAAGCAGGGATGGCTAGAGGACAAATGTAAGGATGTAGAGGCTTATCTCACTAGGGGTAAGATAGATACTGCCTACAGGAAAATTAAAGAGACCTTTGGAGATAAGAGAACCACTTGTATGAACATCAAGAGCTCAGATGCAAACCCAGTCCTAAGCAAAGAAGGGAAAGCAGAAAGGTGGAAGGAGTATATAGAGGGTCTATTCAAGGGCGATGTACTTGAGGACAATATTATCGAAATGGTAGAGGATGTAGATGAAGATGAAATGGGAGATAAGATACTGCGTGAAGAGTTTGACAGAGCACTGAAAGACCTGAGCCGAAACAAGGCCCCCGGAGTAGACAACATTCCCCTGGAACTACTGATGGCCTTGGGAGAGCCAGTCCTGACAAAACTCTACCATCTGGTGAGCAAAATGTATGAAACAGGCGAAATACCCTCAGACTTCAAGAAGAATATAATAATCCCAATCCCAAAGAAAGCAGGTGTTGACAGATGTGAAAATTACCGAACAATCAGTTTAATAAGCCACAGCTGCAAAATACTAACACGTATTCTTTACAGACGAATGGAAAAACTAGTAGAAGCCAACCTCGGGGAAGATCAGTTTGGATTCCGTAGAAATACTGGAACACGTGAGGCAATACTGACCTTACGACTTACCTTAGAAGAAAGATTAAGGAAAGGCAAACCTACGTTTGTAGCATTTGTAGACTTAGAGAAAGCTTTTGACAATGTTGACTGGAATACTCTCTTTCACATTCTAAAGGTGGCAGGGGTAAAATACACTGAGCGAAAGGCTATTTACAATTTTTACAGAAACCAGATGGCAGTTATAAGAGTCGAGGGACATGAAAGGGAAGCAGTGGTTGGGAAGGGAGTAAGACAGGGTTGTAGCCTCTCCCCGATGTTATTCAATCTTTATATTGAGCAAGCAGTAAAGGATACAAAAGAAAAATTCGGAGTAGGTATTAAAATCCGTGGAGAAGAAATAAAAACTTTGAGGTTCGCCGATGACATTGTAATTCTGTCAGAGACAGCAAAGGACTTGGAAGAGCAGTTGAACGGAATGGATGGTGTCGTGAAGGGAGGATATAAGATGAACATCAACAAAAGCAAAACTAGGATAATGGAATGTAGTCGAATAAAGTCGGTTGATGTTGAGGGTATTAGATTAGGAAATGAGACACTTAAAGTAGTAAAGGAATTTTGCTATTTGGGGAGCAAAATAACTGATGATGGTCGAAGTAGAGAGGATATAAAATGTAGACTGGCAATGCAAGGAAAGCGTTTCTGAAGAAGAGAAATTTGTTAACATCGAGTATAGATTTAAGTGTCAGGAAGTCATTTCTGAAAGTATTTGTATGGAGTGTAGCCATGTATGGAAGTGAAACATGGACGGTAAATAGTTTGGACAAGAAGAGAATAGAAGCTTTCGAAATGTGGTGCTACAGAAGAATGCTGAAGATTAGATGGGTAGATCACATAACTAATGAGGAAGTATTGAATAGGATTGGGGAGACGAGAATTTTGTGGCACAACTTGACCAGAAGAAGGGATCGTTTGGTAGGACATGTTCTGAGACATCAAGGGATCACCAATTTAGTATTGGAGGGCAGCGTGGAGGGTAAAAATCGTAGGGGGAGACCAAGAGATGAATACACTAAGCAGATTCAGAAGGATGTAGGTTGCAGTAGGTACTGGGAGATGAAGAAGCTTGCACAGGAGAGCTGCATCAAACCAGTCTCAGGACTGAAGACAACAACAACAACCACAACCTCAGGATAATTTTGAATCAACTGAAATACCAAGGAAATTAACAGCATTTGAGCTCTGCTCAAGTTCAGTGTTATTATTCCATGATACATACAGGTCTCTTTTCCCCAACAGGTAATTAGCTTTACGCCAATTTTCAACTTTGACAGTGCACTGGTCTGCTTCATATTTCACCTTCTGTGCTGTTTCTGCAGTTATACAGACCGCAAGATCATCTGCAAATAAGTTGTGTGTTGTTATCTCTAGTATCGGGAGAATATTTGAATTTTGGCCAACAGAGGAGTTCATATAGGTATATAATGGGTAATGTTAGTATTTTGAGAGCTTTAAATGCTGGTTTACATGAAACTTTCCATTTAAGGTTGGCTATCATTCTTATGGCTCTTTTTTTGTAATTTAAATGTTTTATTGTATGTTTGTTTTTGAGGTATCTCCCCGCAGTTATGCCGTAACTTAATGTCATATGAATTAATGCATAGCATATTGTTTTCATAATGCCCGTCTCGCATCGGGCGCTCCATTCGCGGTCCGTACCTGCCTGGTGCTGCTTGTAAGGTGTTGTCTCTTCCCTGGTGCTCAGACGGTCGTCCGTGCCCAGCTCGTCCATCATTTGCAGTCGTGGCGGCTGTCAGAGACCCATCCAATGTCGGGAGTTGCGTTCGCGGTGCGCGGCCACCTTTCGCTACTCCTGTGGTGTTATTACTTCTTGAGGAGTTTCTTGGTTCCTGGGCCCTGATAAGCTCCAGCGTCAGACTCCACGCCAAGCTGAGCTGGTAACTGCTGTCTCGGTTTATTAGGTTGTCTGTCACCTTGATCTCGACGACCTCCTTTATGACACTGTCCCAAAATCTTGGCATCTGTGTCACAATTTTGGTGTTGTTGTAGTCCATTGAGTGACTGAGCTCCAGACAGTGCTCCGCTATGGAAGATTTGGTTGCCTGTCCGAGTCTGGTGTGCCTCTGGTGTTCCTTGCACCTGACATCCACCGTCCTGGTTGTCTGGCCAATGTATGACTTCCCACACTGGCACAGGATGTTGTAAATGCCTGGTTTACATAGCCCCAGGTCGTCCTTTACACTCCCTAGCATTGTCCCAATTTTGGAGGGTGGACAGAAGATACTCTGTATATCATATTCTGAAAGAAGTCTGCTGATCTTTGCAGAAATAGGTCCAGCTTATGGCAGGTATGCCACATTCTCCTCCTCCTCTGGCTCCTCTTCTGTATGTTGTGGTTGGCTGGTATTTTGGTAATATTGTTGTTCAGGTTTAATTCAGTAAATCTTTGGATAACATTATTTACTTCTACATTGGCTTTTATTTCTAGCTTTTCTGTGTCTTTACCCATGAACAGTAGAGTTGTCATCTGCGTAGTTAACTATACTACCATACCTAATCATTTTGTGGCGGCGTTCGTAGCGACAAACACTTCGCTGTAGAAACGGCTTACGAAGTCACCACCACACTTTTAATAGCGGCCGACCGGTCCGCTGGAACAGTGAACAGAAAGATGAAAACCCAAACACTCTGATTAAATAAAAGTCGGTACTTATCTTTATTAACGAAGATACAGAAACACAGTAGTGAACTCCGTGTCTACAGAAATCTGTCTAGTTCGAGTTGGAGCGGCTAGGTCAGCGTCGGCTGACGACAGACAACAACTCTGCTGCGATGAACACACAACTGACAAGCAAGTACACAAATCGGTGGCGAGTATACAACTGAGCGGCGAATACAGAACTGTCCTAGCGCTCGCGACTCCAGCGCTTAAGAAGCCAGAAGCCAGCGGTGGCGCGCGCAGACTTGCAGCGATTTCCTGTATCGCTGGTGCTGCTTATGCGGACGGCGTCCGGACTTTGATGCTGCCAACATTTTGGCAGCGGGCTCGGTTGGCATTACTGGCTAGGATATAACACTCCTCCCCCCAAATCGCCGCACCGTCGTGGAATAATGACGTGGCGAGCGTCGACGGCGGGGGAGGGGTCTGGCCGCAGGCGTAGCAGAAGAGACCGGGGCGGAGACTGTTGTCGGTGGCAGTCCCCGGTCCGCACCCCAGCATTGGCTGCGCGGGGCCTCGGGAAACACCGACGGAAAACCGAGGTCAGGGTGCACGCCTGTGACCACGGGCGCAGCTTCTGGTACTGGATGCGACGGGGCGTCGAGACCCACGAAGAGAGGCAGCGTCTCCTGACGCTGCATCGACGGCTGCTGCGTGGGCGCCGGACAAGGCGCTGCGGTGTCATACTCCTTGGGGGTGTCCAAGGAAAGCGGCTGCAGGACAGGCTGCACAGCCACCGCTTGGGATGGCGGCCTGGCTGAGGGGTCGACGTCCATCTGCTCCGAAGGCGGTGGCGACTGAAGAGGGACCGCAGGCGCCGGAGCGACCACCTGGGGCGCTCCCAGATGACGCTGCGCGGGAGGCATCAACGGGACGGGCTGTCGGCGTGGTAGCGGCGACGGCTGCTGCTGCTGCCCTGGTGGTGGCAGCGAAGTCGGAAGGCGCGGCTGGAACCCGCCGCGGACCAAATCTGTGGACAAAGAACGAGCGGCAGAATCCGGGCGGCCAGCGCGGCGCAACTGGTTCTGATGCCTCTTGTGCACCCCAGTAGCACCTTGAACAGTATAAAAACCGCGACCCTGGACACTTATCACGGTGCCTCGTTCCCAACGACGGCGACCGTGATAAACTCTGAAAAAAACGGCGTCGTTGCGCTGAAAACGCGTGCGATGCTCAGAAGCGGCGGGTCGATCCGGGGGGTGCAACAACCGTAGTAGGGTGCGATGACGACGGCCGTGGAGAAGCTCCGCAGGCGAAGGGCCGTCGCGTGGCGTGGTCCGGTACGACGACAGGAACGTGATGAGGGCCTGCTGACGAGAGTGCATAGCACGAAGGCGGTCCATATGATCCTTGAATGTGCGTACAAAACGTTCCGCTGCACCATTCGATTGAGGGTGGAACGGCGGAGTAAGAACATGGCGAATGCCATTGGCAGAACAAAAACTTTCAAATTCAGCAGAGGTAAATTGTGGACCATTGTCAGACACTAAAACTTCTGGAAGACCCTCAATACAAAAAATTGAAGTCAACGCCTGTATAGTTTATGCAGACGTTGTAGACTGCATGGGCACAACAAACAGAAAATTACTAAATGCATCTATCACGATGAGCCAACGAGAATTCCAAAATGGACCAGCGAAATCAATATGGACTCGCTGCCAGGGACTGGCTGGGCGTGCCCACTCAAAATAGCGTTGAGGCGGAGCATCTTGGTGTTCGGCACACGTGGAACAATCTGTAGACATCTGTGTAATCTGCTTATCAATGCCGATCCATGTACAATGACGGCGGGCAAGCTGCTTGGTGCGGACCACTCCCCAATGACCTTGATGCAACAAGTCGAGGACCTTGGATTGGAGCACTTGGGGAACCACTACACGAAGCTGGTTATTCTCGGTGCGTAACAGCAAAACTCCTTGTGAAACAGACAACAGATGACGTTGCGGATAATAGCGACGAACCACAGGATCCGATATATCCTTTGCCTTGGACGGCCAACCACGTTGAACAAAACTTAATAGTAAACTCAGATGAGGATCCGTAGCTGTCTCACGTGCCACCTGACGATAATCAATCGGAAAATCCCGGAGGGATTGATGCTTATCGGCGTCAACTGATGGCAAGAGTCTTCAGAGGAATCGAAGACATTATCCGCAGCAATTGGCAATCTAGAAAGCGCATCAGCGTTTGCATGCCGAGCTGTAGGGCGATACTTAGGAACAGATTTAATTCAATGAGTGTGAGGAGGATTTGCTGTTCATAACGCAACATTAAATCGATTCTTTACATTTCATTTTGTATTATCATTTATTATTGCAGCTATGGCAGCAATTCACTTATTCTTCCTCAATCAAACAGGATCTAATAACCCATTAGGGCTAAACGGAGATATCGAAAAAATTCCATTTCACCCATACTTCACTTTCAAGGATTCTATCAGATCTGAAATAATAACATCGTTATTAATTATATTATGTATAATTAACCCCTAACTTCTAGTAGACCCAGATAATTTTGTACCCGCCAATCCATTAGCAACACCTGTTGACGACATTCAACCAGAATGATATTTCCCATTTGCATATGCAATTCTACAATCAATTCCAAAGAAGTTAGGAGGTGTTCTTGCACTATTCTTATCAATTAGAATCTTAATAATTTTACCATTCTATAACAAAACACCACTCCGAGGTTTCCAATTTTATTCTATCGATCAGATCCTATTCTGAATTATAGTAGTTGTTGTATGTTTATTAACATGAATTGGTAAACGACCAGTTGAAGAACCTTATACCATAACAGGACAAAACTTAACGATTATCTACTTTACATACTTCTTAGTTATTGTCCATGTTACAAATGCATGAGATAAGCTAATTAAGGAATAAATAAGTTAATTAGCTTGGGAAAAGCATATGTTTTGAAAACATACAACTAAAAGATTAACACTTCTATTAACTTTTCTTAAAAAATTACACTAAATAAATGAGATAAATAAAATCTTTAAACCAACAAAGAAAATAAAAAATTTAAAGATAAAAGTAAAGAACTTATTCAAGCTAAGTATATCAACTTATCATAATGCAACTGTGGTAAAGTACCTCGAACCCAAATAAAACCAAAAGATATAATAGCAAGCTTAATAACAAATATAAAAGAATAAAAATCACATCCTAAAAATTTAAAGCTAACAATATTCTTATAAAAACAAGTGTAGCACACTCAGCTAAATAAATTAAAGTAACACCACCTGCACCATATTTGATATTAAAACCTGAAACTAACTCAGACTCACCTTCAGCAAAATCAAAAGGGGTACAATTAGTCTTGGTGAAACAAGAAGCAAAACAAGCTAAAGCTAAGAGACGAGAAATAATAATAAATCAGCAATAAAGCTGATAATTTATAAAATCAAACATGTTAAAAATTCCCAATTAAAATAATTAAAGACAATAAAATCGAAGCTAAACTAACTTCATATGAAATTGTTTGAGCAACAGAACGGAGGGAGCCTAATAAAGAATAATTGAATTAGAAGATCATCCAGCAATTATAACAGTATAAACACCTAATTTAGTACACCATAAAAAAACAAAAACCAATAAGAAAAAAACATTTGAGTTAAGTAAGGGAAAACTACTCGAACAGCCAAAGAAATCATTAAATTAAAAACAGGAGAAAAATAATAAAGCAAATAATTAGATATAATAGGAATAAGCTGCTCCTTACTTAATAGCATCACTAAAGGGCTGTAGAATCCCTACAAATCCTACTTTATTTGGACCCTTACGAATCAGAATATAACCTAAAACCTTTCAGTCCAACAAAGTTAAAAAAGCAACACTAACTAAAACACAAATAACTAATAAAAGAAAATTTAAAATAAACATAAATAAATCAAAGTATCAATGCTATCTGTAGAAAAATCTACATAAATTAATTCTAAATTGAACACAATAACCTGTCAAAATAGTAAATTAATTAATATTAATAAATATATTTAAAAATATTTTAACCATATGGTCTTTTCGTACTAATATGGATTAATAGTCTTAGGATAGAAACCGACCTGGCTCATGGTCTGTCTAAACTCAGATCATGTAAGAATTAAAAGTCGAAGAGACCTAATTACTGGGTTCCTACACCCAAAATTTTTCTTAATCCAGCATCGAGGTCGCAATCTGCTTTGTCGATATGAGCTCTCAAAAACAAGTACGCTGTTATCTCTAAGGTAACATAATCTTATGATCATAAATTATGGATCAAAACAACAAACATAGATCAATGATATAATAATGAAGAGTTTATTTATTCTTCATATCACCCCAACAAAACATCATTAAATATAGAAAGACAAAAAAAACCATATAAAAGGCAAATGTTAAGCTCTATAGGGCCTTCTCGTCCTAAAGAAGAATTTAACCCTTATGACCCAAAAGTTAAATTCAAAAATTTATTAAGAGACAGTTGATTTCTCGTAAAGTCATTCATTCCAGCCACTAATTAACAGACAAATGATTATGCTATCTTCACACGGTCAAAATACCAGGACTCTTTAAAAATGCGCTCAGTGAGCAGGCCAGACCTCAAAATATTTTCAAGAGGACATGTTATTGATAAACAGGCGAAAATCCATTTTGCCTAGTTCCTCATAAGAAATTTACAACTTAAAAATTTTACGCAAATAAATATACTAATTCTATCATTATTACAATGATTTAAAAATTAAATCAATAATCTTAATAAAAACCTAAAATAGTTATAAAATCAAAATATAAAATAGTGAACTAAAATGTAATCTTAAAGATAGCTTAAAGCTTACTATTATATTTAAAAAAATAATTTATAGGTTCAAAACTTCAAAGCTTATCCCTTAAAAAATAAATAAGTTAATATTTATAGTGGAAAAATTAAATAAAAACAACTAACTAAAAAAAACTTAAATTATTTCTTAAGAAACGAGATATCTTAGGAAACGATTAACATCTCATTTTTATAAATACTTTAATAATAATTATGATACATTAACAATAAATTATTTATAAATCAATCCAAATCGAGACAAGTAAAATAAATACTAAAAAGCCTGATACAAAACGTACAATAATTAAAATCTACTTTAAAAAATTTAAAATAATATTTCATAAAACATTTACATGGCCAATATACTATAATTTTAAAAATCAATTCTATATAATATACTAAGACAAAACCAACAAAATTATTTATATTAAATAATTAAATGAACAAAAAATTAATATAACAAAATAAGTAATCAAGACATCCTGTTTGGCACAGAAAAATTTTCTGTGTAAGTGAAACACTTTACTAATAAGTTATAACTTGAACCTCTTCCTAGATACACTTTCCAGTACATCTACTATGTTATGACTTACCTGATCTACATTGAAGCTACTTTAAAATAATCCAAATAGAATAATCAATAATGATAGCGACAGGCGATGTGTACACACCTCAGACCCAATAACACTTAAATTAAATAAATCAAACTACTATCAACTCCACCTTCATCAACAGTATTTCACCATCAAATCCGTTATAAACAAAAATCAATTGCAACCCACCTCCTCTTAACTATAAGCTGCACCTTGACCTCATATATTTTATAATTATAAATCTTGAGAATTATAACTGTAAAAAGATTCTCTGATAACAGAGATATCCAAACAAATAAATTAAGTAAAGTAAATCGGTATTATCAATCATGGGGTAGGTTCCTCTGAATGGAATGAGAAGCTGCCAAATTCTTGGGGTTTAAAGACCTTAACTAATAGTACCCTATTAAATATAATTAACAATTAAAATAAAAGGGTATCTAATCATAGTTTATTATTTAAATTTCAAAGACTCATAAAAAGAGTGACAAATAAATTTTAACATTTCACCTTAAAAATTTATATTTTGACCCTAATAATATAAACAACTGTTTAAACGAATAAAATTCACTTGTATCAATCATATACCCACGGCTGATGCCACGAATTATGCCAGTACTAAATCAATTGCTATATCAAAAATCACTTGATAATTAAATCAAATTACGGTAAAAAGATCATTTAGTTCAACACAACTTACATATAATACAAAGAAAAAGTGCATAAAGAAGCAAGAATAAAACCTTTACAAACAAAAAATAAATAAATTTAAAAATTAATCAAAATAGGAAAAAAGAAAAGATACAAATATTTAAAGAAAAAGAATGAAGAAAATTACAAATAATAGCAAAAAAAGAGAAACAGACCCCCTTTCAGGACCACAACAACTTTTCTATTATATGTAAATGAAGAAAGATATGGAACACATATACCAATAAATGTATGGTATTCTTTCTTATTTAATATTTCTTTTCACTAATATTAAAGACAGATTCAATAATAGAAAAAAATTATTTGGTACAAGTATGTAAATTAATGTAATATGTTATTAATATAATATTAACTATATTAAGTTAACTTAAATATTAATTAATTAAATAATCTAATTATAGATAATTATGTATTTATTTTATGCTAATTAATATAATTATTAATATTAACATAGGATATTATACTTAATATTATTAATCTTATTTATTACATCCAATTATATTAATATTTAATATTAAGCTATGTTATTATTATATACTTATAATATAATAATTTATTTTAAGGTAGAAAGATAAGTATCTATAATCCCCAGTAAATGTATTAAAATAATCACTTAATAATAATAAAATAAACTCATAGGTATTTGCATATAATTAGATGTAATATATTAATTTAAATTATTTATTTTGTATATATTTATATATACTACACAAACTAAATATGCCTAAATCGAAACAAATTAATTCAAAATAGGCAAATCAATACACAACCTAATTTCTAAAAAAAAAATTTTAATTTATATATTAAATGAATGAAGTGCCTGATTACAGGGTTATCTTGATATGGTAAAATAAGTAAATAAGCATTTCCTTCATTAAACAAATTACAAAAGTAAACTACCTCCTTTAGTATCAAAAACTAACATGCATCATACACCTTAATTTAAAAAGGTAAGCAAATCAAGCTAATGGGTTCATACCCATTTACAGAGGTATCAATCCTCTCCTTTTTAATGACCAACAACTCTACAAAACTTCACTTCCTATCAACATTAATGATAGGAACGATTCTGTCCATTTAACCAAATTTCCGTTTTGGGGTTTGAATGGGACTTGAGATCAACTTACTTGCATTTATTCCACTTATAACGAGAAATAAAAATATAATGATAAGTGAATCATCAATTAAATATTTTATTGTCCAAGCAATAGATCTGACAATACTATTATTTTCAATTTTGTTGATTCAAATAAAGTACCCAGGAGGATGGGAAACAGAATTTATCCCCTCAAAAACAATCAGATCTAGATTATTATTAAAGACTTGAGCTGCACCCTTTCATTTCTGATTTCGAGAAGTCATAGGCGCTTCAAGCTGAACTAACTGTTTAACATTAATAACATGACAAAAAATTGCCCCAATAATGGTACTATCACATTGTATTCAACTAAGAACCTTTATTTGAACCATTATCATTTTAAGAATTGTTATTGCGGCAATAGGAGGTTTAAATCAAACATCTTTACGACAACTTCTAGCATACTCTTCAATTAGACATTTAGATCAAATAATCAGATCCTTAACAGTCATAGAAAACATCTGGGAACTATACTTTCTTATTTATTCTCTACTAAGACTAATCAAAGTCTTATTATTGAAGCAAATAAATTTATTGTTTATAAATAAGATTTATTCAGCTAGAAACATAAAAACTGAAATTAAATTCATAATATTTTATCCCTACTACCTCTAGGTGGTTTACCACCATTTCTTGGATCCCTATCAAAATGAATTGTAATACAATCATTAATAGAAAAGAACATAACAACCATTATAACTATTATAGTTGTATTAACTACAATTACACTTTATTATTACATACATATTAGATTCTCGGCTCTAATTATGTCATATACCGAAAATTCAGGATCTCCAAAGATAAAGTCTCAAAAATAGAGAATTATTCTTCCTATATCCATAATAGCTTCAACAATAGGATTGATTTCAACATCAACCCTAATCTCATTGTACTAAGGACTTAAGTTTATCAAACTAATAACCTTCAAAGTTATAATTAAAAGAATAATCTTTTAGGCCTTAGTAAAACTTAAAACCTCTAGAATTGCAGACTAGAATCATATTTGAATATAAGACCAGAGTATGGTTACAGTGCAAATGTCTCATAAGTAGATTTACAGTCTACCATCTAAAATTCAGCCATCTTACTGCAAAAATGATTATTCTCAACAAACCATAAGGACATTGGTACTTTATACTTTCTATTTGGAGCATGAGCAGGTATAGTAGGAACATCAATAACAATACTTATTCGTGCTGAACTAAGTCAACCAGGATCTCTAATTAGAGATGATCAGGTTTATAATGTTAATATTACAGCCCTTGCATTTGTAATAATTTTCTTCATAGCATTGCCTATTGTAATTTGTGGATTTGGTAATTGACTTGTACCATTAATAATTGGTGCACCAGCTATAGCATTCCCACGAATAAATAATATAAGCTTTTGATTAATACCTCCCCCATTAACCCCCCTTTTTACATCTTCTGTAGTAGATAACGGTGCTGGTACAGGATGAAAAGTTTACCACCTCTAGCAGGAGCTGTTGCACACAGGGGTGCATCTGTAGATCTAGCCACTTTTTCACTACACTTAGCAGGTGTATCATCAATTCTTGGCGCAGTAAACTTTATTACAACATCTATTAACATACGATCAGAAAGTATAACTTTAGACCAAACACCTTTATTTGTTTGGTCTGTAGCTATTACAGCCCTTCTTCTTTCACTTCCAGTTTTTGCAGGAGCTATTACTATATTATTAACAGACCGAAACCTAAATACATCATTCTTTGACCCTGTGGGAGGAGGAGATACGATTCTATATCAACACCTATTCTGATTCTTTTGGCACCCAGAAGTTTACATTCTAATTGAATCATTTGGAATGTTAGGTATAATCTATGCCATGTTATCAATTGGATTAATAGGATTTATTGTATGAGCACACCATATATTTACAGAAGGAATGGATGTTTACACACGAGCATACTTCACATCAGCAACAATAATTATTGCTGTACCTACAGGAATTATGGTATGCAGATGATTAGCTACATTGTATGGGACTAAATTCAAGTTTAATCCACCATTATTATGAGCTCTAGGGTTTATTTTCCTTATTTTCCTATTTACAATTGGTGGACTAACAGGGTTAGTACTAGCAAACTCATCACTTGACATTGTATTACATGGCACATATTATGTAGTAGCCCACTTCCATTATGTCCTATTTATAGGAGCAGTATTCGATGATACCCACTATTTACAGGATTAACTACAAACAATACATGATTAAAAAGTCAGTTCACAATTTTATTTATTGGAGTAAACTTAACATTCTTCCCTCAACACTTCTTCGGATTAGCAGGAATACCACGACAATATTCGCACTACCCAGATGCTTATACATCATGAAATGTAGTATCAAGAATTGGATCTACAATTTCTATTGCAGGAATTATTATATTCATTGTAATTATATGAGAAAGAATGATTACAAACCGAGCAAATATATTTAGAGGTAATATAAGAAGATCAACGAATGACTACAAAATAACCCACCTGCAGAACATAGTTACTCAGAATTACCATTAATCTCTAGATTCTAATATGGCAGATTAGTGCAGTAGATTGAAGCTCTACAAATAAAGGTTTGACCTTTCATTATAAAAAGCATTAATGGCAACATGATCGAATTAATCCCTTCAAGATGGAGCTTCACCATTAATGGAGCAACTATCATTCTTCCATGATCATACTATGGTCGTATTGTTATTAATTACAGTAATTCTAGGTTATGCCCTAAGTTATATGGTATTTATTGCCTATAAAAACCGAAACATACTTCATGGACATTTAATTGAAACCATCTGAACAGCATTACCAGTAATTACCCTAATTTTTATTGCTCTCCCATCACTACGACTCCTTTATTTACTTGATGATTCAGTAGATGCAATAATCACATTCAAAATAATTGGACGACAGTGGTACTGAAGAAATGAATATTCAGACTTTATAGATGTAGAATTCGACACCTACATAAGAACAAGATCAAGATTTAGAGAACGACGGCTTTCGACATTTACATGTAGATAACCGAACCATTCTGCCAATAAATACAGAAGTATGAGCATTAAGAAGAGCATCAGACGTTCTTCACTCATGAGCAGTACCTGCTTTAGGGGTTAAAATTGATGCCACACCAGGTCGACTAAATCAAGGAACATTTACAATAAACCGACCTGGACAATTTTTCGGCCAATGCTCAGAAATTTGTGGAGCAAATCACAGATTTATACCAACTGTAATTCAAAGAACTTCAGTAAATTTATTTATCAATGATTATCTAAGGAGTTAGTTGAAATGTATAACATTAGAGTGTCAATCTAAAATAACTAAACAATTAGTACACCTTGAAATATCAGATGACTGAAAGTAAGTAATGGACTCTTAAATCAAACAATAGTAAATTAACTACTACTTCTGATGGGGAAATTTAATCTAAATGCCTCAAATATCTCCTCTCATATGATTCTCCCTATTCATTATATTTTCAGTTACCTTATTCCTACTCAATCAAATAAACTTTTTCTCATTTAAACCTAACCTCAGTAAAAGAGCAGAAGAATTAAGATAAAAAAATAAATTGAAAATGATAACAAATTTATTCTCAACATTTGATCCACCAACTAATATCTTCAACTTGTCATTAAATTGAACTAGAACATTCTTAGGACTATTATTAATCCCATCAAAGTTCTCACTTACACCATCAAGGATTAATATTATCTGAAATAAATAAAACTTAGCTTCACACAACAATTTTAAAACATTACTAGGACCAAAATTATTTAATTGAACAACATTCATCTTCATCTCAATCTTTATTATAATATTTAATAATTTTATAGGACTATTCCCTTACATTTTTACTAGAACAAGCCATTTAGCATTAACATTTGCAATCGCTCTGCCTATATGATTAAGATTTATATTATTTGGATGAATTAATAAATTTAATTTCACTACTAATTATTGGACAAATACTTCTATTAATTCTAGAATCAGCAGTAGCTATAATTCAAGCTTATGTTTTCTCAATTTTAAGAACTTTATATTCTAGAGAAGTATACTAAACCTATGTCAACAACTCACTCAAATCAGCCATTCCTTGACCACTAACAGGAGCAATTGGAGCAATAGTCCTAGTATCAGGATTAAAAAATGATTCCACCTATTTAACATTAATTTATTTATAATTGGATTTGGAATTACCTTATTAACTATAATTCGATGGTGATGAGATGTAGTACGGGAAGGAACCTATCAAGGATTACATACAGGATTTGCATCAACTGGATTAAGATGAGATATAATTCTATTTATTGCATCAGAAATGTTGTTCTTTGTATCATTCTTCTGAGCCTTCTTTAGAAGAACACTAGCACTAACAATTGAGCTGGGAATATTATGACCCCCAATAGGAATTCAACCTTTTAATCCTATACAAATTCCATTACTTAATACAGCTATTTTTAGCCTCAGGAGTAACTGTAACATGAGCACATCACAGTTTAATAGAATCTAACCACACTCAAGCATTACAAGGATTATTTTTCACATTACTATTAGGACTATATTTCACAATACTTCAAGCATATGAGTATTGAGATGCACCTTTCACTATTGCAGACGCAGTATATGGATCAACATTCTTCATTGCAACAGGGTTCCACGTAATTATTGGAACAATCTTCTTAACAACATGTCTACTTCGACACTCAATAAAGCAATTCTCACCAAGACACCACTTTGGATTTGAAACAGCAACATGATATTGACACTTTGTAGATATAGTATGATTATTCTTATATATTTCTATTTATTGAGGAGGTAGATAATTGTTTTTCTAGTTTAAATAGTACATTTGACTTCCAATCAGAAAGCTTGATATAAATCAAGAAAAGCAATCTTAATCCTATCTACAAGAGTTTTTATTAGATTTATTATTCCAATAATTGTTATAATCCTTGCAACAACGTTATCCAAAAAATTAATCTATGACCAGGAAAAAAAAAATTCAACATTCGAGTCTGGGTTTGATCCAAAAAGATCAGCACGAATACCATTCTCCCTTCGATTCTTCTTAATTGCAGTAATTTTTCTAATCTTTCATGTAGAAATTGGATTAATTCTACCAATTGTAATTATTTTCAAAACTTCAGACATTATAATGTGAACAGTATCAACAATATTTTTTATTTTACTCCTATTAGGCGGACTATACCACGAATTATATCAAGGAGCCTTACAATGAGCAGAATAAAGGGTTGTAGTTAACTATAATATTTGGGTTGCTTAAAAAAGTATTGATATAATCAACCAACCTAAAGTAGAATAATAAGCAAAATATTGTAGTCAGTTTCGACCTGAAAAATTGGTAAATAATATGGCCTTATCCTTATTAATTGAAGCCAAAAAGAGGCGTATTACTGTTAATAACTATTAAGTTCCAATTAAGGAAATGTATAGCCAATATGAAAGCTGCTAACTTATATTAGCGGTTAATCTCCATTAACATTTCTAAAATTTATATAGTATAAACAAAACATTACATTTTCACTGTAAAAATAATATATTCATATTTATAAATACCTAAAAGTAAATATACTTCCTTAACATCTTCAGTGTCATGCTCTAATTATAAGCTATTTAAGTATAAGAAAAGTAACATCACTAAAATAAACATTCAAAAAATAAAAAGTTAAAGCATTAACCTTAAAGTTAGAATCATATCAACCCTGGATATAACCAATTAAATAAACAAATAATCTATATAAACCCTGACCACCAAATAACACACCTCAACCATAGTCACATGATTTTGATGAATAATAACGCAACTTTAAAGGAAAAAATCTAACAAACTTAGTTGAAAGGAAATGTATAAATCATATAGAACCAGCAAATCTAACAAAAGAAAGCATACTTAAAGAAAATAAATTATGAGAAAAATCAAACTTAGACATAAGATAACCTAAATAAGCACCTAAAACAACAACTGTAATCGTCAAAAACTTTATATAATAAGGCAAAGCATTCACATGAGGAATATTAACCAGGATAAAAGACTACCACCAAAAACAGCAACAAATAATAAACCAAGCTTACCAAATGAAATATAATAACTCTCATCATCAAAAGAAAATCTAGAATAATAATTATTATCCCGAGATATTGAATAACAAAGAAAACGAAAAGAATAAGAAGCAGTTAAACCAGTAGAAAAAAATTAAACAATTAATTCATCTTAAACAAACCAAAAGACATGAAGTCCTTTGAATAAAATCCTGAAAAAAGGTATACCACACAAAGACAAACTAGAAACATTAAAACAAACCTAAGTTAAAGGCATAAAATTAACAATTGAGCCCATAAAACAAATATCCTGAGAATCCTTTAAATTATGAACTATAGAACCTGCACACATCAATAATAATGACTTAAACAAAGCATGAGCCAATAAATAAAAGAACGCAATTTTTGGATAAGCTATACCCAAAATTCTTATTATTAAACAAAATTGCCTTAAAGTAGAAAGACCAATAATTATCTTTAAATCAAATTCAAAATTAGCACCCAATCCAGCCAAAAATGTAGTTACACATCCAATTAAAAGTAAAAATAAACCACAATTATAAGTATCTAATATTGGTCTAAAACGAATAAATAAATAAACTCCAGCAGTAACAAGAGTAGAAGAATGGAATGAAACAGAAACAGGAGTAGGAGCAGCCATAGCAGCAGGAAGTCAAGAAGAAAAAGTAATTGGAGCTTTTTCAGTTATAGACACCAAAACAATTAATATAGTAATAAGCTTTATTTCAAAAAATTAGAAATAAAATCATAATAATAAATATAATTTCAACCCCCAAAAATTTAATACTCAAGAAATAGAAACTAAAATAGCAACATGACCAATACGATTAGAAAGAGCAGTTAATATACCAGCACTATTAAGATTTTACATTTTGATAATAAATAACTAAACAATAAGAAACCAAACCTAAACCATCCCATCCTAACAAAATTCTAATAAAATTAGAACTAATAATTAAAAACCATATAGAAAGAATAAATATTGAAACAATATTAATAAAACAATTTCTATTTTTTATTCTCCTGACATATAACCCTCTCTATAGTAAATCACCAAAGAAGAAATATACATAACAAAAGACTTAAAAATAAGAGATATTCAATCCAAAATTATAGTTATAACAACTATAGAGCCATTCAAAAAGTTCTCATTCAACACAAACTCTACAATCAATTATTAAATAATAAATCCCTAAAATAAAAATTACAGTTCTCAAAAAAAAACAAAAAATCTCAAAGAACGAACAGAAAATAAATTCATGTACTAAGATGAAAAACTTCTAATCATTGATTCCACAAAACAATATCTTAAATAAAAAGGCTTAAGCTATTTATACAAAGAAATACTCACCTGTCAAACAAAGAATATTTCAAGGCAATCAATGAAAAAGTAAAAGATGAAAATAGCCAAGAGAACAAGTATAAACACGGGAATAATAATTTCCATGCTAAGAATAAGAATATATATACAAAGTATAAACAGCTCTAGAAAAAGATAAAAAGATTAAAACAAAAAATCTAAAAGAAAACAAGACAAAATTCTATTTAATAATCTAAGTTCACCTACCAAATTCAATGATGGAGGAGCAGCTATATTGGATGATAATATTACATAAATGAAACAATCCAGAAGAACATAAACCATGACCAACCAGTAAAGAAAGTGAACCTATACAACCCCATCAATTTATAGTTATCAATCCACCAATAATCATTCTTATATGAGCACCAGAAGAATATGCAATTGGATAATTCAAATCAACCTGACGAAAACAAATAAATCTAACCAGAAAAATCCTAAAGACAATCAAAAGTAATTAAACTTTAAACCAAAATAAGAAATAACCTTCATAACATGAAAAATTCCATAACTTTAATAAAACACCAGCAAGAATTATTCTACCTGAAATAGGAGCCTCTACATGAGCCTTAGGAAGTCATAAATGAACAAAAATATTGGCGTCTTAACTAAAAAGGCCAGAATTATAAACACACAAAATATAAAATAATAAGAACCAAAATCAACCAATAAAGGGAAATACAAAGTGTTAGAAAAATCATAAACCTTCAATAAAACCAACAATTAAGACAATCTAGCAACGAAAGTATAAAAAATTAAATAAACACCAGCCTGCAAATGGTCAGGTTGATAAGCTCAACCTAAAATCAAAAGCAAAGTAGGAACTAATCTAGCTTAAAAATATATAAAAAGAAAGAAGACATAATCTAGCAAATGAACAATAGAGCATAATTATTAAAATTAAAACCATAAAAACAAAAAAATTAGAATGATAAGAACTTAAAATAAACTGAACCTCTATCAGCAATTATTAAAGAGCAAACTCAACAAAATTAAACTAAAAGAAAAATAATCAATACCAAAATTATATGTAATTATATTTAAATCAGCATATGAATATACACAAATTATAAAAACAAAACTCGACAAAAACATTAAAGAATGAACCAAGCACCAACAATTATTTAATAAACAAAGAGGGATCAAGAAATAGTTATAAATAAATAATTAAGCATAAAGATAAACCAAAAGAATTAAAAAATCGTTACCATGAGACCGAATTATTGAAACCGAAATAGAAAGAAACAAAGCACCTTCACAAATATAAAAAACTAAAAAAATTACAGAAAAGAAATAAACGTAATCTAATTCAATAAGAAAAACAATAATTAATATAAATAAAGAAAGAACAATATACTCCAATCTCAGAAGAACCATTAACAAATGCTTACGTTTAGAAGAAAAAACATTTACACCACAAAGAAGGAAAAACAGAGAAATATACAATAGTTTTAATGGTAAAAAAAACCAGTCTTGTAAACCGGAAATAAGTCTAGCCTTCACTTTGGAGGTAGAAAGCTTCCATCGTCAGTCCCCAAAACCGATATTTTTAAATAAACTAAACCCTGAAATGATTAAAATAATAATTATATCACTATCAAATGTAATAAATATTAATTTTATTAAATTAAGACTCCCAATATCAATAATACTTTTCATTATCCTTCAAACTTTCTTAGTTGGATTAATAACAGGAACAATAGTGGAAAGCTTTTGACTATCATATATTTTATTCTTAACATTTCTTGGTGGGATATTAATTCTATTTCCTTATATTACAATAATTGCATCAAACGAAATATTTCAACCTAAATCAATTATCATAATTATCACCTTAACAATATGGGACTTTATTATATCAACATTAATTATCCTAGACATAATATTTATAGACTTCTTCAAAAATACCGAACTATAAATATTGATAATTCAATCAATTACCAAGAAATAACAATATCGTTAGAAAAATTATATAATAGACCAACAAGCATTTATACAATAATAAAAATATATTATTTATTTTTAGCACTATATGCAGTAGGTAAAATTACTAATATTAACTAGGGGCCTATTCGTAAAATAAGATAATTTACTAATGAATAAACCCTTACAATTAAGACATCCTTTAATTAAAAGTATTAACAACTCCGTAGTTGATTTACCTGCACCAACGAATATTTCATTTTAATGAAATTTTGGGTTCCTACTAGGATTGTGTTTGGTAATTCAAATCGTAACTGGACTATTTTTAGCTATACATTATATATCAAATATTGAAATAGCATTCAGTAGTGTAGTACACATCTGCTGGGACGTAAATAACGGTTGAATTATTCGAACTTTACATGCAAATGGAGCATCTATATTTTTTATTTGCATGTAGGACGAGTAATTTACTATCGATCTTATATATATATACACACACACACACCTGGACAATTGATACAGTAATTGTATTCTGTTGAGTGGTACTTAAGATAAGTAAATAAATTAGTGAAATCAAAGTGAAGTAGAAATTATAAAATAAATGAAAAACTTAGTTTAGTTTAGAAGAATTACACACTGGCAAACAGCGGGCAGAACAGCAGAGCAGAAAGAGACAATGACCGTGAAGTCAGCAAGTTCAGAAGAAGCCATCGCCCTCCCCACATAAGCAGACACTGCCGATTCAGCCGTCAGCCTTCCCCCACCGCGCCACTCCGCTGGCTGACGCACAACACACGCGGCCACTTAGAGAAGAGAAACACTGGGACGCCACATCCAAGGTATCACCATCCGATGCACGACTTCGCTCGCAATAATTAAACGGGCCGCCTCGCACTGCGCATCTCCAGTCAACTGGGCGAGATGGCAACACGAGATACACACTGCCACGCGTAATCAGACGCCGCCGCCGCCACTGCCACAGCATAAGGCTTCGCAAACGACACAGCTGCCGTTCTCCGAGCCAGAACATCGAGTAAGGAAACAGTTGTACAAATCTTCAATAAAAGTTATCTTATGTAAAAATACTGTTTCATTCTACCTCATACCCGAGCCAAGGAAGAACCCACCCTGCCCACATGTTGTTAAGAGAGAAAAAGTAATTAATTTAGTATTTTCACCCTGACAGAATGCTTTAGAATCAAATGCCCTTTGCAGTAATGCTCATCCTGGCAATTGACTAGCATCAAAATGGAAAACCCAGTTACATTTAGTGACAGAAGTGTTACAATTCAGAGTTATAGCAACTGCATTTATAGAATACGTTTTACCTAGAGGCGAAATATCATTCTGAGGTGCAACAGTAATTACTAATTTATAATCAGCAATTTCATACTTAGGAACAGATTTAATTCAATGAGTGAGAGGAGAATTTGCTGTTGGTAACGCAACATTAAATCGATTCTTTACATTTCATTTTGTATTATCATTTATTATTGCATCTATGGCAGCAATTCACTTATTCTTCCTCGATAAAACAGGATCTAATAACCCATTAGGGCTAAACAAGGATATCAAAAAAATTCCATTTCACCCATACTTCACTTTCAAGGATTCTATCACATCTGAAATAATAACATCGTTATTAATTATATTATGTTTAATTAACCCCTAAATTCTAGGAGACCCAGATAATTTTGTACCCACCAATCCATTAGCAACACCAGAATGATATTTCCCATTTGCATATGCAATTCTACGATCAATTCCTAAGAAGTTAGGAGGTGTTATTGCACTATTCTTATCAATTAGAATCTTAATAATTTTACCATTCTATAACAAAACACCATTCCGAGTATCCAATTTTATTATATCAATCAGATCCTGTTCTGAATTAGAGCAGTTGTTGTATGTTTATTAACATGAATTGGTAAACGACCAGTTGAAGAACCTTATATCATAACAGGACAAATCTTAACAATTATCTACATTACAAACTTCTTAATTAATGTCCATGTTGCAAATGCATGAGATAAGCTAATTAACTAATAAATATGTTAATTATCTTAGGAAAAGCATACGTTTTGAAAACATAAAACTAGAAGTTTAACTCTTCTATTAACTTTTCTTAAAAAATTTCACTAATAAATGAGCTAAATAAAATCTAAACCAACAAAGAAAATAAAAAAAATTAAAGATAAATGTAAAAAACTTTTTCAAGCTAAGTATATCAACTTTTCATAACGGAACCATGATAAAGTACCTCTAACCCAAATAAAACCAAAAGATATAATAGCAAGGTTAATAAAAAATATAAAAGAATAAAAATCACCTCCTAAAGAAATTAAAGCTAACAGTATTCTTATAAAACCCATTCTAGTATACTGAGCTAAAAAAATTAAAGTAAAACCACCTGCACCATATTTGATATTAAAGCCTGAAACTAACTCAGAGTCACCTTCAGAAAAATCAAAAGGGGTACGATTAGTCTCTGCCAAACAAGAAGCAAAACAAGCTAAAACTAAGAGAAAAGAAATAATAATAAATTGCTGCTGTTTGAAGGTAGCAAAGAGACTGACAAGCTAGTAATGCTACTCACACGTCGTAGTCCAGTTTGGGCCGGTATTATGTGCACCACTCTGTATATTCAAAAATGTACACCCTATTCCTGTCCTAATTTTTGTGACATTTATGTAACAAAGAAATTAAAATCGTCAGAAAGTTTTCGAGATTTTTGCTAAAAACACTTCGCTATTATGTACGATATACATTAAAAATGTGTACTCTATCTGAACTTTCATACGAGTATTGTGTAAACATCTGAAGTAAATAGGTCAAGAAACATTCAAGATTTTTGGTAACAGTGTCAAACTGCAACTTGCCTCTATACATGCATCAAAAAAAGGTTTTGCATTCCCGCTTCCCCAAACTCCTGCAGACGTTGACTGTGGATTTTGTATCACAGACATAGTCCCTTTCACCGTTCTGAGATGTCACTATACCCGCCCAAAGATGTAAACTACTCTGCATGAGTAGTACCTATTAGACAAAGGGGGTCCGACAGCCGATCAGTTCCTGTCATTCCACCAGGAAGGAGGTACACGGCTCATGTTGTCTGTAGTTCAACCATGCCTGTACGGTCAATACCGCGGTTCGATCGCGTCCGCGTCCTTACTTTGTGCCAGAAAAGGCTCTCAACAAGGGAAGTGTCCAGGCGTCTCGGAGTGAACCAAACCGATGTTGTTCAGATGTGGAGGAGATAGAGAGAGACAGGAACTGTCGATGACATAACTCGCTGCATCTGTTGCAGTGGATGACCGCTACCTGTAGTGTCAGTGTCGTCGTAACTGCTGTCTGCTTCACGTCTGCTGTGCAGCGAGCTACCTTAATTTAAGTATTAACTGTATTTTCTTACTTGTCACTTCTTCTTCCGTGTGTATTTGCTTTTAGGAAGCTTTAATTTTCGAGTGCTCTTAATAGTGTTCCATAGATTTCGTGTTTGTTTTGAATACAGTCAGAGAGAGTCCCTTTAGTCAGCCATAGTGCCAATAGTGTCAGTGTCGTCGTAACTGCCGCCTGCTTCACGTCTGCTGTGCAGCGAGCTACCTTAATTTAAGTATTAACTGTATTTTCTTACTTGTCACTTCTTCTTCCGTGTGTATTTGCTTTTAGGAAGCTTTAATTTTCGAGTGCTCTTAATAGTGTTCCATAGATTTCGTGTTTGTTTTGAATACAGTCAGAGAGAGTCCCTTTAGTCAGCCATAGTGCCAGTAGTGTCAGTGTCGTCGTAACTGCTGTCTGCTTCACGTCTGCTGTGCAGCGAGCTACCTTAATTTAAGTATTAACTGTATTTTCTTACTTGTCACTTCTTCTTCCGTGTGTATTTGCTTTTAGGAAGCTTTAATTTTCGAGTGCTCTTAATAGTGTTCCATAGATTTCGTGTTTGTTTTGAATACAGTAAGAGAGAGTCCCTGTAGTCAACCATAGTGCCAGTAGTGCTAGAGTTTGTTTTCAATACAGTCCAGAGACAGGTAGTGCTATTTTCATTGTTTTCTACAAGAAGTGGCTAGCAACCACAGTTTAGTGAATAAGCAGCCGCCTTTAGTGAATTAGCAGTCTAGTTAAAGGTTCATTAACTCCCTTCAGTAAATTGTTTCCTTAGGATGGATAGGATGTGCGACTGCTGTGTATGGACGCAGGAGGAGCTGGCCACTGTTCGCGAACAGCTGAGCGTGTTGATGGCCGCGGTCAGCCGTCTTCAGGCTGCTGCCTCGGAGTGTGGTGGGGAGTCTGGTGCGTCGCAAGGTACACCCCAGGTGTTACATGCTTCACCCACTGTCCCTGCTGTCGAGACATCTTCGCGGGTACCGGGCGTGGTTGGGCCACCCTCTCCCCAAGGGGAGTGGCGGGTTCAGCGGCGTTCGCGGCGCACGAGGCGGAAGGTCAATGTGGAGGCTGGCCGTGTGGCATCGCCCGCTCTGCCTGTGAGGGGACATGTGGCTGCTCCTTCAGCAAGGTCCGAGCAGGCACACGGGGGGAGGGGTTTATTAGTTATTGGGAGCTCGAACGTTAGGTGGGTGATGGAGCCCCTTAGGGAAATAGCGAGAAGGTCGGGGAAGAAGGCCAGTGTTCACTCTGTCTGCTTGCCAGGGGGTCTCATCCGAGATGTGGAGGAGGCCCTACCGGCGGCGATAGAGAGCACTGGGTGCACCCGACTGCAAATTGTTGCTCATGTCGGCACCAATGACTCCTGCTGTCTGGGTTCAGAGGTCATCCTCAGTTCGTACAGGCGGTTGGCTGAATTGGTGAAGGCGGAAAGCCTCGCTCGCGGGGTGGAATCAGAGCTAACTATTTGTAGTATCGTTCCCAGAACCGATCGCGGTCCTCTGGTTTGGAGCCGAGTGGAAGGCTTAAACCAGAGGCTCAGACGATTCTGCGGAGATCTGGGGTGCAAATTTCTCGACCTCTGCTATCGGGTGGAGAAATGTAGGGTCCCCTTGAATAGGTCAGGCGTGCACTACACGCCGGAAGCGGCTACAAGGGTAGCGGAGTACGTGTGGAGTGCACATGGGGGTTTTTTAGGTTAGAGAATCCCCTCCCTAGGCCCGACAAGACGCCTCCTGAGACGCGGCAAGATAGGAGTAGGCAAAATGCAACAGGGAATAACAATATTAATGTGCTAATAGTAAACTGCAGGAGCGTCTATAGAAAGGTCCCAGAACTGCTCTCATTAATAAACGATCACAACGCCCATATAGTACTAGGGACAGAAAGTTGGCTGAAACCAGACGTAAACAGTAATGAAATCCTAAACTCATATTGGAATGTATACCGCAGAGACAGGCTGAACAGTGAAGGGGGAGGCGTGTTTATAGCGGTAAGAAGTGCAATAGTATCGAAGGAAATTGACGGAGATCCGAAATGTGAAATGATTTGGGTGAAGGTCGCGGTTAAAGCAGGCTCAGACATGGTAATTGGATGTCTCTATAGGCCCCCTGGCTCAGCAGCTGTTGTGGCTGAGCACCTGAAGGATAATTTGGAAAATATTTCGAGTAGATTTCCCCACCATGTTATAGTTCTGGGTGGAGATTTTAATTTGCCCGATATAGACTGGGAGACTCAGACGTTCATAACGGGTGGCAGGGACAAAGAATCCAGTGAAATTTTTTTAAGTGCTTTATCTGAAAACTACCTTGAGCAGTTAAACAGAGAACCGACTCGTGGCGATAACATATTAGACCTTCTGGTGACAAACAGACCCGAACTATTTGAAAAAGTTAACGCAGAACAGGGAATCAGTGATCATAAAGCGGTTACGGCATCGATGATTTCAGCCGTAAATAGGAATATTAAAAAGGGTAGGGAGATTTTTCTGTTTAGAAAAAGTGACAAAAAGCAGATTTCAGAGTACCTGTTGGCTCAACACAAAAGTTTTGTCTCAAGTACTGATAGTGTTGAGGATCAATGGACAAAGTTCAAAACCATCGTACAATATGCGTTAGATGAGTATGTGCCAAGCAAGATCGTAAGAGATGGAAAAGAGCCACCGTGGTTCAACAACCGAGTTAGAAAACTGCTGCGGAAGCAAAGGGAACTTCACAGCAAACATAAACATAGCCAAAGCCTTGCAGACAAACAAAAATTACGCGAAGCGAAATGTAGTGTGAAGAGAGCTATGCGAGAGGCGTTCAATGAATTCGAAAGTAAAATTCTATGTACTGACTTGGCAGAAAATCCTAAGAAATTTTGGTCTTATGTCAAAGCGGTAGGTGGATCAAAACAAAATGTCCAGACACTCTGTGACCAAAATGGTACTGAAACAGAGGATGACAGACTAAAGGCCGAGATACTAAATGTCTTTTTCCAAAGTTGTTTCACAGAGGAAGATTGCACTGTAGTTCCTTCTCTAGATTGTCGCACAGATGACAAAATGGTAGATATCGAAATAGACGACAGAGGGATAGAGAAACAATTAAAATCGCTCAAAAGAGGAAAGGCCTCTGGACCTGATGGGATACCAGTTCAATTTTACACAGAGTACGCGAAGGAACTTGCCCCCCTTCTTGCAGCGGTGTACCGTAGGTCTCTAGAAGAGCGTAGCGTTCCAAAGGATTGGAAAAGGGCACAGGTCATCCCCGTTTTCAAGAAGGGACGTCGAACAGATGTGCAGAACTATAGACCTATATCTCTAACGTCGATCAGTTGTAGAATTTTGGAACACGTATTGTGTTCGAGTATAATGACTTTTCTGGAGACTAGAAATCTACTCTGTAGGAATCAGCATGGGTTTCGAAAAAGACGGTCATGTGAAACCCAGCTCGCGCTATTCGTCCACGAGACTCAGAGGGCCATAGACACGGGTTCCCAGGTAGATGCCGTGTTTCTTGACTTCCGCAAGGCGTTCGATACAGTTCCCCACAGTCGTTTATTGAACAAAGTAAGAGCATATGGACTATCAGACCAATTGTGTGATTGGATTGAGGAGTTCCTAGATAACAGGACGCAGCATGTTATTCTCAATGGAGAGAAGTCTTCCGAAGTAAGAGTAATTTCAGGTGTGCCGCAGGGGAGTGTCATAGGACCGTTGCTGTTCGCAATATACATAAATGACCTGGTCGATGACATCGGAGGTTCACTGAGGCTTTTTGCAGATGATGCTGTGGTGTATCAAGAGGTTGTAACAATGGAAAATTGTACTGAAATGCAGGAGGATCTGCAGCGAATTGACGCACGGTGCAGGGAATGGCAACTGAATCTCAATGTAGACAAGTGTAATGTGCTGCGAATACAAAGAAAGATAGATCCTTTATCATTTAACTACAAAATAGCAGGTCAGCAACTGGAAGCAGTTAATACCATAAATTATCTGGGAGTACGCATTAGGAGTGATTTAAAATGGAATGATCATATAATGTTGATTGTTGGTAAAGCAGATGCCAGAATGAGATTCATTGGAAGAATCCTAAGGAAATGCAATCCGAAAACAAAGGAAGTAGGTTACAGTACGCTTGTTCGCCCACTGCTTGAATATTGCTCAGCAGTGTGGGATCCGTACCAGATAGGGTTGATACAAGACATAGAGAAGATCCAACGGAGAGCAGCGCGCTTCGTTACAGGATCATTTGGTAATCGCGAAAGCGTTACGGAGATGATAGATAAACTCCAGTGGAAGACTCTGCAGGAGAGACCCTCAGTAGCTTGGTACGGGCTTTTGTCAAAGTTTCGAGAACATACCTTCACCGAAGAGTCAAGCAGTATATTGCTCCCTCCTACGTATATCTCGCGAAGAGACCATGAGGATAAAATCAGAGAGATTAGAGCCCACACAGAGGCATACCGACAATCCTTCTTTCCACGAACAATACGAGACTGGAATAGAAGGGAGAACCGATAGAGGTACTGAAGGTACCCTCCGCCACACACCGTCAGGTGGCTTGCGGGGTATGGATGTGGATGTAGATACCTACAGATTATGGCTCGGATAATCCCTGACAGCAACGCCACATTGTTGAATAATGCGTTTTGTGAAGCCACAGAACATCGTGTTACGACTCAAACTGTGCACAATAGGCTGCATTATGCCCTACTTCACTCCCGATGTCCATGGCGAGGTCCATCTTTGCAACCACGACACCATGCAGTGCGGTAGAGAAGGGTCCAACAACATGCCGAATGGACAGCTCAGTATTGGCATCACGTTCTCTCCACTGATGAGTGTCACATGTGCCTTCAACAAGACAATCTTCGGAGATGTGTTTGGAGGCAACCCGGTCAGGCTGAATACCTTAGACACACTGTCCAGCAAGTGCAGCAAGGTGGAGGTTCCCTGCTGTTTTCGGGTGGCATTATGTGGGACCAACGTACGCTGCTGGTGGCTGCCGTAATGGCTGTACGATACGTGAATGCTCTCCTCCGACCGATAGTGCGACCCTATCGGCAGCTTATTGGCGAGGCATTCGTCTTCATGGACGACAATTCAGGCCCCCTCAAGCACATCTTGTGAATGACTTCCTTCAGGATAATGAATCCTATCGAACATGCCTGCTATAGATTGAAAAGGGCTGTTTATGGATGACATGACCCACCAGCCACTCTGAAGGTTCTACATCGAATCGCCATTAGCGAGTGGGACAATCTGAATCAACAGTGCCTTGATGAACTTGTGGATAGTATGACACGACGAATACAGGATGCATCAATGCAAGAGGACGCGCTACAGGATATTAGAGGTACCAGTGTGTACAGCAATCTGGACCATCACCTCCGAAGGTCTCGCTGTATGGTGGTACAACATGCAATGTGTGGTTTTCATGAGCAATAAAAAGGGCGAAAATGTTTATGATGATCTCTATTCCAATTTTCGGTTCATGTTCCGCAACTCTCGGGACCGAGGTGATGGAAGATTTTTTTTTTGAGGTGTGTATAATGGTATACATTACTTATTCCATAATTTAATGGCAGCTTATACAAAAATTGCGCTAAAAAGTGTCGAACAGTTACCAGTCAGCTTATGCGAGACCATAAAAAAAGAGAAAAGTAAATACACAAATATAATGTAATGGATGGTATAGTCACTAAAATTTGCCAAACTATGTTTTCCAGGACACTTTCAAAGGCAGTGTGCTACCATCTACTCGTTTTACAACGCCTACAAAGCTATAGATTATTAGGACAGCTTCGGCAACAGGAAAATGATGCCATATCAATCTGAAAATTAGCGCTGACTGTAACGCAAATAAAAAAAAACAGGTAAATTGAGCTATGAAACTTGTCTGAAAAACAAAAAAATGGGTCTGATTTTTTATATTCAAAGTGAAGAAGCTAGTTTTTCTGGGTATCGAATACAAATTTTTATGGTGTCTAAAACATGCCTGTACCAAATATAATCACTTACGAAGGGAATCAGTCTGTACTAGTGATGTAATGATATTCTAAATGTACTGGAAACTTTACAGGCAAACCAACACTATTCCAAAACCACATAAACATGGTACCAACGTATGTTGACAACACAATATTGGCCTGTGACTCTGAATGCTCACTCCAGAAATATTTCTACTGTATGGTCGATTCCATATTTGATTCAGTAATAAGATGTATTTCGCGTCGTTTTTGTTATATATTTCGGATAACCAATAAGAGAAGTGTGTGATGCTTAAATGAGTCCACTTAAGGGAGGATGTTCATGAAAAACACAAACTATGTTAATATGCATCAAATCCACAATTTTCAAGATATGGTACTTAAATTTTGTACCATGCTTCACATGAAATTAATATATTTACTGTTATGTTGTTTGGATTATATATAATTATCTTTTTAATAGGATTTAAAAATTTTATTTTCAGTAAATAATATAAGTACCTTTTCCTCACACCATTCAATAGATTTCTACAAAATTTTAGCAGCTTAATCTCATTGAGGTTTTTTTAATGTATCAAACAGGAGAATTTTAATAATTAGTGAGTATAATATAACAGCCAATGGTCTTGTGGCATCAGTAATGGTGGTTCCCATCAGATCACAGAGGTTAAGCAATATCAGATTTGGCTAGAATTTGAATGGCTGTCTGGCCAGGTCTGTCGAGCACTCTTGGATGACACAGCGGCCAGTTGGTGCCATCTGGCCTTCCGAGGTCTGTTCGGATGGAGTCAATTGTAAACAACATTTAGTGGATTTGTAGAAATAAGTGTACAAAATTTCATAATTGTAACCATATATTAGGAGGAAAAGGTATGTAAACACTAAAAAGTTAATTTTCTGGAAATGCAATATGTAATTTTTTCTTAGGTCAGCTCTTCAGACGGACGCCAATTTGTACTCAGGATCCTCTTTCCCTTCAAGACCTCTGTTTTGATTTCTTATTTTCTGTTTTCTTTGCCTTACCAGATCTCATCTACGTTTTAGCTACAGAGTGGCGCTGTAAATGTTTTTTTCAATATGTCTTGAGTGAAATTTCCTATCTTAAAGCACATTCTCTCTAATACCTTCAAATTCTTTATTTGTGTGGCCATAGTTGTTTAAAATTCTTCATGGTATTTTTTTTCTGTCATTGCAACTACAAAAATGCGTGATTTTTTTCACCAGAAACGTTTTGCTTTATTGAGGTAAAAAAAGATCACGCATTTTTGTGGTTACAATGGCAGAACAAAAATAACTTCAAGAACTAATACCTTCAGCTTCCCTACATTCCCCCTATTAAAAACAAGAGCTCCATCATAAGTTGCAATTCTGGATGAAATCCATCAGTAGCGTAAGCCAAAACAGGAATTTCTTCTTCATAAACAAAGCAGCTGGTTTGTTATTATTCCTAAGATGAAGGAAAGAGTAATGCACCATTTATAGAACCAAAGGATATTATCACAGCAACTAGATAGCCATAGAATGCTTGAAGGTAGTCCTTCGAATTATTGTTCACTGAGCTAGTATTAAAGTGTTGCTTCAAAAAGCGAGTGTGGCATGAAAGTCTCATCACACAGTTGTTTTTCAGGTACTTCAGATGCGATTTAATTACTGAAATTTTGAGTTCTTCTAGTCCATTATATTTTCGGTCAGTTTTATGAATGTCCTCTCTTAAGAAAGAAATGTGAGACCTTCACAGTTTAGACTATAATTAGAACAATTAGTTCATTCATAAACGACGCAGTCCGGCATTTTTGATCAAAACACTTCCACCAGAATCTAATGTTCAAAACAACTGGCATGGCAGATGTCACCTTCAGGTTTGTGACACAACAACTCAGATTATACCTCCATGGTCGATTCCATAGAGTAGAAATGACTTTGGAGTGAGCATTTCGAACAGATTACACAACACCATGATGAAAAAAAGTATGTGACATTTCAAAGAGTTCTCTTAAGTGAGGACACTCATTGAAAACACATATTATTTAAAAGGTGCAGCTTATTCACACTTTTGAAGATACAGCAGTGAAATTTTGTACTATGCTCTACATGACAACACATTTACTGTTAAGTTCCTGTAGTTATATAATTTAACTTCATGGAAGTTAAAATTTTATTTTCAGCAAATTTAACACCATTTGTTCGAAAGCAAGGCTGCGAAAAAGCTGGAAACACCCATAATCTCTCTTAATTTCGAGTTGAGAATGTAGCTTAATTAAATCTTATGTATTTGTATTCTATAGAAAAGTACGATATTCTAGTTGCAGTCATTTATTTGAACAACGTATCTCTCATAGCTTTACTTGTACAGCGCAATTCCATTTCTCTTTAGAACAATTTTGCAACCATTTCGCGTTCCTGTTTTCCTCATTTAAAATTCTGTATAGCTTGATGCCTTTTGCTGAGTTGGTACAACAGTTTGGTGCAACATGTAGGAATCTTGATGAAAACAGTAACGAACACAGACCTTGATAACCGCCAAAAATTTCATTTTCGAAGATAATACCCAAATACCCACAATACCTTCAACTTGATGTGCTAACGATTGTGTATTATGTCACTTCCTGTGTTTTGTTGCAGGAACAGTCTTGTTCAGTGGCCTGGATATTAGAGATCCATGAAGATATAATAAGGAATATTGTAGATATGTCAAAAAGTTTAAGCTGACATCCACCATGGTAGTCACCCAAACATTAGCTCTTTGGGGAAATGTGTTGATTGAAAATGCCTGCTTGCAGCATTTACTGGTGTACTAATAATGCTCGTTATAGTCTAAAGTGCAAATTAATTACATTTCAATAGTGAGTGGACTTTTTCCAAGCGTTATTTTCTTTTATATACATGAAATTTGGCTGCGCTGTGTCGTTTTAATGTAGCAGTTTTGTTTTTGTCACTTGGCTTTAGACTTAAAATCAGTTCATCTCGAAAAGCTCCCTGGATGAACTCTGCGAGAAGGGAAGATTGGAAACTGGCCAAATAAAGCGAAATAAGATCTCACCACTTTTGGCAAGAGGGCATAAACTGAGCATCAGCTTTGGTAAACCATATTAAGGAAAATGCTGGATTGTGGAAGTAAACTTATCGTATCACATACTTCTCTTCCTTGTTATTCGACACTTATAATGAAAAGAAAGTTACATTAACAAAGCGAAATGTGTCTTAGTGCAGGATCAAATATGGATTTAAGACTAGAAAAAGTCTTAAAATTTCTTTCTGGATTTTTATTATTCACAATAGCACTATTAAATTTTCTAGTCAAAACATTTAGCACATACACAACAGTACTTACAAGGGAACCTCCCCATCGCACCTCCCCATAGCACCAGCCTCATGGCTCTGAGCACTATGGGACTCAACTTCTGAGGTCATTAGTCCCCTAGAACTTAGAACTAGTTAAACCTAACTAACCTAAGGACATCACACATATCCATGCCCGAGGCAGGATTCGAACCTGCGACCATAGCGGTCTTGCGGTTCCAGACTGCAGTGCCTAGAACTGCTCGGCTACTTCGGCCGGCTATGAAGAAGAAGGATTACTATATGGAGCTGGAATCTCAGATTAATCGGTAAGAATTTTATGTTATTGTTAATTTCCTTGAATTTCCAGTTTGCTAGAATGTATTTTTCGAATGCGTTTTTCTCGAAATGACATCACATTTGCGTGCAGTCTAACTCAAAGTATAGAAGCGATCATTATGAAAATTTATAGTATGATTCTTTATAAAATTACGTATTATATAAATCAACTTGTCAGATGATACGATTTAAGGGTACTTTTCTTTGCATAATTAGAGGTGAAAATCGAAGTAAATTGTTCCAACTACAGCAAAATTTTTAATTTTCATTATGTTCACCTGTGTGGAGGTTCGTATTCATAGAAAATAAGTTATTAATGTAAAATCAAAACCTTTTCGATTTCAGATGAAAATTGGAATGGGTACACTGCACACAATTGGAGAACTACACTCACAACCTTCAGTAGACAGCACAGCATAACTTATTTTTAGCTGAAATTATTTTAAAAAAAATCACAAAAACTGTTCGAAATACTGTATAAATTAAATGTCAAAATTTGATTAAATTCTAATTAATTCTTCCCACCCAAAAAATCAGTGTCCAACTGCCTCCTGATGTGGTTTCCCCCATTAAAGTAATGTACAGCATGTAGCCGCATTTTTATACGCCCAAGAAAACCATTGCAGTTGCCAGTTGGAGCTCCCAGTTTTTAGTGGCGCAACTTCAGCCACACAACTTTTGTCACGCCACAAGAAGTTCAGCTTGAATATACTTTGTTGCGCCACTTTCCTACTACCACTGCGCCCTGGTGGCAGTGTTTCGAAACACGAGCATTCTGTCGCAGTTATCGTGTAGTAATTGCTATTTTACTCCATTCGATTTTCGCGTGTTTTATTTTGTTTCTGTAAAAAATGGAAAGTATAAACCAATATTTGAGTGATACATTTTTTAGAGAGAGAGAGAGAGAGAGAGAGAGAGAGAGAGAGAGAGAGAGAACATGTAGCCAGAAAAGCGAGTCACAAAAACTTCGTAATTTGTAAAGCCAGACATTGGGTAAATTGTGAATTATATGGAGGAAAAAGCTGTAGTGTGTCATGTCGCAGCTGTTAAACCAAAATTTAGTTACTCAAAATACCTATATCAACGAATAAATAGAGTGTAAAATCCTGGAAAATTTGCGTGTCTGCAAATTATATTTACATGTCAGCTGTTATGTTGTCACTGCAGACAGCATTTAAATCTATGAGAATTATTTCTTTTATAAATGCCTTTTTGTTCCCCCCCCCCCCTGATTTATTCCCGTGCGGAATCTATTTTCAGATCCGGCATTCGGATTTCGTCGTCCTTTTATTTAACTCGTCGCAGCGCTAAGGCAATATAACGTTCATACCCGCGCGTATCATTTCAGTTGATGTCGCATTGCAAGCTGTGCAACCACGTAGAATTTGTGGCGTCCTGTGTGAACGGTAGCTCACGATGCCACTACACCAAGCTACAAGCTGTGGCGCCACATTAGATTCGTGCGTGAATCTGGCTTATGTCTGTAGCACTGTGCACCATTATTATATCTCCATTAAACATCACATCTGCATCTCGCAGATGTCATAATTCGTTGCTCATTGGCTAACATTTTTGAAATCAGAAGAAAGGGAAGGAAAGCAAAGGAAGGAAGGAAGGAAAGTAAGAAAGAAAGGAAAGTAAGAAAGAAAGGAAAGTAAGAAAGAAAGGAAAGTAAGAAAGAAAGGAAAGTAAGAAAGAAAGGAAAGTAAGAAAGAAAGGAAAGTAAGAAAGAAAGGAAAGTAAGAAAGAAAGGAAAGTAAGAAAGAAAGGAAAGTAAGAAAGAAAGGAAAGTAAGAAAGAAAGGAAAGTAAGAAAGAAAGGAAAGTAAGAAAGAAAGGAAAGTAAGAAAGAAAGGAAAGTAAGAAAGAAAGGAAAGTAAGAAAGAAAGGCAGTTAGGTGTGCTCTGTGCCACCTGTTGAGTTAGGTGAAAAGAGGTCCACTGGCATGTAAACTGTTAACTGTCCTCTTAGCTTCTGGCTTAACTGCACCTTCATAACTCGCAACAACCAAATATTCTTAAAAGCCTTTGCAGTTTCACGTTTATTAGTTCATTCCTAAGAGAGCACAAATCTAATATTTCAGAACATATTCATACTACAATATCAACAAAGTCCCAGAATCTATTACAAATATGAAGACGGAAAACAGGTATTAGCAGGACGTGAAACTACCATCGGCCCACAGCTCTTAGCCTATTCATTGCTTTGTGATGAACACACGATATTTTCTTTCACCTTACGTTGTCCTGAAGGTTTTTACTATCGCTATGTTATTAACTGACATGTGAGTAAAACAAATCGTACTAAGAGTTGCCTTAAAATGGCATTATAATACGAAAACAGCAAAATACATGAAACTAGTATCGCTTCATCACATTTCGTGGTCCCGCTAAGTTGCAGTACAGCATCACTCATTGATGACAGAATATGATCACATGATATTACCCAGTTTTCGCTTTCCTAAACTGTTTTTCGCAGTAACTGCGCACCTTGGGGCGGTTGTACAACACCCAGTTAGCAGCCGGTTAAGCTCTAACCCCGGAATAGGGCGAGAAACGCCTTGTACGAACCCGGGCTAACGCCTAACCTGAGAATAAACTCGGGGATGGCTTAGGCGGTGATTTCTGGCCGGTTAGCGAGCTTAACCACGGAATAAGTTTTAAAGAGTGCAGGAACACCCATAGATTCAGACAGCGGTGACGATTTTTTGGCTGAAGTGTTCATAACAATGAGGAAGGAGCAGAAAGTGAGACACCGCCCGAATTATTTTGATGAATTCGACGACTCAGAATTTATATGCAGATTTAGCTTGTCAAAGGAAGCCGTGCTTCGTCTTTTCAATCTTGTACATCAGAAACTGGGAACATAGGGTGGACAGGTGAAACTATTTCTCTGTTTTCTAAGATAATATTGTTAAATTGTGTAAAATGTATTTCCTTTCCGTACTTCATGAATTCCATTGTGTTATTTCTCTAAATTAGGCACATTAAAACGACTATTCGTGCCAAAATAGTCTTGCATATCTGGCGTGTGTTACAGTTGTTGCAGTAGTAGAAAGGATTGACTCGTTTTATTTAGAAGACAGTCCCATAATAGACTTAACGAAATCGAAAATCCACACCACTTATGGGTACTATTTGTATGGCAGTTTTAACAAAAACTGTAAATTCTCATGTTGCAAAACGCTTTGATAAAACGCTAGTGTCCCAATTTCAGACATGACGTCAATATTGATACACTGTTTTCTATTGGAAATGATCCTTTTTGTAAACACCATAGCAGTCGCAGAACTTTTTATTTATTTATTTATTTATAAGTTAATAAGAAAAAATTCAGCCTTTAGTGAATATATTTGGATGAGAGGCCCATTTTTGCTTCAGAGCAAAAACATTGAATCCCACCATTCTTCACTGATGTCTGAACTACACTCCTGGAAATTGAAGTAAGAACACCGTGAATTCATTGTCCCAGGAAGGGGAAACTTTATTGACACATTCCTGGGGTCAGATACATCACATGATCACACTGACAGAACCACAGGCACATAGACACAGGCAACAGAGCATCCACAATGTCGGCACTAGTACAGTGTATATCCACCTTTCGCAGCAATGCAGGCTGCTATTCTCCCATGGAGACGATCGTAGAGATGCTGGATGTAGTCCTGTGGAACGGCTTGCCATGCCATTTCCACCTGGCGCCTCAGTTGGACCAGCGTTCGTGCTGGACGTGCAGACCGCGTGAGACGACGCTTCATCCAGTCCCAAACATGCTCAATGGGGGACAGATCCAGAGATCTTGCTGGGTAGTTGACTTACACCTTCTAGAGCACGTTGGGTGGCACGGGATACATGCGGACGTGCGTTGTCCTGTTGGAACAGCAAGTTCCCTTGCCGGTCTAGGAATGGTAGAACGATGGGTTCGATGACGGTTTGGATGTACCGTGCACTATTCAGTGTCCCCTCGACGATCACCAGTGGTGTACGGCCAGTGTAGGAGATCGCTCCCCACACCATGATGCCGGGTGTTGGCCCTGTGTGCCTCGGTCGTATGCAGTCCTGATTGTGGCGCTCACCTGCACGGCGCCAAACACGCATACGACCATCATTGGCACCAAGGCAGAAACGACTCATCGCTGAAGACGACACGTCTCCATTCGTCCCTCCATTCACGCCTGTCGCGACACCACTGGAGGCGGGCTGCACGATGTTGGGGCATGAGCGGAAGACGGCCTAACGGTGTGCGGGACCGTAGCCCAGCTTCATGGAGACGGTTGCGAATGGTCCTCGCCGATACCCCAGGAGCAACAGTGTCCCTAATTTTCTGGGAAGTGGCGGTGCAGTCCCCTACGGCACTGCGTAGGATCCTACGGTCTTGGCGTGCATCCGTGCATCGCTGCGGTCCGGTCCCAGGTCGACGGGCACGTGCACCTTCCGCCGACCACTGGCGACAACATCGATGTACTGTGGAGACCTCACGCCCCACGTGTTGAGCAATTCGTCGGTACGTCCACCCGGCCTCCCGCATGCCCACTATATGCCCTCGCTCAAAGTCCGTCAACTGCACATACGGTTCACGTCCACACTGTCGCGGCATGCTACCAGTGTTAAAGACTGCGATGGAGCTCCGTATGCCACGGCAAACTGGCTGACACTGACGGCGGCGGTGCACAAATGCTGCGCAGCTAGCGCTATTCGACGGCCAACACCGCGGTTCCTGGTGTGTCCGCTGTGCCGTGCATGTGATCATTGCTTGTACAGCCCTCTCGCAGTGTCCGGAGCAAGTATGGTGGGTCTGACACACCGGTGTCAATGTGTTCTTTTTTCCATTTCCAGGAGTGTATTTGCGCTTACTCAAGCCACGTTGAACACAGTAATATTATCAGGAAACTATGGAACATAGCTGTTGTGTTCCTCAACATTAGTATTATCCACACCAGCCCATCTGAAAACATCTCGACCTCTCCTTCAGTTTATCTGTATATACTTTATATGACTTCCAGATGGATGGAGATAAGGTAGCTGTCAACAGCTGTTATGTATTTGAAACAATGCATTTTCTTGCCATCAGCTGTACATTGTAACTTTATTCTCTAGTACATTCGGTTTTTTCAACCATCATGAAGGAAGAAAAGTAATACACACGGATGGTTGAAAAATACGTTGTGTAATTACTGTGTTATCATTATAAAATCTGCAGTGGTCAAACAGCTGATCATCAAGATTAACAAACACTGCAGATTTTATAACACAGTAATTACACAATGTATTTAAAAAATTCCATTCCAGATGTTAATTTCTAAATTAAACTCCATGACGCCTGTGTTGTTGGTGGTCTCTGAAAAGATGACATGACGTTCATTATTTCAAAAAGCTGCTTGCCTTTCAAAATAGTTACTACATTATCTGCCTACGAAAAATTCATCATCTACCATATTGGACGGAATATTCTTACATAGAAACGTTGCGTCAGAATCAAAATGACTAGTGCGGCCATCTGAAGAAAGTTTAATTAAATTGTGTTTTTTTGTATACACAATTACAAATTTATGTTCGACAAAAGGTCCACCGCCAATCTGGAGCCTATGCTGCCTTAATGCAGCACAATATTTTCTGGTCTCTTTCTTTAGCGTGTCATATTTCTGTCGCAGCTGATCACTGGTTCTGCATGATGATGATGATCGTTAATTATAGAGATCGCATACTTTCTCCCATGCTTTGTTCTGAAATTTGGAAAGATATCTTATTAGTCAAACAACGAATACTCAATCATTTAACCAGTTTCAAGAGATATTTCATTATACACACATCACAAGCTTAGTTAAATGTTTTGACTGACCTTTTCACTACATGATACTGCATGCGTTTTCTTGTTCTCTATTATGCTTCTGAAATCGTGAACGATATCGACAAGCTTTAATATATCTTCCAGGGAATAGTTTTGGGCTCTCGATCATTTTTTCACTCATTTTAATCGAGCTCTTTTTGCAGATGACTAGACGTAAATAAACTTCAAAAACGCGCGAAAATACCCTGAGTGTTCTCCCACTGTTACCAACTTAACTGAACGAGATCGCTATTCCAGGGTTAACAAACCAGAGAATAAAAAGGCATCGTACAACCATGGAGGTAAAAATAAGAGGAGTTGTTCAAATGGCTCTGAGCACTACGGGACTCAACTGCTGTGGTCATCATCAGTCCCCTAGAACTTAGAACTACTTAAACCTAACTAACCTAAGGACATCACACACATCCATGCCCGAGGCAGGATTTGAACCTGCGACCGTAGCAGAAGAGCAGCTCCGGACTGGAGCGCCTAGAACCACACGGCCGGCAAGAGGAGTTGTCATGACGTCGCAAACTTGAAGCAAACCCAAGTGAAGATCCGCCATGTTAGCTACCCCAAAGCATTCGCTTCTGGTGGTTTGATTCCGTGTAGTCGTAAAGTGTTTTGATAAAAAAAAATGACTGCTACATCGCTTACGGGTGTACTAATCGTTCTAATTGCAATCTAAAGTTTAAACAAATCACATTTCATTCGTAAGTGGACATATTTAAGCGTTATTTTCTTATATGTAGTACTTGAAATTCTGATGCACTGTAAATTTGTACAGTATGGTTTTATTTCTATGATTTGACTTTAGATTTCGTATCAATCCTACGCAAAGAGCTCTCTGGAGGTGAGCTTGGTTTTCATTATTTGGTTATTCCCAAGTAACTGAAAAGTCCTGGCAAGAAATATCCTGGAAATGGGGACTAATGTTTTAAAATGCGATAATTTAATATAAATGTAATGTAACTACATGTAGTTAATTAAATCTTCAGTAAAATGTGTGGAACACCTGTTACAGTGGTTAAATTATAAGTACTTAAAGGGTTACATATTTGTTAAAGCAAAGCTCCCTATCTAAGTCCAGGCAATTTAGATAATGACATTAATCACAGTGTTGTGTTATCCTGTAAATTGCTGTTATTTGCCACACCGAATGTCACTTGGTAGGTACAATTTAAAAACCATGCAGATGTGTAAACTGCAATGGGCCTGACAATCTTAAATTCCGTTCTTTTCCATCGTAATTTAACGAATCTTTCACTTTGTTGACGTGACAGCTGGCTTGTTTATGTCATCCCTGCATACATCTATGGGACTTCAAAGGAAATAAGATAAGTTTCTTGCAAATTTGGACATTTAAAATTTGCATTTGACTTGAAAATGCAACGATTACAAATCGGTGCTTCTGAACTATCAATCATTGCTTTTGGAGTTCTGGCTTTATCAATCATCGACACAAACACAATGAAAGTGAATTCAAATGGATTACGAAATCACGCTTTCCATAGTTATTCTAAGTGTATAAACAAAAAGGAATTACAGTACTGAGGACAGAACCGTCATATTTTCGTGTCGTATTACTGTATCGAATACGCATTTAAGACCAGAAAAACGTTTAAAGTTGCGTTCCTTATGCTGTGTTGTTCACTAAAACAGGTGTAACATTTACTATATAAAATAAATATCGCGTGCACATGACAGAAATAGCGAACAAGAAGCAATTGTAAACACTCGTCTGCTTTTGTTTTGGGGGATCCAAGATGGCGGCAGGCCCCACCCACTGGCTTCAAAACAACGTACAGCGGAATTCTGTAGTGGCATCTCCCCTTATTCCACCTCCATGCGTACAAAGTGCTGTCAAAGTTATACCGTAATTAGCTAACCTTAACCGGGCGTTGTACAACCGGCCCCTTACAAGATATTTCTCAACCGTTATAATATACGAAGCACACAGAAAATTTAATTTACACAGAGTGAATTATATGAAACTTGGACCGCAAACATTGCAGAAATGGAAAGTGCTATTGATGTGCGATATCCACAGAACGGATTGCTAGTCAGAGGCTTGTATTGTTAGCTCGTAGAGTGTCTGTAATAATTCTTGGTAGTGTATTTTTCGTACAAACACACACTTTTTTTGAATGGAACAACGAACATTGACACCAACAAACTAAAAGTAGAGTAAATTGGAGTTTCAGTGGTGTTTGTTGAAGGATTCTAGTGCGAGTCATTTACGAGATACCATATTTTGAAAAGTTCCCACTCCATCACTTACCTAGGGTAACCAGCGTATTTTGAGTGAGGATTTGCACACGTGACATGTTGCCACTAAATTTGTCGCGCATTCCCACACGAAAAAAAAAAATAAATAAATAAAAAAGCGCATGAATGTGTGTCAGGACTTGAAAACAGAGAAAGTAATTAAAACTTTTTGAACAACGACATTACAGGTGATGAGAGTTGGTGTTACTGATATGACACGAAAACCCATCAAGCGACGGTTGCGGTCGAATGTGCAGACGATGGTCGTAGTACTTTTTATGTACATGAAATTGTGCATCGAAAATTTGTACTTCCTGGCAGAATGTCAGACTTAAGTATTTTTTTCTAAGTTTTAAAACATCTGTAAGAGGATTTGTGGAGGAAGGCCTGGAACTTTGGCTATCAAGTGTCAGGTTCATTTATCATGCCAATAATTCAACTCGGCAAGGATATCATACACAACCCTAGGAGCTCCCTTTATTATTTATAGCTTTATTCCAATTGACCCCAGTGCTTTCCCATTTTTCACAGCTTTACAAATTTCTTGCGAGGTTATCTGTCGTGGACATGGATATTTATCTTCTTCTATCAAGTTTAACATGTCTTGTATAAATTGGTTTCTTTTCTCTGTGAGCAGCGCTTGGTAATACTTAACCCACTCCTAAGCTTATCAGAGGAATCTCAGCACTTTTCGAACCACCACCACCTTTCACACTCTGCTTGCCCTACTACCATCTAAGTTTTTGTTTATATCCTCTCTGACTTTCAGCACACCTCATTTTATGCTTTAGTAATGGCCCTTTGTGCTTCTTTCTATTTAGCTTCGTATGTTTTATGGACTTCATCAAGCCAAGTGCTGAGCTATTTATTATAAGCCTCCTTTTTCATTTTCACCAATTTCTCTCCTATATTCCACCATTGATTCTTCCTTTCCCATCCCCCCCCCCCTTTACCAGCGCTTCAAAGGCCACCTCAGGTATAATTACTTTGGCAGACCAATACATACTTTCTACAGCATCATCCTTGATGTGTAATACCCTGGCTGCCAATCTAGGTTGATAGAGGAAATGTGTTGATCTTGCTTCAGGCAGATTCTTCAGTGTCAAGTTGCTAACATTCTACACCTAGTTACTGAATTAAAAGTAGTAAATTACCTGGCTCAGCTTGAAAAATAAGAGCCTCATTAAGTGTCATGTTTCATTTTTAGAAATAATGTGAAAATTGGAAGTTTACATTAAACATTTTTACACTACAGTTAAAAAAATTATTAAAGTTATTTTAAAAACTAGTTGCCAAATCAAACAAACGAAAGAACATATGAAATAAAAAGCAATGGCTGCTCGCTTAATTGGTCAACATAAAACAACTTTCCTCTGATAATTGTTGTTCTGCAGTCCATCAAAATGAGAGATATGTAGAATTCTCTTCATGTTACCAGAAAAATATATATGTATTACATACAAGTTAATTTTTGTATAAAGTACATAATTTAAAAAAATTGAAATCAAATGAGTGACTATACAAAAAAAGAGCAAAACCAGTCAAGTGAGATCGAGGCAAGAGAACGAGACTAGCTGAAGTGAACTGTGAACAATGTTCCACGGAATGAGACCAGACGTGACAGAAGTGAACCACGAAAGACCATCTCCTTAGTTGTTTCTTTGGACCCATTTGTTCGACTCTACTGGATGCCTTTAGACATTGCGTGCTACAGGAAATTTTGATTCCTGTGCTTAACAGAAATTTAAATTTCGTGATCCAAAGCTCAGATAATAATGCAATTTGCACCAAACTACACTCATACATATTATGTTTCAACCTCCTTTGTCATCACGGTGAACTACTATGTTCCCAGAACTGTTAGATACTACAAATAATCTTGCTGAGACACCATTTGAACTTTGTGTCTACAATTGGAAGGCAAAAGTATGTTACTTGCCGCACAGAAACGTTCCTTTTATTTTTCTTTCTTCACATTTTTAGACGTAACGCATATCAACAATCCCACGCCTTACAAAAGAGGCTGAAAAAATGGTTTTAATTTCCAAGGACAAAACACTGAGGACCATCAAGAACCAGATTGACTGCTTAAGATGAAAGAAAAAGATGAAAACATTGAAAGTTTTGTTAAGCATGCTTGCTTTAATTTTATTAAGCAGGTTGATAGGGTGGAATTTTGTCTTCTATTCAATTATGAATATGCTCAGTACTTGCAATTCGTAACTGAGCAGAACTCTATTCTTTTGAGAAAAGAATTTCTGCCATATCACTGACAAATACTGAAATGAAGTAACACACTTCCAACCAAACAGTATCCAAGAAGTCTTTAATACTGATTACAAAATAGGAGATCCTGATTTCGACTTTCAGTGTACCAATATATCAATATATCAACAGCAGAAGAAGAATACAATTCATTTGGAGACCACAGTGACAATAAAAGGATGCACAGCAGACTAAAATCACTGAGCTCCTATCAAGATTCCACTGAAAAGTACAGAATGCATGAAGTTTTTTTTTACTTCTGAGCATCAACTATTGAAAGAGAACTGTCACATGGATTGTGATCAACTTTTCGTTCCAACTAGTATCAATGATGACAAAAACTGGGCCGCCAAATATTATGTAAACACTAAGGGAAAGAAGAAAACCATCCTTCCAAACATAAGCATATATAAAGTTCATTAAATATTTCAGACCAAGAGTTCTTGTATATAAAAAGTATTAAGCCAACCACGTAAAACTGTATTCAAAATTGTTTACAGAAGAGGGCAGAATATTGATGGTTTCTAATTACTGGAAGACCGACGATTTGTCCAAGCAAACATGAATATATCGTAGGCCCTACTGTTGAAATAAAACATCAGTAGAAGTATCCTAAGAAAGACAAAGGATAACCCTTGTTTATATTTTTGAAATAACGGACAACAACTGAGTGTCAAAGTTTGTATTACATGCATGCTGTGATATTAACTGACAATTCAACTTTGAAAAAATTAAAGGTGAATCTGCAGTAGATCTTCAGGACAAACAAGATAATCCTTTCTCAGATGGCGGCAATGCTAAAAATTACATGCACACACCTATTAAATCAGTCCCATGCATTGAGAATCGTTATCTACCAACACAGAAGTCGCACAAGTTTATAGGAGGAAGAACTATAGCAGTTATCTATGGAGACAATGCTAATCTCTCTACATTTAAAAAAGTATTCAAAATTAAATTCAATAAATCTTTGTGGCCAACACAGATTCAAGTGAGTTTGCAGAACTTACAATATCACAATATTTGACTATAAAGTGAAACAAGGAACTTGCTGTATGTGGCACGTGGAAGATGGAAGTGAAGGGAAATTTCAACACCCATGTACAAATTTATTGTAAAGATGGTCAATTCACATGTAGGAGATTCTGCAGACTTTATATTTTACTCAGACAATTCTCTCCTTTAAAAAACTAAATACTTCATGAAAGAGCATACAAGAAATGGAGATGAGTATATTTGCCAAATGAAATGGACATGAAGTGAGGAAGCAATGTCTGTTTCACATCACTGTTCAGTAGATTACAAGCATGAAGACAAATCCACAATTTCATGATGTCTTTGCATCATCATACGATTTCACTGATTTTAAAAACCTTTTGAGTAAACTAGAGAAGCATTTCATGATGAACAGAGATCTTAAAAAATCCTGTTGAAAATTTAAAACAGTTCATGATTCATGAAGACCACTTCAAGTAATTGTAAAATTTTTTTAGTGAAGATTATCAAGCCGCAAAAATATTCCAAAGAGAAGTCGACAGAAAGAAAATTGAGTCAAACCATGAAAGGCAGAGTAAACTGAGGAGATATTCATGAAATACAAAAATATAATCTGCTAGAAAATAGAAAATCATTTGTTACTGGAAAGCTGTGCAAGCCTCCAAAATATCAACAGAAATATCTAACAAAAATAATGACTTAATTTCTCTAGTCAATGGAAAATATGTTCCAACTCTTCATTTTAACTTTTCTGGTCTTCTCAGTGTCAACAAAAACTAATTTTTCTTATTAATTGTACAAGCAAGGTCCCAACGTCGATAGACATACAAACAAACACAAACATACGCACAAAATTCAAGCTTTCGCAACAAACGGTTGCTTCATCTGGAAAGAGGGAAGGAGAGGGAAAGACGAAAGGATGTGGGTTTTAAGGGAGAGGGTAAGGAGTCATTCCAATCCCGGGAGCGGAAAGACTTACCTTAGAGGGAAGAAAGGACAGGTATACACTCTCTCGCGCGCGCGCACACACACACACACACACACACACACACACACACTATATATTGTAAGCCTACAGTGAAGATCTCTAGCTCTTTAAGTAAGTGTCTGCAGGATGATCTTGGATGAGCTCCAACAATTATTCTGATTACACGCTTTTGTGCAATGAACACTCTTTTACTCAATTATGAGTTACCCCAGAATATGATGCCATACAAAAGCAAAGAATGAAAATAGGCGTGGTAAGATGTATATCCCCAAAATTTGCAATGACCCTAATAGCGTAAGTAGCTGAACTCAAACGTTTCAGCAGATCTTCAGTGTGTGTGTTTTCTAGTTCAACCCCTCATCAATGAATACACCTAGAAATTTTAAATATTCTACCTTAGCTACAGATTTCCGATCAAAGTCTATATTTATTAATGGTGTCATTCCATTTACTGTGTGGAACTGTATGTACTATGTTTTGCCAAAGTTTAATGAGACCCCATTTGCAGAGAACCATGATTTTCTGAAAAACATCGTTTACAATTTCACCACTTAATTCTTGTCTGTTGCGTGCGATAGCTATACTTGTATCATCGGCAGAAGTATCAGCTCCGCATCTTCATGAATATAGAATGGAAAGTCATTAAATATATTAAGAACAGCAGAGGACCCAAGACCGAACCTTGCGGCGCCCCATTCTTGATTGTTCCCCAGTTTGAGGAACCACCAGTTTTTCTGCATATTATGTGAACTGCTTATTTCAACTTTCTGCACTCTTCCAGTTAGGTATGATTTAAACTATTTGAGCGCTGTCCCATTCATACCACAGTACTTGAGCTTATCTGGAAGTATTCCATGATTTACACAATCAAAAGCCTTTGAGAGATCACAAAAAATCCCAACGGGTGACTTCCAGTTATTCAGAGCATTTAATATTTCGTTAGTGAAAGTATATATAGTGTTTTCCACTGAAAATGCCTTTCTGGAAAAGAAACTGACTTAGCTCAGCCTCTACCTAGTGACCAGAGCAGTGTATATAGCGTACTTTCACGTCACCAGCAGCGAGGCTAATGTGGACTACTATGGAGAGCTTGTACCACAACACCTGGACTATCTTGAGTTGAGTAATTTTCTATTCTTTTGAGTAAAGAACCCAACTGATACTTGCACACAGTTTGTATTATAGAAGAGGATACCGGCCACCAAACAATATCCCCTCCTTGCTTCCCACGGTATGTGCCTACCGTGAGAATGAGACGACACAAAAATTTTTATTTTAACTGTTATTTTCAAACTGAGGAATTTTGTAACTTCCATATTAATATTACAAATTCTGAAAAATGGTGAGTATACTTACTTGTTACAGACAGAGAGGCCACATTGGCAAAATCGACCAGCGCTACTGTTGTATTCATGTTTAGGATAAACAGTTGTTTCATTACATTAGAAAGTCTCTCAATTATTTTGTTAAGTCCCATAGTGCTCAGAGCCATTTGAACAATTTTGAACCAATTATCTTCACATTACAATTAAAAATTTATCAGGATACTAATTTTTTTCATATTACACAGTAGTCAGAAAAACAACAATGGTCATTTGAAATTCTCTTTAATACAGTTGGGGAAATCAAGTGGTTTAGCACTTCAGCTCTTACACCATCCAAAATTTTAGTGAAACAGTTACAGAGAGTTTCAAAGTTTTGTTCTGCTGAGCCTATCAATTTATTTGACGGGGAAAAGTTACAACCTCTAAAGTTTTAAACTTTAGATAATCCATCCATATTACAAAAACTTATGTATACACATATGTATATTCCACATCTCCTAAACCACTGGATCAGTTTCAACCAAATTTGGTACACACGTCCCTTACTGTCAGGCAACAATTGCTGTGTGGGTAAGAACCACCTACCTATTACAGTTCAGGAGTAAAATGCCATACACATTGAGATGGAAAAATGGTCACATCATGCATGACGTTTAAATTTATTATAACTAAATAGCTGAACAGATTTCATAAAACTTGGTAACAAGATAGCTCAAATCCTGAGGAAGGACAAGCCTTATTTACAAAGTTTACAGTACAAGATACTTACCGACTTTAAGAACCTTACGTGAATTAGGGGAAGTATTTACTCTTTCACTTTAGAACTTTATCATTTTTGAGAAAATGCTTGTGTTAATCAATTTGTGCTACTTGATAAAATTGAAAGAAACGAATACAGTGCTTATACAATCTTCGATGTGTTTAATCCATACTTCCAAACTATTTGTTGCATAGCATGTAGCTACTATGATTGCTATCCAGTATTTGCCAACGGGAGTACTTAGTGACTTGCAACCAACTTTATCCTTAATTTCAAACCGTTACTCAATTTTTTTCTGACTTGCAGCCCTCACAAAATTACGAGACGAAAAAAGTTATCACATAGTACATTTTGCAGTTCATGCAGTTAAAATGTCACATCAGGGATGATGTTTAAATTTATTACTACTTTGCTGCTAACTCTATTACCAACACATTTAGCAGACAGTATTCACATTTGCTGCTGAATGTACCATAGAGGGAAGGGAGGGGGCAGACATGGACGAGGTGGAGGCGACAGATGGACGGAGAGGGGTGGGAGCATAATCGGTTGGGGGGGGGGGGGGGGTTGCATACACAGGCAGTGCCACATACTCAGATACTTACATATATGAAATCACAGTTGTGCATCGGTGCATTGCAAAGACCATTACTTTGTAGTAGTATATGAAGAAAGTAGTTTATTTTAATTTACATATTGCACAGATAAACGTGTAAAAACCTATAACTCAACCAGGTTCTTGCAAGTTAACAGAGCAACATAGCTTTTGTCAAGTATTAAAACAATATGATGTTATCTATAAATAAATTTGTAAATCCTAATTTTCAAATATGATTTCCCCACAACTTATTCCTTCATTTGCTTTCTTTCCACGAAAGCTGTTACACGATCCCAGTGAGCTGTATGCTGCAATATGTTCTTTCCATTTACAACCATATCTTCTGGAACACCTGTCTCAAATGGTTGTTGCCACCTAAAATATAGAAATAAAGTGCTTTTTGTGTTGATTACCCACAGCAACAGACAGTGGATGTAAGTGATACAATCAGCAAAGAACTACAAGCACAGATTCACAGGACATCACTGGCAGAAAGAGACTTATGACACTGATATCCAGCTACACATGTAACAATAAGGACAAATAAGATCAGGCATTAACTCACATGTACATGAATTTTTTATTGGATAGTCAGTTCACTAGAAAGGGAATCACATATTTAATAAACTGATAACATTCATCTACTGTTTCAAACAGACTGTCAGTAGATTAACATGTCCATTAAGTCTAAACACTATCTAATTCCTATAATGAATAACAAGTACGAATGCATAAGCACTTAAGATGGATACATATTCATGTTCGGTGAGGAAAATCGACCAAATTTCACAGTAATCAACTACAGTGGAGTCGCGAGAGGAGATCACTGACAGTTGCAACTGACTTGGTGCACCTGCTTTCCGCACGTACACAGTACCTCCATGTTGTCAGTGCTCTACAGACGACTATGCTCCGATCACAATTACTCAATAGTTGACGTCTGTCACTTGCTGCTACAGTTTTGCCACATCTGTTGCCGGCTACCGCTCTGTTACAGGCGGCACAGAAACACGGCGGGCTCGCTTCTCGAATGCTGTTATTGTGTAATGTAGAGCAATGTCTGAAGCGGTTGGCACGAGATAAGACAGCAATAGGAGATGATCTGTCCACAGCCGATTTTAAGTGACACACGACTTAATTGCGCCAGAAGGATCATTGTACAGCCCTGAATTTAAACTTGTGTCCTAAACTAAACAAAACCTAATGATTTGCAATGTAGCCAACAAAGTGGCAGTCAACAATCTACAGCAGAAGTAAAAAATCACAATCACTTTTTTCACGGCTATTAGAGTTAACCTCTACAAGCAAACTCTGAGACCGAAAAACTTCAGTTGCAGTGCTAAAAGCAAATTGTAAGTTCTCTCTCTGACTGATTATCTGAAACCATCCTCTCACTGCCTACACCAGCTGCCGTATTACCAACCATTGAGCAGTCCTGTTTGGCACTCAGTTGCAGGTTATAGACAGCACAAGCAGATTTCAATGAAAAGGGAATAATAGGAAGAAAAACAAGTGCAAATAGATTAAAATTCTGCTTCATGCAATGTCATGCGAAGCTCGTCTAACATAAGCTCGTCTCTAGGATTATAAAAACTGTATATGTAACGCTGAATTGCGCCTTGTGTATCAGGTATACTGAAATACAAAACAAGAGGGCCAGACTCAGGATTCGGGATCTGAAAACATCGTCAAGAAAGAAAGCCAGACAAGCACTTGGAAATGAACCAATTGCTGTGGCAGTTTGGCAACAGTGAATGTGTGTGACATTGAGCACTCCTATTTCAGGAAAGCAAATACAAAGCCAGAAGTGTCAACTAACACATAATTTTAATCATACTGTAGTTTCCACCAGTAGTTCCCATGGAAAGCTGGCAACAGTCCTCCCAGCAATCATCTGTTGCCAGCCACTCAATGCCTGCTGTGTGTGGTGAGCAGCACTATCTCCTTTCATATTGTCCATGTTCCATCCTGGGTTTTCTATCCTTTGAAAATTTGCTCTGACTGAGCTATTTTGCACAGATGAATTTGTATCCTGCATCAAACTGTAAGGAATCTAGCTATTACTTATACATCTTTATCCAAATGATTTGAAGGTTTCTCTCTAAATTACAATCTATCTATCATACATATAAAACGCAATGTCGTGAATGACTCATCACACCCAAACCAAACTGCCAAAGACAGGATCTTTAAATCTGGAGAGACTGTCGATCTTATACTGAAGCCATTGTTTAGGAAGGGATTTTTGAAATCCCACGCATAATAGAAGGAAAGCTTTTTGAAAATATTAGCTATTAAGTCGATTTCGAAGATAGCTCTAAAGAACTGAAGTTTCTTTGAAGCTACAGCTATGAAAATTGGTATTTGTCTTCTTGGTTATAGACATTTTTAAAAAAGTCGTGTTAGTGTTTTTGGAAATTACAATGCTAATGTGGTGAAACAGAGAATGAGATTGTTTATGCAAATATTTCATTATGAAGATATTTTAAAGCTAAATCTCAAAACTGCAATTTGGCTTCTCAGTTAGAAATAAAAAAACTAGCTGTTACACTGTTGCTGGAAATTCAACTCCTTAGGGAATGAAACGAGAGATAAAAGTGTGTAAGAAAATATTTTCTTGTATTAAAAAACATTTTAACGTTAAAAATATGAAAATTGGTATTTCACTTATCAGTTACATATAAAAAATGTGTTTTAGGGATGAACATTTCTATGGAAATGTCTCCACAAGAATGCAAAAGGCATGATTAATGCCCATCTTTGACTCCAGCTAAAAGAATCACTTTTTGGTAAGAAGTACATTTGGGAAAGACCATGCTTCTATGGCCTTAATTTGCATGAAAAGTTTAGAAGTTAGTGCAATTTGTGAACAACATAAAAATTCAGTTTTAAAAAATCTGTGCAGAGCACACAGTCTGAGTGAGTGAAGCGGCAGATGCTAAGCTGGTAATCAATAAAACTAACTTTTACATGTAAATTATCTTTTCTGCAGAAGTTAGAATGGGTTAGACTTGTGAATAACTTAATCATGGGACTTTAAATTTAGATGCTTTATTACCAATATGAAAAAAAATGGCAAAAAAAATAAATAATTTATCCACCGAGTTTTTCCTAAATACCCAGGTTTTTCTCAACCATGTAGAAGATGCCACCAGTGTGGAGCTGGAAAGAAAGAAAAAGAGAGAGAGAGAGAGTTATGGAATTATTAGGTTAAATGGTAACCTAACAGGAAGCAAACCATAGAAGATGGTTTAAAAACCACTGAGAACAAACATGTGGGCCGGGACTGTTTTTTAATATTAATCACATTATAAGGCTGCTGCACAACCATGCCACAATGGTTTGGAATAAATTTAGTAGAATGACAATATCAATTGGGAATTCTATCTGCTGTAGAGAAGCAATGCAAAGTTTGTAAATGTCTCGGAAAGCACTAGCACATGTTCACACAAGTAGGACCATCTAACCAGAGCTTCATAAAAGATGCATGTGAAACATGTCCTGTTACCTTCAGTTGCTACTTGCTGAGAATTTCCTCACTCATTGACAGCATTTGGGAGATTCAAATGCATTATTAGCAAGTTTCTTCTTCTGAGTGTATTGTACCAGAGTTCTTGAGAATTTTATTTTCTTACAAATAAGTGTACATATTGTGAGTCAGAATAGCAAAATATGAATAGAATGTGCTGTGTATCAGACAAATATTTGGAATATGGGTCCAGGGTGAAAGTGAGGTAAGTTGTGCATCCAGACCATACCTGAATAACAACTGAGAACTATAAACAGTGCAGATCCAGGTAAGGGTACACGTAATTCCAACAGAACAATATACCTGTAATGGTAATAGCTTGCTACCTATGCCACTTTTCCTGAGACTATTTTAACAAACGATACTGGAAATAATGTGTTTAGGACAGATCTTTAATGTGGGATACCAATCTGCACATTTCATTATACAAAAGCACGAGTAAAAAAAAAGGCACATTATCTTCGCATACATTTCAATTCAAATTCGGCACTTAGTTTGCTTCTGTCAGTCAAACACAGCACACGACATGTGATTAAAAGTAACACCACTATTTTATCACACATATAGATTGAATACATGCAATGAGCATTAAATGTGTAATTCAGGATCAAAAACTGCAAAACCTTTAAGATTGCAGCAGAGTTAACATACACTGCAAAAGATCTCTTTGAGACATTTTCCGCACAGTCTACTGCAATAAAGTGTTGAGAAATGTGCTACCTATAGATCTCATCTTGCAGTTGGGTCTTTGTATCAGTAGTTAGGAAAGCAGACACAGTCTAACTCATTTAGGGAACCCTGGAACCAAAATTACAAATGGTAAACGTCCCAAACCTTCCCTGGTGTGGCAACCGTAAGCAGCATCTGAGCTCTACTGGACGGTTTAATGATTGTGTGTGTGTTCTCTTCCTGTAGTCTTGGGAACTGTCATACTATACATTGGTTATAGAATACGAGTCATGTTGTAAGAATATACTCCAATCACAAGTAAATGAGATGAACAGTGAGAGCACTCAAGATGCCACATATACCTCTCATAGAAATGAAAACAACGAACTGGTGAACAAAGGAATTCGAATTGAAACTTCCAAAACAAAACGCAAGAGTAATAACGTGTGATACTTGTGTAGAACAAATAGGATGTACGTACTCCTGGAGGTCCCTTCCTCACACCTTGCTGTTTCAAACTGACATTACACTATGACACTGCAATAAATACTTCTAAATATGTATGTTACAGTTTTTATATTCTGTAACATAGTAGTCAGTCAGTCCACGAAGATATGAATTTTGTTCTTTCAATTATTTAAATCAAGATTATACACTGGACATCAATTGAAATATAGAAACATACATTTGCTGGAACTCACCATACAGCAATGAGGTCTCTTAATGATTGAACCAGTTGATCATTATTAGACAGTAAAGCATCCATATGTTGATTCCACTCACAGGTATTTGAGAATTTGTTGGAACTTTCAGATTCACGTGTTTCATCTGAGTGCATGCCAATGAGATGCTCTAAACGAGGATCGTCTGAAAATTATTTTTGTTTCATAAGCCATATCAAAGTTTCATCATCCTAATGATTTTACAGGTGTCACTTTGTTCTATTTTATTAAAAATGCAGCATTTTGCAGAAATTAATTCAGCCAGACCATCGTGAACACAGTTCTTACAAAGTTCTGGCACATAAATCTAAAGACCAATCATTATTTGCAATGTTTTTCCAAGTTACCATTTCTTACCTGCGAGGATAGACATTTCAGGTAAACTTAGTGTCCTATGTCTTGCCATCCTCTTTTGCGCCACAAGATCCAGTATATAGAACAAGTCATTATATGCTGTACCAAAGTCCAATGTCTCTTGTAAAGTAGAATCTCTGTTCATCAGTGATACCATGGTTTCATGCAACTGCAATCAAAGAAAGATTGGGGGCACAATTTGGATATTGCAGTTCTGTCATTAACACCTCAAATAATAATAATAATAATAATAATAATAATAATAATAATAATAATATCCCGTGGAGGCCCGGGAAAAGAATAGGCCTCCGGTATGTTCTGCCAGTTGTAAAAGGCGACGAAAAGAACAAACCACTAATAGGGCTAGTGTGATTAGTTGGTTCAGGACAGAACTAAAGAAGCCTCGGACAAGCGCCGTCATGGTCGGGGACGACGCTTGAACCCTATGCCCGCGCACAATGGTAACGACACTGCTAGCCAACTGGAAAATTATTTAAATCCAAATAGAGGTGTTTTGCAAGATATGCTTCCTGCAACCACCCTAGAAGGAAAACAAAGACAGAGGATGAGATGGTCAGATGAAGTTAACCAACACCTCATGTTCTGTTATTACCAAGCAAGAAAACCTAGGAACCAACACAACTGGATACAGATCACAAGTATACACAAAATTTATTACCAGATACCCAGAATTAAAATTTTTAACAGAACAACGACTAGCTGATCAGATCCGTGTAATAATAAAAAATAACAGGATACCCCAGTCAGAATTAGAAAACATCAAACAACAAGTACAACAAATACTGGAACAAAATAATGTGCAATCAGAAGAAGAAGAAAATACAGTAATGGACTCAAACATCCCAGAGCAAACAAAGGACAACACACATCAATTTTAAACAATCAGAGGAAAACAAAATCTTCAGACAGCCACCAGAACAAGCACAAATAGAATACGAAGTGACACATGTTAGATATAGAAGATAAATTTCAGCTGACATATATAGAATACAAAGACACAAATACAGACATTAGACCATTCTTGCATAGACCGCCAAATAACCCACAAGTCGAAACAACAATAAAAACTACCAACGCAATCATACACAACAAAATAAATGAAAACACAACTATGGAAGAGTTACAACTACTGGTTTATATAGGAGCACTCACGACACTAAATATACACACTAGGCAGAGATCAGAACCAACCAACACACAGAAGAAACCCACAAAACCAGCTTGGCAACACAGGCTACCGATCAGAATAGAAAAACTGAGGAAAGACATCGGACAGCTAACACAATTTATAAAAAATGAAATGTCAGAAAAAAAAAAACACGAAAAAGTTTAGGTAAAATCTCACAACAAGAAGCGATAGAGCAATTAAATGAAAAGAAGCAGAAATTACAAGCATTGGCCAAACGACTTAGAAGATACAAAAAATGTGAAAATAGAAGGAAACAAAACCAAGCATTCAACACAAACCAAAAGAAATTTTACCAGACAATAGATAACACACACATTAAAATAGACAATCCACCAAACATAACAGACATGGAACACTTCTGGAGCAACATATGGTCAAACCTGGTACAACATAACAGGCATGCACGGTGGATACAAGCAGAAACAGACACATACAAGATGATACCACAAATGCCTGAAGTGATAATTTTGCAACATGAAGTCACCCAAGCAATTAATTCTACTCACAATTGGAAAGCCCCTGGAAAAGATAAAATAGCAAATTTCTGGCTAAAGTAGTTCACCTCAACACATTCACATCTAACTAAATTATTTAACAGTTACATTGCAGACCCATACACATTCCCTGATACACTTACACATGGAATAACTTATCTTCAACCTAAAGATCAAGCAGACACAGCAAACCCAGCTAAATATCGCCCCATAACATGCCTACCAACAATATACAAAATATTAACTTCAGTCATTACACAGAAATTAATGACACATACAACACAGAACAAAATTATAAATGAAGAACAAAAAGGCTGTTGCAAAGGAGCTCGAGGATGTAAAGAGCAACTGATAATAGATGCAGAGGTGACATATCAAGCTAAAACTAAACAAAGGTCGCTACACTACGCATACATTGATTACCAAAAAGCTTTTGATAGTGTACCCCATTCATGGTTACTACAAATATTGGAAATATACAAAGTAGATCCTAAATTGATACAGTTCCTAAACATAGAAATGAAAAATTGGAAAACTATACTTAATATCCAAACAAATTCAAATAATCACACATCACAGCCAATACAGATTAAGTGTGGAATATACCAAGGAGACTCATTAAGTCCTTTCTGGTTCTGCCTTGCTCTGAACCCACTATCCAACATGCTAAATAATACATATTATGGATACAATGTTACTGGAACATACCTGCACAAAATCACACCTTTGCTATACATGGATGATCTAAAACTACTGGCAGCAACCAATCAACAACTCAACCAATTACTAAAGATAACAGAAGTATTCAGCAATGATATATAAATATGGCTTTTGGAACAGACAAATTTAAGAAAAATAGCATTGTCAAGGGAAAACACACTAAACAAGAAGATTACATATTGGAGAACCACAGCGACTGCATAGAAGCAATGGAAAAAACAGATGCCTATAAATATCTAGGATACACACAAAAAATAGGAATAGATAATACAAATATTAAAGAAGAACTAAAACAAAAATATAGACAGAGACTAACAAAAATACTGAAAACAGAATTGACAGCAAGAAACAAGACAAAAGCTATAAATACTTATGCTATACGAATATTGACTTACTCATTTGGAGTAGTGAAATGGAGTAACACAGACCTAGAAGCACTCAATACACTTACACGATCACAATGCCACAAATATAGAATACATCACATACATTCAGCAACAGAAAGATTCACATTAAGCAAAACGGAAGGAGGAAGGGGATTTATTGACATAAAAAACCTACATTACGGACATGTAGACAATTTAAGAAAATTCTTTCTAGAACGAGCAGAAACTAGCAAAATACACAAAGCAATCACTCATATAAATACATTGGCTACACCACTGCAATTTCATAACCACTTCTACAATCCTTTAGATCACATAACATCAACAGATACAAAAAAAGTAAATTGGAGAAAGAAAACACTACATGGCACAGCCACACATCGATCAAGACGCATCCAACACATGGCTAAGAAAAGGCAATATATACAGTGAGATGGAAGGATTCATGATTGCAATACAGGATCAAATAATAAACACCAGATATTACAGCAAGCATATTATTAAAGGTCCCAATACCACAACAGATAAAGACAGACTTTGCAAACAACAAATAGAAACAGTAGATCACATCACAAGTGGATGTACAATACTAGCAGATACAGAATACCGCAGAAGACATGACAATGTAGCAAAAATAATACATCAACAGCTTGCCTTACAACATAAACTTATAAAACAACACGTTCCCACATACAAGTATGTACCACAAAATGTACTGGAGAATGATGAATACAAATTATACTGGAACAGAACCTTTGTAACAGATAAAACAACACCACATAACAAACCTGACATCATACTCACCAATAAAAAGAAGAAATTAACACAACTAATCGAAATATCCATACCCAATACAACAAATATACAAAAGAAAACAGGAGAAAAAATTGAAAAATACATCCAACTGGCTGAGGAAGTCAAGGACATGTGGCATCAGGATAAAGTTGACATTATACCAATTATACTATCAACTACAGGAGTCATACCACACAATATCCACCAGTACATCAATGCAATACAGCTACATCCAAACTTATATATACAATTACAGAAATCCGTAATTATTGATACATGTTCAATTACCCGAAAGTTCCTAAATGCAATATATCGTACAGTTAAAAGGAAGTGACGCTTGATCAAGGTCCGCGTCACTTTCCATTTTTAACCAGACTTAACGTCTGAGAAAGTAAAGAAATAATAATAATAATAATAATAATAATAATAATAATAATAATAATAATAATAGCTCCTGTATAAAAAAAAAATGGCAGACTCGATTCTAAGAGAGATGAAATCATTTATTACAGAAAATCTATTTCATTCACTACAGGACCCTCTTCAGTGCAAATATTAGTTTTAAAATTTGTGCAATAAAAGCACATATTATAACTTCAACATGACCTCAACACACAATAAACGTTGGATGAGGAGGATGTTGATGATTGGTTTGTGGGCTGATTAACCGCACGGTCATCAGTGCCTGTACAGTGTCCCAGTCTTTACACAGTCAAATTTTAGCCATGTTCACAAATAATGATGATGTTGAAATGATGGCGCAACACAAACACCCAGTGCCTGGGCAGATAAAATGGCCGAACCAGCCGGGAATCGAACCCGGGACTCTGTGATCCAGAGGCAGCAACGCTAGCCATTAGACCACAAGCTGCGGACGGCCATGTTGAAGTTGTTAGTATGTGCTTTTATTACACGAGTCTTCAATACTTATTTTTGTACTGAAAATGGCCATGCGGTGACAAATCAATTTGCTGTAATAAATTATTTCAAATCTCTTACAACTGACGCTGCCATTTTTCTTGTTTACAGCACTAATACTGTGGTAGTTGAGAACATGGTTTCCAGAGGAATCCAACCTCAATAAAAATAATTTACAACTACAGAAACTAACTTACAAAAATGAATTTTAAAGGGGAAAAAAACATTTTCTCAGCTTCCGGAATGTGTTCGACACAATTTCATACCTTTGACAACAAAACAGGAGCATATGGAATATTGGACAAGCTGAGTGATTGGACTGAAGATTTTCTAGGTAACAGAAAACAACATGTCATTTTCAATAGAGAGAAACCTTCAGATGTACAATACATAAATGTCCTAATGTTGAAAGTACCATGAAGATATTCATGGAAAATACTGTTGTGTACAGAGATGTTGCAACACTAGGAAATTGAATCGAAATCCAACACAATCTGCAAATGATCAATGCTTGGTGCAGGGATTGGCAGGTGACCCTCAACGTAAAACAAATTTAATGAATTGCAAATAAATAGGCAGGAAGACCCACTGCTATATGGCTGAACAACTGCAGAACACTCACTGGATGCAATCACTCCCATAAAACATCTAGGAATGTACGTATGGAGCAGTTTAAAGTGGAATGAACACATGAAACTTATTGCTGCGGCTGACACCAAACAGACTCATTGGAAGATCCTGTGGAGATGGAGGCAACCCACAATGCAGGCAGCTTACAAAACCCTTGTTCAACCAATACTTTATGAACCTCGTCAGGCTGGTTTCTGTATCAGACAGGAAAGACACAAGAACAAGGGCATTCAAAGAAGAGCAGCACATTTCGTTAAAGGTTCATTTAGTAAGAGAGTGAAGATGATGCTCAGCTAATCCCAGAGCGACGCTGCAAGAGAAGCATTCTGCACCACTGTGCTCTTTACTGTCAAAACTTCCAAGAGCGTACATTCCTAGAATATATATATGAAGATAGTAATTGTACTTGAGAGAACAGATACCATTGATGACTGTGCAGCTTCTCTAGAATGAATGATACTTGAAACCTTCAGCTGCCTACAGGTGTTGATATACCTCGATGGGGACAGCTGAAAATGTGCCCCCCGACCGGGACTCGAACCCGGGATCTCCTGCTTACATGGCGCACACACACACACATTTTCAGCTGTCCCCATCGAGGTATATCAACAACACCTGTCAGCAGATAAGGGTTTTAATTAATTATCATTTATTCTAGAGAAGCTGCACGGTGATCAATGGTATCTGTTCTTTCGAGAACAATTACTATCTTCATATATATAGTTAAAGGCTATCCAGCCATTGACGTTCGTCTGTGCAAATGCGCACAGGTTGCCTGAACTCTTATGGGAATAGACAACTTGGTGTGCGCGAGTAATGAGTGGAAGGGCAAATATCTATTAGGTACATTACGTATATAGACGGTGGACAGTTGGGAATGTGGGTCTCACGGGAAGCGTGCAAGGGATAAGTCCCTGCAGTCGCACTATTCGTCTGTACCCTCGGTGGCTCAGACGGATAGAGCGTCTGCCATGTAAGCAGGAGATCCTGGGTTCAAGTCCCGGTCGGGGAACACATTTTCAGCTGTCCCCATCGACGTATATCAACAACACCTGTCGGGAGCTGAGGGTTTCAATTAATTATCATTCCTAGAAGAGTTACTAGTATATTGCTTCCTACAACATGTACAGGGTGTACATATAGTCCGGGAACACTCAATTATTTATTGCACAAGAACCAAACATTGGACAGATATTATACATGTCATTTTGAAGAGAAACCCTGAAAGTTTTTTTTTTATGTATACCACCACAGCGTAGTTTGGTAAGTTGCTGATAATCAGTGCTAGTTGCAAATGTAGCGCGTTCAGGTGCAGAGCAAGCTTTCTGTGTGTTGGAATTCGAGAAAAACAAGTGTGCTACAGCTGTTCAATGATTGTTTAGAACCAAGTATGGCAAGAAGCCACCAACATGGAAGGCCATTTACCACTGGCACAACAAATTTGTTACGACGGGTTTCTTGTGCCCGACAGAGAGAGGCAGATGTCCCAGTGCAAGTGAAGTGAATGTGGAGCACGTACGAGAGACATTTGTAAAGACTCCAAAGGAATCTGCTCCAATGACAGTGTGGAAAGTCCTGTGACAGAAGCTGTCCATGAAACCATTCAAATTGGAGCTAGTGCAGAAGCTCAATGACGACAAAGACAAGTGTTTTGAGTTTTGTTTGCAGTTGCAACAATTGAATGAGGATGGGGATGGCATTGTTGATCGCTTAATTTTTAGCGATGAAGCCACTTTTCACACTAATGGGAAAGTGAACAGGCATAATTGTTGAATATGGGGTTCAAAGCATCCACATGAATGCATTGAATTTGAGCACGATTCCCCAAAGGTAAATGTTCTTTGTGCTGTGTCGCGTCAAAAACTGTACAGGCCACATTGTTCTTTGCCGAGAGTACTGTCACTGGATATTCCTACTTGGACATGTTGGGGCAATGGCTGATGCCTCAAATGCAATCAGACTCTCCGTTCATCTTTCAGCAGGATGGGGCTCCACCCCGTTTTCATTGCGAAGTTCATCGGTACCTGAACACGGAGCTGCCGCATCGATAGATCGTCCTTGCTACAAAAGGGGACAGCTGTTTCATGAAAGGGCCTTCCCGATCACCAGATCTCACTCCGTGTGACTTTTTAATGTGGGGACACATAGATCTGGTGTATGTACCGCCCTAGCATGTGATGTAGCAGAGCTCTGGGAGAGAATACGGGAAGCGACTGCCGCAGTCGACGATAATTTAAAGTATTCTTGAACTTTATGTACACACTATTTCGCGACAAGACCGTGGAGGGAAAATTAGAGATACCCCAGACCTCACATGAAAGCTTATCAGCAATCTTTCTTCCCACGAGTCATTTGTGAATGGAATGGGGAAGAGTGTGGGGGTGCGACATTGATACATAACGTACCATCCACCCTCACCTGACTTTGCTTTGTGGAGTATAGATGTAGATGTAGGGAATGGTGATAACCAGCTGACTGCACTTACTTCCATGATCTCATACATTACTGAAATAATTTCAACACAATTTAACCATTGTATCATAACGGAAGCGCATGATCCCTCCTCCATTCTAATATTTTTATTGAACAAATTTTCACATGTCTTCATGTAGCTTAGTCTACCAACAACAAGTAAGGCACTCCTTCCTTTCTTTGGTGTACGAGGGTGGTTTGAAAAGTTCTCGGAATCACCACAAGAGGTCAGCACCAGCACAACGAGTGTTTCACGTGATATTCATTGGACTGTTGTCTGTAAACAGGTGTCATGCTCTCGGAAGAGAGCTGTGGCTGTGACTTGGCTCTGTTGCTCCCACGTAGTGATTTGCAAAGATAGGGGGAAAAAGGAAGAAAAAAAAAAAATGAAAATTCAAGATTCGAGCAGAGATTAAGAACTTTGTAAAGAAATGTATGAAAGCAAAGGACATTCATGCCGATTTCCAGAATACACTAGGGGACAATGCATCTTCATATACAACTGTTGCCAAGTGGGTGAACGAATTTACATTTGGTCGAGAGATCTTAGATGATTCGCACAGTGGCCGGCCAAGACGTGTCACTACTCCAGAAATCATTGCATAAGTGCACAAAATAGGTGTGGAGGATCGCCCATTGAAAATGCGTTAAATTGCTCACACTTGCCAGATATCATCTGAAAAGGTATATCGCATTTAAACTGAAGAATTAGAAATGAAAATATTATCTGCAAGATGGGTGCTGCGACTCTTGACATGTGCCCCCACACGTGCCAGCGGCATGGCAAAATTACACGAACTAAGGTATAAATTGTTGTCACACCTACTTTATTCACCTGATATGGCTCTGACAGACTTCCATCTCTTCCCAAAACTAAAAATTTTTCTTGGTGGACGCAGATTCACTTCAAATGAAGAATTGATAGCTGGAATTAACAATTCTTTTGCAAGTCTGGAGGAAACTCATTTTCGAGATGGGATCAAGGCACTGGAACATTGTTGGACCAAGTGCATTAGTCTACAAGGAGACTACATTGAAAAATGAAAAAAATGTTTCAGTGATGTAAGTACTTTTTTTTCTATTCCATTCTGAGAACTTTTCAAACCATCCTCGTATCTTAATTAAATTTCCAGCTTCGTATAAAATGCCAAGGTGTTCCTTCCACTTAGTGATACCTGCAACACTTTCTAAAATCTAACAATATTATGGAAAGGACAGCTGCTACTCATCATATAGCACAGGTGCCGAGTTGCAGAAAGGCACAACAAAAAACTGTCAGAAAATCAGCTTTCAGCCAACAAGATATTTATCAAAAATATGCTCCCCCTCCCTCTTCTCCACACACAAATACAACCTATGTTTGTGCCTATCTGCAACTCAGCATCTCCGGTATATGGTGAGAAGCAACTATCCTTTTCATAATACTGTTGCATTCCAACCTGAATTTTCCATTGTTTGACTTTCTACAATCTTTTCTTCATTAAGCACTAACCTCCATACTATTAGGTTGCTGCGTAAGTTCATAGCATTTGTACCTAAGCTTATTAAACACAACAGATACACGTAACAAGGATTTAGTCATCACTGACATATTCTTCTTCAATGTTTACAACAGTCTGCCAATGCCAGGGTAACTTTCCAATTAAACTGTAGGAATCATGTGGCTATCAGGTGAAGAACTAGTCGAGCCATGCTCAGAGGGTGTTTCCATCTGGAAAGGGAGTACCTTGAAAGCTGTTTGATAGAGAGCAGAGAACGTGGAAATCTGAGGTCGCAAAATCAGGTGAATAAGGTGGGTGCGGAGTGACTTTCCAACCCAGCTCCAGTATTACTTTTCAGTCCTGCAGAATGCAGGAGGACATTACTGTGGAGTAGCATCACATCACGCTATCTTCCCGGTCATTGTTCTTGGATTGCATTTGCCAGACATTTCAGTTGTTGTCAGTAAATGTCAGCAGTAATGGTTACGCCTTAGCGAAGCAATTTGTAGTACACCATACCGTCATTGTTCTACCAGATGCATAACATTATCTTTTGTGGATGCATGCACGTCTTGTACAGTGAGTAGCTGCTGCGTTTTCCTTAAGTTAGCATAAAGACATCATTTCTCAACAACAACAACAACATACAAATGGTCGGTGTTGTTCATGAGCTAATTGATGACACAAGCGGAGATGCATATATGGCCACCCACTCATTTTTGTGATTTTGGCTTGGGCCATGTGCTACCCAAATATCTAATTTTTTTTACCCTTCCCCACTGCATGCAAATATCTTCTTGTTGTCTTCAGTCCTGAGACTGGTTTGATGCAGCTCTCCATGCTACTCTATCCTGTGCAAGCTGCTTCATCTCCCAGTACCTACTGCAACCTACATCCTTCTGAATCTGCTTAGTGTAGTCATCTCTTGGTCTCCCTCTACTATTTTTACCATCCACGCTGCCCTTCAATGCTAAATTGGTCCTCCCTTGATGCCTAAGAACATGTCCTACCAAGCGATCCCTTCTTCTAGTCAAGTTGTGCCACAAACTCCTCTTCTCCCCAATCCTATTCAATACCTCCTCATTAGTTATGCGATCAACCCATCTAATCTTCAGTATTCTTCTGTAGCACCACATTTCGAAAGCTGATATTCTCTTCTTGTCCAAACTATTTACCGTCCATGTTTCACTTCCATACATGGCTACACTCCATACAAATACTTTCAGAAATGACTTCCTGACACTTAAATCTATACTCTATGTTAACAAATTTCTCTTGTTCAGAAACGCGTTCCTTGCCATTGCCAGTCTACATTTCATATCCTCTCTACTTCGACCATCAGTTATTTTGCTCCCCAAATAGCAAAACTCGTTTACTACTTTAAGTGTCTCATTTCCTAATCTAATTCCCTCAGCATCACCCAATTTAATTTGACTACATCCCATTATCCTCGTTTTGCTTTTATTGGTGTTCATCTTATATCCTCCTTTCAAGACACTGTCAATTCTGTTCAACTGCTCTTCCAAGTCCTTTGCTATGTCTGACAGAATTACAATGTCATCGGCAAACCTCAAAGTTTTTATTTCTTCTCCATGGATTTTAATACCTACTCCGAACTTTCCTTTTGTTTCCTTTACTGCTTGCTCAATATACAGATTGAATAACATTGGGGATAGGCTACAACCCTGTCTCACTCTCTTCCCAACCACTGCTTGCCCCTCGACACTTATAACTGCCATCTGGTTTCTGTACAAATTGTAAATAGCCTTTCACTCCCTGTATTTTACCCCTGCAACCTTCAGAATTTGAGAGTATTCCAGTCAACATTGTAAAAGCTTTCTCTAAGTCTACAAATGCTAGGAACATAGGTTTGCCTTTTCTTAATCTAGCTTCTAAGATAAGTCATAGGGGTCAGTATTGCCTCACGTGTTCCATTACTTCTACGGAATCCAAACTGATCTTCGTTTTCCTACTGTCGAATTCCAGTCACCCATGACTATTAAATTTTCGTCTCCCTTCACTACCTGACTAATTTCTTTTATCTCATCATACATTTCATCAATTTCTTCATCATCTGCAGAGGTTGTAGGCATATAAACTTTTACTACTGTAGTAGGCGCGGGCTTCATGTCTATCTTGGCCACAATAATGCGTTCACTATGCTGTTGGTAGTAGCTTACTCGCACTCTTATTTTTTTATCCATTATTAAACCTATTCCTGCATTACCCCTATTTGATTTTGTATTTATAACTCTGTATCCACCTGACCTAAAGTCTTGTTCCTTCTGCTATCGAACTTCACTAATTCCCACTATATCTAACTTTAGCCAATCCATTTCCCTTTTTAAATTTTCTCACCTACATGCCCGATTAAGGGATCTGACATTCCACACTCTGATCCGTAGAACGCTAGTTTTCTTTCTCCCGAGTCCTCTCGAGTAGTCCCCACCCGGAGATCCGAATGGGGGACTATTTTACCTCCGGAATATTTTACCCAAGAGGACGCCATCATCATTTAATCATACAGTAAAGCTGCATGCCCTCGGGAAAAATTACGGCTGTAATTTCCCATTGCTTTCAACCGTTCGCAGTACCAAAACAGCAAGGCCGTTTTGGTTAGTGTTACAGGGCCAGATCAGTCAATCATCCAGACTGTTGCCCCTGCAACTACTGAAAAGGCTACTGCCCCTCTTCAGGAACCACACTTTTGTCTGGCCTCTCAACAGATACCTCTCTGTTGTGGTTGCACCTACGGTATGGCTATCTGTATCGTTGAGGCACACCAGCCTCCCCACTAACGGCACGGTCCATGGTTCATGGGGGGATTTATTCCAATACTACAATACATATAACAGTACAACTGCCTACGAGAGCATAGGCTTTTACAGCCTTTGTCATCTTCAATAAAACAGTTCTGGGTGTAAAACCATGTTATGTTGATGCCACTATACTCAGAACCAGTTTATTGAAGAAACAATAGTTTAAACTACAGCCAAAGATAGTTTCGTCTTATGTTCCCAAACACAAGCTGTAACATTTCTTCTGTAACAAAAGCAGTGAAAGTAGATATTGCAGTTTTCCATTCATTGATGGATTTTGGACAGTTGCTTTTGCTAAACCCCGGGAAAAAAAAAAAAAAAAAAAAATGGTCAGGTGGTGTTAGGTCAGGCGATCGTGGAGGCCAAAGTCACAGTTAAATAATGCGATCACCAAAAAACATCAGCAAGCAGTGACATTGAAACGCGAGCTGTATGTGAAGTTACACCATCTTGTTGAAAATAACTGGTTAACAATTATACGGCACTGCAGAGAGACTTTGTGAATGTTGGGAGAGTCCACTTGATGGGAAGTAACCCAGGCAACAAACTGTGTGCGTCTGCACGCGTGTGCGCCCCCTGTATGTGTACGCACTGAATTGAGTCTATCAGTTCTAGTGGGCGCCTGTATAACACTCGTCATGTGGTGCAAGGAAAGATGAACATGACAGAATAATATTAAGTAGTAGCAAGTAAGTCGCAGAACATATACTGTGCATGGCTGTTTTCGTGTTTGCAGACATTAAGCGGGCAGTGTGGAATACAAGGAAACAGCAAGAAGTGGTGACAAATTGCTTCACCCGCTGTGGGTGGCACATTTTACGTTTTGTGGTGGTGGCTTGGCAGTGGCTTGACTGTCAAAGAGCAACCACACTCTCCAAAAATTAACATGAGAGACAGGATGGTTTTGCGACAGTTGAAATATACTGCAATCTGGACTGTCATATTGAGCCTTCAAGGCATATGTCTTATGAAAGTTGTGTTCTTCTCTAATTCGTGAATCACACTAATGAGCCGTACAACTACTCAAGGAAATATATGTCTGAAACTAGAGGACGTGCTTTTTATGATATGAGTAAGTTTTCTTCTTTTGCTCCAGTAACTTCAGAATGTTAAGAAGTCGAGCCTTTCCTCAGCAACACACAGGATTTCTGAGGCACTGATTAGCAGGACCCCGACTTCAAGAAAATCAACTGTAGCACTCAATTAAAAGGAAAAGGTAAATACTTCAGATGTTACGTCGGGTAACAGATCTTGTTAAGTGTTCTGACTCAGTTTCAAGTACAAGGTGCGAGCCAGCAGCTACACGAAACCCTAAAACACCAAGAAAAACACTTCAGTGTGCGTGCTCTTGTGAGATCAGACTGAAGTTTAACAATAAGGATGATGGGTGACCTGTTAAACACTTTCACTGTACATCAAACTTTGGCACACTAATGGTTTAGTCGAGTCATCACGTGGATTTATGAGTGGGATCCTGAGAAAAAGTGGAAAAGTAAGGAGTGGCACACACACATCTACTTGACCAAAAACAGCTCAAATAAGCAAATCAAAGATCAAAACAAAGCAAATTTGCTTTTTTGACAGTAGGGCTATCGTGCATAAAGAATTTGTTCCTCCAGGACAAACTTTCAACCAAATGTTTTACAAAGCTAAAGTTGAAAGGCTCAGGAAAGAGAGAATTATTAACTGAGACTGGACATTGCACACAAGTGGATGCTGCTTCGTGAGATCACCCCATGCCATGCGGCCACTTCCATCGTGGAATTTTTTACTTAAAAAGGCTTTCATATTGTTCTGTGGCCCACTATTCACCTGAACTGAGTCCTTTTGATTTTTTCCCCAAAATTGAAAAATGTCTTAAAATGACATTTTGGGATTCAGGAACATTCAGAAGAATGTGACCGAGAGCACTGCAACCCAGAGTGGGAACAATGACTGCCAGTGTATAGTTGCCCAAGGGAGTTCCCTTGGGCAATATTATTGACTGAAAAAATAAAAACTACGGTACATAAAAAATCAGTCTCATTACTTTTCTCCCACATCAAATATACAGAAATGATGGTGTAACTACATATGCATCATGCAACATGAAAGCTATACAAGACCTGCTTATCTGCATGGAAGAGAAGGAGATACTTACAGCTTTAAGTTCCTCTGCTGAAGCTCTTCTCAGTTGGTTCATTAGTTCTGTGAGATGATTTGGTGCTTCCTTGCATTCTATGTCTACCTGTGAACGTTTCCTTCTAGCTTTTTCCGCTGCTTTCTCAATATTGTGCCAGCTATGAGACAAATCGCTAGCTAAATTCATTAATTCCTTCTGAGCACTTTTCTGAAAAAAAAAAGGCCGTACATTAAAACAATATTCATTTCAGCTGTTGCAGGTATAGAGGAACAGGAGTTATTTCTTGGCAAGTATTACATTTCTTCAGCACCAATGAATGTTGATTCTACTGCACACAGTGTCGCCTTTGTGAGAAAGCATTAACCACAGGACAAATAGCAATCACAAACTTTACACAGTTACATAAGACATAATATGGCTGATATGATTTTACTTCATTTAAAGAGTTTTGGGCAGATTGGAAAAATCCCTATCTTAAACAATGTAATATTTATTCATATAAAAGGTACCCTTTTCAGCAATTATTGGGAATAAAAATTTGAAGAAAATATGCCTTGGGTTGCACATTTCTAGCCACTAACAAAGGTATTTCTGAAAGTATTGATTATTTTTAAGATAATTATATTTGTGAAAAGTAGACAAACTTTCTACACCGTTCGATGTACATAAGGCTAACTTCTTTGAGATTTACAAAATACGAAAATCCCCGTGTTAAAATATGCACAATTCTCCAATGAGTATACCCCATAATTTTGAACAAATTCTGGTTAATAGAAACTAAGAAAGTACACTTTTTCTTGAAAAATACAACTTACAGAAAACAGCCATTAAAGTTGACAATGCCTCCCAGCTCCATACATTGGGTTGTCTGCATCCTCTTCCATTTCATCTTGCAATATCCTTTTTCCTCCCTGTCTTGCCATTGTTTCAAAGTCTCAAACAGTTCTCAGACACAAAAAGCCTTTCTTTATCTAAATTTAACATTTGTTTTACTGCAAAATGACCAAAGGTTTCAAGCAGCCTTTTCAGTACTTCATATCTTGCAACATTTCCTTCACTGAATATTGTCACTGCATCCAAGACACCAAAATGCAGTATACCGATTGCCACCAAAACTCTCGGGAATTCTCTCCCAGATTACACTGTTCGTGGACTCGTTAGGATTTTGGGAGTGATTTTCGTCAGTGGATTTACATCTGACAAATCCTTGGAAGTTTCTTTCAAGATTTCTACTTGCAAAAGAAATAGCTGGTTTGTAAATAAAATCACTTTCTGGAAGGCCTATGACTGGGTTTATTGTCTCTTGAAGAGGTGAAACAAAACTGCCCACACAGCTTTTCTAATATCTTCTATGCTACTGCTATGCCATAATAGTTTTGAATTCTTTCCTTGACAGATTTTTTCATGTCTATTCTTACCATCTAATCGTCAGCCATCTTCCAATTTCTTTCCCTTATATGCAGTTTTCAGTCCTCATAGCCTCATACCCATTTGCTTTTTTGCACTCCTGCTTGGTGATCGTTACGTTTTCTCCACGTAGCTTCTCTTCCTCAAGTGTTTTGAAAGCTACTGAATCACTACCTCCTAAATAATTGCTCTCAGAGGTGGGGGATTCAAAAATCAAATTTCAATCTGAGAACTATTACATACGAGGGGCATCTGAAAAGTCCGTGCAAAGTCCAAGAGATGGCACCACTGGCCCGTATCGAGGTCATGTTCAGTTAGTAGTATCTTTTCAGCCATATTGGTCTATTTCTTTGTGTTTGACATTCGCGTGAATCAAGGAAGTGGAGTCATTGTCAAACAAATGGACAAAAAAATTTCTTGTGGTGATTAAACATTACTTTATGAAAGGCAAAACACCTCAGGAGACTGAAGAGAAGCTTGATAAACACTGCTGTGACTCTGCACCTTTGATTAGAACAGTTTATAAGTGGTTTCAAAATTTTCGGAGTGGCCATATGGCCACAAGTGATGCTGAACATTCTGGATGCCCTGTGGAGGTTACAATTCCAGAAATCATTGATAAAATCCATGATATGGTGATGGATGACAGAAGAGATAAGGTGCGTGAGATTGCTAGTGCTGTGGGCATCTCAAATGAATGGGTACATATTATTTTGCATAAATATTTGGACATGAGAAAGCTATCCACAAGATGGGTTCAGCGATTGCTCGCACTTGACCAAAAACTGAATTGTGCGAAGCATTGCAAGGATGATTTGCAGCCGTTCAGGAAGAATCCACAGGACTAACTGTCGTTTCATCACTGTGGATGAAACATGGATACATTACTATACTCCTGAGCTCAAACAACAATCTAAACAATGGGTTACCAAGGGAGAATCTGCACCAAAAAAGGCAAAGACCATTCCTTCGGCCGGAAAGGTTATGGCGACTGTCTTTTGGGATTCGACTATCTGGAAAAGGTAAAACTATTACAGGTGCATATTATTCATCATTATTGGACTGTTTGAAAACCGAGCTGCAAGAAAAACGCTGGCAATTGGACCACAAAAAAGTCCTTTTTTATCACGACAATACACCTTCACACACCTCAGCAGTTGTGGTCACAAAATTAATGGAAATAGGATTCCAACTCATTTCACATCTCCCCTATTCTCCAGACTACTATTTGTTCCCCAATTTGAAGAAATAGCTGGCAGGACAATGATTTTATTGAAACGAGGAGGTGACTGCAGGAACTAATAGCTGTTTTGCATACGGATAATTCCTATTATTCGGAAGGGATCAACAAATTATAATCACATTGGATGAAGTGCATAAGTCTAAAAGGAGACTATTTCAAAAAACAAAGGTTTACGCCAAACACATAAGTAGCTTTTATTTATGCACAGACTTTTCAAATGCCCCTCGTATACATGGTTACTCGCACAATGTTTTGTTGAAACAAATGAATAAACCAGAACTAAGGAGATAATACGTGTTTTATTTATTATTGGGAATGGTAAATTCTGTAGACCATGACTAGAGGGGGGGGGGGGAGGGGGAATGGAAATTAAGATATCAACCTGTCCGGAGCCCCTAAAATTATGGAAATGATAATTTTCTCATGCTCCTTCAGATATCGAAAAACAGTTGTTTACTGTGTGTTAGAGGATATACAGTCACTGACAACATATTCATTTCCAGAAAGTCATACGTGGGAAACATGATCCATAATTAATCAACAAACTGAGGTTAGTGATATAAATATTCAGGAGATTATGTATATTTATTTTGTGTGTGTGTGTGTGTGTGTGTGTGTGTGTGTGTGTGTGTGTGTGTGTGTGTGTGTGTGTGTGTGTGTAATCACAGGTTTTTCATTGTTCCACAGGTCTGTCATCAACTACTTTAAGAGAGGCTACAGGTATTATCTAATAGTTGTTTCATAATGTCCACTGGACCCTCGCCCCCTCCTCCTGACTCTTAGTTTTCCATTCCACAAACACTCCTGCTTACACGTGTCACATGCATATATGTCAATGTGTGCACGGAAGTGAATGTGGAGAACATGTGATCTGAGTAACTGTTTCTAACTCTAGAATTTTTCCATCTTCCATTTTTGTGCAGTTGCTATCTACAAATGATAAATTTGATCCATTGGTGGATTTCACACAGGACCAAAACTTATCCTTTGACAAACTGGCAATGCAGGTTTCACTTTCAAAAGCACTAAAGACATCTTGCACAGCTGATCTTATGTCTGCATGAACCTTTTTTTGGTTATGTTGCATTGCTGGCCACACCAACAGGAAGAGGCACACAATCAGAGCTCCACAGTTGTTTTGAAGAGGGTAAACTCAGTCCAGTGTTTTGAGCATGAAAACATGGTCCAAGTAGACTATTCTTTTTATTATCCTTGGGTCATGTTCAAGCACCCGTAACACGTTCAGAAATGGTGACATTGGTTTATACGTCAATTGTTGACAAGATCTTGCACATACATACACTTTATAACCCAAGTTATTTACATATCTTATGCTTCCAGCTTCTTTTCACACTCCAATACATTGTCGATACATGTGAACAGGTATGCTTCTTATTTTGGTGCGTATGTGGCACAAAGGCAATACAACAATGTATGTGATAACGTCCTTTAGCTGACAAAAACAAACTTCCTATGTCATAGTATAGGTACAACTGTTATGGTATGACTGAAGATGTTTACGATCCTTTCTGTGGATGGTCAATAACATTAAGTAAGGTACTGGTGGAATATTCACTGGCATAAGCTTGTTATTCTCTCACGTGCTATCTTGTTGGAAGTAAAGGATTGAAACTCTTACATCAGATATTATGTCACGTGTAATATTAGAAATTGTGGTACAGTCCAACCACAGAAGCCTTTTAACGAGGTGTGCCAGTAAGTTTAGGAAATAAAATAATACTGATGTATTAAAATAAATATCTCTCGCTCCCTCAAACACACACACACACACACACACACACACACACACACACACACACACACACACAGTAGGTGAATCTTTTTTCACCATGCAGTGTTATAATGAAACAGGAAAACCATAGTTGGTTGCACCATGTCATTAGTCATTTCAACAATGTATTACAGTACAGATATTGGAACCTGCAAGTGTTATGTGAAGAAGGGACCTACTTTGGATTGCCTGTACGGACCACCTAAACCACACTACAACTGTTGTGACAGTGCCACGACATTTAACAGTGCCACCACGACAGCACGCGCAAACGGCGATAGAGGCGCTCCGCAACTCGGCTGAACGCGGGAGCGCCACCTAGCTACGAACAGCGCCGGCCGCATGTCACAGCACGGCAGTCGAATGAGAGATACTGAGTTGTTATCGTGTAACTAGCTATTGTTTCTAAGTGAGTGTGTTTGAATATCCACACAATTATTGGTGATTAAAGGTTATAACACTTTTTGGCGACGAGGTCGGATATTTTCACTGCGTTGTGGATTTGTGTGTTCGTGACGGGGCAGACACGGAACAGCTTATGCAAGCACTCATTGAACAGCAAACACAGTTGACGGCTGCTGTTCAGGTGTTGTCGACGTCGCTTACTCATCGTCTGTCTTCCTCTTCTCCGCCTCCGTTCCCTCCTTACGACGAGGCCGCTGAAGACTGGGAGGATTACGAGAAGCGTTTGCGGCAACACTTCTCCGCTTTCGGCGTTGTCGACACTCCTATGTTTAATTCGTTATTTCTATCTTGGATTTCCCCACGGATCTATCAGCTGCTATCTCAGTTAGCCCCTCTGCGGGAACCTGCCTCTCTGTCCCTCCAAGAAATGTGTGACTTATTGTCTAACTATTACCGCAGAAACACCCACATCGTTGCCGCCCGCGTGGCGTTCTACCGGTGTCGTAAACAGCCCAATCAATCTTACCGGGCTCGGGTGGCGGAACTACACGGTCTGAGTCAGTTTGTCACGGACACTCAACACGAGTCTTATGCTGATTCAATGGTTAGGGATGCTATTCTAGGGCTTGCTCCTGATAAAGAAGTTAGACAACGTGCCCTACAACTGCCAAACCCGTCATTGTCTGAAGTTCTAAGCATCGCTCAATCCTTTGAAGTGTCTCACACTGCTGGCGCGCAAATAGACGTGTGGTGTGACGGAGGCGCTGTACAGTCAAGGTGGTGGTGGGTAGTGTTTAACGTCCCGTCGACAACGGGGTCATTAGAGACGGAGCGCAAGCTCGGGTTAGGGAAGGATTGGGAAGGAAATCGGCCGTGCCCTTTCAAAGGAACCATCCCAGCATTTGCCTGGAACGATTTAGGGAAATCACGGAAAACCTAAATCAGGATGGCTGGAGACGGGATTGAACGTCTGTACAGTCAACTTTCGACACGGACAATTTGCCTGTTTCACAGGGGAACGAAGATGTGGCGGCGGTTCACTCACGTAAACAACGTCGCGTTGGGCCGCGACGCTCGCAGCAAAAACAGCAACCGCAGAAACAGGTTCGTTCCGCACTTCCTTCTCGTCCACGTTGTTTCGCACAGCATGACGGGGCCACGTGTCCGAAACGTTGGGCCACATGTAATTCGTGTAGGAAAAAAGGCCACATTGCTTCTGTATGTCGGTCCCCTAAAGTTCCTGTCGACGAGGACGAGGCATCGGACACGGATGTTAACTGTGTGCTTTCTCAAACAAATAAGTTGTTTGTTACTGTTCGTGTTCTGGATAAAGACATTCGCATGCAAGTGGACACTGGCTCTGCAGTAACTCTCATTAATTCTCGCACGTATTTGGAGTTGGGCTCCCCTCCCTTGTCTCCAGTTACGCGAAATCTGAGAACTTATAATAAACAGAAAATTCCTATCGTTGGCCAGTTCGATGCTTCCACTGCCTACAAGTCTGTTGTTAGGCCCCTCACGTTTTATGTGGTGGATCATGCGGGCACTGAAAACCTGTTCGGTTATGATTCTTTCCAGTTGTTCGGGTTCTCCGTTGATGATGATGAGCACCTCATCTCTGAGGATATTCCGTATCAACAGCTGGATGGATTGTGTTCTGAATTTCCGTCCGTGTTCTCTGCTGGTCTGGGTCGTGCCAAGGATTTTGAAGCCCACATTACTCTTAAACCTACAGCTCGCCCTAATTTTTTCCGGGCACACCCTATTCCGGTGGCGTTGCGTGCACCTGTCGAGGTTGGGATAGACAGGTTAACAGCTTCAGGGATTCTCCTTCCTGTTACCTTCAGCGAATGGGCAGCGAATGGGCAGCGAATGGGCATCGCCAATCGTGGTGGTTTCTAAACCCAACGGGAGTCTGCGATTGTGTGGCGATTTTAAAGCCACTGTCAACGCTCAGAGCCTCACTGACACTTATCCTCTTCCCCGTCCTGAGGAGTTATTTACCAACCTCACTGGGGGCCAGCTCTTTTCCAAACTTGACTTATCGGAGGCGTACCATCAGTTGCCGTTGGATGCTTCTTCCAAGGAATTTCTCGTCATCAACACTCCTTGTGGGCTGTATCAGTACCAGCGATTACCATTTGGCGTCGTTAGCGTGCCGGCCATTTTTCAGCGGTTTTTGGAACAGCTCACGGCTTCCGTTCCCGGCTGCATCAACTATCTGGATGACATTGTTGTCACGGGGGCCTCCACTGAGGAGAACCTTCGCAATTTGCGTTCACTGTTTCGGGTTTTGCATTCGGCTGGGTTGAAGTGCAATCTGGACAAGTCACAGTTCTTCCAACCCTCCATTGTGTATCTTGGTTTCCACTTGTCCCGTGAGGGTATACGTCTTCTACGTCAGCACGTTGCGGCCATTAACCCTCTACTCCGGCCGTCTACGGTCAAAGAACTTCAGGCGTTTCTAGGCAAGATTGCTTATTATCACAAATTCAATCCATCCGCAGCGGCGGTAGCTCATCCTCTGATCAGCTGTTACGCAAAAACGTCCCTTTCTGTTGGTCCGACGAGTGTGAGCAGGCTTTTGTCCGCCTGAAGGCTCATTTGCAGTCGGCGCCTTGTCTTGCCACATTCTGTCCGTGTCAGCACTTGGTTCTGGCGACTGACGCATCACAGTATGGCCTACGGGCTGTTCTCGCCCATCGGTATGAGGATGGGTCGGAACGACCCATCACCTATGCTTCCAAGACCCTCAACGATGCGCAACGGCGTTACTCTCAAATCGAAAAGGAGGCGCTCGCTATCATTATGCTCTATAAAAGTTCAGCGCTTTTTTTTTATGGTTCTAAGTTTCACCTCATCACCAACCACAAGCCACTGGTCTCTCTGTTCAGCCCATCGGCGTCTCTTCCGGATAAGGCAGCTCACCGCCTGCAACGTTGGGCCTTATACTTTTCTCGTTTTCACTATGAGATTCACTATCGCCCCACGGCCTAGCACACCAACGCTGATGCATTGTCGTGATTGCCGATGGGCCCCGACCCGGTTTTCGATCGTGATGAACTACTCTGTTTCCACATTGATGAGGAAGAACGTCGTGCGGTCGAGGGTTTTCCACTTACAGGTTCGCAGGTCACGTCAGGTACTGCGCCGGACCCGGTCCTGCGTCAGGTGATCGGTTTTGTTCAACGGGGTTGGCTGGACAGGACCAAAGGCCGGGCATCGGATCCCCTTCGCAACTACCATGCCTTGCACCTTCATCTGTTCGTGATGGTGGTGGTGTTCTGGCCACGGATGGCGCATCTCCACGGGTCATGGTGCTAGCCTCTCTTCGCAAAGATGTTCTCAAACTATTGCATGAAGGCCATTGGGGGATTTCTCGGACTAAGTCCCTGGCCCGCAGGCACGTTTATTGGCCCGGTATTGATTTGGACATCGCCCACACGATTGCTGCGTGTGGTCAGTGTGCTCAACGACTGGCTGCACCTCGTACAATGCCCTCTCCGTGGCCTGATCCGGCGCAGCCATGGGAACGGGTGCACGCTGGCTTTGCCAGCCCCTTCCTCTGTACTTATTGGCTACTGTTGATCGACGCCGTCTCGAAGTTTCCATTTGTTGTTCGGTATCCGTCACCCACCACTGCGGCGACGATGCTGGCTTTGACCAAAATCTTTGCGCTAGAAGGTCTTCCATCCACGATCGTCACGGACAATGGCCCTCAGTTCTCTTCGCAGACCTTCCGTGATTTTTGTACTGGACAAGGGATTCGTCATGTTACAGCACCGCCCTTCCATCCGCAATCGAATGAGGAGGTCGAGCGCCTTGTCCGCACTTTCAAAAGCCAGATGAAAAAATTCCTTAGTGATTTTTCCACAGATGACGCTCTGCTGCAATTTCTGAGTTCTTATCGCTTCACGCCTCTGCTGAACTCTTGCACGGCCGCCAACCGCGCACTCTACTGCACCTGCTTCACCCTGTCAGGCCTTGTGCTGTGTCCCCTAGTGCGGGAAAATACTCGGTGGGTGCCGACGTGTGGGCACGAGGGTACGGATCTCGCCCTAAATGGATTCCAGGGGTGGTCAAGGCTCTTCGCGGCCACCGGCTTTGTGAAATATGTACGGACGACGGCACGGTTGTTCGCCATTACGACCAGATGCGCCCACGAGTGGTGGCCACGCCGGTTCCACCGCCCCTTCCTTCGCCTCCACCAGCCCGAGAAGCCAGTCCTGTAGCTGCTGCCGATCTACCGTACGTGTTTATGCAGCCGACGTCTCTACCGCTTCAGAATACGCCGCCTTCTCCGGGACCCATCTCGCTGGAGCACACCCCCAGGTCCACGACACCTACGGATGCTGCTCCGGAGTTTTCACCCATCATCTCGTCCAGGAGGCACGTTCCACGGACGAGCTTCCGTCCTGGACATTTTCGACCATACTCTCGTGTCTCTCCGTGGGATGTTCTCGGGGCCTCACAAGAGGCCACGGATGTCTCCTCACTGTCCGTGTCTCCAAGGAAGTGAGTGTTTTTTTTTTCAAGGGGAGAAAAGTGTTGTGACAGTGCCACGACATTTAACAGTGCCGCCACGACAGCACGCGCAAATGGTGATAGAGGCGCTCCGCAACTCGGCTGAGCGTGGGAGCGCCACCTAGCTACGAACGGCGCTGGCCGCGTGTCACGGCACGGCACGGTAGTCGAATGAGAGATACTGAGTTGTTGTCATGTAACCAGCTATTGTTTCCAACTGAGTGTGTTTGAATATCCACGCAATTATTGGCGATTAAAGCTTATAACAACAACTTTATGCGAAATGGAAGTAGTAGCTACAGTTTTGAGGAAAATATGATCCTCCTGTTAATAATTTACCAATGGAGATTTTAGCTTTTAGTGTGACTAATATGCCCCACGTCTATGCCCGGCATATTTTTAGACAATGAATGTTACATTTGTACATGTAACATGACATCATGTAAGAGCTATGAATCAGCTGGTACTACAAGACTTTCAAATATAAGCTGTAAATGAGGCTATCTTCCACAAAACAGTAGCTAATACTTTCTTTCTGCATTGACTTTTACAGTAATTTAGATTCCTCATACAGGCAATCTAAAGTAGGTCCCCCTCCCTCAGACAACACCTGTAGATTCCAACATCGGTACTGTCATATATTGTTGAAATAACTGTACTGGCTATGGTATATAAAATTTGTAACTGGTTCTAATGTACCATTTGTTACTTAGTATTGCTTGCACCTTGTCCCGCACCTTTCACAGAGTTGGAGTGCTGACTATCTGATTTGGCCGGAGGCTCTTCCTGCCGCCACCCCGTAACCCTCCCCCCACCCCCCCAGGACACAGTGTACCCCAGCTGTCTGCATCTAGTGTAAATCATGAATGAGTGCAAACACGTTTCAAATGTCTGCGTGTCTTAACTGAGGTGGGTCGTGGGGACCAGTCTGGTTTACACCTAGAGGGATGTGGAAAACCTCCTAAAAACCACATCCAGGCTCGCTGGCACACCAGCCCTCATCGTTAATCCGTTGGGCAGATTCGATCTGGGGCTGGTGCGTCTACCTGAGCCCAGGAAGCAGCGCATTAGCACTCTCTGCTAACCTGGCGGGTCATACCATTTGTTACTACATCAGTATTATTTCATTTTCTACACTGACTGGCACACCTCATTAAGAAGCCCAACATAATTTTCTGTAGATGGACTTTGTACTGTAGTTTCTAATATTACATGCAGCATGTCTTATGATGTAAGAGTTTCGATCGTCTACTTTTAATAAGATAGCACAAGTGAGAATAACAAATATATGTCAGTGAATATTGCACTAATAGCTTACCTAATATCATTGGTCACCCACAGATCAGACTCAACATCTTTGGTCATGCCACAACAGTTGTGCCTATACTATGATGTGACAGCTTCCCAGTTTTGTCAGCTAAGGGACCTAATCACGTACACTATTGTATTGTCTGTGCCACAAACACACAGAAATATGATGCCTACCTGTCCACATGTACCAGTGATATATCAGAATGTGAAATGAAGCTGGAAGTTTATAGCAGGTAAGTATCTTGGATTAGGAAGTATATGTATTTGCAAGAGCTTGTAGAGAATTGACAGATAAACCAACGTCACCATTTTTGAATGTATTACAGGTGCTTTAAAATCACCCACGGTTGAACTTAGTTTCACAGATGATAAGAACACAGACTACTTGGACCACGTTTCCATTCTCTGATCACATTGAGGCTGTGGGGACTGTGTGTAGCTTATCTGATTTCTGTAACTTTTGAAGACTGCTGTAAATGTATTTTAATATCTGATCACTATTTAAAGATGTGATGTTGCTTAGTACATGATAGGAATTTTGTGAAAAGGTCATTCCAAAGACTTCTAAGAATCAGCATGTACTTATTACAGAACAACTGCAGTTTTATGTAACAACCAGTATAATCATTGATATGTCAGAATCAGTACTGCAAAATAAAAAGCAAATTTCCATGATTTTTCTGTTACTTTTTTAGACAGTCCCTTCTCTGGTTGGGACAAACAGTTGTGAGAGGTACAAATCTCTGTTTGTTTGAGAAAATGGAGCAGTATTTTGTAAAATCTACATGAAAAATACACAGTATAAAATATACAGGTGTTTGTGAGTTAGTTAAATGCTGTCTATTACAAACCATACTCAATTCCCCCCATTATGGCTAACATGGGAATAAGTATTGAAAGGAGTAATGATACAGTAGACCTTACAAGGAATCACAAGAAGCTAAAAAGTTGAATATTTCAATATTTACAGGCACTGGATTACTCAAGTGCACGACATCATCCCAAATCTAACATTTGCCGTCTATTCAGCAGGAATGGTGAATAAATTCAAAAGTATCGGCACTGGTGCAAATAGACTCCCACCTTTGATTTCTTCTAGATTTCATAAGCAGTGTAACTGGAGTAATAAGAATGGCAACACTGTTGACGGAGCGACAACACTTTACCCTCCACCTCCCGTAACAACCAGAGGTAGCAGCACAGTGGATGAAAGAGAGAGAGAGAGAGAGAGAGAGAGAGAGAGAGAGAGAGAGAGAGAGGGGGGGGGGGGGGGCAATACTGACCCTACGACTTATCTCGGAAGATAAGTTAAGGAAAGGCAAACCTACATTTCTAGCATTTTTACACTTAGAGAAAGCTTTTGACAATGTTGACTGGAATACTCATTCAAATCCTGAAGGTGGCCGTGGTAAAATACAGGGAGCAAAAGGCTTTTACAATTTGTGCAGAAACCAGATGGCAGTTATAAGAGTCTAAGGGCATGAAAGGGGAGTAGTGGTTGGGAAGGGAGTGAGACAGGGTTGTAACCTATCCCCAATGTTATTCAATCTGTATATTGAGCAAGCAGTAAAGGAAACAAAAGAAAAATTCGGAGTAGGTATTAAAATCCATGGAGAAGATATAAAAACTTTAAGGTTCACAGATGACGTAATTCTGTCAGAGACAGCAAAGGACCTGGAAGAGCAGCTGAACGGAATGGACAGTGTCTTGAAAGGATGATTTAAGATTAACGTCAACAAAAGCGAAACAAGGATAATGGAGTTTAGTCGAATAAAATCAGGTGATGCTGAGGGAATTAGACTAGGAAATTTGACACTAAGTGGTAGATGAGTTTTGCTATTTGCGGAGCAAAATAACTGACAATGGTCAAAATAGAGAGGATATAAAATGTAGACTGGCAATGGCAAGGGAAGTGTTTCTGAAGAAGAGAAATTTGTTAACATCGGTACAGATTTAAGTGTCAGGAAGTCTTTTTTCCTGAAAATATTCGTATGGAGTGTAGCCATGTACGGAGGTGAAACATGGACAATAAATAGTTTAGACAAAAAGAGAATAGAAGCCTACGAAATGTGGTGCTACAGAAGAATGCTCAAGATTAGGTGGGTATATCACGTAACTAATGAGGAGGTACTGAATAGAATTGGGGAGAAGAGAAATTTGTGGCACAACCTGACTAGAAGAAGGGATCGGTTGGTAGGACACCTTCTGAGGCATCACAGGATCACTAATTTAGTATTGGAGGGAAGCATGGAGGGTAAAAATCGCAGAAGGATGTAGGTTGCAGTAGTTACTCAGAGATGACGACGGTTGCGTAGGATAGAGCAGTATGGAGAGCTGCATCAAACCAGTCTCTGGACTGAAGACTGCGGCAACAACAACAACAACAACAACAACACTTTGAAAGAATAGAAGTAAGTATTTGGAAATACAGACCACTCAGTGCTTTAGTAGTTACTTACTAGAACTATGCACTGCATATGTCCAATGGTATATTATTTCAGCTTACATATGTAATGTGTATGTAGGACAAAAGCTAATACTTACATATCTTTCATCAAGTGCATTAAGTTTCTTTTCAGCATCAAGTAGAACAACACGGAGAAAGTCTCTGTCGCAACGAAGTGAGCTACCAGCCGAAATGATTTCCTTCAGTGAACGGCAGACTATATCACTAGTCTGTCTCGTAACTTGAAGCTTTGCCCATTCTCTTACAACTTCTATGTCTGCTGAATCTGATAATGCGTGCTGAAAATGGACAGAACATTTACATTGCAAAAAATTCAAGTATATAATTACAAATTGATTTGCTTTCTTTCCAGCTACCGTGCTAAATATCTGACACAGCTGCAACATCCCTGGTATAAGGACAGCTGTCACTGCCCACAAAAGTCAATCGACAACCTTATCAGTAGTATTAGTCAAACAATATTATTGCACCTGAGGGTGACGGCACTGTAGTCAGCTTATCACGAGATCTCACCGTGATATTTCCTGAGGACATGCTGAATCACTTGACAGTATATGCACAACTGTCTTAAAGCAATTCACAGTGTGATGCACTTTTCTTAATCACAACTCTAGTTGTTTACTGTAACACCACTGCACGTTTCCGGTAATGCCTACAGGAGGTCAAGTGGAACAATTTCGTGGTCAGGTAGCACAATCCTGTAAAACTACGGTAATTTTAAAAGCTCGCCAGTTACGGTGCCGACCTAAAATATATCGATACTAAATATTACCGACTCTTGTTCTCAAAACTTAATCCACACGCACTACAATCAATCCTGTCGGAGGAACATCCACAACTGAGAATTATACCAGAGGCTGAAAATACTGCCACAGTTGCAAGGTCGTTTTATTTAACACACGACCACTTTCGGGCTCTTATACGCCCGTCTTCAGGTGTCTTACTGAAAATAGGAAGTTATAGGAGGTAATTTTTACAAGCAGCAAACATAAAAATCCATAAATTTGGAAACATTTATAAATTGTTGGTTGGGCCAGGTGCTGTGAAACCTAAGTCAATGCCAAAGTGACACAAGACAGTACTACGGAAGACTGCCCGGGTAAAGAAATATGCACAGAATACCAGAACACTTACACTCGGTGCAGTGACTCCGAGAGCCACAGTGGCAAGTACAAGGTGCGGTGTGCTACCAACGAGTGCAGAGCTCGGAGTAGAGCAGGCACGAAGGAGGAAGCAAACTGGTAAACCAGAGTGGCAGAGGTACTGCCATCTATTGACGGGAAGAAGAACGCGAGACCACTAGCCCGGCCATTCGCAATCTGAATTGGTGATTTACATTAAAAAACATTACACAAAAAATGTTAACAGTGCATTACGCACGGTAAAGAAAGATGTTGACCGAGGCAGCACAGAACTGTAGTAAAACTGAGTGGAAGCTGTGACATAAAATTTATGTAACGTATTACCTGCGCCCGTCGGAAGCACACCACGTCTTCTACTCGTCCGACACGGCCCTCGGGGTCACAGTACCGAGCGTAAGTGTTCCGGTATTATTTACACATTTCTTTACCCGGGCAGTCTTCCGTAGTGCTGCCAGACGTCACTTTGGCACCGACTTACGTTTCACGGCACCTAGCCCGACCGCCAGTTTTTAAATTTATGGATTTTTTGTTTTCTTTGTGCGTTTTCCGAGTGTAAAAATTATTTTTAGTCTCTTACCGTTTCCAGTACGACAACTGAAGATGGGCATATTAATAGCTCAAAACTGGTCGTGTGTTAAATAAAAGACTCTTACAACTGTAGCAGTATTTTCAACCACTGGCCACACGCATTAGTCACGACTGACAGTAATAATTGTTCAGTGACACGTTTTTATTATTTTGTACACGATTTCTCCCGTGAATTGGTGCCGACTCAGAAGAGCAGTACACATTAATTATTAATAATACAGGGTTAGCCAAAAGTCTTAACACTTGAAAATTCAATACTTCGCAAAATAACATAGGTAGTGATGTAAAAATTTACACATGCTTGAAATGACATAGGGTTTTATTGAAACCAAAAAGTGTGCAAAATAACCAACAGATAGCACTTTGTACGATACAAAAGCAATAATTAGGTTGCTAGGCAAGCTTTCAGAGGCAGAGGCTGCTCCTCTAGGCAGAAGAGCTGAAGGGGAAGGAAGAGAGGCGAAGGAAAAGGACTGGAGAGGTCCAGGAAAAGGCACAGATTTGGGGAAAATCACCCAGAACTGCGTGTCAGGGAAGACTTGACGGACGGGATGGAAAGGAAAGATGCCGTGTTCCATCTGTGTTCTGCCACCGGTTGACGAGTAAATCTTATCTATTCAATTACATTCCATTATCAAAAATTGTTTTCATTGTTATAAAAGCAATAATTAGCATAACAATCAATTTTCAGTAAAGATTATCTTTATAACAAGCACTCAAGATTAATCACATACAGTTTATGTTCCTCACCTATATCTACAGTAATGATATAGGCTGAGGCAGAAACATCAACTTACACGATGTACAGGCAGGATTAATCCCATTTCACTCGCTGCCAAGGCACTATTCCAATATTGGAGAGCCTCTGCAATACTGACGCGAGTTTAGAAGTGGAATAGCAATGGGCTGAGGTGTGAACTGGAATTTGTATATGGGAGGGAGATTACAAGAGTATTCACTGCAGCTCTGGTAGCAGCGGCAACTTTGGCATAACATCAGCACGTCTGTGTAGTGAGCAGGAAACCCAGGATTCCAATTTCAGTACAGTACAAACTTTAGTTCATTGCTTTAGCCTGCAGCATTACTGTAAATGCTCAACATGTCCGCTGCTCATCAACAATACCTGTGGTTGATGGACTGTGTCGTGAACAGCACTGTACAGCATATCAGTAGGCACGACGAGAAATTGCCATCTGATTGTACCACAGCAAGTTACGAGGGCAGTTTGAGAAGTTCTCAGAACGAAATAGAAAAAAAAAGTACTTACATCACTGAAATGTTTGTTATTTTTCAGTGTAGTCTCCTTGTAGGTTAATGCACTGGGTCCAACGATGTTCCATTGCCTTGATCCCATCTCAAAAATGAGTTTCCTACAGGCCTGCAAAACAGTTGCCAATTCCGGCCATCAATTCTTCATTTAAAGTGAAGCTTCATCCACCAAGAAAAAGTTTCAGTTTTTGTAAGATATGGAAGTCCAGTGGAGCTACATCAGGTGAATAAGGCAGGTGTGGCAACAATTAATGCCTTAGTTTGTGTAATTTTGCCATGGTGATGGTACATGTGTGCGGATGCGCATTGTCTTGAGGGAAGATCACTTTCTTCCTTGCTAACTTTCCTCCTCGGTCTTTTTGTTGCAATTTGTCCAGGATGTTAGCATAGTATTCTTCAGTAACTTTTTGCCCAGTGGGGAGATAATCTACAAGTACAAACAGGATCCCTTTTGCTTCCTAGAACACTAATGCCACGACCGGAAGGAGTGGCGGAGAATCGGCACGTTTCCACTGCTTTGACTGCTGTTTTTGTCTCTGAGGTATAGTAGTGCACCCAAGTTTCATCTGTGGTCACAAACCGGTGAAAAAATCCTGTTCGTTTCTCTTAAAACAGGCCAAACATTGTTCTGATATGTCCATTCTCGTGCGTTTTTGATCCAGCGTCAAGAGTCACGGCACCCATCTTGCAGATAATTCTTTCATTTCTAATTTTTCAGTTAAAATACGATATGCCCTTTCAGATGACATCTGGCAAGCGTGAGCAATTTCACACGCTTTGAATCCTCTGTGACCAATTTGTGTGCTTTTGCAATTATTTCTGGAGTAATGACGTCTCGGCTGACCATTGCGCGGATCATCTAAGCACTCCTGACCGAATGTAAATTCATTTGTCCACTTGGCAACTGTTGTATATGAAGAAGCAGAGTCCTCCAGTGTATTCTGGAAATCGGCATCAATGCCTTTGCTTTCATACCTTTCTGTACAAAGTACTTAATAACTGCTCGAATCTCAATTTTTTACTCTTCGCAAATTACTTTGCAGGAACAACAACAGAGCCACATTACCACAACAGTTTTTTCCCCAAGAGTACTGATGTGGCACGTGTTTACAGGCAACAGTCCAATGAATATATGTGATATGTGTTGTAATAGTGCTGAACTCTTGTGGTGATTCCGAAACTTTTCAATCCTCCCTTGTATTATGAGTTGTCATCTTGCATTGAAAGCGTAGCTTGGCATGGAGCCATGAGGAGAGCAGATTTTGTTTCTCACACACTCTGGCTACTGGGCCGTGCGAGCCATGTCCTTGACTAAAGCTGCATGCAATACATTCCTCATACCCTCTACGAATCTAAGTAGTACTATTAAATATTAATCTATTTCATACTTTGTATACCAAATTCTATTGATAACACAACCATAGTGTTAAATTTTCAAATCAATAACCTCCATACTTCTGGAGATACAAACTTTTATTTAAAACAAACAGTAACGGTGCTGGCATTGTGAAACTGAATTACGGACCGTAAAGTATTCATCTTTTGTATGAACTGAAACTACAGCCATGGACGGATGGATGGAGAATGGCATACATAAGCTGAGAATGTGATATTTCATTAGAACTATGCAAATGTATGCATGAGAAAGTTTGTGCAATACGGGAATTTGCAACTTATGTCCGAGTCAGCTTGATTTTGTAAATGGCAGAAACGCAGCCAGAAGGGGTGTTGAGTATAAAGTTTGTTAATTATTTGTTTTGTGGAAAGGGATCATATTTTGTTTTCATTAAATTTTATTTAGTTGCCACCATACAACTGCAATCTGAATGCAACCGAGTTTGCACAGGCCAAACTGAAACGACAATTCAGAGAACAAAATGTTATGAGGGATATCTCTGCTGAGAAGGGGGAGAAAGGGGGGGGGGGGGTTGATTTGGGGGAAGGCACCAAATAGCGAGGTCATCAGTCTCATCGGATTAGGAAAGGATGGGGAATGAAGTCGGCCATGCCCTTTCAAAGAAACCACCTCGGCATTTGCCTGAAGCGATTTAGGGAAATCTTGGAAAACCTAAATCAGGATGGCAGGACACAGGATTGAACCGTCGTCCTCCCAAATGCGAGTCCACATTGCAAACCACTATGCTACCTCGGATATCTCTGCCGGAAACATGTCAAATCTCGCCAATGCTGCCTATCAGTCTATCACCAGTGAGGGTGGGAACCTTACTGTTGAAAATGTGAGAGCTGGAGGAAGATTACTGGAGGCGCATCAGTGTGATGAAAATTGCCGTTGACAACACTGTCATTAACACGTGTCCATCCAGCACCACCAAATGTGTCCACTAGCATGGACACAACCATGGACAACTGCAGTGGAAGCAACTAGTTTTGTAAGATTTTAGTTCTACCTACACATTCCTCATTGTTTTTGGAAGTAATACTTATATTGTAGTAATAACTGTTTTCAATTACTCAAACATTAAGGTGATGCTTATTCCATTTCTTTTATAAGCTGCAGCTGTAAGCTGGCTGTCCTATGAGAAGGAGGTGGGGCTTGTCGCAACAGCCAATGTGCTATGAGCCAAATGCGAGCCTCTACTCCCAGCATTCTACAACCGGCAGCCAAGTGAAAGTTTGCGATCAGTAATTGCCTTGGTGTATAAATGCAATTTGTTTTATTTGCTGGGGATACGATCAGGTCTGGTATTATGATCTCCACAAAAAATTGCGACGATCTAATTCACTTACATGCTATGAAGTCAAGTCATAAAACAGATGCAGGAGTATCACATTCGTACTGATAGAACATGTTGTTGAAGTATGCTCTTTTCCTATGAGATTGACAATACATTTCCTATTTCAAAGAACTGCATCTGTAGTGGGATGAATGGAATAATGTGTTGTATATACGGAAGTATTCATTTCAAGACTCTAAACACATTTCTTCTGTTTATAAACAATTTGTTTCTTGTCTGGGAGAAAGTATTAAATTTTGGGGAAAAAAAGCAGTTTCCTAAGATTTAAGATAAATTTAAGGGTTGGGAAGTCTTTCCTTCTTTCCTGCAGATATTCATATGGTGTGTAGCATTGTGCAGACATGTAATATGGTTTGGACGAGAAGGAAGATTATATGGGCAGATCAAATAACTAATGAACTAAATTGGAGAAACAAGAAATTTATGGCACAACTTGGCTAAAATACCAGATCAGTTGGTAGAACACATCCTGAGGCACGAAGGGATTGTCAATTTTCTAACGGAGGGAAGTGCCAGGGGTAAAAACTGTAGGAGAGAACAAGGGATGACTACAATAAGCAGGTTCAAACGGATGGAGGCCGCATCAGTTATTTAGAAATGAAGATGCTTTCATGCGATAGGCAGCTGTGGAGAGCTGCATCAAACTTATCTTTTGATTAGAGACCACAACCATAACAGCACAAACATTTAAGTAATTTTTTCAGATTTTCAGTGACAGGGTGATAACATGCTCTGTTAATAAGACAACTGTCCACATTTCTTTGGGAACTATTCACAAAAAGTAATGAATCTGGGAAGTCTCGTAGTACTTACCATAGTATTCTGCACCAGACTATCAGTGGCCAGTTCAATATTAGATTCATTCTCTTTCAACTGCTTTTCCAGGGCTACGTTGTGAACTTCTGCCTCAATCAGTTCAGCATACAATCCTACATCTGGCGTCGGTTCAGGTGGTGCCGAGATGCGAGACTCCGCGAGTTTTGCGGTCACCACCTCCTGTTCTGCTATAAATTTTTTGACCACGGAAGGAGTTTCTGATGGTGAAGACTGCTGCTCCTAGTAACAGAGAGTGTAGTATTATTGTACCGTATTTACTCGAATCTAAGCCGCACTCGAATCTAAGCCGCACCTGAAAAATGAGACTAAATAAAGGAAAAAAAAATTCCCGAATCTAAGTCTCACATGAAATTTGAGACTCGAAATTCAAGGGGAGAGAAAAGTTTTAGGCCGCACCTCCAAATCGAAACAAAGTTGGTCCATTGTAATATGAGGCAATTTAGGTCTAACGAATGATGATACAGCTACAGTAGTTTGGTTCGAGTCGTAAGCTTAGCAGTTAAGCTTTACCACGTAGCCATTGCTATGAGTCAGGTGCTCCGTCTGTATTTATACGGATACCCTTCCTTTTTCACGTGCTTCGTCTGGTTTGAATCGATTGCTTATTTTGCTTATTTTGCGTTTTCTTTGTTATAAGTGTTTGCGTCACTCTTAAGATGAAAATGCATTACTGCACTGTGTCATGCATTGTTTGTCGCATTCTAAAAAAAAAAAAAAGAGAGAGAGAGAGAGAGAGAGAGAGAGAGGGGAATCATCTCATTAGCGAAACAATGGCAAGAGACTGCTATTTGTTGTTACTTACACTGCTGCTTTCTTTGATAATGTTCAACAAGAATCAAATAATAGACTGCGTATGATAGAATATGTTCTGAACGAGAGTTAGGCGAAAATTTTTCTCTGTTTGAAAATCTTTGCGGCCGCTTCTTTATTACATCAAATTCTGCACAGAAATTAGAGTCATCTTAGATTTAAAAATCTAGTCACTTGCCGTGCTTCATTTCTGACTATCACTATTAGACATAAGAATAATACGAATATAAACACGACACGATACGTATATTCTTCAGCGTTTGCTGTTGTCTCACTCTAGTTTCGTAGTTTTAGGCAGACAGGACTTAAATGAGATAGCAGCAAACACAAAAGAATACATGGCAAAATGTTTATATTCGTACTATTCTTATGGTGAAGAGAATACTGTATGTGATTCAAATTTCATCAGGTTCCTATTAGCAACCATCTCTTCTCACAGGTAGGAAAAAATTCAGAACATAGAGTTGGTCATATTGACAAATATCCCAAACAGTCTTGCCAGTCAGATTTTCGTAGTATACTGAAATTGTGCTACATTCGAAGATGAACAATACGGAATTTGTATTTACTTTGTTGGATAATGTATGAAAATGCAGTGGTCGAAACTCGCGGCGGAGAAAAAAAGCTCGTCTTCCACTATTTTTTTTTATTTATTTACTGACGCAGAGGTTTTGGCGCCAGTATTTATCTTTGTGCCTACAAAGCATGCCTGCAAAGCGCTACATATATTCGACGGCAGAAGTTAGTTGTGGCGGCACGTACCAACATTTTTCATAACTTCCACTTGCTTTGCACTCGATTCTAAGCCGCAGGCGGTTTTTAGGATTACAAAAACCGGAAAAAAAGTGCGGCTTAGATTCGAGTAAATACGGTAATTTCACAGGATTATTAGTACGACAAGAGAGAATTTTCTTCTTATGTTACCAGTTGCACGTTTCACTTATATATAACAATGTACCAACAGAACTACGAGGGCCCTTTTACACGAGCGGTCGCCATAACTTCGGCTATCTTAACACACTTCCTGTCCGACCAAAACTCCCAGCTTGTCACACATTACTGCTATAGCAGTTGAAATTTCAGTAATATTGATAGTTCTGATGTGAATGCCATAAATGAAATGTTACCTGTGTTCTGCCTCAGTTAATTTGTAGTTAAATTAGGAATGAGTTGAAAGGGTATAAGAACCATAATACAATTACCTGAGATCCCCTTTTGCTTTGCTAAGGTTAGCTTACCTTCTTCACAAAACATTGTAATATTCATTGAATATTGCAGCAGGAAACACTTCTTTTACTACATTTCAGTCCATAAACATTAACATTGTTCACATTAAATGACCAGTCTTTCCAATTTATGGGCTAGACACATTGTATCTTCTGCTTTCCTTTTTTGTTACGAGCTTCAGGGTTCTCTGGGGCAGTGCTGTCTCTGAGAAGTGGTGAATCTCCTCAGAGTGCTGTATTGTGGTAACCAGTTGCTTGTGGAAACAAGATGTCCGTCCTCCCGATTTCATGCACATTTACACAAATTCTCTACTTCTCACTTACTACCCACTTAACAAAATTCCTATGTGCTGATGACGATCACTCACTGGAAACATAGCAGTTGTATAAGTACTGTATGTCACTGGAATTTGGCTGCAATAATCACACATCTGTTTGAAACTGACTGACAATATTTCATTCAAAATAATCTCTATTGCTGTTTATACATTTCTCCCACCTCTCCAGCAGGCTATGAATGCCATGCAAAAAAAAAACACAACAACAGTAGTTCTTTCGAAAAGAACTAGTCAGTGAGACATTTTCATATCAATTTAAGCGTTGTTCAGTAAAAGCGTGTCCCAGTGATGCAAATAGATGATAATAGGACGAAGCCAAGTCTGAAAACTAAGCAGCATGCCCTAGTATTTCTCAACTGAATGAATGCCTGGGTCATTTCCCTGACCCATTTTGCTGTGAGATGGGGTGTTATCACGGAGCAATACGACTTGTATTTTTCCCTATTTTGGTCATTTTTTACTTAATTCTCGAATTAAATAGATCATTTATTGTTGGCAGTGATTAGTGTGATTGGCTTCACCAGATTTTAGCAGCTCATAATAAATGACATTCTTCTGGTCCTACCAAACACAGTATCGTCTTTTTCCAAAGCAATTTGGTCTTACACTGGATGTCTATGGTTTGCCTGGATTCACATTCGATTTACAACACTTAGTATTCTCAAAATTATCCATTTTTCATCACCTGTCGCTATTTGATAGAGAAACGACTTTCTTTTTATCTGGTGAGTAGTATTTCCCAAGTGGTCTTTTGATCTGCTTTCCCTATTTTATTCAGTTCATGCTGAACCAATTTTCCCACTTTCTGCATCTTTCGCATAGCTTTCAACCAAAAAGAAATGGCTTTTTGAGTTCCATTCAATTGTTCTGGGGGTTCCTGTTGAGTTTGAGTATCACTCCCCATCATCCTCACCCACTCCCCATCATCTTCAAAACCTGCAATTGGTTGTCTTCTAACTTTTTCGGTCGTTTCCCACACTCGTTTCTCACATCAAAAAAATGAATCTTGTCCGTAACTCTTAGTTTGTAAGCAAAAACTTGACAAGTTTACAGGTTTGAAACAGATACCGATGTACGGAACTTGGATTCGTGTGCACTGACATTCGTCATCAGCCGTTTCAGGAAGCAGATGGAGCTGCAGACGCGGTCTCACAGGCCCTACACTGATGACTAACACTATCTATAGGGGAATTCCTGTTTCATACTTCTGCATCTGGTACAGGTAGTAAGTTATCACTTTTATGAAGTGATATGTTATAATAAGAAAAACATCATTAGCTTTGTCCAGTTACACTGAACTATTTTACTGACAATCTGGCATTGACTCATAAATAGTCATGTCTATGCATGGGGAGGAAACAACATTTTGGGGCACTGCTTTTTAAGACAACTGCTACACAACTGATTATTTTAACACAAAAAATTACAGTTGTCCTTATCCTACAGATTGTCTTCAACACCGTAGTGGTTTACTAGACGCGGTCCTGTTTGAGGTGGGATGCCGTTTTCTTCCTAGCGAGTCGAGGTGTGTTAAACTTCGACGCACACCATACCACTGCACAACTGGTATTTTTCCACATTAAGAGACAGTTGTCCAGAGGAGAAAGAGACAGTACGTGAAATGAAGGAAACATCAAGACTAAATGGGGATCTGTCCCATATCTTTGCATGTGAAGCAAGGAACTTACCCACAGAGCCACACCACTTGTGTGTCTAAACAAGCATTTCTCTCTTACAACTTAAATAGCATTCTCTGAGAAAATTCTCCCCGTGACAGAACTCAAAATACCAGTACAGAATGCACTAGCTCTTGCTCCACATCCACTGGCTTGCTCGAATGACTGCATGCTCCACCTGCTGCAGCCTATCCTCGACTTTCTCACTGCCTTATATTGTTTATCTGTTCTTAGTCTAGACAGCACAGAGTGAATTATTTATAGTAGTAGTAGTAGTAGTAGTAGTAGTAGTAGTAGTAGTAGTGGTAGTAGTGGTAGTAGTGGTAGTAGTAGTAGTTGTTGTTGTTGGTTGTTGTCTTCAGTCCTGATACTGGTTTGATGCAGCTCTCCATGCTACTCTATCCTGTGCAAGCAGCTTCGTCTCCCAGTACGTACTGCAACCTACATCCCTATGAATCTGCTAAGTGTATTCATCTCTTGGTCTCCCTCTAAGATTTTTACCCTTCACGCTGCCCTCCAAAGCTAAATTTATGGTCCCCTGATGCCTCAGAACATGTCCTACCAACCGGTCCCCCCTCCTTGTCAAGTTGTGCCACAAACTCCTCTTCTCCGCAATTCTATTCAGTATCTCCTCATTAGTTGTGTGATCTACCCGTCTAATTATCAGCATTCTTCTGTAGCACCACATTTCGAAAGCTTCTATTCTCTTCTTGTCCAAACTATTTATCATCCACGTTTCACTTCCATACACAGCTACACTCCATACAAATACTTTCAGAAACGACTTCCTGACATTTAAATCTATACTTGATGTTAACAAATTTCTCTTCTTCAGAAACGCTTTCCTTCCCATTGCCAGTCTACATGTTATATCCCCTCTACTTCGACCATCATCGGTTATTTTGCTCCCCAAATAGCAAAATTCCTTTACTACTTTGTGTGTCTTACTTCCTAATCTAATACCCTCAGCATCAACTGATTTAATTCGACTACATTCCATAATCCTCGTTTTGCTTTTATTGATGTTCATCTTATATCCTCCCTTCAAGACACCGCCCATTCCGTTCAACTGCTCTTGCTGTCTCTGACAATTACAATGTCATCGGCGAACCTCAAACTTTTTAATTCTTCTCCATGGATTTTAATACCTACTCCGATTTTTTCTTTTGTTTCCTTTACAGCTTGCTCAATATACAGATTGAATAGCATCAGGGAGAGGCTACAACCCTGTCTCACCCCCTTCCCAACCACTGCTTCCCTTTCATGTCCCTCGACTCTTATAACTGCCATCTGATTTCTGTACAAATTGTAAATAGCCTTTCACTCCCTGTATTTCACCCCTGCCGCCTTCAGAATTTGAAAGAGTATTCCAGTCAACATTGTCAAAAGCTTTCTCTAAGTCCACAAATGCTAGAAACTTATGTTTGTCTTTCCGTAATCTTTCTTCTAACATAAGTCACAAACATATGGCTCACTATTTTAGACAAACAGTGGGTAGCAGGTAGGTTTTTTAAATTAAAATATAGAACGTAGGTACGTTTGAACATTTTATTTCGGTTGTTCCAATGTGACACATGTACCTTTGTGAACTCATCATTTTTGAGAACGCATGCTGTGATTCCGATATTTCTACGGAAACCAAACTGATCTTCCCCGAGGTCGGCTTCTACTAGTTTTTTCATTCATCTGTAAAGAATTCACGTTAGTATTTTGCAGCTGTGACTTATTAAACTGATAGTTCAGTAATTTTCACATCTGTCAACACCTGGAAAAAACTTGGTTCACTTTTGGCCACCAGGTGTAAATCTGGCACTGTACCTTGTACGACAGTATGGCATCCGTGCTGTATTGACGAGGTGCTTTTTTTGTAGCTGACTGTGCAGTACATTCCCCAGATGGTGCTAGTGCTTGGGCTGTGTCACGAAAATTTTCTATCCCATGGTCAACAGTACGGAAAGTTTTGAGTTTTATTTTACACTAGTATCTGCACAACATCCAGACAGTGCAGTGACTGGAATCTCTGAATCAGCAGCATTCTGAATTTGCTCTTCGGTTTCTGGCACAGATCAAATTTTATGACATATGGCCTGACATCATATGAAGCAATGAGGCACATTTTACACTACAGGGTGCAGTGAATGCACAGCACAGCCGAATTTGGGGTACTGCTAAACCTTGTGTTATACTCAAGAGCCATTGTCCTTTCTGTATGAAATAGTGTAATGTGCAGTCGTGAGTACCTATACAGTGACGAATTCATATTATCGAGATGTCCTCTTACAGCACGATTCCTGCTTTGGAAGACAACTCTGTGGAAGCCACTGTTTTCATGCAAGATGGAGCAACATCTCGTGTCGCTCGCCCGATGAAAGATCTGCTTAATGCAACCTTCCGTGATCGTTTTATGTCTAGAGATTTTCTAGATGCATGGCCTTCGAGATATGAAACCACATGACTTGGTTCTGGGAAGATCTAAAATAATGTGTTTACCTGGGACACATTTGGTCTCTATGTGCTCTGAAGGCCAGTAAACAGAAATACGTTGCTCAGATTTTACCAGAACTGCTGCGGCCAACTGTCGATCGCATCATTTCACAGACACAGCATCTCGATGTCTCTGGTGCTCGTATTGAATGAATTGTGTAACAGATTAAAAATAAAAACAACGCTATGACTTTCTTGCTTGTTTGACCTTTTCTGCCCATGTCCCATTCCTAATCCATTACATATGGATACATTTCTATACATCTTTCTAACATTAACACTAGAGATGGGGGATCCGCTCTTGAACTAATTCATGGAGTTCAATCTTTCAAAGGAGTGAACAATCAGTGATTCAGAAAAAAAGAACGGTAGCTCCAAACGTTTCCCACGGCAGAGAGAGAGAGAGAGAGAGAGAGAGAGAGAGAGAGAGAGAGAGACGGAGCATATCAGCAGTGCCTCTGCTGGTCACAGCACACTGCATGCCACACAACACAGCCAGTGCCGGCCTCTGCCCTGCTTCTACCTTGGCTGCCTGCATTGTGCAGTGCCCCATTGGATTCTGTGTTTCACATATGCCGTGCCGTCTGTGCGTCGTCTGCCGTGTGCACTGTGCAGTGTCTGGCGCAGCTTAACTTCGCATCGCACTCTGTCGGCGATCGTTGCAGTCGCACGTCCTGCCCTCTGGGCAGTTGATGCGAGCAACAGGACAGAGAGCCACCTAGCGGATAACATAGGAACTACTTGCAAAAACCTGCTCGTAAGGGAACGGACGAATTGTCTCGGAGCGGGTGAGTTCACCGCTCCCCCCCCACCCACGGAACTCGCCCGCTCGACGCTCACCCCACCGTCTCGACTCTAGCCAGAGCGTCGAGCAAAGCGACTCAGGTGTCACTCTGGTCTCTGCGGTCTCAGCTCACGCAGTAATACAGCTCGCGGCTCGACCTGCTCGACTCAGCGCCTCTGCATCGGAGTTCGTCCCCACTGGATATTGTTCTTCGTAGTAATACCGCTATGTATATTACATTATTATGTTATGTATACATCAATTGTTTTTATTTTATTTTTATTTGCTTAAACTGATTAGATTAGGTTCCTGAAGACTCCTCTTACTATAGGATTTTTATTATGGACACTCGAATTTACACTTTAATTACGAGCGAACCGATAAACGTATCGCAAAATGTTATACACCAATATTTTCCTTGTTTTATTCTGCGTAAGGCTATATGCAGCACTTTCGTTTTACAGTCAAATTTATATATTTTTTTCTTATTCTGGTACGGATTCTGCGATTTTAGGCGTCTTCGAAAGGAAACGTTCACTTTAAAAATATATGGCTTGCGATGTATTTGTATGAGGTTAATGAAATTTTAATACATTATAGCCAAATATATTGTTAATGTAAATCTCAAGTTACATCATTTTCCGATCACCCAAAAAACCACGATAGTGCAAAATAAATCAATAATCAAAAACTTTGTCATATCGTGGAAATTTCAATAAACAATACAAAATTCTTACTCATTATCTGTGTTACTTCAAAATAGGATCAAATAAGATCAAAATACAGGTATAGTACTGGAATAAACCAAGTTTAAAGGGCAATGTGCCTTCCATTTATTTTCTATTGTAAATGAGTGGCGAGTCATGAAAAAGAGCTAATTCATTTCAGGGAGTGAACAGTTCTGATCCAATCTCTGAAAAGAACAGTTTTGCCCATCTCTAATTAACACCACCACATTTGCGTCTGGTGGCCAAAATTTGAACTAATTTTTCCCACGCATAAATAATTCCACCTGAACATGTCTACAAAGTTTCACTGTCATGTGATGATCACAGCCTACACTGGACCTCTGTGGATAGCTGCAGTTCCTCTCCTCTTGTGCTCTCAAATGGAGGTAGGGGCAAAAAACTGTTTCCGTACAAGCCCTGATTAATCTCCTCTTAGTGGCCCTTACACAAGATGTATATTGGTGGGCAGTAGGGTCATTCTCCCATTTCTCACAAATTCCAGTTCTATAATCTTTCTCAGTTGTGATTTCCTGAAAGAATGCCTCCTTGCCTCCAGGTATTGCAATCTGAGTTCACAGAACATTTGCGTAATACTTGTCTGTTAATGGACCGATGTCAAAGAATAGCTATGTAAGGTTCTACCTGTATATGAAAGCTCTCTGCAATGTTGCCTACAGTAGGATCAGGTTATATAAAAAAATGGAGAATGATACTTTCTAAGTCGAGATGAGAAGTGGCTTCCTCTGCAACACCACTAAAGTGGTTTTCGCACACAGCTTGAGAGGGAAACACTATGCCAACTTTGTGAGGAGGATTTTTCCTGTTTTTAGGAATAGGATCATAATGAAATTGCTCTATGAATCTAGAAGATATGAGAGGGGCGGGGGGGGGGGGGGGGGGACAGATTTCTTTTATGAAAGTACCTTTGCTGGCACACTGAACGGGCAAATAACTTAATGAATGCAGCAAGGTAACACCCTCAACAACCAAATACATACAGTTACATTAACAACAAAATAAATGCTATAGTAGACCTCTTCACTTACCTGCTTAGCATTCTTGCCGTACGATGTGATGCAATTACTGTCACACATTAGCTTCATGCCATTCTCAAGCTGCTGAGATGCTGCTTTCACAGTCAAAGTTAGGTTGTTCAGCTCACGAATTTCATGTAGCAAACTTGAAGCTTTTTGATCTGAAATAAAACGGGTGTCTAATACGAGTAACTGAAAGCTGTAATACTACAAGTCCTACAACGACCACACTTCCTCCTAGACCAGGATCATCTACGTGAAGACTCTACACTCTACATGCATCAATCATGCATCACTCGTGTTGTGAATGAAATATGCTGTTGAAGGAATAGAGAGAAATGCTCTTTAACTTAGTTGCTGAACAATTGCAGGAGGAAGCAAAATTTCTTTTACACATGACAATGTTACTGTCAAATGGAGACTAAGGGAAACATTCTTGGCAGGGTAAGTTGATAATTGCAGGAAAGAGGGAATAACTAAGTTTATAACAAACAGCATCAGTATTGTATGAGGTTATTTAATAATACTAGCATAGAAAGATAATGATAACAGAACATTTCAAACATGACCTGGGTGAAAATAATGGATGTTAATCTACACAATAAGAACTGGGTTGTCATGTTCTTTTAGAAGACCTCAAACATTCCTTGAGTGTTCAAACAAATTTCGGGCTTGCAGCTGCTCGTCGTCCAATACCTCGCACGATATTTCAGCTAGACACCTGCCAGTCATCTTCAGGTGAGCCGTCGCAAACTGGCGAAAACGTCCTCCGTTCCGCAATATATAGCGTACTGTAACTATTCTGCACATGCGCCGAAAACTTGATAGATGAACCACACTGCCCGCCGGCAGCGCCCTCCCTGGTGGAATAGTGGAACTCAGTCGCCCTCTGCATTGCTGTTTGCCACGGCCGTTGACGCACTCTGTCTTCTTCGATTTGAGCAAATCGTGGAGATGATGGGATTCCGTGCGCTGTCCAACTGGTAGCCACTGTCACAGTTTAACAGATTTTCCGCCAGTTGTATTTCTATGGATTCTTTAATAATGGAGTCCCAGAAAGACGATGCTGTGAACAAAATCATTGTTTTCTCATACTCCATTGAATGTCCAATAGAAATACAACGTTCAGCAATAGCGGACTTGCTTGGCTGCAAAAGGCAGGTGTAACGTTGATGTTCAGTGCAGCGTTCTTTCACGGTGTGTGTGGTTTGACCTATGTAAGCCATACCACATTGGCACGGTATCTTGTAAATTCCGGCCTTTCGTAGTAACAGACTGTCCTTAACTGATCCCACAAGGTCCGCAATCTTCGATGGTGGGCGGAAAACCACTTTTACCTGAAATTTTCGGAGGATTCTTTCTATTTTAAACGAAGTGTTGCCAACGAAAGTAAGAAAAGCTAAAGATTGTTCCGGCTTGTTCTCCTCTTTATTCACTTCCTGCTTCTTAGTTTTAACTGTTAGTGCCCTGTTAATCTGCCGGATGGGATATCCATTTTCACTGAATACTGTCTTTAGATGGGCGAGTTCTTGAGGTAAGCTATCTAGATCTGAGACAGTATGAGCTCTATGAACAAGTGTTTTAAGCAAACTCATGGTTTGCAATGGGTGATGGCAACTCGATGCTTGCAGGTACAAATCAGTACGAGTGGGATTCCGGTAAACTGAATGCCCTAGAGAACCATCATTCTTCCTTCGAACCAGGGCATCCAAGAAAGGCAAACAACAATATTTCTCTATTTCCATGGTGAACCGGTTGTTGCTATAAATGGAGTTGAGGTGATGGAGAAACTCCATTAATTTATCTTCTCCATGAGGCCACACTATGAAAGTGTCATCCACATACCACCAAAATACTGTTGGTTTCAGAGTAGCTGATTCAAGGGCTCTCTTCAAAATCCTCCATAAAAAGGTTGGCCACGAAAGAGACAGGAGGCTACCCATGGCGACACCATCAGTCTGTTCAAAATAATCTTGATTAAACATAAAATAATTTGCAGAAAGAGCGTGCCTGAACAAAGCAGTGATATCAACAGGAAACATGTTACCAATCAGTGTCAAAGAATCTGCAAGAGGAACTTTTGTAAAAAGTGAGACCACATAAAAACTTACTAGAAGGTCTACACTGCTAAGACGAAGAGCCCCCAGTCTACTGATAAAATATGTGACGTGAGCACTTGCCTACGAAAGGTCTCAGTAAGGAAGTGAGATGTTTAGCTAAATCATATGTAGGAGCTCCAATGTTGCTCACTATTGGACACAGTGGAAGACCCTCTTTATGAATCTTTGGAAGGCCATACAGTCTCGGAGGTACACAACCATGTGGTCTGAACCTCTTGATGGTCTCTTGCGGTAAGGAGGAGGAATTTAATAGTGCTGAAGTTTTCCATTGCACACGTCCTGTAGGATCGTAATCAATCCTCCTATAGGTAGAGTCACTTAGCAGACCATACCTCTAGCCTTCTAAACACCACAAGGTAACAGGGCACTAACAATAAAGAATCCTCCGAAAATTTCAGGTAAAAGTGGTTTTCCGCCCACCATCGAAGATTGCGGACCTTGTGGGATCAGTTAAGGACAGTCTGTTACTACGAAAGGCCGGAATTTACAAGATACCGTGCCAATGTGGTATGGCTTACATAGGTGAAACCACACGCACCGTGAAAGAATGCTGCACTGAACATCAACGTTACACCAGCCTTTTGCAGCCAAGCAAGTTCGCTATTGCTGAACATTGTATTTCTATTGGACATTCAATGGAGTATGAGAAAACAATGATTTTGTCCACAGCAACATCTTTCTGGGACTCCATTATTAAAGAATCCGTAGAAATGCAACTGGTGGAAAATCTGTTAAACCGTGACAGCGGCTACCAGCTGGACAGTGCACAGTATCCCATCATCTCCACGATTTGCTCAAATCGAAGACAGAGTGCGTCAACGGCCGTGGCAAACAGCAATGCAGAGGGCGACTGAGTTCCACTATTCCACCAGGGAGGGCGCTGCCGGCGGGCAGTGTGGTTCATCTATCAAGTTTTCGACGTATGCGCAGAATAGTTACAGTACGCTATATATATTGCGGAACGGAGGACATTTTCACCAGTTTGCGACGGCTCACCTGAAGATGACCGGCAGGTGCCCAGTTGAAATATCGTGCGAAGTATTGAATGATGACCGGCTGCAAGCCCGAGATTTGATTGAACAGTCAATTCGCCAGGAAAATTTTAAAATTCACATTCCTTGAGTACTCACCTTTCTTCATCCACATATTCTGTTCTCTCCAACTGCAGTTCTTTGTGATGTCTCTCTAATCTCTTCTCACCTTTTTTCCAACATAACCAAACACTAGACTGTCTCACTAGAGGAATTCATAGTTTTGAGCACTGGGACATTTGTCTGACTAACATCTATCTAATGTTACTGTCAAGTGACAAGCTTTTGGAACTTGGGAGAGTATGAACCACAAACTGGTTATGAAGAAAGCTATGAGTGATGAAGTGGCATGTGCTAATAACTCTTACAATGCATCTGTTTCACGGAAATGAAATCAAAAGTCATCATCATCTCCGTTATGGAACTGCCTGAAATAACTAATTGTGTTTCTTTATATGTCGTTGACATTGTTTTGAAATGTTACTATTGTCCTCTGTGATTCTGCTGGTTTATCACTAGAAGTTAGTGGAAAGTAGATGCCCAGCAAATATGACAGAATATAAAAAACAAATATCAGTTGGTGCTACAGCAAACCAATCTTCAAATTATATGTTGACAATTTTTATGCAGTGTTTCATGTTTTTCATTGTCCTGAAAACTAATGTCTTGGTACGGTCCTATTAAACAACCAGCTCCATATTGCTAACAGAAGACTTACAGTTACAATCAGAATAAGACACCGCTGCATCACCATTTTGTTACCAACTTCTGAATATTAATCTTTCATAGAGTGCTAAATATTTAGGCACTGTTTGAACAATTTTATGAGCCAGTACAAATGTAAGCTTCAACTATACAGGGAGGTCCATTGATCATGACTGGGCCAAATATCTCTCGAAATAAGCATCAAACAAAAGAACTACAAAGAACGAAACTTGTCTAGCTTGAAGGGGGAAAGCAGATGGCGCTATGGTTGGCCCGCTAGACGGCACTACCATAGGTCAAATAGATATCAACTGCATTTTTTTAAATAGGAACCCCCACTTTTTATTACATATTTGTGCAGTACGTAAAGAAATATGAATGTTTTAGTTGGACCACTTTGTGATAGATGGTGCTGTAATAGTCACAAACACATGGCTCAATTTTAGACGAACAGTTGGTAACCGGTAGGTTTTTTATATTAAAATACAGAACGTAGGTACATTTGAACATTTTATTTCAGTTGCTCCAATGTGATACATGTACCTTTGTGAACTTATTTCTGAGAATGCATGCTGTTACAGCATGATTACCTGTAAATACCACATTAATGCAATAAATGCTCAAAATGATGTCAGTCAACCTCAATGCATTTGGCAATACCTGTAACAACATTCCTCTCAACAGCAAGTAGTTCGCCTTCCGTAATGTTCGCACATGCATTGACAATGCGCTGACGCATGTTGTCAGGCGTTGTCGGTGGATCACGATAGCAAATATCCTACAACTTCCCCCACAGACATAAATCCGGAGACGTCAGATCTGGTGAACGTGCGGGCCACGGTATGGTGCTTCGACGACCAATCCACCTGTCATGAAATATGCTATTCAATACCGCTTCAACCGCACGCCAGCTATGTGCTGGACATCCATCATGTTGGAAGTACATTGCCATTCTGTCATGCAGTGAAACATCTTGTAGTAACATCGGTAGAACATTACGTAGGAAATCAGCATACATTGCGCCATTCAGATTGCCATCGATAAAATGGGGGCCAATTATCCTTGCTCCCATAATGCCACACCATACATTAACCCGCCAAGGTCGCTGATGTACCACTTTTCAGAGCCCCTGTGGATTTTCCGTTGCCCAATAGTGCACATTATGCCGGTTTACGTTACCGCTGTTGGTGAATGACGCTTCGTCGTAAAATAGAACGCGTGCAAAAATCTGTCATCATCCCGTAATTTCTCTTGTGCCCAGTGGCAGAGCTGTATACGACGTTCAAAGTCGTTGCCATGTAATTCCTGGTGCACAGAAATATGGTACGGGTGCAACTGATGTTGATGTAGCATTCTCAACACAGATGTTTTTGAGATTCCCAATTCTCGCTCAATTTGTCTGCTACCCGATTCTCGCTCAATTTGTCTGCTACTGATGTGCAGATTAACCACAACAGCAGCTAAAACACCTACTTGGGCATCATCATTTGTTGCAGGTCGTGGTTGACGTTTCACATGTGGCTGAACACTAACTGTTTCCTTAAATAAGGTAACTATCTGGCGAACGGTCTGGACACTTGGATGATGTCGTACAGGATACTGAGCAGCATACATAGCACACGCCCATTGGGCATTTTGATCACAATAGCCATACGTCAACACGATATCAACCTTTTCCGCAATTTGTGAACAGTCCCTTTTAACACAGGTAATGCATCCCGAAGCAAATACCATTCGCACTGGCGGAAAGTTACGTGATACCACATACTTATACGTTTGTGACTATTACAGCGCCATCTATTACAAAGCGAAAAAAGTGGTCCAACTAAAACATTCATATTTCTGTACATACTACACGAATATGTAATAAAAATGGGGGTTCCTATTTAAAAAAACACAGTTGATATCTGTTTGACCTATGGCAGCGCCATCTAGCGAGCCAACCATAGTGCCGTCTGGTTTCCCCATTCAAGCTAAACAAGTTTCGTTCTTTGTAGTTTTTTCGTTTGACGCTCATTTCATGAGATATTTGGCCTAGTCACGATCAATGGACAACCCTGTATACACCTTTTCATTCACATAATACTGAATAATTTCCTTACTTTCAAGCTGTTAGCCCATCACGCAATGTCAACCAAGAAATAGTGAAATCACAATGTGTAGATTGCCAAGTATGACTGTTTTTACCTTCAAAATATGGCAGTTATAATGCTTTTATGGGATCAAAGGCTGTGTCTACGAAATTGCAGACAAGGCCAATACAAAAATGACAGATTACATTTCCTGAGGACAAGCTGACATTGTCACCTTTAATTCCCATGGCAAACAGACATTACCTGCTGTGTCATGCTGTGGGGAAAAGGGGAGGGGGTGGGGGGGTGGGGTGGGGAGAAGACTCAGCACCATAGCCAACTGTGTGATTGTCTTTGGCACTCCTCACAAAAGTGATACTGTTTGCCTCAATGACACCTTGGAGGTGGGACTTAATTGGGCATTATATTCCGCCTGTTACTCTGCCTTTTCATTTGGCATTAGTCAAGTTTTTTCAAAGCTTTCATTTCACCAGTCAAACAGTCCTGACACTTTCTTTGGCTGTGTGCACTGCATAACCTTGACAACAATGTCACTGACAAAGTGGCTACATACAGACAAGACTTCTACCAGAACTTACAGAAAGCCCATCCTTGTCATTACTTCTGAATAATCACATCTCCCTGGAGAAATGTAGGACCATATGAGGCAATACTGATCCTGCCATTTATCTTAGAAGATTGGTTAAAGAAAGGCAAATCAGTGTTTATAGCATTTGTAGATTTACATGAATTCTTTTGACAAATTTGACTGGAATACACTATTTGAAATACTGAAAGTTGTATAATTAAAAAATGGAGCAAAAGACTATTTACAACTTTTATAAAAAACCAGAATGCAGCTGTGAGTCTGAGGACACGAAAGGGAAGCAGTGATCAAGAATGGAGTGAATCAGGTTTGTAGCCTATCCCCAATGCTATTCAATAGGTAGACTGAACAAGCAGTGGAGGACAACAGAAAAATTTGGCAAAGGAATCAAAATGCAAGGAGAACAATTCAAAAATTTGACATTTGCAAGCAACACTAATTTTGTCACACATTAAAGGTCTCTGAAGAATGGTTGATCACAATGAATGTGTCTAAAAGGAGTTGTAAAATGAAGACAAAAAGTGAAAATGATGCATTCCTGGAGCAAAGAACTATCTAGATGTTGACATGAAATCACATCTGCTACAGTGCTGCGGATCTGAGAGCAACTGTATAACTCCTATCATCTCATCGAATTGATCACGGTAGACAAGATAGTTTAAGTATAATACACTGAAAAGGAAACATCTTTGAAATGAGTATATTTATTATGCATGTATTTTTTTATTACCAATGTACTACTAGTTCCTTTATGGTTGATCACAACAAATTGTGAAATGTTAGTTACATGTTCTTTACTGATGACCTTCAGTCTCTCTCTCTCTCTCTCTCTCTCTCTCTCTCTCTCTCTCTCTCTCTCTCTCTCAACCCCCCCCCCCTCCTCCCCGCTCTTTCTTCAACATCATGCAACATGTGGGAATGCATAACACTGGAAATTCCTGGATGGAATAATGCATATATGTCGATGTGAAACCTTCCAAAAAGATTTTCAGATGATGTCATGTGGCTCTGCTTCTAAGAAAGATATTGGATGATTGCAGAGATGCCTATAATCTTCTGACAGAGTAGCAGCACATCAATTACACTGCAGTAAAGGAAAAACTTTCTAGCAACCATCAAAGTAGTATTTAAGCAGTCTATCCTTTTAATGGTGCCCATGTCTATATACTTTTAGCAATTCCTTTGCCTGAATTCTCATACATTTTTCTCCAACTTTAGCACTTTCTGTAGCACACTCTCAAAAACAGTTTATGACACCATTTGAATGATCACTACTGGGACTGAATTTCAGCAGTATGGTGGTATAAATATTGAAACACTACTAGTAATAGTAATATTAATAATAATTAAAATCAACTATTGCATATTACAAGGCATTAACTAACCAACATTGGAAAAGACGTACGTTTTTCTTTGATCTCTCTTTTAAGAGATTCTATCCTCTCCTTTTGTGCTAATTCCTTTGCTTTCTTTTCCTGGACTTCCATTTTTAATGCTTTGTATTCTCTTAGCAACGCTAACCTTTCTTCTTCCTTTGACTGCAAGAAATAAAATGCAGCATTATTAATAATTAGTTGTTATTTTTGTGGGTTTGGCTTGAATATAATGACAACTGGACTGATAGACCAGTGTCAGTCATCAGATAGCTGTTTATGGAAGACAGACATACTATATAAATATTTTCAATAAATTTAGTAAACTGTCTGTCAGTGCTGAGAAATATGGAAAACAATCAACATGCAAAAAAGCTCAAGGTGATGACTCATCATACAATTTCTGAGATTTCCAGGTTGAAATTCCAAATTTTCCAGAAGTAATTTTTTGTTGTATGTGAGAGCAAGTTTTATTTATCTAACTTCCATGGCTGCTAATTAAACACTTTTAGTTGCCACTTGATTTAATGGTGGTTATTACACATTGAGCTAGCATTGTAAACAAGTTTGCTAAGAAATATGAATACAGGGTGTGCATCAAGACCGGGAACACTTTCAATTATTTACTGCACAAGAACCAAACACTGTACAGATATCATACATATGTCATTTTGAAGAGAAACTCAAAGTCTCTCTTTCCCCCCCCCCCCCCCCCCCCACATATATACAGCCATAGCGTAGTTTGGCAATTTGCCAATAGTCAGTGCTAGCCAAAACACAGCCGTGTTACAGAAGGGGACAGCTGCTTCATGAAATGGCTACCCCAATCGCCAAATCGCACTGTGAGAGCCTTTTTTTTCTATGGGGACAAATTAATGATCTGGTGTACGTACTGCTTCTACCACTCAACGTAGAAGAGCTCCGGGAGAATACAAGAAGTGACTGCCACACTGGTACGGGCATGGCAAGAATTCTATTACCATATTGACATCTGCCGAGTCACTCACGGTTTGCGTACTGAATGCTTGCAAAAAAACGCACCTTTCAGAGTTTCTCTTCAAAATGCAATATGCATGACATCTGTACAATATTTAGTTCGTGTGCAATAAATAATTTAAAGTGTTCCTGGACTTTATGTACACCCAGTATAATGTTCAATATGAATAGCATGTTCAATATTAATACTCTGTAACAACAGGAATATGTAATAATTTACTATATATTTTATTCATACTGAGAAAAGTTATTAGAACACAGTATGAAGGAAAGGTAAAGTAGCTCACAACAAATTTACTAATGAATTTTTATTGTTCTACAGTACAAAAAATACTCGCCTCAGTATTCAAAAATAGTGTCAGCCAAAACCAAAAGAATGTCACATCAGCTTTAAACTGATTTGGAAGTAGTATTTGAAACAAAATGGTTGAGAATGTCACAATGAAAGACTATTGATTCAAAAGGCTCTAAGCACTATGTGACTTACCTTCTGAGGCCATCAGTCACCTAGAACTTAGAACTAATTGAACCTAACTAACCTAAGGACATCCTACACATCCATGCCTGAGACAGGATTCGAACCTGCGACTGTAGCGGTCGCTCGACTCCAGACTGTAGCGCCTAGAACCGCACGGCCACTCCGGCTGGCGAAAGACTATTCCAAGAAATATTTGAATGAAGGTAATTCAGACATAATATGGCACCACATTTGCTTACAAATTTTACTGAAGATAAATGAAATTAAAAAGCACTATGTTACTCTACATAACCTCCTTCACTGGACAGTGCACTTCTTAGCCTATGTGTTCATACATCGGAAGCAATTCCCTGAAGTTGTCAGTGAATTACCCCAACTACTACCACTTTCTGTAGCTCGAGCACAAGTAATTTGGCGAGTTTAGAATAGGTGCATTTCACCACTTCACTGACCCATGCACACTGGTGTGCAGTGCTACAGAGGGGGAGAAGAGAAATGGGCAGAGGCAGATGGAGGACAGCAATTAGGGAAGATCGAGGCCTGGAGGTTATGGGAGAGTGTTCCAACTAGTGCAGCTATGATTAAAACAATTTATTACAGAATAACCATTTGACATAATAATTTACTAATATATAAGAAACTATCAGCCTTGATTGCGGTAATGAAACCAATCTTTACCTAGGTTTCAGCCCAAATAATTGACCCGTCTTCAGAATATATACCTGAATCTATAATTTGTCTAAGAGGGCATGTCTTATTTCTAGACCATGCCCTCTTAGACAAATTATAGATTCAGGTATATCTTCTGAAGAAGGCTCAATTATTTGGGCTGAAACCTAGGTAAAGGTTTGTTTCATTACCACAATCGAGGCTGATAGTGTCTTATATATTAGATTATCACAATTGCTGACTGTGCTGCTATGTTGAAAGTACATCATAATTTACATTTGATGCAGTTACATAGTTACTAGTTTTTTTTAGACCACTTATGTTAGTAAACCTCAATGTATGCTCCCTCGGTAGCTTGGAGAATGTTGAGATGGTATTCACGTTCCCACCAGGTGTTTCGTAACATGTATTCTGTCACGGTATCCACAGCAACTTGTATCCTAGCCTTCAGTTCATCAATGTCAGCAACTGGTGTGACGAAGACTGTCCTCGTCGATATAGCCCCAGAAAAAAAGGTGAAGGGGCGTAATATCTGGAGAGCAGGGTGGCCAGGGTGTTGGACCGTTCTTTGCAAGCCACCGATCCGGAAATGTTTCATCCAGGAAATCACGCACTATCAAAGCCCAATGGGGGGTGCTCCATCTTGCTGGAAAAGTATCCACGGTCTATATTCTTCTAACTGTGTGGCAATGAACTGTTGCCAAACATGGAAGTAAATGTTAGCGGTAATGGATTTTTCCGTGATGAAAAACAGACCAAAAACCTTGTTATGCATGAGGCCACACCAAACATTCATTTTTTCACTGTTTCACAGTAACTGTACAGTAGCATGTAGAGACTCTGAACCCCTTGTATGGACATTATGCCTCGTTACCATTCCACTGACACGAAAGGTGGATACATCAGTAAAGAATATGCGATTTAAGTAATCATTAGCACCATCAATCCTGTTTAGAATCTCAGCTGCAAATTCAGCATGTGTCAGCAAATCATTCGGTTGCAAGGCCTGCAAGATTTGCACTTTGTAAGCACACAACCTAAGCCTTTCACGAAAAATCTTCACCACACTTGCTTGCGATATCTGAAGTTCACAAGGAGCTCGACGAGTCGATTTAGACGGACTCTGTCAAAATGATTGTCTAACACTATCAACAGTTGCATCACTTACACAAGGCCTGCCACTTCGAGGACGATCTTCAACACTGCCCGTTTCGTTAAACTTTGCATACCTCGCTTTACCGATTTAAAGTCAGGAGGGCTGCGTCCATAGGAAGCCCGAAATTTACGCCGAACACCGACTGGTGATTTCGTTTTGTGAAAAGAAAGCACACATTGCTCTTTCACCTGCTCTGATGCCATTTCTCCAGCAATTAACGTGACCTAACAGACCGCATTGGTGTTGTGGAGCACTAGCACCATCTACTGGTCGCAACAACTAGTAACACTAGCCTATGTAACAGCATCAAATGTAACTTATTATGACAAATGGTTATTCTGTTATAATTTTTTATGATCAGGGCAAGACTTTGCGCTCACCCTGTATTTCTTCTGTAACCCAACATTTCTTTACAGTCACTTTCGTTGCCTTTATGTCTGTCTGTTCAACTTAAGTGACTGCCCTTTTTTCGAAAGTTCATTCCTCTTCAACTGAACTGCCTACTGTGAATTTTTTGTCACAGCATCTACAGCCTTAGATAACCTCAAACACATCTCGCCCATCCTCAGTGCTTCAGTATCCAACTCCTTCCACTTTGATTCTTCCAGAAGATTATCTTACACTTCTCTCTACTCTTCATTACTCAATCGTGATCCGAGTATCTGCATCTGGGTATGCCTTAAAACCCAATATCCGATTTTGGAATCTCTTCTTACGATCCAAGTGCATCTCCTCCTCTAATAAATCATTAACAGTATATTCGCTATTACCAGCTGAAATTTGTTGCAGACAGAGCTATTGAAATAATAGTCTGCTCACTCAGAACATGGCATACAGACTTATGAAAAATACCCAATCACTGAGACATGTAACATTTCACTGCCACACCGAACACTGAAGTGGAACCGAGGCTTGCAGCAGAAAGTGACTGATTACAATCTGGCAACAACCCAAGATTCTTGGATTTCCCAAATTTTAACCACACCATTATGGCTCACCTATATTACCATCGAGGGAGTACATGCAGGTTATGTAATTAACATAAGAACAATGAACAACTGGAACCAACTGAATGAAGCATTGCAGTTGTACAGACACCGACTTCATCTTCGGGAATATTTTGCTCTGTCCTGTCACCCAGATGTTGGCTTTTTGTCATTTTCCTAAATCACTTCAGGCAAATACCAGATATGTGCGTTCAGCAAGACCACAGCTAACCAACTGTCCTAGCCTCATAAAACATTCTGTGTGCATGTGTACTGGAGCTACTTGTATTCATAGTGTTATGGTGAGACATCTTACACCATCATGACAATTTCTGGGTTAAATAAGCACATACATAAAACAGAATGACATAGATCTGGTCTGCTGCTCTGGTCTGCTGCTATCTGCTCAAGCAGTCTATGAATGATAAAGTACAGAGGAAAATCACAGGTGTATCAGTAATGGTAACGCTAATGCAAAAAGAATGGATAGGAAGATCTGTTACGACTAGACCTCTAACAATATATAACAGCAAATAATCACCACAGAGACTTTTTTAAAATAGTGCAAACTTACATTTTTTTCATCAGATTCAGACTTCTTTTTCATTTCACTCATAGCCACACGTCTCCGTATCATCTTCACCTCCTCTTCTGGACGGATGCGCATCATCATCTCTTCTATGATTGGTCGTATTTGTGGATTACACACACTGGATAGTACAACATGCTATTACGATTGGTTTGCCGTGTTAAAAATAAAAGTTAATAGTCAAAGAAATAATATAAATACAAAAGTTACAAGACATCAGAAAATATCAGGGTATTTACAAATATTTAGCAAATTACACAGCACAGTAGTGTCACCTAGTGAAATGCACAGTTACCACTGTTTTAAAGTTTTTCATTTGTTACTGTTAGAAAAAACAGCTCAGAAACAGACGAACAACTAGAATGACAACAGCACAACCAGTGTTCGGCTGTAGTGAACTGTTTAAATACAAACAAATATGAACCTAGACTATACTAGATGCCAGTCTTACAACAACCTTTACTTAGCATTCGCATTCATTGCTTTCATCAACTCGACCAAGTTATCACCTTTCACCCTAAACTAGACTTCAGGCTACTGCTACAGAACTGTGTCATCACAACCAATCAACCCCACTTCAGCACGACACCAGTTGTACCATACTCATTCTAGCAGCTCACCAGAAACTGGCTAAGGTTTTTCAGCTTGCATTTAAGGAAACTTGCGAAAAATGGAAATTGTGTGTGAGAGATTTGTTATATGACTTAACAATTTTGTAATGGCCAAAATCAACAACCGTGCCTCAAATCCTATTGTTCAACTTTTGATAATCACCTTCACAGATGGCTGTTTACAATTCATCACAAACATGATTCTGTGAGAAGTAAATTATGTTAAGATGAGATCCGGAAGGACTGGCACATGACTTATTGTGATACATCCCAAGGCACGATGAGACTGCAACGTATTTGATTTTGCATTAACATCTAGCTATGAAAAAGTCCCAACAAATGCCACAAAACTGAAGTGTCAATTACTGTAAGGAAATGCTTAAAAAATTCTATCAACGGGAAGCAAGATGTCGATACAAAATCCTAACAGGAGACAAAACTGTCATATTCCAGAAACTAAGTAACGATCACTTGTTTGTGTGTCCGAGTCAAAGTGAGACCGAAAGAGGTTTACGATAATTACTGAAGTAGAAAAAATAAATTAGAAACTAGAATGCAGATTACCATGGCTGGCTGATCATGAGAATAGAAAGGAGAAGCATACCACTCTGTATTACATTAAAACCACCACCCTAAAAGCCGTACAGTGGAGGACACAGAGGGACAAAGGACATACCCTAAAACTCATATCAAATGATAAAACACACCCTCACAAATAGAACATAGAACTAAAGCTACTGTTGGAGCATTGTCGCCTAACACTGAAGGTAGGGTGCTGGGAAATTTAAAAGTCCGCCACAGACCGGCTAAAAGTGGGCAGTCCAGCAAGAGGTGAACGACTGTAATTTGGAAGCCACAGCGATATTGAGGTGGGTCCTCGTGACGGAGGAGGTAACTAGGTGTGAGCCACGTACGGTCGATACGGAGTCGACAAAGAACAACTGATTCTATGCAAGACGCCCGCAGGGAAGACTTCCACATATTCGCAGTCTCCTTAATGACACAGTTTGTTGTGCATACTGTTACGTCACTCCGTCTCCCAAAGCTGAAAAACCTTGTGACATAAGACAGAACACACGGCAGTTTCATCAGAGATACCCATTTCCAGGGGAGGTTTCCGCATAGCCTGTCAACAAGTTCGTTACCTGGGATTTCAACGTGTCCTGGGGTCCACACAAACACCGCTGAACAAGTGGACCGTTCCCAGGCAGACGTGGCCTCCTGCATGTTTGCTACTAAAGGATGGCGAGGATAGCACTGGCCGGTAGCTCGGAAGCTGCTCAGGGAGTCAGAACAGAGAGGAAACTGCTTACCAGAACAGGAACGAATGTACTGAAGTGGATGAGATATGGCCACCAGCTCTGCAGTAAATACATTGCAGCTGGCAGGCAAGGAATGCTGTTCAATATGGTCTCTGAACATAGGCGAAGCTAACATTACCATCAGCCATCGAGTAAACAACTTCGGAGTCCCAGTACACGTCAAGAATTGAGAGGAAGCGACAGCAGAGAGCGTCGGGGTTAAAATGGTCCTTAGGGCCGTGCAAAAGGTCCAAACAACGCTTCGGCCGAGGTATACACCGTGGAGGTGTACGTGAATGGACCTCAAGCAGAGATGGTAAAGAGAAGGACTCCAGTTCAGAGAGAAGGGATCACACGCGAACCGAAATCGTGAGCCCTAATGTTGGCCACCGATGCGGGAGGTAAACTGCTGCATGCGGGAAAAGAAGACAGTAATTCAGATGCTCAGAGGAGCTACGAATGTGTGCAACAAAACTGTCAAGAAGTTGTGCACATCAGATCCACAATCGAGGGACTCTGGCCTCCACCAGGACACTGGTCACCCGACTCTTTCTAAAAGCTCCTGTCGCTAGGCAAATGCCACAGTGGTGCACTGGGTTGACTAAACGCAATGCTGAGGGCACCACCGAGCCGTAAACCGGACTCCCATAGTGAAGGCAGGATTGAACAAGGGCTCTGTAGAGCTGCAGCAACGTAGAGCGATCTGCACCCGAGTTGGTGTTGCTCAGGCAGCGGAAGGCACTGAGATGCTGCCAGCACTTCTGCTTACGCTGACTAAGTCAATTGAGCTTCTGGATGTCCTAAGAATCACTATATCTTCACTACAGTGAGTGGATCATCAATAAGATGAAGTTCAGGTTCCGGATGAATGGTACGACGCTGACAGAAGTGCACGACACACGACTTTGCGGCAGGAAACTGGAAGCTGTGGGCTAGCGCCCATGACTGTGCCTTGTGAATGGCACCCTGCAGGTGCTGCTCAGCAACACCAGTACTGGAGGAGCAGTACAAAACGCAGAAGCCATCTGCATACAGAGAAGGGGAGACCGACAGCCCTACAGCTGCTGCTAAGCCGTTGATTGGCACTACAAAATTGAGACACACTCAATACGGAGCCCTGAGGAATGCCATTCTCCTGAATATGAGGGAGGGGGGTGGGGGGGGCGGATTATGGGAGGCACCAACCTGGACACAGAGAGTACGGAGCTAGAGGAAGTTTTGGATAAGTGGAGACCCCACTTATACAATGTGGCAAGGATATGATGTCACCAGGTCGTGTCAAATGCTTTACGGAAGTAAAAAAAGACAGCAACCAGATGTTGGCATCTGAAAAAAGCTGTTTGGATGGCAGACTTGAGGGACACAAGATTAGCAGTGGTAGAGTGACCCTGGCAGAAACCGCCCTGACATGGAGCTATTAGGCCATGTGACTCCATCTCCCAACCCAACAACAAACACACAATATGTTCCAGCAGCTTATAAAGAACATTGGTAGGGCTGATGGTCCAATTACTATCCGCATCAAGTGGGTTTTTACTGGGTTTGAGCAGTGGAACGACAGTGTTCTCCCGCCTTGCGATGAAAAGATGCCATCACACCAGATCTAGTTGAAGATGATGAGGAAATGGCACTTGTAGTCAGAAGAGAGATCATCTGAATGCGGATCCAATCCGGCCCACGAGCTGTGCCGGGTCAATGTGCAAGTGCGCTGAGGAGCTCCCACTCCATAAATGGAGCGTTAAAGGGTTCACTGTGGCGTGTAGTGAATGAGAGGACTTCCCTTTCCACTCGCCGTTTCAGGGTGCAAAAGGCTGGGGGGGAGGGGGGTGTAGTTCTCCAACGCAGAGGTTCAAACACAGTGCTCGGCATTCGCGTTTGCGTCGGTACAGAGCACGCCATTGATGGTAACACCAGGGACACCTGTTGGGGTCTGGTACCCAAAAAGACATCTGATCTTTGTCCAGACATGGGAAGGTGACATATGGCACCCAATGGTCGACACCTACCTCTACCAACACTCCTGTTTCCGTCGTTTTACAAGCTGGCATACACGGGTACGGACTCGCTTAAAGGCTATCAGATACTGTAAAGAGTGCCGCTCATGTCACTGTAGAGCTTGCCAACTAATTGCCTAATTGCCTCAGTAATTTCCGGCAACCACCAAGGGACTGTTTTTCGCCGGGGAGGGGGGTGGGGTGGGGGCACCCTAAAGAGCGAGGGATCACCTGTTCAACCGTCACATCGATGTTACCATGTCAGGGAGAGTTTAAGTTAAAGTTTCCCAATCCACCTTGTTTAAAGCCCATCTGGGCAGGCATCTGTGGGCCTGACGCAGGGGCAGTGACAGGAAGATGGGGAAGTGGTCACTACCACACAGGTCGTCACGTGATCTCCAGTGGATAGATGGGAAACGTCCTGGGCTGCGAATTGATAAATCAATGGTCAAGTAACTAAGTAACCACACTCAAATGTGTGGCAGGCCCAGTATTTAGGAGGCAGAGATCGAATTGCGTCAGTAAAGTTTCAACAGCTCTGCCTCGGCCAGTAACCACGGTGCCACCCCACAAGGGGTTATGGGCGTTAAAATCTCCCAAAAGTAGGAAAGGTTTAGGGAGTTGATAAATCAGTGCATCTAATACATTCAGGGGTACTGCACCATCTGGAGGGAGATATACGTTGCAGACAGTTATTTCCAGTGTCATCCATATTCTGACAGCCACAGCTTCAAGAGGGGTTTGAAGGCACACATTTTCACTACAGACCGAGTTTACGACATAAATGTGAACTCCACCCGACACTATTATAATAGCTACGGTTCATATAATATCCCTTATAGTTGCAGGGGGCAGGTGTCTGCATTGCCGGGAACCAGGTTTCCTGGAGGGCAATGCAGAAAGCAGGTGTAAAGCTTAACAGTTGCCATAGCTCAGCCAAGTGGTGCAAAAAACTGCCGCAATTCCACTGGAGAATGACATCAGCGTGCGACTGGGAAGGTTTGGAACGTTCAATGAGGCAGTTTATGCCTCAGGGTCACCTGCTGCCACTGACTTTTTGCCTGAGCAGTCTATATCCATTGTGTGTGAGGGTCCAGCAGAGCTTTTAGGAAGCAGTGGTGTGGGCGCCACCACAAGTTCCTTGTTCTTGGGGGTCTTCTTTTCTGATTTCTCGTACTGTTCCTTGGGTTTCCCTGGCTGGGAGGACTTCACTGATTTAGTCTCTGGGACTGAGGATGAGTGTGAAGCCCTACAACCAGCTGCTTTTGGGCTCTTCAGCCACTGGCAGGTGTCACCTTTCCCACTAGCAGAAACCTGGAAGAAAGTGACCAAAGGGACCCCTTCCTGGTGAGAGGAGCCGAAGAGGCCTTACGCTTCTCTGGCTCAGAAGTGGAGACTGAAATCCCTGATGGTTGGGGAGGGAGGGCGGAGGGTTGTTGCACCCGAAGTAGGTGGTGCGGGAGCACGGGCACCTCCCGGCCGCAGCAAAGGCCACCTGGCATGATGGCCATTGCCGGGAGTCCTGATGCCCCAGGGTGAGTGGCATCTACTCCTTGGCACACATGGGGAGTTAACGGTGGAGGCATCAACCGACAGGGTACATGGCAGCCCCACCACAACGGACATGCTTCAGTGCTGGATATGAGGTGCAAAGAATTCCATGGTCATCATCGGTGCAGAAAACTACACTGCATAGTGGGTGGAGGAAAACAATCACAAAGGTGTCCTCACCCAAGAGATGGAGGATGAGTGGGAATGCAATGCCAGAACAAGGAAGTTGGCTATATATCTCGATGCACGATGGACACGAAGCACCATGTAAGGTGCCCTTACCCAACTGGCTTGCTCGTCAGGAAAATTTTGAAAAATGGAGGTCAAACCCTACAGAGGACCATCACAAAGGTCAAAAAGCATGAGACTCCTTTTAGTTGCCTCTTATGACAGGCAGTAATACCTTTGACCTATTCTAGCCCCCGGACCTGCAAGGGGGCACACACTATTCATAATAAATTATTCTTATGTTATACCATTTTCTGCTGTTGTTGGTATTACCATATACTCATCTGACCAAAAATCTTTGTCTTTTTTATTTCCCTTCACTCACCACTACTACTATATTTAGATTGAGCCTCTGCATTTCCCTTTTCAGTATTTTCTAGCTTCCATGCCACATTTGAACTTCTGAAATTCAATGGCCAAACTCTTAGAATGTTATCCTTTCATTGATTATTGAAGCTTTTTCTCAAGGTCACCTTCCCCTACGGCAATCCCCTCCCAGAGATCTGAACAGGGGACTAGTCCAGAATCTTTTGGCAATGGAGAGGTCATCATGACACACTCACTTACAGGCCACATGTCCTGAGGATACAAGTTATGTGCCTCTAATGCAGTGGTTTCCTTCGCCTTCTGCATCCTCATGCTGTTTATCATTGCTGATTTTTCTGCCTTTAAGGGCAGTTACCCACCCCAGTTGCTCTGAACCTCTGTCCACTCCTCATCCTTTTGAGAAGGCCGACCATTGAAAGAATGAGGGTGGCTTGTTATGCCGGAAGTCTTTGGCTGACAATCACGATTATTAATCAAATTTAAGTGGTGGCATGTTTCGAACCTGGGACCATGGACAGTTTGATTAGTACTCACAGGTACTACCCCTAGACAACAAGTGCACCACATATGTCCCATCATTAAGCAGACATGCCAACTTGCTATTGCAATGACAAATGATTACATGTATTGTCATGTTAAAGCTTCAACATAGAGATTCTCATGCAACAATCTGGAAGTGACAATACAGGAAATAAATTTCCTGTACAAGTCCATGATCATTGTGAATATTCCACAAATAAAAACATCAGCATCACTTAATATATTTATTTACAATGCTATTTCAGCTAATTCCATCATAAAAACTAACTCAAATTAAAAGAACAGAATTGCATGTCCATTACAAAAAATGGTAGAAAGTAACTGAAGGTTTCGTGACAGACTGCTGGCGACAAACAGACTACTGCTGGCACACAAACAGACTACTGCTGGCACACAAACAGACTACTGCTGGCACACAAACAGACTACTGCTGGCACACAAACAGACTACTGCTGGCACACAAACAGACTACTGCACACAGACTGCTCGGTTTGGTGTAGTTAATTCCGGTGCAGTTCTCTCGTTACTATCTGCAACAGTCATTCACTGCTGCAAGGGAATCCAGGGTCTGTTCACCTTGAAGCTTTCTTCTTTCTTGTTGAAGCTAGTGTCATGTTGCGTATTTCTATGGCGTCTCCGAACAAGGTGGTGTGATAGCTAATCTCTACACAAGTAACTTCTGTGTCAGCAAATTTTACTATGTGGCTGGTCTCATGCTCTGCCAGACAAATTTCTGCACCTGCCCCAACCTGCAATGCCGCTTATTTTACGTGGTCCTGGTGTTCATTGATCATCCTGTCATTCCAATACAAACTTTTCCACATGTACATAGTACGCATTGTGTGTGACTGAGCACAGTAAAATTCATCGAAATGGAAGTTACTGCTGTAGACAAGAGCTATCACACCTGCTTGATCAGAGCAGCTACAGAAATACACAAACACGGCACTAACTAACAAGAATGAAAAACACCTCAAGGTGAACGGATCCTGAATTCCCATGCTGCAGAACGACTGCTGCACATAGCAAGCTAAGAACCACACCGGAATTTACTATGGAACAAGGTCCTTGGACATCTGCACACAAGGTACATAAAATCTACAGCTGCGAGCTCGACTCCACTACACTCCGCCACCAGCAATGGAGGATGAAGCTTTGACAATGCCAGCCACTTTTACTGGCAAAACATCAGAAAAATTATGAATCGTACATCAGCTGAAGAACCCAAAACAAAAGCCAACAGACAGCATGTCATAAAATATCATGCTACAAGGATGATATATTAGATGTTACAAATTTTTACACTACTGGCCATTAAAATTGTTACACCATGAAGAAATGCAGATGATAAACAGGTATTCATTAGACAAATATATTATACTATAAATGACATGTGATTACATTTTCAAGCAGTTTGGGTGCATAGATTCTGAGAAATCAGTACCCAGAACAACCACCTCAGGCCACAATAACAGCCTTGATACACCTGGGCACTGAGTCAAACAGAGCTTGAAAGGGGTGTACTGGTACAGCTGCCCATGTAGCTTCAACATGATACCATAGTACGCATTGTGTGTGACTGAGCACAGTAAAATTCATCGAAATGGAAGTTACTGCTGTAGACAAGAGCTATCACACCTGCTTGATCAGAGCAGCTACAGAAATACACAAACACGGCACTAACTAACAAGAATGAAAAACACCTCAAGGTGAACGGATCCTGAATTCCCATGCTGCAGAACGACTGCTGCACATAGCAAGCTAAGAACCACACCGGAATTTACTATGGAACAAGGTCCTTGGACATCTGCACACAAGGTACATAAAATCTACAGCTGCGAGCTCGACTCCACTACACTCCGCCACCAGCAATGGAGGATGAAGCTTTGACAATGCCAGCCACTTTTACTGGCAAAACATCAGAAAAATTATGAATCGTACATCAGCTGAAGAACCCAAAACAAAAGCCAACAGACAGCATGTCATAAAATATCATGCTACAAGGATGATATATTAGATGTTACAAATTTTTACACTACTGGCCATTAAAATTGTTACACCAAGAAGAAATGCAGATGATAAACAGGTATTCATTAGACAAATATATTATACTATAAATGACATGCGATTACATTTTCAAGCAGTTTGGGTGCATAGATTCTGAGAAATCAGTACCCAGAACAACCACCTCAGGCCACAATAACAGCCTTGATACACCTGGGCATTGAGTCAAACAGAGCTTGAAAGGGGTGTACTGGTACAGCTGCCCATGTAGCTTCAACATGATACCATAGTTCATCACGAGCAGTGACTGGCGTATTGTGAAGAGCCAGTTGCTTGGCCACCATTGACCACACATTTTCAGTTGGCGAGAGATCTGGAGAATGTGCTGGCCAGGGCAGCAGTTGAACATTTTCTGTATCCAGAAAGTTCCGTACAGGACCTGCAACATGTGGTCGTGCATTACCCTGCTGAAATGTAAGGTTTCACAGGGATCGAATGAAGGGTAGAGCCACAGGTCTTAACACATCTGAAATGTAACTTCCACTGTTCAAAGTGCCGTCAATGCGCACAAGAGGTGACCGAGACGTGTAACCAATGGCACCCCATACAATCACGCCGGATGATATGCCAGTATGGCAATGACAAATGTGCGTTCACCACGATGTTGTCACACACGGATGCGACCATCATGATGCTGTAAACAGAATCTGGATTCATCCGAAAAAATAACGTTTTGCCATTCGTGCACAAAGGTTCGTCGTCAAGTACACCAACGCAGGCGCTCCTGTCTGTGATGCAGCGTCAAGGGTAACCGCAGCCACGGTCTCCAAGCTGATAGTCCGTGCTGCTGCACACGTCGTCGAACTGCTCGTGCAGATGGTTGTTGTCTTGCAAACGTCTTCATCTGTTAACTGAGGGATCGAGATGTGGCTGTACGATCCGTTACAGCCATGCGGATAAAATGCGTGTCATCTCGGCTGCTAGTGATACGAGGCCGATGGGATCCAGCACGGCGTTCCTTATTACCCTCCTGAACTCACTGATTCCATATTCTGTCAACAGTCATTGGATGCCGACAAATGCGAGCAGCAATGTCGCGCTACGATAAACTGCAATCGCGATAGCCTACAATACGACCTTTATCAAAGTCGGAAATGTGATGGTACGCATTTCCCCTCTTTACACGCGGCATCACAACAACGTTTCACCAGGCAACGCCGGTCAACTGTTGTGTATGAGAAATCGGTTGGAAACTTTCCTCATGTCAGCACGTTGTAGGTGTCACCACTGGTGACAACCTTGTGTGAATGCTCTGAGAAGCTAATCATTTGCGTATCACAGCATCTTCTTCCTCCCCCCAACGAACCATGGACCTTGCCGTTGGTGGGGAGGCTTGCGTGCCTCAGCGATACATATGGCCGTACCGCAGGTACAACCACAACGGAGGGGCATCTGTTGAGAGGCCAGACAAACGTGTGGTTCTGGAAGAGAGTCAGCAGCCTTTTCAGTAGTTGCAGGGGCAACAGTCTGGATGATTGACTGATCTGGCCTTGTAACACTAACCAAAACAGCCTTGCTGTGCTGGTACTGCGAACAGTTGAAAGCAAGGGGAAACTACAGCCGTAATTTTTCCCGAGGGCATGCAGCTTTACTGTATGGTTAAATGATGACGACGTCCTCTTGGGTAAAATATTCTGCAGGTAAAATAGTCCCCTATTCGGATCTCCGGGTGGGGACTACTCAAGAGGATGTCGTTATCAGGAGAAAGAAAACTGGCGTTCTACGGATCGGAGTGTGGAATGTCAGATCCCTTAATTGGGCAGGTAGGTTAGAAAATTTAAAAAGGGAAATGGATAGGTTAAAGTTAGATATAGTGGGAATTAGTGAAGTTCGGTGGCAGAAGGAACAAGACTTTTGGTCAGGCAAATACAGGGTTATAAATACAAAATCAAATAGGGGTAATGCAGGAGTAGGTTTAATAATGAATAAAAAAAATAGGAATGCGGGTAAGCTACTACAAACAGCATAGTGAACGCATTATTTTTGCCGAGATAGACACGAAGCCCACGCCTAGTACAGTAATACAAGTTTATATGCCGACTAGCTCTGCAGATGACTAAGAAATGGAAGAAATGTATGACGAAATAAAAGAAATTATTCAGATAGTGAAGGGAGACGAAAATTTAATAGTCATGGGAGACTGGAATTCATCAGTAGGAAAAGGGAGAGAAGGAAACTTAGTAGGTGAATATGGACTGGGAGTAAGAAATGAAAGAGGAAGCCGCCTGGTACAATTTTGCACAGAGCACAACTTAATCATAGCTAACACTTGGTTCAAGAATCATAAACGAAGATTGTATACATGGAAAAAGCCTGGAGATACTGACAGGTTTCAGATAGATTATATAATGGTAAGACAGATTTAGGAACCAGGTTTTAAATTGTAAGACACATCCAGGGGCAGATGTGGACTGACCACAATCTCTTGGTTATGAACTGCAGATTGAAACTGAAGAAACTGCAAAAAGGTTGGAATTTAAGGAGATGGGACCTGGATAAACTGAAAGAACCAGAGGTTGTACAGAGTTTCATTTTTTTTTTTTTTTTTTTTGTGGTTTTAGGGCGCACAACTTCAATGGTCATTAGCGCCCTGACTACTCTAAGAATGCACCGCGAGGCACAAGTTGACAACAACAACTAAAAGGGGAAAACACGATAAAAGAGACTGACAGGCATAGGATTAAAAAACAACATCATCAAATGTCCTTAGCGAGGTTCGTCAAACTGATAAAACAAAGAACACGAGCAGCTGCTCGTGGGTCATCCGCTAAAATTGCATCGAAAGTATTAGGCAGTTTAAGATCGAGGCGCAGTTGGTTAAGATCTGGACAGGACATTAAAATGTGTCTAACCGTCAGCAAGTGCCCACATGGGCAGAACGGCGCAGGCGCAGGCGCAGCCGTCAGCAGATGGCGATGGCTGAACCGGCAGTGTCCAATTCGTAACCTTGCTAAAACGACCTCCTCCCGCCGAGAAGGGCGTGAGGAGGACGTCCAAGCCACGGGAAGAGGTTTTAAGGCCCGAAGCTTGTTGTCGGTAAGTGCAGCCCAATCGGCATGCCACAGCGACAACGCGCCGACAAATGACCCTGCTAAAATCGGACGAAGGGACACAACAAGAAGCTGTCCGAGGCTGGAGGACCGCAGCCTTGGCCGCGGCATCTGCAGCTTCGTTCCCAGGGATACCGACATGGCCAGGAACCCACATAAAGCTAACCGGCGGACCGACGTCCACCAGCCGCTGAAGAGAGCGTTGGATCCGGTGTACGAAAGGGTGAACCGGGTACGGATCACTGAGGCTCTGGATGGCGCTCAGAGAATCTGAGCAGATGACATAAGCAGAATGTCGGTGGCGGCAGATGTAAAGAACAGCCTGGTAGAGGGCAAAGAGCTCAGCTGTGAAGACCGAACAATGGTCAGGGAGCCGGTATTTGAAACTTTGTGCCCTGACAATAAAGGAACACCCGACCCCGTCATTGGTCTTAGAGCCATCTGTATAAATGAAAGTCATGTTGATGAACTTCGAACGAAGTTCCAAAAAACGGGAGTGGTAGACCGAACCGGGGGTGACCTCTTTTGGGAGCGAGCTCAGGTCAAGGTGAACGCGGACCTGAGCCTGGAGCCAAGGTGGCGTGCGGCTCTCGCCCACTCGAAAGGTTGCAGGGAGTGAAAAATTAAGGTGTTGAAGGAGGCGACGAAAGCGAACTCCAGGGGGTAGCAGGGCAGAGACATAAAACCCGTATTGAAGGTCAAGAGAGTCGTCAAAAAAGGAACGATAAGACGGATGGTCGGGCATTGACAGTAGCCGACAGGCATACCGACAAAGCAGTATATCGCGCCGGTAAGTGTGTGGCAATTCGCCAGCGTCAGCATGAAGACTCTCTACGGGACTGGTATAAAATGCTCCGATCGCAAGTCGTAAACCCCGATGTTGTATGGAGTTGAGGCGGCGTAAGATGGATGGCCGTGCAGAGGAGTATACGAAGCTCCCATAATCCAGCTTGGAGCGGACGATCGACCGATATAGACGAAGTAGGACGGTTCGATCCGCTCCCCACGACATACCACTGAGAACACGGAGGACATTTAAAGAACGGGTACAACGGGCGGCCAAATATGACACATGTGGAGACCAGCTAAGTTTCCTGTCAAAGGTAAGGCCTAAAAATTTGGTGGTCTCCACGATTGGGAGAGCAATGGGACCAAGTCGTAAGGACGGTGGGAGAAACTCTTTGTAGCGCCAGAAGTTAATACAGACCGTCTTCTCGGCAGAAAAACTGAAGCCATTGGCGACACTCCAGGAGTAAAGACGGTCAAGAGAACGCTGAAGACAGCGCTCCAGGACACGTGTACGCTGCGCGCTGCAATAGATGGTAAAATCGTCCACAAAAAGAGAGCCTGATACATCAGCTGGGAGGCAATCCATTATTGGATTGATCGCGATGGCGAACAGAGCGACGCTCAAAACTGAGCCCTGTGGCACCCCATTCTCCTGGCGAAAGGTGTCGGACAGGACAGAACCCACACGTACCCTGAACTGTCGATCCATTAAAAAGGAACGAATAAAAAGAGGGAGGCGACCGCGAAGGCCTCATGTATGCATGGTGCGGAGAATGCCCGCCCTCCAACAGGTGTCGTAAGCCTTCTTCAAATCAAAGAACACAGCCGCGGTCGGGCGCTTCCGCAAGAAGTTATTCATAATGAAGGTCGACAAGGTAACCAGATGGTCAACAGCAGAGCGGCGCCTACGAAATCCACATTGGACATTGGTAAGTAGGCGTCGAGACTCGAGCAGCCAAACCAATCGAGAGTTAACCATTCGCTCCATCACTTTACAGACACAGCTGGTAAGTGAGATAGGTCGATAACTGGAAGGCAAGTGCTTGTCCTTCCCTGGCTTAGGAATCGGGACAACAATAGACTCGCGCCAGCATGCGGGACCATGTCCCTCAATCCAGATGCGATTGTATGTACGAAGAAGAAAACCTTTACCCGCAGGAGAAAGGTTCTTCAGCATCTGAATATGAATAGAATCAGGCCCTGGAGCGGAGGACCGTGATCGGCCAAGTGCGGTTTCGAGTTCCCGCATGGTGAATGGGGCATTATAACTTTCACAATTCGAGGAGCAAAAGTCAGGTGGCCTAGCCTCCTCTGCCTGTTTGCGGGGGAGGAAGGCAGGGTGGTAATGAGCGGAGCTCGAAACCTCGGCGAAAAAGCGGCCGAAGGCATTGGAGACAGCCTCAGGGGCCACAAGGACTTCATTCGCGACCTTCAAGCCAGAAACTGGGGAGTGGACCTTAGTGCCAGATAGCCGGCGCAGGCTACCCCAGACAACAGAAGGAGTAAAACTGTTGAAGGTGCTTGTGAAAGCAGCCCAGCTGGCTTTCTTGCTTTCTTTAATAATACGACGACACTGAGCACGTAAACATTTATAATTAATACAATTCGCCACTGTAGGGTGGCGTTTAAAGGTGCGTAAAGCACGTCGACGAGCACGTAAAGCGTCTCTACATGCTGCGGTCCACCAGGGGACCGGTACGCGACGTGGAGAAGAAGTAGGGTGAGGGATGGAATATTCAGCAGCAGCGAGAATGACTTCCGTGAGGTGTGCGACCTGACGATCGCAGCTTGTGAAGGTTTGATCCTGAAAGGTCGCCCTGGAAGAAAAGAGCCCCCAGTCTGCCTTGGAGATGGTCCAACTAGAGGAGCACGGAGAGGGAGTATGCTGCAGGAGATGGATAACACACGGGAAGTGGTCGCTCGAATATGAATCAGCAAGTGCATACCACTCAAACCGGCGTGCAAGTTGGGGAGTACATATAGAGAGGTCTAAATGGGAATACGTATGAGATGTGTCCGAAAGAAAAGTAGGGGCGCCAGTATTGAGGCAGACAAGATTGAGCTGGTTGAAAAGGTCTGCGAACAAGGAGCCCCTCGGGCAGGAGGCTGGAGAACCCCAAAGGGGATGGTGGGCATTGAAGTCTCCAGTTAACAAAAACGGTGCAGGTAGCTGAGCAATAAGTTGCATCATGTCTGTACACGTAACGGCAGAGGACGATGGAGTGTAAACGGTACAAAAGGAAAACGTAAAAGTGGGGAGAGTAATGCGGATGGTAACTGCCTGCATGCCGGTGTGCAACGTGATGGGATCGTAGTAAATATCATCCCGGACCAGCAACATAACCCCTCCATGAGCTGGGATACCTACCACAGGGGGTAGGTCAAAACGCACAGAGGTGTAGTGTGCCAAGGCAATGTGATCGCATGGGCGTAGCTTCGTTTCCTGGAGGGCTACGACGAGCGGACGATGCAAGCGGAGCAGCAACTTCAGGTCCTCTCGGTTGGAGCGAATGCTGCGAATATTCCAGTGAATAAGTGCCATCGTAAGAAAAGGAAGAGGAGAGAAGGGGTCACCTCGAAGGCCGCTTAGGGCCTGGCTTCGAGCGAGCACTGCCGCCGCTATCAGTAGGCGGACAGTCATCGTCCATGGGGTCTATAGGGTCATCGGCCATCTCGGGAGGATGGCCGGGAGGGGGAGCTTCCTCCGCCGGTGAACGGCCAGATATACGGCTACCGGCGGTGCGGCCAGGCGAAACGGATGACGGCCTGGGGCGGCAACTGCTGGGTGGCGCAGGAGAAGAAATGCGCCGTGGCGGAGAAGGAGAACTGTGCTTCCTATGCGCCTTTTTGGAAGGACGTTTGGTGGAAGTACCGGTCGAAGGCTGGGAGGTCGAGGGACGGAGGAAGTCTGCACGGGATGGTTCCTTCTTGAAGGACCGTGCATCTGACTTCGGGGTCTTCGACTTAGCAGAAGCTGAGGAAGTGGCTGGTGTCTGGTGTGATGGGAGGAAGAGGAGACGTCGACCGCGCGATCTTAGCACTGGCCGAACGGACGACCGTGGTGCTGAAGGTCAGATCGCATGTCTGGGTTGCTACCTCCCGGGTAGTCCGAGGAGAGGCGAGGACAGTACTATATTTCCCCGCTGGGAGCAGCGTGGGCTTCCTACTAGCCAATAGCTTGCGAGCAGCCGAGGTGGACACTTTCTCTTTGACCCGAATTTCTTGGATGCAACGTTCGTCCTTATAGACAGGACAGTCGCGGGAGGATGCGGCATGGCCACCCTGACAGTTCACACAACGAGGAGACGGAGGTGGACAGTCACCCTCATGGGCATCCCTGCCACAAGTGACACATTTAGCCGCATTGGAACAAGACTGTCGAGTGTGATTGAAACGCTGACACTGGTAGCAGCGCGTAGGTGTCGGGACATAGGGGCGAACAGAAATAACCTCGTAGCCTGCCTTGATGCGCGATGGCAGCTTAACACTATCGAAGGTCAAGAAAAGTGTCCGGGTCGGTACAAGGTCGTTGTTGACCTTTTTCATGACCCGATGGACAGCCGTCACGCCCTGCTCAGCGGGGAAAGATTGAAGCTCCTCGTCAGTCAATCCGTCGAGGGAGCTAGTATAGACTACACCACGAGACGAATTCAAAGTTCGGCGGGCCTCCACCCGGACAGGGAACGTGTACAGGAGGGTGGCCCGAAGCAGTTTTTGTGCCTGAAAGGCACTCTCAGTTTCTAGTAATAAGGTGCCGTTACGCAACCTGGTACAAGATTTGACAGATCCGGCTATGGCATCAACGCCCTTCTGAATAACAAAAGGGTTGACAGAGGAAAAATCCTTTCCGTCCTCAGTGCGAGAAACTACGAGGAACTGTGGGGCAGGCGGTAGTACTTTTGTCACTGTTGGCTGGTCACGTTTCCGTTTTTGGGTCGAAGTCGAGACAGATGGAGTAGAATCCATTGCGGAGGAATCCCCCATGATTGCCAGCGTCTCCGATGGCGCGCTCCTTCCTTGTGGGGACCCTCTCAGAGGGCACTCCCGCCTTAGGTGAATGTTTACACCTCAGGTCACACCTCCCGAGAAACAGACGGAGGGACCAATCGGCATGGTCAGAAGGTATCAGCTCAGGCAATCACCCCTCCCCGGGCCTGGCCTTTACCAGGGGGTACGCGCGTGCCTTACATGTCTACCCAGGGCGGGGACTTACGCGTTACCCCGTCACCTAGTACGCGTGCGAACGCGTGGGTCGGCCTTCAGACACGCACAGGGAGGAAGGAAGAGGAGGAAAAAGAAGAGAGAGAGGGAGAAAGAAGACAGACTGTCTCAAACGCCAAGGCGGAGACCAGAGAAGGCAAGGAGAAGAAGGCAATGAGAAGGCACGGAGAGAAAGGCAATGAGAAGGCACGGAGAGAAAGGCAATGAGAAGGCACGGAGAGAAAGGCAATGAGAAGGCACGGAGAGAAAGGCAATGAGAAGGCACGGAGAGAAAGGCAATGAGAAGGCACGGAGAGAAAGGCAATGAGAAGGCAAGGAGAGAAAGGCAATGAGAAGGCAAGGAGAGAAAGGCAATGAGAAGGCAAGGAGAGAAAGGCAATGAGAAGGCAAGGAGAGAAAGGCAATGAGAAGGCAAGGAGAGAAAGGCAATGAGAAGGCAAGGAGAGAAAGGCAATGAGAAGGCAAGGAGAGAAAGGCAATGAGAAGGCAAGGAGAGAAAGGCAATGAGAAGGCAAGGAGAGAAAGGCAATGAGAAGGCAAGGAGAGAAAGGCAATGAGAAGGCAAGGAGAGAAAGGCAATGAGAAGGCAAGGAGAGAAAGGCAATGAGAAGGCAAGGAGAGAAAGGCAATGAGAAGGCAAGGAGAGAAAGGCAATGAGAAGGCAAGGAGAGAAAGGCAATGAGAAGGCAAGGAGAGAAAGGCAATGAGAAGGCAAGGAGAGAAAGGCAATGAGAAGGCAAGGAGAGAAAGGCAATGAGAAGGCAAGGAGAGAAAGGCAATGAGAAGGCAAGGAGAGAAAGGCAATGAGAAGGCAAGGAGAGAAAGGCAATGAGAAGGCAAGGAGAGAAAGGCAATGAGAAGGCAAGGAGAGAAAGGCAATGAGAAGGCAAGGAGAGAAAGGCAATGAGAAGGCAAGGAGAGAAAGGCAATGAGAAGGCAAGGAGAGAAAGGCAATGAGAAGGCAAGGAGAGAAAGGCAATGAGAAGGCAAGGAGAGAAAGGCAATGAGAAGGCAAGGAGAGAAAGGCAATGAGAAGGCAAGGAGAGAAAGGCAATGAGAAGGCAAGGAGAGAAAGGCAATGAGAAGGCAAGGAGAGAAAGGCAATGAGAAGGCAAGGAGAGAAAGGTAATGAGAAGGCAAGGAGAAGTCAAGGGAAAGAGTAAGGAAGACAGTGAGGTGGAGAATAGCAAAGAAAGGAACCAACAAAAGGAAGGAAGAAACGAGAAGTGAAAAACCAAAAAGACCACGATTATAGGTCGTGGAACCGTCCGTCTCCGGACGCAGGCGCTAACTACCCCCGTGAGGGGGATGGACTCTTTTTAGTCGCCTCTTACGACAGGCAGGAATACCTCGGGCCTATTCTTACCCCGGACCCGCAGGGGGGGGTACAGAGTTTCAGGGAGAGCATAAGGGAACAACTGACAGGAATGGGGGAAAGAAATACAGTTGAAGAAGAATGGGTAGCTCTGAGGGATGAAGTAGTGAAGGTAGCAGAGGATCAAGTAGGTAAAAAGACTAGGGCTAGTAGAACTCCTTGGGTAACAGAAGAAATATTGAATTTAATTGATGAAAGGAGAAAATAAAGCCGAGCTAGGGGAAGATCTGTTTGGATTCTGTAGAAATATTGGAACACATGAGGCAATACTGACCCTACGACTTATCTTAGAAGCTAGATTAAGGAAAGGCAAACCTACGTTTCTAGCATTTGTTGACTTAGAGAAAGCTTTTGACAATGTTGATTGGAATACTCTCTTTCAAACTCTGAAGGTGGCAGGGGTAAAATATAGGGAGCGTAAGGCTATTTACAATTTGTACAGAAACCAGATGGCAGTTATAAAAGTCGAGGGGCATGAAAGGGAAGCAGTGGTTGGGAATGGAGTGAGACAGGGTTGTAGCCTCTCCCCGATGTTATTCAATCTGTATATTGAGCAAGCAGTGAAGGAAACGAAAGAAAAATTCGGAGTAGGTATTAAAATCCATAGAGAAGAAATAAAAACTTTGAGGATCGCCGATGACATTGTAATTCTGCCAGAGACAGCAAAGGACTTGGAAGAGCAGTTGAACGGAATGGATAGTGTCTTGAAAGGACGATATAAGATGAACATCACAAAAGGAAAACAAGGATAATGGAATGTAGTCGAATTAAGTCGGGTGATGCTGAGGGAATTAGATTAGGAAATGAGACAATTAAAGTAGTAAAGGAGTTTTGCTACTTGGGGAGCAAAATAACTTATGATGGTCGAAGTAGAGGATATAAAATGTTGACTGGCAATGGCAAGGAAAGCTTTTCTGAAGAAGAGAAATTTGTTAACATCGAGTATAGATTTTAATGTCAGGAAGTCGTTTCTGAAAGTATTTGTGTGGAATGTAGCCATGTATGGAAGTGAAACATGGACGATAACTAGTTTAGACAAGAAGAGAATAGAAGCTTTCTAAATGTGGTGCTACAGAAGAATGCTGAAGATTAGATGGGTAGATCACATAACTAATTAGGAGGTGTTGAATAGAATTGGGGAGAAGAGGAGCTTGTGGCACAACTTGACTAGAAGAAGGAATCTGTTGGTAGGACATGTTCTGAGTCATCGAGGAATCACCAATTTAGTATTGGAGGGCAGTGCGGAGGGTAAAAATTGTACAGGGAGACCAAGAGATGAATACACCAAGCAGATTCAGAAGGATGTAGGTTGCAGTGGGTACTGGGAGATGAAGAAGCTTGCACAGGATAGAGTAGCATGGAGAGCTGCATCAAACTAGTCTCAGGACTGAAGACCACAACAACAACAACAGCAGCATCATCTTCCTGTCAGTTAAATTTCACGTCTGTAGCACATCATCTTCGTGGTGAAGCAATTTTAATTGCCAGTATTATAAAAACCTGATTCAACAAACCTTACAACTTGCAAAAGTCAACATCAAAAACAAATGCCTAATCAGGGGACTATCTTGGCTCATAAAATGAAATAAATACATTAAGTTCCAGCTAACACCCCAATTAGGCATATATTTTTGACGCTGAACTGAACCTTGTTTTACAAATGGTTCAAATGGCTCTGAGCACTATGGGACTTAACATCTGTGGTCATCAGTCCCCTAGAACTTAGAACTACTTAAACCTAACTAACCCAAGGACATCACACACATCCATGCCCGAGGCAGGATTCGAATCTGCGACCGTAGCAGTCGCGCGGTTCCGGACTGCACGCCTAGAACCGCGAGACCTCCGCGGCCGGCGAACCTTGTTTTACAAATTCGGTGCATTAGCTTTTTACAATTATTTAACTTTTAATTATTTACCTTTTGTACCTTGATACTGAGTAGTGAACACTTGTCATTCTTTATGCGCATATAGTCTTAATTGCAGATCTGATGATGGCAGAAGCCAAAAAGTATTATAAAGGAAGAAATGTTAAGCAGCCAAGACTGTTTTATTCACAAAAATCTGTAAGTGCAGCAGAAACCCTGAACATATCAAATTAGTAGTTTAACTAAAAAGAAAGAAATTACCTCCACTGCCTTACAATAACAAGAAACATGTTTTTTACTGAAAGCATTTATACTTTTTTATGATGATATAATAGTTTCAAACAGGACTCAGCTTCAACTTCATACAGCATCTGACCTAATTATCTTTCAGTTAGAATGAGCAATCTTATCTACTGCTGCGTACTCTACTAAAAAACTTATATATCACTCACTTATATCACAAATGGCATTGTATATTGTACTTTATGTGTAGTAAGTCATGAAAAATTCTGTGATCTACAACCATGTTTTATCACACTCATGGGTGAAAGTTATGAAGTACCACC